>NC_068355.1:136066250-136749886 GCF_020536995.1 Dreissena polymorpha | reverse complement strand
TAGTATGTACTGGCTTGATACGGCATTACTTTTATACGAGCATGGGGTAGTAGGATATACCCGTATATACTCGCTAGTATAAGTACTGGCTTGATACGGCATTACTTAATATACGAGCATGGGGGTAGTAGGATATATCCGGTATATGAACGCTAGTATAGTACTGGCTTGATACGGCATTTACTAAATACGAGCATGGGGTAGTAGGATATATCCGGTATATGACTCGCTAGCATAGTACTGGCTTGATACGCATTACTTTATACGAGCATGGGGTAGTAGGATATACCCGTATATGACTCGCTAGTATAGTACTGGCTTGATACGGCATTACTTATATACGAGCATAGGGTAGTAGGATATACCCGGTATATGACTCGCTAGTATAGTATGGCTTGAACGGCATTACTTATATACGACCATGGGTAGGAGGGGTAGTAGGATATACCCGCGTTATATAACTCGCTAATACAGTACTGGCTTGATACGGCCATTACTTATTACGAGCATGGGGGTAGTAGGATATACCCGCTATATAACTCGCTAGTTAAGTACTGCTTTGAAACGGCAGTTACTTCTAATATACGAGCATGGGGTAGTAGGGTCGTAGGAATACCCGCTATATAACTCGCATAGTAGAGTACCGGCTTGATACGGCTATTACTTTATACGAGGCATGGTGTGTATGTACGGAATATACCCGGTATATGACTCGCTAGTATAGTACTGGCTTGGTACGGCATTACTTATATATAAGCCCATGGGTAGTATTATATACCCGCTATGACTCGCTAGTAGAGTACCCGAGCTTGATACGGCATTACTAATGTACGAGCATCCGGGGGTAGGTAGTAGGATATATCCGGTATATGACTCGCTAGTAGTACTGGCTTGATACGGCATACTTATATACGAGCATGGGGTAGGATGGATATACCCCGCTATATATACTCCGCTAGTAGTACTGGCTTGATACGGCATTACTTATTACGAGCATGGGTAGTAGGATATATCCGATACATGACTCGCTATAGTAGTACTGGCTTGATACGGCATTACTTATATACGACATGGGGTAGTAGTATATACAATGGCTGTTTGTAAAACATGCATGTCCCCATATGGGCTGTCAGTTGTAGAGGCAGCCATTGTGTGAATACGGTTTTTGTCACTGTGACCGTTGACCTAGTGACCTGAAAATCAATAGGGGTCATCTGCCAGTCAATGTTCCTATGAAGTTTCATGATCCTTAGTTTCATGATCCTAGGCCTAAGCATTCTTGAGTTACCTTCTTGAAACCATTTTATTATTTGGAATACTGTGACCTTGACCTAGTAACCTGAACAATCAAGATGGGTCATCTGCCATCATGATCAATGTACCAATGAAGTTTCATGATCCTAGGCCTAAGCGTTCTCAAGTTATCATCCGGAAACCATCTGATGGACGGACCGACCGAACCGACATGTGGAAACAATATACCCCCCTCTTCTTCGAAGGGGTGCATAATTAGAGAGCGGACCACCATGCTCAAAGTTTAAAACGCACTAAGTGACCCCTTGGCCTTGATTTTGACCCGGCATTACCCATATTCGAACTTGACCTAGACATCATATAGATACAACATCTGACCAAGTTTGGGCAAGATCTGGTAAAAACAACTTGAGATTAGAGAGCGGACACTTAATACGGACCGACAAGACAAGACAGGCAGACGGACCGACAAACTTCGTTTGTGGGGGTATAAAAATGTATTAATATGCTACTGGTATTCATTCTGCGTATTTTAGTCTTATATACAATATGTAAAGTTTCTATTAAGTGCATTATTCCAATTTACTATTCATGACACTAACTTCTACGTTATAAACAAATACTTTCAGATCATTTGCTGTTATTTGTAACTGAACGAGCAAAGAAAAAAATCTTACGTTTTGAATAACTAATAAATCCTTCCAACAATAAGCATTTTTCCTTGTGACTTGACTTTCACTGGGAATCAAACCCAGATCTCCGACTTACTTAGTAAGTCGGCATGTTTTCTTTACACCATGAAAGCGATAAGTTGAAGGAAAAAGCTAATCATTATGTACACAAAATATATTTAACGGAAAAAATTTTTAGAAGTCTTTTTCCTACAAGTCTGTATTAACCATTTGACCCCCATGGCCTGGCCAGTTTTATGCTAACACAATTGTGTTTAGTTTTACTACATTTACACGATGCTTTGCTGAATACCAAATATCTATGCAGTCAGATTCATAGATAATTTTCCACTTTTTACATATAAGGAAAACAAGATACTACAAAGCAGGGTTAATTAAATTTGGACTTGCTCACATTTTGGCAAAATGACAATTTTCCAAAACAATCAAATTATAGAACAAGAGCCCTAAGGTGCTCAACTGTGACCAGAAGTAACTAAACTATTCTGAGAGGGTGTAGTTTAGAATAATAAATGAACTTAATGAAAAATATGTAATTTGTAGACAAATTATTATTTATAAACTTGACTTTGCTTATCATTACAGCAAATGTTTTGACAAACTTTAAACAAGATGTGTTTGTGAAACACAATGTCCCCCTATATGACGTTTGACCTTGTAGGATGACCTTGACCCTTCACCACTCAAATGTGCAGCTCCATGAGATACACATGCATTTCAAATATAAAATTGCTAGCTTCAATATTGCAGAAGTGACATTACATGATCAATTTTGACCCATATATTTGACCTTGAAAGATGACCTTGACCTTTCACCACTAAAAATGTGCAGCTCAATGAGATACACATGCATGCCAAATATCAAGTTGCTATCTTCAATATAGAAAAAGTATTCATAAATAAGCGATTTGGGCCACATATATTCGACCTCTGACCTTGAAGGATGACCTTGACCTTTCACCACTCAAAATGTGCAGATCCATGAGATACACATGCATGCCAAATATCAAGTTGCTATCTTCAATATTGCAAAAGTATAATAAAATGAGCGATTTTGGACTCATATATTTGACATCTGACCTTGAAGGATGAACTTAACCTTTCACCACTCAAATTGTGCAGCTCAATGAGATACACATGCATGCCAAATATCAAGTTGCTATCTTGAATATTGAAATACTGCAAAAGTGTACATTAAATGAGTGATTTTGACCCATATATTTGTCCTTTGACCTTGAAGGATGACCTTGACCTTTCACCACTCAAAATGTGCAGCTCCATGAGATACATATGCATGCAAAATATCAAGTTCCTATCTTCAATATTGCAAAAGTTATTGCAAATGTTAAAGTTGGCGCAAACCAACCAACCAACAGACCAACCAACAGACAGGGCAAAAACAATATGTCCCCCACTACTATAGTGGGGGACATAAAAAAGGAACACAATTTTAAATGCAACTTCCAGTGTTTACAAGCTTTTTTTAATTTGACATTTTGACCCACTTTTTGACGTTATGTGATCCAGTTTCAAAGTCAGCTGAGATTACATTGGGCCAAATGCTCTGATCATCATTCATGAAAAATGCACATAAAAAGGGCCAATTGTGTGTTAACAAGGTTCTACTCTAGCACATTAAGAAAAACTGTCATGTCCACTGGCAGCCATGTTAGTCTACAAACCGGAACCAGTTACAAACTCGACAACTGAGCTATCATTAGAATAAATATTCTGACCAAAATTTATGGAGATATGGCTAAAAATGTCACTTCTAGAGAATTTACAAGGTTTCATTATAGCCATATAAAGACAATTGCCTCGTGCTCTAGTGGATATGTTTTTTGAATAGACATAAAAATTTCGAAACTGGACTGAGCCATCATTTGAACAAATATTCGACCAAAATGCATGAAGATTGGAAAAAAAACAGTGACTTCACTAGTGTTCAAAAGGTTTCACTATAGCTTTATAAGGAAAACTGCCCAGCCCTGTTACATACGGTCATTTATGAAGTTCCACAACTGTTGTCGTACGTTAAACAGTTTTCTAGATAGTAATTTCCCACTATTTTTTCCATCAGTGCAGCTTATGATCAACAATTAACTAGTCACTTCCACTTTAAACCTGTCCACTGTAAACACAAGGTTTACTGTTTTGACCTTTTTATACTTTTTATTTCTTATTGCTTTTGAAATATCATCTTATATATAATGTTATAATGTTCGCATGTATCTCCAATTATATTCTACAACACCGGTTCAATACATTGAGCTGTACACTATAAATGTAGGGACTAAAATATGATGATAACATTTCTCATCTCTTCTTTTTCTTGTCAATCACTCAAATGGAAACACTGGCCCCTGTGGTACACATTCTTTTTGATCAGCATGTTTTGTCTGCCAAACTGAAAAAAATAATAATCACAAATAAACATTTTAAAGAGAAGTGTAATGCCCCAACACTTAATCTTTAGTTTCAAAACAATTGTAATGTCCAAACAAAATTAAACTAAAATACCAAAGTGTGCAAATTCAAATGCTTTTTACTTTGAGCTAATAGAGAGAGTTATACAGACAACAAGACATTTGCACATGGTGAATACTTGTGTTATTTGGATAAGGCATTACCATAATATAGTCTGAGCAGTAGTAGGACGCAATGCATGCCTCTCCAACCGCTCAACTATTGTGACTGCTAGATGATGATTTCAGCTGAGGAGCTAAACAAAAATGAGCAAGGGCCATAGTTCTGCAAAATTTGGGCTCATACATAATTTATTCCTTTAAGATGCCAATGTCTCCAATGTTGACTAGAAATGGCGCGGCAGAGACCGACGCATAAAGGCAATTTTGGGTGGGCGTGGCCTATGTGGGAGGGGCACCCCAGGGTTGGTAATGGGGCCATACATAGTTGAGATTGACCGTATTGTCATAAGAGAGGTTCAGTATTAATTTGAAGTAAATGGGTGAAGAACATTTAAAGTTATCGAAGGATCCAGAAAAGTGTCAGACTGACAGACACAGAGCGCAAACCGTAAGTCCCTCTCCTTTTTCAAGGGTAGGAAACTAAGTTTTGATAATAATGTAAAAATAATGGTCAAAACAAGAAACTGATTGAAATACAAAGTTAGGTCGCCCAAAGGGTGTTCTCATTATGTTATATGCACAAACAGGGATTTCAGATATTAAAGGGATCAGGACCATGGATAATTAATAAACCCTCATGTCAATTTCATGTGAATTGCCAGCATTTAATTCTTACGTTCACCTACCATTACTAACATCAAGAGTGTCTTGGTTTGGGTCAAGCTTTCGTATATTGTTTGGAGGCATAGTGTAATAGCTGTGATATTTTAGGAATAAAATGAACCTAAACACAAAACTGAAGCAAATCTGCACCTTTCTAGGTATATTTTGACCTTTGACCTTGTAGGATGACCTTGACCTTTCACCACTCAAAATGTGCAGCTCCATGAGATACACGTGCATGCCAAATATGAAGTTGCTTTCTTCAATATTGCAAAAGTTATGGCAAAATATTAAAGTTGGAGCAAACAAACCAACAGACAGACCAACAGACAGGGCGAAAACAATATGTCCCCCACTATAGTTCATTCCAACGCTCACGGACACTGGAACCCCGGTAAGAGTAGGAAAGCTCCACTATATATATTTCATATATAATAGTCGAGCTAAAAACCCTATTTTACTATGATTCAAGGGCCATAACTCAGGGGTGTCTGGGTCTATTTGGCCCATTATCTAACTTGACCTAGATGTTATTGCCTTACACATTTTCATGAAGTTTGGTGAAGATCTGATGACAATTGCTAGACTTATTGAACGGAAAATAATCCGGACGGACTGACAGACGGACTTACTTACTTACAGACGGACGGATGGACTAACAAACTAAAGGACGGAGCGATTTTAATAAGCCCTCAAAATCGTTGGTTCGGGGGCATAAAAACGACATTGTATAAAATGTATTGTATTTCTTAAACTGTATGAACTGTTATATCATACATGCCATACGTCCCGGATTTTCCGGGACAGTCCCGGAAATGAAGAACTTGTCCCGCTGTCCCGGAAATCTGTCAAATGTCCCTGAATTTACAAAATCCATATATACATGTACCTTATCTTAGGCTTAACTGCACCTCGAATCTGTGTATATATGCAGCGTCTCCATGACAATGCCTACCCGAATAGGCAGACTACGCTACGTGTCAAAATCGATCAATTAACAGGGGTCCTGTTATCATATTGATTGTCTCACGTTCGCTGTCAAACCAAAAAGGCGGCATTGTTTTGGTTGTTAATTGACTTATATCTACATCGAAACAAGAGTGTAACTAATGTGTGACTGTACGGATTTCAAGTTGACGATCTACCGGTACTGTTTTGTTGTATTTGTTTTATGTGATTGGTTGTATGTATTGTGAATTGATTTGAGTTGACAATCTAACGGTACTGTATTGTTGTATTTTTTATTATATAAATGTTATAAATGAATAAAGGCGTATCAACAACTACGCGTTACACACCGGTCTTAATAACAATAACGCAGTGACGTCACCATCTATGTTTAGAACGCTTACACTGAAAACACATGGCCTGTATCTAGTAAAGGAACTAGTAATGTTTAATTTGACGTTATTAAATAGATCAAGTATATTTTGGATAGGCTTTCGAACTTTTGCAATTAACGATGCGAAACAAAACAAAACGTACCAAAAATGCATATGTCTATAAATATCGCTACATTTTATACATGTCCCGGAAAATCGGCAAAAGTCCCGGACAATTTAACACAATGTCCCGGAATTGGTCTGAAAAATTATGGCATGTATGGTTATATGTAATTTCCATTTTACATTATCATTACATCTTCTCACGCTAGATTGGAAGTCTCTGAACTGTTATATACAGACAGATCAATCCCTAGTTTATCTTCCAGGGATCAGAAGATGTCTTGAAATCATTATGAACTGTTCCATCATTTAAAATACTGTATGAAATAAATGACAAAGTTATGGCCCAGACAAACTTCAGGTTTAAAACACAATAAGTGACCCCATGACCTAGTTTCTGACCGGGCATGATCCATATTCAAACTTGACCTATACATCATCTAGATACAATTTGTGACCAAGTTTGGGTGAAGATCTGATGAAATTTCGGGACAGACTGACGGACCGACAAAGTGGTTCCTATATAGCCCCCATTACCAAAAAGATAGTATTACCAGCAGTTGGTTTCAATGGAAATTTCTTACCAGACAAGAGGTTTGATGCAAATTGTTGTGAGGGGAAACTGGAAAATCTCTGAAACAAAAATAAAGTCTTATATAATTTGAAGCGCTATATTGTTAAGTCAAATTTTAATATTTGATAATCATAATACTGCTAGCTGTCTGATTACAGAGGAGTCTTCACAACATAATGCGTTAACAGTTTTCCTGCAATAAGCAAACAGGACAAAATCAACAACACGAGTATTTATAATATATTCAGAGACAAAGATGATCCATCCATGTCTTTGGAAATAAACAAAGGGCATTTATTTTGGCCTCATTTTAGCCATGTTGATAAATATAATGGGTCATACTGCTTGGTGTGTTACAAGTGAAACACCATCAAAACCAGTGCTCCAGCTTGGCATGAATGGAAGGGCGCAGCACCCTGCCATTCAAAGATTCCAACCTGTCAACCTTGGACACCCTTCATGCCCTTTGATGAAAATGCCGAGTTGGGAATAGGGAGTTACAGTTGTAAGATCGTACGCGAATATCATTTGCCATTTAAAAGGAATCATGATGTTCAAACTTAACCTTTGACCTAGAAGTTGGCAAAGGGTTTGTTTTTAGTTGGTCGCATTTTAGAATTTACAGAGCATATTTTGCAAATCAGTGTGTGCTTAGAAGCCTTAGCTACGGAAAGAACCGCAACTCAATTTGCTAAGAACGATCACCACTGCCTGTCTGCAACAGATGACAAATGATTCTGCTCTAGCAGTGAGTGTATATACCAGCTTGTAAGACGACATTGGCCAGACTAGTGTTTATCATTAAAGTCTGTACGTATTTGTACCATTTTTGACCTCATCCAAGATATCATTGGGACAAATCTTCGGACAAAGTTTCATGATGATCAGACAATAAATGTGGCCTCTAGAGTGTTAACAAGGTTTTACTATATAGCCATAAAAGAACAAATGCAGAGCCCACTGGCAGCCATGTTTTTCAACCAATCAGCATCATGGTTGAACTCGTCCAAGATATTATTGGGATGAATCTTCTGACCATTTTTCATGAACATCGGAAATAAAAGTGGCCTTTAAAGTGTTAACAAGAGTTTACTATAGCCATATAATGAAAAAAATGCCCCGCCCCCTGGAAGTCGTGTTTTCCAAGCAAATGTACCCATTTTCAAACTCAAGATATCATTGAGACCAATCTTCTGACCAAATTTCATGAAGCTTGACAATAAATGTGGCCTCTAAAGTGTTAACAAGGTTTTACTAAAGCCCTATAAGGAAAAATGCCCCGCCCCCTGGTGGCCATGTTTTTATAGCAACCATACCCATTTTCGAACTCATTCAAGACATCATTGGGACAAATCTTCTGACCAAGTTTCATAAAGATCAGACAATAAATGTGGCCTCTAGAATGTTAACAAGGTTTTACTATAGCCATAGAAGGAAAAATGCTCTGCCCCCTGGCAGCCATATTTTTCAACCAATCAGCATCATTTTTAAACTTGTCCAAGATATTATTGGGATGAATCTTCTGACCATGTTTCATGAAGATCCGACAATAAATGTGGCCTCTAGGGTGTTAACAAGATTTTACTATAGCCATTTATAGCCATATTAGGAAAAATGCCCCGCCCCTTGGCAGCCATGTTTTTCAAGCAAACATAACCATTTTCAAACTCATCCAAGATATCATTGAGACCAATCTTCTGACCAAATTTCACGAAGATTGGACAATGCGGCCTCTAGAGTGTTCACACAGTTTTACTAAAGCCATATATAACCATATATGGACCATATATAAATAACCATATAAGGAAAAATGCCCCGCCCCCTGGTGGCCATGTTTTTAAAGCAACCAAAACCATTTTCAAACTCATCCAAGATATCATTGGAAAAATGTTCTGACCAAGTTTCATGAAAATCTGACAATAAATGTGGCCTCTAGAGTGATAACAAGGTTTACTATAGCCATATAAGGAAAATGCCCCACCTCATAAATGCCATGTTTTTCAACCAACCGGCGTCATTTTAAAACTTGTCAAAGATATTATTGGGTTGAATCTTAAGTAATATGCATATAATAATGGAAAAAGGGCCATTATTCTTACAAAATGCTTGATACAGTTGTCTGCTCTTCTTTATAGATTGGGGTCATGTTGGTAAATAAGTTTGCAAAATATGAAAGCAATATGTCAAGGGACGTTGAAAATATTTTAGGTGGTACGCCAACTTTAACATAGATTTATCAATAATATGAATATTCAAAATGGTAAAGGGGCCATAATTATTACAAAATGCTTGATAGAGTTGTCTGCTCTTGTTTATAGGTTGGGATCATGTTGGTAAAGAAAAATGCAAAATATGAAAGCAATATGTCAAGGGACATTGAAAATATTTGGGGTAGTAAACAAACTTAAATATTTGCTGCATTTTCTAAGTGGAAAAGGGGCCATAATTATTACAAAATGCTTGATAGAGTTGTCTGCTCTTGTTTATAGGTTGGGGTCATGTTTGTTAAGAAGTACGCAAAATATGAAAGAAATATGCCAAGGGACATTGAAAATATTTGGGGTAGTACGCAAACTTTTAACATTTGCATGCTCACACTTACGCCAATGCTAAGGCTAACGCAAACGCCGGGTGAGTAGAATTGCTCCACTATATAGATTTCATATATAATAGTCGAGCTAAAAAGGGTCTTTCTGTAAATCTTAAAGAGAACAAATTAAAAACTCAACAGGCCTTTTTATTATTAAATATGCTTGTTTCCATATATAATTTAAGGCCCTTAAATCATTCAGGATATAACTTTGAACATTTTTTACAGAAATAAAATGATCTTAAAGTTCTCTGCAATGCAAAGTAATTTTTACACACTAGATATTTAAAAAAAAAATTGTTAACTTGTCCATGCTATTCGGGCCAGCTGTGCTCTAACTGCCTATGGAAAATCTTGATTATATATATATTATATATATATACCTGTTGTGACCCTTGAGATCCTTATGAAATGTTCATAATTCACTAATAACTGTATGTAAAAAAAATAGTATTACCAGATAATCGGGTTCAAAAGTTATTTCTTTCAAGACAGGATGGTTGGTGGGAAATGTCTTCCGACGAAACTGAAAAACATCTTAAACAAAATGAAAGTGACTTCTTGTATAATTTGAAGCACTATTCATTTTAATACAATTGTGTTTTGACAGCCATAGAGCCTAAAAATTAAAAGTAGGTCAACAAAACACAAAATGAAATCCAATGCATCACCAAATCTTCAACATATCCAATTAATAAAATTAATTTTTATATATAGACGGTTTTGATACATGGCACAACATCAGGGGTGTCAAATGTCCCAAATTTGAAATCCTTATGATAAAGTCTGGAGTCTGAGGCTGTAGGTCCCTTACAAGTAGAGCCCCCCAAAGCCATAGTTCATTGTTCTTTTTATAGTCTTAGTTGCTATTTCTGGTGAGTAAAATGCAAAATATTATAAGCCAGACCACCAGTAACACTCGATGTGTAATTGTCATTTTATATAAATGTTATGAAGAACATCGATAACAAGGGCTGTTTGTAAAACATGCATGCCCCCCATATGGGCTGTCCGTTGTAGTGGCAGCCATTATGTGAATACGTTTTTTGTCACCGTGACCTTGACCTTTGACCTAGTGACCTGAAAATCAATAGGGGTCATCTGCGAGTCATGATCAATGTACCTATGAAGTTTCATGATCCTAGGCAAAAGCATTCTTGAGTTATCATCCGGATTTTTTTTTACTGTTTCGGGTCACCGTGACCTTGACCTTTGACCTAGTGACCTGAAAATCAATATGTCATGATAAATGTACCCATGAAGTTTCATGATCCTAGGCGTAAGCGTTCTTGAGTTATCATCGGAAACCATTTAACTATTTCGGGTCACCGTGCATTTGGCTTTGACATAGTTACCTCAAAATTAATACGGGTCATCTGCGAGTCATGATCAATCTACCCATAAAGTTTCATGATCCTAGGCATATGTGTTCTTGAGTTATCATCCGGAAACCATTTTACTATTTCGGGTCACCGTGACCTTAACATTTGACCTACTGACCTCAAAATCAATAGGGGGTCATCTGCGAGTCATGATCTATCTACCTATGAAGTTTCATGATCCTAGGCGTATGCGTTTTTGAGTTATCAATCGGAAACCATTTACTATTTCGGGTCACCGTGACCTTGACCTAGTGACCTCAAAATCACTAGGGGTCATCTGCAAGTCATGATCAATCTACCTATGAAGTTTCATGATCCTTGGCATATGCGTTCTTGAGTTATCATCCAGAAACCATTTTACTATTTCGGGTCACCATGACCTAGAGCTTTGACCTAGTGACCTCTAAATGAATAGGGATCATCTGCGAGTCATGATCTATCTTCCTATGAAGTTTCATGATCCTAGGCCTAAGCGTTGTTGAGTTATCATCCGGAAACCACCTGGTGGACGGACCGACCAACCGACATGTGCAAAGCAATATACCCCCTCTTCTTCGAAGGGGGGCATAATAAATGTTAATCCACTAACCATACAGTAAAACAACTGTCCAAAAATATATCCAGATATGTCTTTTGCAAATGAAATAATATATGCACTTAGTTTGACAGCAGAAAATGGAAATTTAATGATGGGGGACATATGCTACATTTTGTAGTATGTAAGATTTCTGGAAAGTAGCCAAGAGGTTAGGTCAGTTACCTTTTATGTCCGTGTCAGCGGATAACCAATCAGACAATAATAAAACAAGGGACAAAATTGTCACAAAACCAGGTTTTCAATGTAGAAAAAAGTCTGATAGAGGGAGACAACTCAAACTGAACTGATTGTTAATAATTAACCCCCTTTGTTTCAAAATAAATATATTTTTAGTTGTGGCGACCTTGACCTTGGAGATATTGACGTAATTCTAAAGTGCAATCGTCCCACGATGGTGAACAAATATGCCAAATCATTTTTAAGTCTCACAATGAATGACATAGTTTTGGCCCGGACAAGCTCTTTTATGGCCATTTTTGACCTTTGAACTCAAAGTATGACCTTGACCTTGGATATATTGACGGTATTCTTTTGAGCGACACACCGTCTAATGATGGTGAACAAATGTGCCAAATGATTTTAAATTCTCACCAAGAACCACAACGTTATGGCCCGGACAAGCTTGTTCCGTCCGCCCGCCAGCCAGCATTTGCCAATCTAATAACCCGTTTTTTTCTTTGGAAAACCTTGTTAAAAAGACCAGGAAAAATCCATACTAAGCACACATGCCCCGCAAGCCAATGAAGCAATTACAATATTTGTTCACACCCCCTTAAAACAAATCATCGGATTTACACTGATCTAAAATTCAATCCTGAATGGCTCAAATCGGGATTTCCAAATAATCCGGACAATTAACACCCTTGCAACATGCATGGGTTGCTAAGTTACTAAATGTCCTACATATAACAAATTCAGAATTTGTGTACCATCCCACTCACATAAATAGCAATTGCAAGATGATGTCCATTACAAACCTGTTTGTTATCATTCTGACCTTTTTGTACTTCTATAGTTTTTCAAATTTTAATGTGATTAAAGTGCAAACACCTGATTATAGAAGGTATACCTAAGATCATATTGCTTGCCATGAGTAATAATCCAACAGATTGGCTTTGTTTGTATGCCAATAGATAGAGATTGCACATTATTTTTCAATATGTGGTTATGGACAACTGTAAACATTACTTCATGTATTTTAAGGGGCCTTTGCATTTTTTGGTAAATTGACAAAATAAAACAAGAGCTGTCACCATAGGATGACTTATGCCCCCTATAAATGCTTGATAGAAGTTATGAGCTTTTCCGAAACCTAAACACAGATTTCGAAACCTAAACGCGGACCCTAAGTTCAAGGTCACAGGAGTCAAAATTTGTGTGCGTATGGAAAGGCCTTGTCCATATACACATGCATACCAAATATGAATGTTATATCTCAAGGGACATAGAAGTTATGAGCATTTTTCAATATCTAAACGCAGATTTCGAAACCTAAACGCGGACCCTAACTTCAAGGTCAAGGTCACAGGGGTAACATTTTTTGTGCGTATGGAAAGGCCTTGTTCATATACACATGCATACCAAATATGAAGGTTATATCTCAAGGGACATAGAAGTTATGAGCATTTTTCAAAACCTAAACGCAGATTTCGAAACCTAAACGCGGACCCTAAGTTCAAGGTCACAGGGGTAACAATTTTTGTGCGTATGGAAAGGCCTTGTCCATATACACATGCATACCAAATATGAAGGTTATATCTCAAGGGACATAGAAGTTATGAGCATTTTTCAAAACCTAAACGCAGATATTGAAACCTAAACACGGACCTTAAGTTCAAGGTCAAGGTCACAGGGGTAAAAATTTGTGTTCGTATGGAAAGGCTTTGTCCATATGCACATGCATACCAAATATGAAGGTTATATCTCAAGGGAAATATTAGTTATGAGCATTTTTCGAAACCTAAACGCAAAGTGTGACAGAAATACGGACCGACAGACGGACAGTCTGATAACTATATGCCCCCTTTTCTTTGAAAGGGGGCATAAAAATTGTTTCAGACTTGCACATTTTTGTTGCAGTTATGATATTTGTGAGAAAACAGTTATACTTAACATTAACAACCTGAAAATGATAAATCGTTGCAAAGCAAAACAATTGAATAATTTGGAGTTCTGTTGTCGTTTTTTGTGACACTATGAGCTTTGCTTATAGAAACTAAAAGTATAAAATATTGTATGAGCATGGATGGCCGTCTTAGCGTTAGACTTTTACTCCAGAGGTCAGTGGTTCGAGCCCAGATGATTACTTTTTCTTTTAATTTGTTCTTGTTTTTTAATTGAGCTTTTTAGATTTAATGTTTACATTTATAAATATAACGCATTTAATGACAAACTTCAATACATGCCATAATCTGTTATAAGGTCCCTTAAATACCAAGATGAGTATCAAGGAACCTGAGTGAAACATTTTATTTTATTTCGGATATATACAGGACTGCTTATTGGAAACAAAAAGTTTGCTCGATTCTTGAATGACTTACAAAAATGTTTATCAAATCAAGTAGGTTCGTTTATTCTTCGTCTGTTGTCCCATCTCGCCAACAGTCAACCAGCTCCCTCCAGGCTTGTCAGTTCCAGGCGAGTCTCTCTAGCTGCCCCCATTTTGGCCCATCTGCTTAGAATCTGCATCCAGGTCATGGCGCCAGGTGTTACTGTATTTGAAATAAAGTAGGTTGGATGCCATTAAATGTGACTTTAAACACCATAATGACAGACAAAATAACAGGTTTATTTCCCTTCAATTAATAACAAGCAAATTCATTGAATTGATATCCCCCGCTAATTAGCTTCTGGACACAAAAGTGTTATATTTGACACTCAGGTAAAAAAGCATTTTTTTAGGTTCGAAGGGCCATAACTCCGTTATTAACAGATAGTGTACAATGCCATTTGGCATGCATCATCCTCTTATCTATACATATACTCATACCAAGTTTCAATGAAATCCACCAAAGCACTTCCAAGATATGGCTCCCAACACAAAAGTGCCGGATGGACGGAAAGACGGGCGGACAAGGCCAAAACAATATCCCTCCGCCTATTGCAGGGTGATAATAACATGAATGTAAATTAAAGCCAGCACATATATGAATTAACTGCCTAGATGGGTGTATTAAATATAATTTAGGGCTGTACAATACTTACTGATATGTGAGCATATATTTACTTTTAGTAAATATAAATAAATGTAACAGTAATACTTACACACTTGTGACTGTGAGTTTATACATGTAACTAAACTTCCTTTATAATTTTATAACAGTTTTTTTTATTCCTGCCATAGTATAAAGAAGTCACTTGCTCAATAACACATTTAAGCATGAGCTGTTTTTTTAATCTGCATACATAAGAAAACATCGAAAAAAAACACAAGAGGAGCATGTATCCGAAAGTAAATTACGTCCGAAATCAGGCAAGTTAAGCATGCGCGAAATACACCAAAACATAGATTAAATATGGTTTTAAACAGAATCATATGTAAAACGTGAATGATAAATTAAACATTATCCAACAAAAGCATGCAGCTTTAACCAAAAAACAACAGCAAAAATCAGCAATATAGCGATGTTGTTGAATAACTCGGCGAAGGCTAGCAAGAAGAGAATTTTCCAGGGGAAACAACTAAAAAGTAATGCAAACGGATTTAAATGGCTCATGCACGAAAGTTTATAATATAGCAACAACACATGATTTAGCTATAGAATTAGAATGCGAAAGATTTTTTTTAACTATTACTCGAAGATTCCTTAACTAAATAAAATATCAATAAAAGTTAAAACTTTGAGTTTGACCTACTTAGCAATCAATGGTCAAAACAACCTCGAAATAGCTTTTTCTTCATGTCAGCAATACAATTGTTGAGTTAATGTTGACGTAATACTAATAATGATAATACTATCCATATTCTCTACCTAGAATATTCATCATATTAAAATATCCAATAAATGTAGTATAATTTCTTTTCACGCTAACAATTCAAGATGGCTTACAATCGGTTTTGCTTGGGCATGCGCATTGCAAGCCTATTTGGTTTGGTCCCGCCTTTTTCTCCATATATGGTCATTTGAGCTTGTGGACGGCCGTGGACCATCCACCTACAGTTAAGTCTTTTTTGGCCATGTTTACATTTTAATTTTTCTGAATAATGTAACGCACGTGCGTAAGTGCGTATCGCTTACAAAGCTATGGGTCCAGGGGGTGGGGGGGGGGGGGGGGGGGGGGGGGGGGGCGAAGCCCCCCGGAGGCTCCACAATTTTAGTGCTTTTAAAGGCAATAAATATAAATGTGCAAAACATTTAGCGACTGTCTGTGATTAGTGGGAAATGTTGGGTAAGAAAAAGAAGAAAATTATTAAAATAGGTGATTTAGATCTTAAGTGTGTTTAGTGCCGGACACAAGACTCAAGACTGCATGCAAATACTGAACTAAGAATATTGCAGACAGTTACATATATACTGTGACAATACACATTTGTAACATAAAGTGATAAATGGAGGACAGTGTCATTCGTGTTGGTAATTTTAATATATCTCTTTACAGAATCACGCCGGGTATTCGGATACTTTAATAACAGATGGAACTTCGATAACAGAGAACAACAAAAGCCACGCGCGGGCGGAGAATTTTTTTTGCATTTATGTTCTGTTCATTTGGTTTTCAGACACGAAACATTATTTGGTCGATGAATGGTATAGTACTTCAAATTGCGAAGAAAGAAGTTCGTGGAAAAACGGTGGATTTTATACAAAAAATGATAAAATTCCATCGATGATCATCATGATTTAGATTATCAGTACGTATTACAACAAAATAAAAATACTTGGAAATAAATCAAGAACGTGCCAACTATTCCAAATAAAAGATCAATATGTCCATTAATGTTACAACATGTAACATGTTAGTTCTGTTATCGAAGTGCCATCTGTTATCGAAGTATCGCATTAGCAGCGTGAGAATGTTCATTTCACAACTGTAACGTGTATTGTTTGATGATTTAGCTAACTCAAACGACAGAAATCAAATCGAAGTAATAACAATCAATTTAAACGTACAGAACTAGACCTATACGATAAAGACTAAGGGGAGTAATATTGTATCGCACGGCTTATAATCATCAAGTCGAAATGTATTGCATAAACATTATACAATATCAAAGCACAATAAATAATATCGACATGGAGCAGTAAAAGTCAACAGAACATACAAAGTATGAAGCATCACATTGCTAACTATTATGAAAAATGTACATATAGTATTCGTAAATGAATGCTGAGGTTGATTTATACTAGTGAAAAGTATATAAAGAGTTTCTTTATAATTAGTCAGTGTATATTCTTAATTTCTAGGCTTAATATATAAATTTGGCAATATTATATAAGTTTTTTTTTGCAAATATGGCTCTTATTAGAGTTCTTCTTTAACAAGAGAATATGTTTTTAATTTAGATGATGAATTTACGTCGATGCAAGGTTTAGTGATTATTATCTTTAATTCGCCTTTTATCAATACCGAGTTTTCCGTACAGTGTGGATGATTTTGTGGGGGTTTAAACTCCAAGAAGTGATCTAAAAAATTTAGCGTGCATTTACTCAAAGTATTTTGCGTGATGAAAACCCCATATTTCAGAGCAGAAATTTAGGATTGGAGTAACACGGAAGTCAACCTTTTTTATTCTTTGCTGGATTTTTAAATCAATTGTAACAAATATCTGAAATAATTTACTTAATGAAATGATGCATATTGTGAAATCTGTGAAAGTAACCATTTTTGAACAAGTTTATGCCTAGGTATTTGAACGAATCATGATGCTATGCGGATCGAATGCTCCGTTTGATGCCCCTACTGATAGTCCATGGTGGCCTTGCACGGACTCCCATTAATTAAGAGTGTCGATCCGTTGAATTAAGCACTTTTTTCCATGTTCCTTTGCGCGTCGCATAACATCGTATTGCGTTTTGCGGGCATCTCTCATCTCATTTGGAAGCTGCACGCCTATGCTGATTTGTTTGTCTTTTAATCGGTTCTTTGTAGCTTATTTGATCGATGCCGCGCGGATTCAATCGCGATCCTTGCTATAGTGAAAATTGACGATGATCGGGCGTGGTCGGTTTATATTGACGCTTCCCCATGTGGCTGGGCAATATGCAAAATCAAGCTATATTTTGTCTCGTAACTCTAGCGGTGTTTGAATGACGTCTGCAACGACTTATGTACAGTTATCAATTCCAGCTGAGGAGCTTAATTCCGGCACGCCATAGACGACAATATTGTTGAGCATGGACTTTGTCTCAAGATCGTGAAGTTTTTCATCTGTCTTCTTTTAAATTGCCTCTAGGGCCATGTATGGCGCGATACTGTTACTTCTTAATCTGCACGACTTATTAATCTGCTTAATCTTTGAGGTTATGTTTGAGAGACCCTCGGAATTCTCATCAAGTGTTGAGCCCATAAATTGTCTCAGTGTGTTGCACTCGACAGTCTATGTCTTTCATTTTCGTTTCCAGACCCGATACTTTCGCGGCGATTGAATTAAAGGTCTGTTCAATACGATCTATCGACTTCATTTTGTCTTTGATACACTTTCGGACAAGAGTTCAGTAGCCCATGGTTGTTGCATCACGGGCCCAAACCCGAACGAGGAATGTGGGGGTGCGGGGCTCTGACCGTGTCCAGGGTAGGGTTGCGAGTATGCCATATATGGTCAATGTCCGCAAAAGTCCGTTATAATTAATTGAGATGGGTTGTACTGACCAATGTCCACAATGTCCACTTGTGTATTTTTTTTACTTATCTTATCGACGTGGTCGTTTTCAACAATAAGCGCTCTGCGCGGTTTCCTTGCGCTTTCTTCTAATAATGGTGAAATTGTTTTCTACTTAGATTTTCTGCTACCAGTATTGTTCAGAGTTATGTTTTTGGCAGGCATCAAAAGCTCAATATAAGTTTCAACTGTATATCCAAAATTTAGAGAATACCTCATTGGGAAACACTTTAAATCCATACACGATTGAGCTCGAATAGTGTGTACTCCTCCATCGACTGTCAATCTCAATCAGGTTAGTAAGTTGTATCCAATTATGCCAATGTTAAATCAAGTACAGTACACAAAAGACCGAACCTAATAATACACATATAGAATAAAAACATGAATATGCACACAAATGCGTGTACAGCTTGATTAAAATAAAATTTACCAGATCACATATTGAAATTATTGGTCAAAACATCATAACTCATTTTTTATGTTGTCTCAACTTGAATAATTTATTAAGCATGCCAATTTCACCCACACTGTGTTAATCAGGTGTTCAGTGTAGATTGACTGAGAGTGCAAAATTGATACATTTATCAAACAGTGTCTAAAATGAAATTATCCTTTACTACACTTTGTGGAATATGTCACCCGAAAGCGATAAAATGTGTTGTTTTGGGTAAACTAGGCTAAAATACAACTATACATAACAACACAGTAAAATGACTGAATAAATAAACAGATTCATGACATAATTTTTTTTCTTCAAAGATCGTGCATTCTTATCGCTTTTTAAAGAATTGTGTTAGTAGTTCGCCTTCGCGATTAAGATGAATATAGAACCAGATAAGGGGAACTCAATCATTTCTTCATTGTGAAGCACAGCATGGGACTATTGACGCATGTATTGGTACTTTTTGCGACGTGTGGGCTAGGTATATGTATTTATGGCATTTCTTAATAATAATTATAGTGATTCCTACATTAGTTAAAAACTAATTGAACACTTTACACGTTTTTTAGGTGTAGCTGACAGTAAACACGGAACAATATATGTGCCGTTCTCTGTGAAAAGAGGATTTAATGCATGTGCGCAAAGTGTCATTCCAGATTAGCCTGTGCAGTCAGCACAGGCTAATCAGGGACGACACTTTCCGCTTTTATGATACATTATTTTCAGAGATAGTCTCTTCTTAGCAAAAGTCTAGTTTAGGCGGAAAGTGTCGTCCCTGATAAGTGCGGACTGCACAGGCTAATCTGGGATTACACTTTACGCACATACATTAAACCCTTTTTCACAGAGCACGGCTATATAATTAGTCCGCAAGATGCGTTAAAATAGTTCAATGCATTGTATCGTATTGTGATATAAAAACGCAGTCGTTATTATTCTTATTGCATTTACATTCCCAATCCGTTTTTGAAACGGATAAATTACAAAAAACAAACTTTTATTAATTTATTTGTAAATTGTGTCGTCCTATCTCGCCAGCTTTCAGCCAAGGGAATGTTGGATGTCCTATAGACTTCTTTCAACACGGTGACTCGTGCTATCATTTCTTTGCAACGCCGGTAATGTCCTGGTGGGATGCCATGGTAAGTATATAAACAAACTCCAGTTTCATCAGCAGAAGAGAAATTTTATTATAAAAAAAATAGATGGACCTTTTTTGTATCAAGTGACCAACTTTTTTCTTAAAATTTGACCCAGACAAACACACGAGACACATTTCATAATTCAACGAAAAATACGATTAACATTACTAAATATCTGGGGCGCATTGGAATGATCAATGCAAAGCATTGGGGTTTCAACCGTTTGGAGCCCCAAACCTCACAACCTAAACAGGGGCATTTCACAAATTATTTAAGTATAAAATTATATACTCTTGAATATTATAATCAATGAGAAATAAGCAATAAAAAGAATATATACTTTAATACGATTTTTACTATTTAGTTGTTCGATGCAAATCATAGCGCGATTAGTGTAACTTTCTGAGGCACGATGGAGTGGGATAAAAACAAAGTGACATTAATCGCGCTATGATTTGCATCGAACTACTAAATAGTAAAAATCTTCTACTAAATAGTAAAAATCGTACAAACATAAGATTGTGTTTAAATATAATCAAGTTAAATAATTAGATCCTAGTCATGTAATTACCAGAAAAAGCCGTAATGTTGGAAGCCTAGAGCTGTTACTTTTGCAAGTTTTAAGCATAAATCCAATACATTTTGTTCACTATTATTATTATATTTATCTCAAAATCAACGAATACTTCGTAGAATTAAGTTTACCCATAAGAATAAGTGTTCCTTAAAGCAAAGATTTGATAACATTGATTTCACGAGATACAAAATGATTGCTTTTATTTTTTTGAACAATATATTCCATTTGAATTTTCCGCGCTATCCGAACATTTACGAGCAAACGCGAGATCGGCTTTGGGCATTTTCGCAAGCATTACGTAGTTCTAATGAATAATCACTAATAAATTAATACATGTAATTTACGTTGACGCTAACAAACTTATTGGAAAAATCTAATCAATATAGATAGCAACCACCGCCAAAACATGATTTCACATATCTAAAGCAATATACAACATTCCAAAAATAATATCCGAAATGTTTGTTTACAATTCCAAAACTGAAATTCTGATGGACAATTCGAACATTCCAATTTAATTCTGATGGAAACTGTCAATGATGTCTGGTTGTAGGTTCATAAAAAAGTCAGACACTTAAATAAATATTCAAGTATGAACATATCAAAGTCCGAACGTATTTACTTACTATATATACGAAGACATTTGGTCCACAAGCGGTTTGTAAACGCAGTTGAATTTCAGAACTTGATGACGGAAGCTGCAGATTTCTGGGATAGCCTGCATACATTAAAGCAAACAGGATGAATCTGATCCTGACTCGAAATCCTCCGTAAAACGAAACAAGATTACATCGTGAAACGAGTTTTAGAATGCTAAAAAGTTGCAGAATGTTTGTATTTTAACGTTTTTACATGTTACTTGTTTTAGGGTCTTTTTCCGTATGGCACTTTTTGTTGGTGGAAGTTTCTCTTAAACAGTGTTTTTTTCTTTCTTTAACTAGTACCGGGGAACGGTACCTTTCCCAAAGCCTACCGGAGGTTCCCAATTTTAGCACTGGACCTTTCCAAATCTCCATATCTACCGTTTCTTACGATCCTATGTGCCGTTCCCAATTGCCAGTGCCTTTTATTTTCGCTGGAAATATCTTTTAAAATTATTTTTGGTCATTTATTTTCGCCGGGCATCGTTGCGAAGAAAGCAGGCTTCCTGAAAAGTTCAAAAAGGTGCCTGTCAACCGGACAGGCTGATGGAAAAGTTAGCCTGTCCGGACTAAACTTCACCAGACCGAACAACATGAGTTTATAACTGAAGAATTAAGTAGTTTAACTCATATTTATTGCAATGTGCAGCCTGTGTATTAGTACACTCAATAAAATAAAACGAATCCAGAAAATCGCTCCTACGGACAGTCGCTCCGACGCTAAATTTGACAGGGCGGACAGTCGCTCCTACGATGTTTTGACAGGGCGGATAGTCGCTCCTACGATGTTTTGACAGGGCGTACAGTCGCTCCTACATTATTTTGCCAACCCGGACAGTCGCTCCTACATTATTTTGACTACACGGCAAAACGTAGTATACGCCGATCAAAGGCTAACACCTATAATTAACCGACAATTATTATTGCCAACTTGTTAAAAGAAAGCCGATTCAACATGAGCCGATCAATGTGATTTTTATTAATAAATTTACTTAACAAACTACTAGTATGCTACAGCTTGCGTGTTCTAGTGATTACAGTGTATGATGGACAACAGCTTTAAATTATTGTCAGACTCATAACAGAATAACATAACACGATTGGTGTTTCACGATCATCCTGAAAGTCAAGACCATCATCGGAATCACAATCAGAGTCTTCCTCACACAGTTTTGCAAAGTCATTGTCCATGGACTGGTAAAATGAGACAGCTGCAAGGTTGCATTCTCAGGCACAGACTCGACAATACTTGGTTCCGATTCACCACAGAAGCTGACGATGTGGATGGGAGAAATTTAGCAACGACATTTGTTTGCATGTGTATTGTTTGTTACAACATTTGTAATTGGATAGATGGTTATATATCGATAAAATTGACGTTTTCAAAGACCTAGATAACATTATATATAGGTCTTTGACGTTTTCAAACAAAAACAAAGGGAGAGCACTCTTTAAAAACTAGTGACGCTTTAGTGTTCTTAATGACAAAAAGGCTCGAAAATCACGAAAAGAGTGGTGTTTTCTTTCTTTTCGCAAGTGTTAGACTTTTCGGTATTTAGTCATATTTTTTTGGCCTTTCACAAGGACCGGCGATATTAGAAACTTCGCCGAACCGTACAAAATTTTGCCGGACAAGACCGGCGTTTTAAGGAAGCCTGAGAAAGTAAACAAAACTTTTCAAAGGGGCGCCACTCTAACCGTTGTGTAAAATGTGACTGGATGGTTGCGCATGCGCAATTAATTTCCTTGTAGGTTACAATATACCAAAAGATTTCCTTAACAAATTCAATGTAAAATCAACACCTTCAACGAAAAATAAAGTCAAACTTTTGCGCGTAGACACCCCCATACCCATACCTTTTCTTAAAGAGCATGCCAAGCCGAATGGATTTAAACAATAAAAAAGATAGGTCATGCAGTATGTAAGAAAGAACTCGACGCGAATCAACGGTCACTGTTTTAAGGCCACCTTTTTACCGGCTGATCTCCAGTTGATGAGGGTTTCCCGCCATCTGTCAAAATCTCATGTAGTCTCCAACCTATAAGCAAAACACTGAATTTGTAGTATACAACAATGTTTTCCCTACCACATGCACACAGAAATATTCAAAAATAAAGTCATGGCAAGTGCACATACAGAGAATTGTGTCTTCAAATAAATGACGTTCCATTTTTTAGAGGGTATAGCATTGAACACCAAAATGATTTAGTATATTGTAACCTGTATACTATATATAAAATGGTTGAAGTTCGATATCAATTTTTACCATGACAGCACTATATCATCATACATCATTGGAAAGATAAATGCATAATCTTTTGAAAAAAATGCATGTCATCAAATGCTATGTGTTGTAACTCAAAATATTTACCTTAGAATAGGCACACCAGTTTTGACAGATGTGGAGGCGACCATTTTGGGCTCAAATAGTATGACCTACTTTCAAAGCCGGGAACCATCAACAGAAAAAGTAGAGCACAAAAGTGGCTTTTTATCTTATTGCTTACAAATATACCTTTAAATTGATACCAAAACATTCCATTTGCAATGTATTTTACAAATCCTATGCAGCATGCACTGAACAATGTGTGCTTAGTATCAAACTGACTGCAAACAAGAGTTCCGGATTGGGGTTATGTGACCTGGATTACATGACCGCGACGAGTGATCGATTTTTCGCGTGAAATAATTCCATCGTAAAGACCATTCTTCCTTACATCATTAAACTTTCTCAACACTAGTTTTTGTTGACATTTAAAAAAAACGTAACCGTATTGAGTTAAATGCTCATATTACTTAAGATCTAAGTATAGTTTTAAAGTGTCAAGTCCGGACAGAAACTATTCGGATACGGATGTAAACAAATAAAAGTTTACATAAAATTAAAAATAATGAGACCTGTGTGTAACATAAAAATTCCTTTACTTATTTACAACATATTAATTAGCATTTTATGGCAGATGATCTTTTAAAATATCTTATTTGATGATTTAAAAAAACACATCAAAACAAAATATAAGACTAACCTTTGAAAATAGTTGTTAAAGCATTCCATTCTAAAAACTCATTTTGGTTATGTGTGGCTATTCTCACTGTCTATTGTTGAAAGACTTCAAACAAGTCTAAGTTCCATTGTTGTTGTTTTTGTTTTGTTTTTTTAAGTTGTTAATTTAACTCGCATAAAACATTACAGGGCTTGTGAGACTCTTAAGGGATTAAACAAAATTATTAATATTTTTTATGCAACCTCAGTGATTATGCCTTTCAATAAAAGATATTTTTTCCATTGACAGGCACATTCCTACTGAAGTGGAAATAACACAATTTTCACATGACATGATATGATTGTCAAAATATCATCACTAGTAGTTTTTCTGTTAAAACCTAGAGCTTAAAATGCTTTGTGATACCTTTCCTCTTTGGGGAAAAAAACGCTGCACTCTATATAGCATAATAGTATTGAGTAGTGTGTATGGATCTTTGAAAAGTCGTACATTTACGAGATTAACATGCTTATCATTGAAGCCATTAACAATGTGAAGAAGGGCAAATACATACAATTATGGTAATGTTAAAAAGTAATGAGTGTTATGCATGAACATAAAACCTTAAATGGGATAAAATAAATGCAAACAACGCCAACCCTTGATTTGAATCGATACAGATGATCTAGTAAAATGTATTGTATAAACAAAACGACAAAAACATTATCTATGCTAGCGTTTATACCACACGGACAATAGACTTTTTTGGTGCAGAATGCAAATCAAAATAGTTTACATAAATTACCATAATTTCATTGCAGGCATTCTGTGGCATGTATGGGTTCGGCGAAGGAACGCTCGCCATAGTTGATTCAGCGGAAGAGCAAAAGTTTCTGGAAAATGAGCTGAAATCCAGATACCGTACGTTTACACAATTTTCACTTGTAGCTATGCATTTTTTTATCAAAGAGGAATCTCTATATAATTATTTCAGCTTTTTATAAGCAGAATACACAATAGACTGTTATTATCTATATAATTATTATCAATATATATGTACAAAAAACGTCAATATCGGGAAAAACAATTTCTTTCTTCGAAAATACATATATCTAATAATATTTTTCATACCGTACAGACGCATGTCTTTAAATGGCAAGTAAAATTGATTTTGCATTAACGTTTACTAAAATTCATCTTCACGCAAAATAAACACGTGTTGAACTGCGCATTAGTTTTATATCATACATCATTCTGCATACAAAATTATGAACATACTTTACCCCCAACGTTGTTTTATGAAGCTATTTCCAATTTTTAACTTATGCTGTCATCCCTTAAAGCTGATCGTTTTACATGCTAACATACTAACACCAGCGCAAAGGTTCGTTTGTATAATCGCAACCCCCATTTACGTCAAGATACGTCTTTAACTCTTTACCACTTAGATACGTCTTTAACTCTTTACCACCAAGAAACGTATTAAACCCTTTACCACTTAGATACTTACGAAACACTTGACCACTGAGATACGTATTTAACCCTTTACCACTTAGAAACGTATTTATAGAGAATACTAGATTTGCGTTGAATGCAGAGAAGTTTATGTTGCGAGGCTTAGAACGCCGGGAGCGCGAGCCTTGGCGAGCGCTTTCGGTGTTCGAGCCGAGCAACATAAACTTCTCTGTATTCAACGCTAATCCTAGTATTCTATTTACCCCTTTTGATTTTTTTTCAACGTGACATTTAATATAAATAGATCTAATAACCTTAACAATAATTTTAATTCATTTTTAAAAGCGCTTAAAATCTAACGAATAACCATGCGTAGTGATATAAATGTAGATTGTTCTGGTACGCAAACATAGTCTTTAAAATATCACGCACAAACTGTAAAACGAGTAAAAATATCACCATATGCCTCGATTCAATTTTACGCAGCATGAGAATTGTAACACATAACGACCGCGAAAAGAAGATTTTACTTTAATACTATTCATTTTATTTTCGAAAGAAAATGATCAAAATCCAATATGGCGGCGATTGCTCCTGGAACAATGATGTCGATTTCAACATACATGTACATGTAGATTTACACACAGAGTCGTTCTAAACATAAATTATCAAAAGAACTATACTCGCCTTATTTTTTCATGGACGCTGCAGATTTTGATGGCGCCTAGATCTAACCTTCACCTCATGTAGTGTGTGACCCAACCCATTGAAGATAATCCGTCACAATACTATTAATTTTTGAAACACTTGTTGCAAACGGTTTATTCTTACTGAATAGTTTTTCTTTGATAAAATAACAAAAACAAAGTTTATTCATCAAAGAAAATACCCTTACGTTTACTTACATCCAAAAGCAAAACAATTCGAATAGACTACTGAACCAAATTACACACCCATCAATATGTTCTACACACACAATTCCACATCCAAATATGCACGCACATTCTGAACATCAATAACACGAATAAGCTAGATCTACATGTAGATCTTAATCCTTCGTCTCACCGGTTCCATCCGAGGTAAGTAGATTAGTCCATAGAATATGCACTTCATATTATAATTACATCCAGAATAAATGTACGCGGAACAAATCGCGTCTTCAATGTTTTATTCCCAGACATCTCATACTAGTTTCGTGTACACCAGAAGATGATATCACATATTTTGGAAAATGACGCAATAAGTATGTCATTTTATGACGCCATCAATCAGCTGATTCATTATACGGATGGCGAAAAATTATGTCCTTTGACTAGATTTAAAGGTTGAAGGTCGTATAATTTTGAAGCTAAAGTTTTCTCGACTCTAGAGATTTCTTATGAAAAATCATTCAGTGGTAAAGTAAAAAGTAGTCCGTGCACGCGCCAGGTATATTAAACAAGGTGGGAGACAGGCAAGTTTATTCCACAAGGTGTTATACCGTCAATGTCGGTATAAAAATGGGATAAAACCCTTTACCACTCAGATACGTATTTAATCCTTTACCACTTAGATAGGTACTAAACCATTTATCACTTAGATACGTATTTTAATCTTTACCACTTAGATACGTATTTTAACCCTTTACCACTTTAATACGTATTTTAACCATTTACCACTTAGATACGTATTTTGACGCATTTATAGTCCTTTTGAAAGTTACATTTAATTTTTAAAGGATTCATTTCCAACCCGTAGTTACTGGTGAGTAGCAAACAGCATAAAGCCTGAACAGACTGCGACTTACTCGCAGGCAGTTCTGGTTTTATTCTGGTTGCAAAAGCCGTTTTCACTTTACTTCTTATGTGGAAAATGGATAGTTTTATACCCATTATCCATAATTAAGCTCCCGGCAGTGTGCTCAAAGACTTCTGGATCGGTGCATACGATCTCGTCAATGAAGGAACGTGGGTCTGGGTCAAGAAAAACGAGTACGTGAGAAACGGCTTTCAAAACTGGGCCGTGGGGGAGCCGAACGGTGGAACAAACGAGAACTGTCTGGGGCTGTATGACAATCTGCAGTACAAATGGAACGACGCCCCATGTAATCTTGACGAAGGGTTTATATGCGAAGTCCCGTAAGTTTTGAAGACGTTTATGCAAATATTTAAAGAAAACCATAATTGATCTCCAATTAAAATATTAAAATAGCATTTAATGGCTTGAGCAAACACATTTGAAATAATTCTACCCACCTAAAGGTCTACCATTCCAGAGGTCCCCGGTTCAAATCCCGGCCGGGGCACTGGAAATTTCAGAAATGCTTCAAGTGTTTCCCACCCAACTTGAGATGTACTGGTATGAAACCCAGGTAATTCTCGCGTGTATCGGTGCTATACACTGAGCACGTAAAAGAACCAAGGTATCTATTCGCAAAGAGCTAGGGTATCGCACCCGGATTCCTTGTATCCCAATACTGTCTCTTCTGCTTGCTGTCTCTTCAGCAAAACCAAAGGACCCCATTGGAAATAAGTGCTTGCACTTTCATGGGTTATCCTTGACCGCAAAGTCAAAATAAATACATACAAATACATACATACAAAGAACGTATGTTAGACGACTTATACGTGTTTTTAGTGAAGTTTGTATAATGTGTAATACAAAATGATTTCATATCAATCTATTCTGCTCAGTAATTTGTCTTTAGTATTTATTGCGTAGAAAATATAAAATACATTTAAAACTATGAAATACACTTCAAACCAACTTAAAATATTATTTAGATAAACATTACTTTTACAAAGCCTGACCAAATAAAATTAATTAACACGAGTAAAATTCAATACAAATTATGTTGTTGTTTTTAGCTCACCTGATTGCTCAGGTGAGCTTTTCTGACCGGTCTTTGTCCGTCGTCCGTCCGTAAACATTTGTTCGTAAACACTCTAGAGGCCACATTTCTTGTCCAAATGAGTTCAAATGTGGTTCCTGTGTGTTGAAAAACATGGCCGCCAGTGGGCGGGGCAGTTTTCCTTATTTGGCTATAGAGAAAACTTGTAAACCTCTAGAAGTCACAATTTTTGACCGATTATCATGAAAAATGGCCAAAACATTGGTTTTATTGAATTCTTGGACGAGTTCGAAAATGGTCCAGATCGGTGAAAAAACATGACCGCCAGGGGGCGGGGCAGTTTTCTCTATATGTATATAGTGAAAACATGGGAACACTCATGAAGTCACATTTTTGGTCCAATGTTCATGAAATTTGGTCAGAACATGTGTTTTTTGGATATGACCGTTGAGTTCGAAAATGGTTCGGATCGATAAAAAAGCATGGCCG
The DNA here is from genome assembly GCF_020536995.1 of Dreissena polymorpha. Classification (NCBI taxonomy): domain Eukaryota; kingdom Metazoa; phylum Mollusca; class Bivalvia; order Myida; family Dreissenidae; genus Dreissena; species Dreissena polymorpha. The sequence continues at coordinate 136,720,716 of NC_068355.1, read as the reverse complement.
CTGGGGGGGGGGGGGGGGTCATTTTCCTTATATTTATATAGTAATAACAGCTTTTGAACACTATATAGTTTATCATGTCAAGGGAAGTAACTGCAAATGAAAAATTATGTTGAATTGACAGAGTTGTCTCCCGTTTTAAAATATTTGTTTTGTGCACAAGAAGATTAAGTGAAGTTAATTATAAATGATAGTATTACATTCTGGAAGATAGCAAACGTTTGAATATGTTTTTTATTGTTTGATGATTCTGTACAATATGGCATTCTTTTGTCAAACAATTAAAGCGAGACTATAAGATTGTTATATGTGTAAATTGTAATATATTGATAAATACATGTTACAATAACACAACATAGGCAAGATATTGAAGACGAATTTCATTAAATGCAGCAAAGACAAATTAGCGCCCCGAGCTGATGGTGACGAAGATATTTCGTACATATTTTCCTACAATAACCGAAGCATTCGTCTTTATATTAGGATCGGAGTTAGTGTTCGTGTGTCGAATGAATAGACATCGCTGCAGGAATTTAAAAACAACCATTAAACTAAATTAAGATTCACATCGTACATGCATGATATACATTCTGGCAAATTCGACTGTACAGACATTTTCGATTTTAGAATTAAATATCTCGCTTATTTCGCAGTTTTCGACACATGTTCTTCTTAAGTTTTATTTTAAATTATATTGAAATGTATGACCTTGTTAACACTCTAGAGGTCACATTTATTTTCTGATCATCATGAAACTTGGTCTGAAGATTTGTCCCAATGATATCTTGGATGAGTTCGAAAATGGTTTTTGTTGCTTTAAAAACATGGCCACCAGGGGCGGGGAATATTTTCTTATTTGGTTGTATATGGCTTTAGCAAAACATTGTTAACACTCTAGAGGCCACATTTATTGTCCAATCTTCATGAAATTTGGTCAGAAGATTCTTCTCAATGATAATTTGGATGAGTTCGAAAATAATTATGTTTGCTTGAAAAACATGGCTTCCAATGGGGCGGGGCATTTTTCCTAATACGGTTATAGTAAAATCTTGTTAACACTCTAGTTTTATTTAATTCAGTTGCCCAATCTTCTTGAAATTTGGTCAGAACATTTGTGTCCTGTGTAGTAAAGTTTGGTGTTATTATGTCAGTATTATGTACCATTAACTGTTTTATTTAATTTTTCATAACACAGAATTTTCATAATTAACAACTGTTTTAGTCATTATTACTTATGGTAAGCCCATCAACTAAGAGAAAGCTGAAATGAAGACAAGATGTACACATTTTTGCAGTATCTATCTCCATTGTTTAACCTGCTGAGTCATATTTTCCAATCTATTTTAGTTATGCTCTAGAATTTGTTAGACCCCAGATATTGATCATTGCAGTGTGTAACTATTTACCACTCAGTTTACTGACCCTCTCACTGTGCTGTATGCCAGATGTTAATATCAGTGGTCAGTAATAAAAGCTGGTTGAACTGTTTGATATATTTTTAGCTCACCTGATTGCTCAGGTGAGCTTTTGTGACCGGTCTTTGTCCGTCGTACGTCCGTCCGCCCGTCCGTTAACATTTGCTCGTAAACACTCTAGAGGCCACATTTCTTGTCCAATCTTCATGAAACTTGGTCAGAAGCTTTGTCCCAATGAAATCTCGGCCGAATTCGAAACTGGGTTGTGCCGGTCAAAAACTAGGTCACTAGGTCAAAAAAAGAAAAACATTGTAAACACTGTAGAAGTCACATTTCATGCGCAATCTTCATGTTACTTTGTCAAAATGTTTGTCTTAATGATATCTTGCTTGAGTTCAAAAGTGGTTCCGATCCGTTGAAAAACATGGCCGCCAGTGGGCGGGGCAGTTTTCCTTATTTGGCTATAGAGAAACCTTGTAAACACTCTAGAAGTCACACTTTTTGCCCAATCATCATGAAATTTGGTCAAAACATTGGTTCAATTGATGTCTCGGATTAGTTCGAAAACGGTTGAGATCGGTGAAAAAACATGGTCGCCAGTGGGCGGGGCATTTTTCTCTATATGTATATAGTGTTAGTTTTCCCTATTTGGCTATAGAGAAATCTTGTAAACACTCTAGAAGTCACAATTTTTGCCCAATCATCATGAAAGTTGGTCAAAACATTGGTTTTATTGATATCTCGGGCGAGTTTGAAAATGGTCGGGATTGGTGAAAAAACATGGCTGCCAGTTGGCGGGGCATTTTTCTCTATATGTATATAGTGAAAACATGTGAACACAGTAGAAGTCACATTTTTAGCCCAATTTTTATGAAATTTGCTCAGAACATTTGTTTCCTTGATACGAGAGTTGAGTTTAAAAATGGTTCCGGTCAGTTAAATAACATGGCTGCTGGGAGGGGGGCAGTTTTCTTATTATGCCCCCCCCCCCTTCGAAGAAGAGGGGGTATATTGTTTTGCTCATGTCGGTCCGTCCGTCCACCAGATGGTTTCTGGATGATAACTCAAGCGCGCTTATGCCAAGTATCATGAAACTTCATAGGTACATTGATCATGACTCGCAGATGACTCCCATTGATTTTTAGGTCACTAGGTCAAAGGTCAAGGTCACGATGACCCGAAATAGTAGAAAGATTTCCGGATGATAACTCAAGAACACTTATGCCTAGGATCATGACACTTCATAGATACATTGATCATGACTCGCAGATGACCCCTATTGATTTTCATATCACTAGCTCAAAGGTCAAGGTGGTCCAAAGCAGTAAAATGGTTTCCGGATGATAGCTCAAGCACGCTTATGCCTAGGATCATGAAACTTCATAGCTACATTGATCATGACTCGCAGATAACCCCTATTGATTTTCAGGTCACTAGGTCAAAGGTCAAGGTCACCGAAATAGTAAAATGGTTTTCGGATGATAACTCAAGAACGCTTAGGCCTAGGATCACGAAACTTCATAGGTACATTGATCATAACTCGTAGATGACCCCTATTGATTTTCAGGTCACTAGGTCAAGGTCACGATGACCCAAAATAGTTAGATGGTTTCCGGATGATTACTCAAGAACGCTTAGGCCTAGGATCATGAAACTTTATAGGTACATTGATCATCACTCGTAGATGACCCCTATTGATTTTAAGGTCACTAGGTCAAAGGTCAAGGTGACCCGAAATAGTAAAATGGTTTCCAGATGATAACTCAAGAACGCTTATGCCTAGGATCATGAAACTTCATAGGTACATTGATCATGACTCAAAGATGACCCCTATTGATTTTCAGGTCGCTAGGTCAAAGGTCAAGGTCGGGGTGACCTGAAATAGTAAAATGGTTTCTGGATGATAACTCAAGAACGCCTATGCCTAGGATCATGAAACTTCATAGGTACAATGATCATGACTCGCAGATGACCCCTATTGATTTTCAGGTTACTAGGTCAAAGGTCAAGGTGACCTAAAATAGTAAAATGGTTTCTGGATGATAATTCAAGAACGCTTATGCCTAGGTTCATGAAACTTCATAGGTATATTGAGCATGACTCGCAGATGACCCCTATTGATTATAGGGTCACTAGGTCATAGGTCAAGGTCACAGTGCCAAATAACGTATTCACACAATGGCTGTCAAGGACACGGTGACTCAACTTAGAAAAATGGTTTCTGGATGATAACTCAAGAATGCTTACACCTAGGATCATGAAACTTCATAGGTATATTGATCATGACTCGCAGATGAAATAATGATGAAACTTGACCAGGATGTTTGTCTGGACAATATCTAGGTCAAGTTTGACATTTGGTTAATATTGAATGAACCGACTCCTCTCAGGTGAGCGAACTAGGACCATCTTGGCCCTCTTGTTTAAATGGATACTTCACTATAGATTCAATTCATGTATTCATTAGATATAATATTGTTGACAACCATTGAAATCCAGTACAGATAATTGTAACGCGCTATGTTTATAAATTATGTGTTCTATAGGGTTCTATTTAAATCCGCCCCAGGAATAAATAATAAACACACACTATTGCACTTTTCAACTATATTATACTTTTATTACACTAAAGTTATTTAAATATTTCACAATATACTTTACTTTTCAAATAAAGCATTAAAACAACTCTTTTCTATTATTCCTATTGTTTCTATAAAAAGTATTTCCATGTTTAAGCTGCTTTCTCTATATAACCTAAAAAATAACTGGACTAAAACAAAGCTTATTCTAACAGCTATTTTAAATGTCAAAACATGTATTCAATTTGCTACAGGAAACAAGAGCATGATGAAATTAATTCTCTTTCAACAGAGTGATATTTAAAGTCAACAACAGGCAACACAATGTTGTTATTAATTTCATGGTTAAATGCTATCCATTAATTTCCCTGCAGAACATTATGTATTCTTTAAAAACAGGAAGATTTTATTTTTATTTTTTTATTCGTATAATTTTTAGCTCGGCTGTTTTCGGAGAAAACCCGAGGTATTGTCATAGCCAGCTCGTCGTCCGCCGTCCGGCGTGCTAAAACCTTTACACTTTGCTCTAATATCAAAGTGCTTCCACCTACAACTTTGAAACTTCATATGTAGATGCATTTTGATGAGTTCTACACGCCACACCCATTTTGGGTCACTTGGTCAAAGGTCAAGGTGACTGTGACCTCTTAAAAAGAATTCTGACAAGCTTTCATTTATTAAAAACTGCCCCCGCAGCCGAGCGTTGGCACCCGTTAAGCGGTGCTCTTTTTTGATCAGCTGTAATTTTGGCCTTATTTCGTTATGTTTATGCAGCATTGTACACGTCTTGAATTAGATATAATATATGTTATGCATCCCCTTTAAATGTTGTGTGTTACAGGTTTGAGCGCAGTGGCGCCGAAGTTGTCGGAAAGTAAAAACCACATTCCAATCACGATGCCAATTCGGAATCAGTTTCCATTGTCAATATTGTATTAAAATCTAATACAAAATAAATAAATGTTAATAATTGTTTATTTTACCTGTTTGCAATATGTGCGAAATGACTATGGCAAAACTTAAAAATATGGAACACCAATAAATGTTTGTTTTTTACTGTTAAATAATTTTTCTTTTAAATCTGAGGTACATTAATACACTCTGTAATGTATGATGTTTACGCATTAAGTGATGTACGTATTGCGAACTGTTTGCTTTGATAGTGCATTTTAATATATATTAGATAATTATGCTTTTCTTTTAGTAGATGAACTTATATGGTCCGTAAATGAGATTAATTTCCAAAACTATTTAGCTTGCCAATATATGAGTTGTTTCCGTAGCCAGTGGACATTATCTCGTGTGGTTCATAGGTGGTAAGCGTTTGGTGATATTAATTAGTAAAAACAGCATTGTGAATGAAAAATAATCACATTAAAACGAACTATCAACTTCTCTAAAAAAAAATCACTATCAAATATATATAAAAATGTATTTAACGCGAAAAGACTCGACGACAGGGTGCATCGATTTGAACAACCATTACTTAATTTACTGTGCAGTGATATCCATAAACTTGGTCTTATTGCACGCAGAAATGAATTTCCTTTCTGGAAATGTAGTTATTTTGCAATATTTTTTAAAAATTCTGGGTCAAATTTTAAGAAATAACACGATACACAACTTGCGTGACCTACTCGTTGTCGATCTGACCCAATTCAAGTACGTTATAAATGTTGTCTTTAACGTGTTGTTTTACTCAATTCCCTTAAAATAATGAAAAATTTTGTTATGTAGGGTATGTGGTACTTACATATGTTAAAAGTAAACAAAATAACTCTTATGGCGTACGTTGCGTTTCTTGTTCGTTAACATATTTTTTGTTTTCTATTGAAACTAAAACAAACATGCGATATCACATTAGAACTAGTTTATATCACATCTAATCTGCTCGCATGCATGTTAACCTCCGGGGCTTAGTCGGTCCGCAAACGTTCTGCGTACCTCAGTATTCAGCCTTTGTCCGTTTAAGACTTGATTTCGAGTCTTCAAATAATTTAATGAAGTGCAGACATGGCGAAAGACCGTCACAATTTAAAGGCCAGACTGGCCTACCAGGAGAAGAAATTCACAGGCCAGTTGAAATTTTCACAGGCCTCAATTTTAAGTGTTTGACATGGGAGTGCATAGAGCCATTAGCCCCGGTATGGCAAAGTAAATTCACAAAAGGGCAAACATAAGCATTAACACATGATTCGGGGAAATAAATTAAGCGTGTTAGTTTCAGTTTGTGGATATATTTACGCTTTTAACATATATACTTAAGTGTTGTCGATGTATTAAGCGAAGAGTTATAAATTACTAATAAGTTTACCTTTAAATACCCATTTCACTAACATGCCATTACATTAAACTGTAAAGAGTGACAAACATAATAAAGCAGAATATGCACATGAATCTGATTAAACACATATCCACTTACATATAAATCAAATCATGTTTGTCTTTTTTTGCATTGTCGAACGATAATCGTGTAACTGCTAGATGTATTTTTGTTCGCAAGTAGACCGCATTCCAATTTTTAAACACTTGTTCTGTGACATTCAGTACATAACTACATAAATTTCCAAAAAAGATTTTTGTTTGTATCTTAAACGTATGTTCCATCGTAGACACGCATTTTTCATTATTCCATACCAATTATATGACGTCCGTCGTTAATACGATTGTCATTTTTCCTTTTCGCTGAGCATCGTTATTTCTTTGTATTGTCCGCCATCTTGGATCACGTTAACCTCATGTGTGCAACGAACGTAAATTTGTATATGTCCGACTACTTTCGCCAACCAATAGTTAACTATGATGTCGTTCGGCGAGACGCTCCGTTAACGTTTTGAATCACTTTCGGAATTTATCGATGCAGTTTTGTTACGAAATCCAACGAACTATGTCCGGAAATATCATAAGTCGGCAATCACGAAATAATGTAGTTGTGAAAACTGCAAGAGGGTTACACTCTTTTGAAGTAAAAATCGCCGGCCAGTAAGGCCGACGATTTTGCATTTCACCGTCGGCCTTCTTTTTTTAATGTTCGTCGGCAATGGCCGACGGGCCGACGAGCTTTCGCCATGTCTGGAAGTGAAAATGAACTGATCAAATATTTTTTTTTAGGATTTTGTCTATTATATTCAGTATTATCAAACATGTTTTTTCGTGATGATTAGATGAAGGCTTCCCATTAATTTGAATGTAAAAAATAAATACCACTGTATCACTACAATTTCTGTGTTATTGACATGACTGCAGTGAATACTGTTTGCACATCAATAATTTATTTAAAATCAATATATCTTGTCAGTTTTGTATATAAAACCTTTATTTTTAACATCACGTTATACACTAAGCTAAGTATTGTATTATATAACGCTATATTATCTGGAACGCAAATGTCTATGTAGTATTTGTTAAACAAAGAACAATGAAGTTTAACATGATTGAGTTAATCTATATTTAATTATTTGATGCACTTGCAAAACAAGGTTTTATTCTCATAGCAATCAAAGGCCAAATTTCTTATTTCGTGTAATACGCATAGTCAAAAGTACAAAATGTAAATGCATTTTAAAATTACAAGCGCTTCGCGCAAACATGTACACTACCTTACCTTTTATTCAGAATATTTATTTATGAAATGCTTTGCTTTAAAATATTACGAATATCCAATATTATATTTCAATCAATAATTGAACTCGCTCCTATCTACACATACGTGCAATATATTATGATGCACTAGATGAGAGGATTTTAGTAAGTGGAACAGCAAGAAATACTAATGAAAACTAGTTTTGTTTAAAAATTCTTTAATTTGAGACAGAACTATTGACGACAAAGTGTTTCGTGTTTTTTGTCACCACGGGTTGACCCTTTTCCGAGAATAAGTAATAAAACCAAAGTACTATATAAAATTAATATCGATATATAGTCCAATCTAGATTTTAGATGGTGCCTTCAACTGCCAATATTATGTAGTATAAGACGTCTTCGCCCCTTATGGACACGTATGACGATAAATCCATATAAAAAACATTCATTCTCATCCATCAACAAAGTCATGGCGCCGTGAGTATACTCTTGTTTATAGAGACCTCCTGATTATCCCTTTCAATGGAGACTCTGGTTAGTCATACAGAAAAAGACGGGTTTTGTGTGTGCCTTTTGTAGTCTCACTTCGTTGCGATTGTGCAGATTGAGATCAGCGTTTTGCAATTCAGTGTGAAACTGTTGTATGTTGCTCTATGTACTAGTCTCCATAGAGTAAACTTACTTCTGGACTATGTCGGCGTTTGTTATAAGCAAAATCATTTGTGTTATCGGGATGCATATATGTTCGCCATTTCTTAAAATCGGAAAACAATCTAGACCAATGCTTGTAGAAGTTAACAATTTAATGGTAACTGGGCTATATCGTCTGCAAACACTTGGTTACCCACGTTGATACTTAAAGCTGTTGATCCATGAGGTGATTATTAATAATCCCGTAGTATCGGTACGGTCACAGCAAATCCATCAGTCGAACGAGGACAGAGGTTGGTTTGTAGACAATAATTTTTTTTTATTACATTACTATGTTTTGCATGTATTCAAAATAAGGTTAAGAAACAATTAAAAGTTGTCATAGAAAAAATTCAAATGCAGAACATAACACGTTCCAATAAGCAATTGCTTAAGATATTTATTGTAAATTAAAGTTAAATTAGTTTGTTCTTTAAACTTTGTAAAGCGACGAGGGTTTTTTTTCTGTTAAAAAAAACACATAATTATAGCAGAACATGACTTTGTCGTTTAAATAAGACTGATATTGATTGTCAAAATACATGTTTATAACCAGGTGAAATTCCGTAAATATGCCATCTTCAATTTTATTGCAATTCATACAATGAATAAATATTCTTAAAATTCATAAACACAACAGTTGTTTTACTTTATAACCTTGATGGAATACATACCCCATTTTATAATGGTTTATCTTACAGCCGTTGTTTGATACGAAATCTCAAATTAGTCGCAATATGACCGAAAGCGGCCACCATTCGGGCCACATTCATCTTGCGAATCATAACTAAGAAACTCCTCGTTTCTGGGCCAAGCACGACAGCCCTTTGTTATACAGTTGCCGCCGCGACCCGGACCGCCCCAACTCCACCACCATATGGATTAACAGCCCCCGAAAAGGGATAGGGCTGCACATCCCTGCTTTAAGGTCTCCCGGTGCTGGTTTTATCGTCCGTGTCGTCATTTTTCACGCAAAATGCGCAACACAGGCCGCCACACAGAAACATAGTAACGAGAAGTGTAAAGCAGGAAGACGTCAGGCATAGTATGAAGGATTATCCCAACTCGCTGGTGCTATACTTGGGGACAATTAGTATGCATCCGATGAAACTGAATAGTCCTGAATAAAGACAATAACCGTGTTTCAAAATGAAAAATTGTAACTCACCTATTTCTGTACGTAAGAACGTGTACAAGCACCTTTAAATAAGATGAGGGTCTGTTGTATAAATACCCACCATTATATACTTATCATATAGACAAATATTAAAGTGATGATTATTCTATATTTGGAATGCTTATGAAATACACAAAATGTTACATGGACAGAGAATTTCGTCAAAATACGTAAATTTGCAAATGAAAATACGCAATATATATAACGTGTGTTTCGTATTTGCTAGTGTGCCTTATTTGCATCATATTACACTGTTTTTGTTTTCTTTCTTTTTATCATAATTGTTATATTGACAATAGTTTTACGTCGAACATTGATTTGTATTGGAGAACATACCTGCAACTGGATACAACATAAAGCAACATGCGCGTATCATCCCGCGCGTCCCTATGAGCCCCATCCCGAAATTACCATCGTCATCTTTTTGGCAACATGTGCAGCATATGCACAGGATCACCATAAGCATCACCGCAAATGCCGTGCAATGCAGCCCCAGGGCCCGCACGTCTAATGCTGAGTGTACATTGACACTTTTGGCTACATCAAATGATCATTTAACATAAATGAACAGTACATTGAATTATACGTTATCATATACACATAGGATTTAAGTCCAATTGATACCATTGTTTATGCAATGTTTATAATGTGTTTGAAAACTCAAAATGTACAGAAATTAAGTTCAACAAAGCTTCATATTGTTACGGAAACAATATCATTGGCAAATAAAAAAACATGGAGTGCCCTCTTATATTTAATAGTGATCATCTAGACAGCCGTTTTTAAACATGGACCGTGAAACATTTTTCTCGAAATGGGGATTTCAATTTTTCATGTCGTACTGGATGTTTTCACCATGTGAATTAAAATTGTTTAATTAACTATTTCAACAGAAAACTCATTGAAAAATCACCAATATCAAAGGTGATAAAAAAATAAAATAAAACGCTGCGGCACCGTTCAACTCTGTTTAACCCGGGCGTTGAGGAAATTTGTAAATTTTGCACGTGTGGTCCATATATGGAATTCGAGAAAGGTCCATATACTTGACATTGCATCTATCATTGTTTACGGACCTTAACAGGCCTTAACCGGTCACACAAATAACGAATGGTATATTAAAGTGATGGATGTTTGATATTGCATACAGATATGTTCCTTTGGGGAGTTGAAGTAAATTGCATACAATCCCCACCGTCCAGCAGAAACACTTACCATCTACCTCATTTTTGGCACACGTTGATTTGCCCTCTCCATGGCAACAACTCTAAATAATCCCTTTTGATTTACATTCGTCTGTTGACACCCAATTGGGAGTAATGAGACCGACACCTAGCAGAATCATCGGTGAGCTCAACACGCACAGAGCGAAAACCAAACTTGCTTCCATCCTGGGTTCCTGATTGGAAAACAAAAATGGGTGTCGTTTCGTTTTGTGTGCACCACAAGCATCTGAAAGAAATATGATTATTGTCAAAAAGATGCTTATATTGAGTTTACATACACGTTTATCAACTTTTAATAACTACTTATCATACTAAGAATACAATATGTTATGTTCAAAATAGAATAGATAATTGTTGACAAAGGTTGAACGAAAGTAAAAAAAAAACAATAATGAGACTATATAGCACATGTAAACTAATATTCTAATAACTTACCGTTAATGTTGTTTGCAAAACGGAAGAAACATCAGTACTGCTAGGTAACGTTAAAATATGTTAAGCTTTCCACAAAAATTTTAAGGGTTTTGTAATCTCCTTCCAAGTATTGCGAAAGATTATTAACATCCGCTTTGGAACAATTAGTCGCTTCTGTGTAAGTATTGTACGATATCATATTACAATAAAAATGATAAACTTAAATCGTTGTTCTAAACAATGAACTCATTAACAAGTGTATATCTTCTAAACCCGTACGCAATTTTGGAGCGGAAATGGAACGGAAATGAGGCGGATTTTGGGACGGAAACTATTGTTTCCGGGCGAAATAGAGGCGGAAATCGATTTCCGCCCCAAAAAGACCATGTCTCTTTATTTTTTCCAGGCGGGACTAATAAGCAATTACGGGCGGAAATAAGACTCAGGCGGAATTTCATACTCATACATTTATCTGGGACGTATTTTCTTACTTGGGAAATTAACTCGCGCGGAATTTCATATTTATACATTTCTCTTGGGCGGTTTTCTAACTTAGGAAATTAATGCTTCAGGTGGAAATCTGTACTTAGAAATTTCGTTGAGTGTAATAACTTTGTGTATTTTTTCTTTGGCATAATTTATTTAACTTTTGTGAAGGATCATTAGAGTGCAGAGGTCCCGGAATGTGTCTCACTGCCTGACATTGCTGGTAAAATTTCATTTGGTCTGGTAAAAAAACTGAATTTTTACATTAGACAACGATTATTGTTTTCGGTCTGGTATAAATACAGCTGACGCTTTCATGAAGTTTGCTAGAATATTTTGTTTCTAACAAAAACCTAGTATTTAAGTTTTGAGCAACCCAGGCGAAATGATGTTTCTAACTTTATGAATGTTCATGAACGATGCATGAAGATTCATGAACAGCTCATGATAAGTTCATAAAGGCAGTTCATGAAAAATATTCATGAAAGTTTATCAACTATTTTCATAGACTGTTAATTACATTTTAAGGACAGGTTCATGAACCATATGATGAACTTTATAATCAATCTGATTCCATGAAAAGTTCTTTAAAAATACTTGAATAAATAGATTCATGAAATTTAATGACAGGATAAATGTTTATGAACATTGATGAATTTTCATGAATGTCTAAAGGACATTTTTGTTTCATGAGAAGTCCTTGAAAAAATCCTGAAAAAAAAATCCTGAAATTTCATGATTAGATAAATTTTCATGAACTTTCTATGAATTTTTATGAATGCGTAAAGAACAAATTTAGACAGTTACCGTCAGGCTCAATTCCATTAAGATTCTTGACAAGGAAAACAGGTCATCACAAACTAAAAATAGATTCATCAAATTTATAGTTAAACAATTAACACCATTATTGAACATATTTTGTATGATTGTAGATGATCTTTCTTTGGTTCTTTAATCATGCAAACCAGTTGTAAAAAGGACTGAACTTTAAAAGGCTTTTTATTTCCCCTTTCATGACTCCTACCAGAGCTCTAGAATGTTCAATTCATTTTATCCTACATATCATTGAGATTAATTTTCTTTTGTCCTTGAATTTGTATTAATAATAATTTATTTTGTTATTATTCTTGTTATTCTGAACAAAATTTTCTAATTCATATTCTTATAGTCACAGGCCCTTTTTTCACAACACAAATGGCCGCCACTCGAAAATGACAAAAGCGATATTTTTCAAAATTAAACTTGACCATTATTTTGTCACATGAAACAACATATTCAAATTTAAAAAGAATCCGCCAAATACTTTTTTAGTTATTGCGCAGACAATGGTCAAAGTCCCTATTTGCACAAATAAATGTGCTGCCACTTGGAAACAACATAACAGTATTTCTGAAAACCAAATTTGCCCTTTATTTTGTCACATGAAATAACATATCTAAATTTTAACATAATCTGCTATATAGTTTTTGAGTAATAGCAGGGACAATGGTCAAAGTCCCTATTTTCACAATAAAAATGGACGCCACTTGGAAACGACAGAAGTAATAATTTTTAAAATCAAACATGACCGGCATTTTATCACAAAACGTAATGTTTTTATTGGGGATCTTTTTTTACCGATTTTCTACAAATAATAGCACCATTTTTTGAATATGAGTAAATACTGAATTGGTGGAACACGTTGCTGTTTCTCTGATCTTTGGTAGGACATAGACTAAATAAAACACTTATTGACACAACACAATCATAAGAGACTTCAGTTGTCCATATATGTATATTATACAGGTCCATATTCAAAGCAGGGTGGTGGGCTAGAAGACTGTCTGTTGATTGGCCAAATGAATGAAAACAGACAAATACATAACCGTAAGGGATACGTGTAATACCAGGTAAATGGAGAAAATCAACAAGGTTCGTTGGTTTTCTAAGACTAGCTAAATACACTTATCTGCATTCAACACTAACTCTACATTCATGACATCATAATCACGCCCCAAGTCAACTTTTTACTGTAAATCATATATAATGCCTACGTGATTATGATCGACCTTTAACATATTATTGTCTATTACTAAATAATAGACCTGTTTATTGTTGGGCCACTGCTGGGCTGGTTTTTTCAGTTTTCTTATTGTTGGTGTTTTTTAACCGAAGTAGCGAATTTTTCAGATTTAAAATTTCTTTGTCATTGTTTTCTACACAAACAAAAGGTTGTAAATGTTCTCCTTTAATTATTTCTAATCTATTCTAGTAAACGTTTATTAAATATGTAAAATAAAGTTAGAAGCCGGTAGTTAAAAGGTGTTTCTTAGCAATTCTTGTGATCTTTATGATGGATGCTGAATTTACGGGCTGTATTTTACGGATTTCTGTACAGTGGTGGGGAAAAAGTGGATCGGTCACATGGCGCCTGATCTAAGCAATAGTAGTAAATGTTTCAAACAACGAGAAAACTGTTTTATTAAAACAATAATCTTTCTTAAGTTAAATACATAATTATAATTCAATAAATTCACAACAGCATTATGGACATTTATCATTTACCATGTGTGTTGATATGGTAACCGATATTAATAATCACCAGAGCACACAATAACGCCTTTTATAAATATATGAATTGTATTATCAATCACGTGTTTGTTAAAAGGCAAACACATCAATATTTTTTAGTTCCATGAACAATTTCCATTTTAATTCAGTTACATGTGTATTTACGTATAATGTAATCTCAATCACAACAGATTAGGGAAAAAATAGATAAAATAAACAATAACTTAAACATAACAATTGTTTGTTTTTGTTCTATGGAGACAATGTAGCAAACAAACGAAATTATATGAATTTCCTGGGAAAACATAAATAAATACAATATTCACAATGTATGTAATTGTTGTGGCATGATAAGAGAATATCAGATGTGCATCTTAATGCATCTTCTGTTTTTTGGGGGCACAGTCTGTTTTTGTCGCTTACCAGTAGCGGGGTTCGGACATGTAAAGTTTTTGGCTTTATCTGTGCGACAGATTTCACGAATGTGTTCAAATAAATACCACTGACGGTCCAGATCAAGCCCTTTCGCAAACATTTCTTTTGGCAGGTCGTCACAGCTCACATTAACATTCACTTTCCTGAGACCTTCCTGAGAGTGATTCTGACTACTGGCGAGTCACTAAAATCCCTGCACTTCACAACACCGGGATGATCCGCTGACACATGGAATTGATGAAATTTGGTACCATTCTTTATGGGGTGGAACAATGTCGAAATGTAATCCTTCCAGTCGTAGAAAACAACAGGATCGGATATGTCCCCCACAAGCTTGGGGATGTTGTGGCCCGTCCTTGACGATAACCCCCTCTCTTTTACAGTAATACTCGTGCAACTCAGTTTTTATGACAAGATCAAGTTCTTTTTTGGACAATTCTTGGCAGTATGACCCGAACTCAACAATGTCTTGCCAGTTCAACCTAGAGGTACATTTCCTATCGCAGCCACAAGAGTCAACCTTAATTTGTTTTGTTTATCAGCTTCTGTCAAATCAATTGCAGACTTTTCAAATACGATGACAGCTTCTAAATCAATATCAATATCAGAGCCATCATGGGATGATTCAAGGTCACTTTCATAATCATATAACACATCAAACAAATCAAACAAATCTTGAGTAGCGGGGTGAGAAGTTTTTAAATAAAGTTCATTTGCATTAGATAAATCATTTAAAAACGAAGTGTGCTGGTCTTGTGAAATTTCTTATGGAATAGTGCTGGTGTTACTTAATTGAGACATGCTATTTTAAAGTCAAATTTGAATCTACCTCCATTTCATGTAAACAATTATGTTGTACAGTGTACAATTTACCCCCGGGTCAAAGTTGCGAGTCGCGAAAATTAATTACAAAGCCACAATACTCATTTATTTTTCACTTACCTATTTTATTATTGTGGGAATATAATTTCCGAACCTTCTTCTATTAAAAACATCCAACAGTACACGATGTCGATTTTATTTACATGACATAAATTATGATCCGAAAAATTGTATAAAAAAGACGAAATATCCTGCGCATTTTCGAACCAGATTTTAATCTCGCGATTTCCCGACATTAACGTCAGCGTACACAAGACTGATTATCGCTGACGACGTCACATATGTTATTGTTGTAATTATTTTGGGCATTAAACCATAAAAAGTGAAAATAATTAAACGAAAAACACCATTTTCAAAGACAAGTTTAATCCAAACAAGAGATGTGCTTGTCAGAAACACAATGTCCCATACTGTGCCGCTTTGACTTATTATTTTTTTATCATTTTGCAGGTACAGATAATTATCTCCCTTGAAGCTTATTACTTCCCTTGTACTTGCTGTCTTACCTTTGACCTTGAAGGATGACCTTGACCTTGACCGTCACCACTCAAAATGTGCAGCTCATGAGATACACAAGCATGCCAAATATCAAATTGCTATCTGTAGCGACCTAGAAGTTATGTCTGTTTCTGAACAGTCTGACTCATAATTCATGTCTTCATCAAAATTGGAAGTAGAAACATATTCATCAAGTTCCAATACATAATTTGTTATATTGTCACTAATAATGATTTGTGGTTTGTTTTGATAATACATTTGATCAACCAAGTTCAGATCTTCAATATCATCCTCGCCTGTGATATGAAATATGGGATAGTGCTTGCTGAATTTTCTTGAGAAATATTTGCAATTTAAAAAAGTCCACCTTTGCAAATAGGTTTAACAGTTTTGTGGTATTTATACCGGTAAGATCTCCGTGAGTTTCCACTACAACTACTGCAACTTCTCGCAACGACACTAAATAAAGTACTCACATTGACATGGAATGGAAACCTCGTCAAAATGCCACCCATCGTCTTCGACGTTCTCAAGGTAAACCCACGTTTTCATTCGTCGGCTACACGTCACGGAATTGCACTTAACATTCTGGGAAGACACCTCCAGAGAAACACGTATTATCACTCAGTCACAGGCTTATATATACAGTTACAGGCTAACATATACAGTAACAGGCTCACATATACAGTCACAGGCTCACACATACAGTCACAGGCACACATATAGTCACAATCCTTCATAATAATACTCACCTCAGGAAACCACATCTCCACACGTCAACCACCCGTGCAAAATGAGAACTTAGAAACTCGTGCTCTGAGTAAGCTCCCTTCTGATTGGCCACTAGTTCTCAATGATGACGCATGTGCGTGTTTCGTGGGCTGGTAACTGGCACTACACTCCTCCCACTTTTCTCCTTTTTGGATGACGCCCCTCAGAGAAGGAATCGTACCACCGCAACCGAGGCAGAACCAAAGTTAGGTTTGCATGCCGGCCGGCTTCCGTCCGACCACTCTTTCTGCACATCGTCTGCAATAGACCACAAGTGAAGTTTAAATAGTCACGTAGTGACCAACAAAACTAGATCCAGAATATGGCCTATCAAGTGTGAGCCACTAACACTTGTTGTCGTTTCGTATAAATAGGACCCCAAATATATCTTTACAATAAGAACCCCCTTTAGCAATGGTTAGTTATGTATCAAAATACCTGCCTTACTCCCAGATTACTACTCAGCAAGGCATTTTCTCAATCTTAGCAATCAGTTAATTAATTGCAAACAAGAGTCACTATAGTTTTTTATTTGATGATGCATATGAGTCTATATCTTTGTTAAAACATATCTTTTTCTAAACAAGGTCAGGTAATTCCTGACCATGTTTTTGACAACACAATAAATAGACAGGAGTACCCACTTTTCACCCTATTTTCACAAATAAAAAATGATTTAACTACCTACAAATACATCCGCCTCGCAGCCCACATGAGAAGGCCCCTGTCATCCGCACGGAACTGAATTATCTACTATAAAGCCTGACTTAAGTGTTAGTACACGTTCACGTTATTATAATTTCAAGTTACAATCAGCAAATATCAAAACTCGTACTTTCGAGTTGGCCCGATATAGTCATTTACTTACACTGAGACCGCTCGGAATGGCGAGAACTAGAGGGTCGACGCCCTTTAGAAACACGCCTAACAGGTCTTTAAACTCCACTCTCCTGGCTGTCGCCTAGGGTAACTTGGCATCAGAATGCAACGCGTTTTCGGCAGTAATCCGCGGATACTTGGTATCCGGATGTACCCCCCTCTGTCGGTCACACGCGGAAAATCCCGCCATCCGTCTTATCGGAACTGACTTTCGGATGACCGGGGTAGTTTTATCATCAGCTGTGTGTTCTGCCATTTCTTTAACGGCATAATGAGTCTTCTTTCCTTGGGTCTATTTCGGACTTCATCTTGTCGGCCCTGTCAGAGACTGGACCGCCACCCACTGCACGCGAAATGCATCAACACACCCAGAATTATCAATGCCGCCTTCAGTGCTCTCGTCAATGACCATCGATTGATCACGGACGACTTCTAGCACTGTCGGCAGCACCCACGGAATTGCAACGTACACGTCTTTGGCAAGCTGTATACCTCCCTTCTCGAGACTCAAAACCTGACCATCAAACATAAGATTGGCATCTTCAATAATAATTATGGCCCTGTTCGGATTTCCCAAAATATCAAAACCCATTTGCATATCGAAATCTGTCAGAGCTACATATAATTGCTCCTGATACCAGCCGTTATCAATCTTTAATCGAGCTGGACCGACAACAGAACCAAACATGGAGGCGCCCCTGTCTCTCATCTGACCTCTGCTTCCGAATCAATCACTACGTCACCTATAACGTCACCAACTTGAACCTTTTAACAAACCTGCAAAGCTGAACCCAACTTGTTGACTCGAACTACTCCTGGTTACTTAGCTGCTTAACCACCTTCGTCACTGAGCGGGGCATCAGCTCGTGTTTGGCCACGGACGTGGTATTCTTAAGACAATTCCACCGGAAATGTCCAAAACCACCACACTAAAGGCACGATATATCCCGCCTCGCCACGACAGGGTCTTCGCTCCAATCGGAACCATATTTGCCTCGCTTGGATCACTCAGAGCAGAAAATTTGAAATTTGGTACCCACTATGTTACCGCCGCCCACGTTTGAATGGGTTCCTTGTTCAACAACTGAACCCACATCAAGTATTCCTGCTTACCCATGTGGCCATCCCTCTGAGCGGAGGCGGAAGCCGATTCAAAATAATTGGACAACTTTACCTTTCATGGCAACCCCCATAGAGGTAATGTATTCAGGTCTTCGCTGCCTAGAACGAAATATCGGCCCTCCCATGGGCGAACAAATTGTTTTGGCAGGTCTTCCGCAACCATATGGCCCAGTTGTGTCAGCAGACCCTGGGGGGTGGGGGGTCCAAGGGTTTCGTAAGCAAGGTTAAATGTTCCCTCATTCTCACCTGGAGCTCCTCCCAGCAAGCCGTGATATCCGCTTCCAACTCAGACATCTGGGTGGCCTGCTCGGTCTTTACCCAATCCTAAGTCCCGGGCGAGATACGGTGTGCTTAACATACACTGAGGTTCCCTCTATTCATCCTCGTAATCACTGGCTAGGGCCTCCTTTACCAGCCTCGGATCATATGAAAAATCTTAACAGTCCGTCTCATTATCACTTAGGGGCCGCCCAATTAATACGTCCAGGGTTTCGGGTTCAAGATTTCCCGCGCTCTCCCTGAGCTCTCCCTGAGCATAACAATGGACCGCTAATATTGCCTAAAGCACTAAGGGAGGGTCAAAATGCACGCGAATAAATGTTGGCCCCGTTGAGCGACTGCCTGCACAACTCATATTTTGCTACGTTATTAAATTCAAATTTAACAATACTCCGCAAAAATAAAATGCAAATCAGCCTACTACTGGAAGGCAATTTAAATAAAATTGCCCACTAAATTAAAAGAATACACATAAATTGCAGTCACGGTTGTATTAAGAAACAAATAAATTACAATTGTAATTGACAAATCCCTTGCTCTAATATTCAAATACCACAGTTACATCAGCAATAACACTGCTATAAAAAGCATTTGATCAATCGAGTTTTCATGAACTGCTGCGCACAAAATTGGCACCAAATGATCACGGGAAAATTTCCCAGCTATAAGACAACGTGGCCGTCTGTTGATTACAAATGTCTTAAAATAGACTAAGACCGCGTCGCTGGTTCACAATCATGAGGCATGTGCTTCTATCGTGAGCTAGCACCGGCAATACAGTATTTTACTTCCGGGTTAAGATTGTTTTGCTCACTGCTCTCTAAATATGGCATTTGGTAACCAGCATTAAGGAGTGTAAAGTTTATTAAAAGATCGTACCTGTTCTTAACTTCGATCCTTCAATTGAAGAAATGATTGTCAGGATTGATTGGCGATTTATTCCCAAGGAATTCTCAAACAAACGGAGAACAATGACCATGCGTAATTACGACACATCATTTTAGTAGATGTTGCTTTGAAGAAAGCAAATAAAAACATGCGCTACTTAGCTTTCAAAATTCTACTAATTTTACGTTCGATTTACGTTTGTCCGCAATTATTTATTTTAAAAATAATATATTGTATTCTTAGTATTTGTAAAAAGTTTATAACTGTGTATGGAAACTCCCTATAATCATCTTTTTTTTTCAGTAATGATATTTTTCCAGGGTTTTTGGTTCCCCCAAAACGAAACGACAATCATTTCTGTTTTCTAATCAGGAACCCAAGATGCAAACAGGTGTGGTTTGCGCTCTCTGTGTGTTAAGCGCAATGATGTCTTTGCAAGGTGTCTGTCGTTTTACTCCAAAATGGGTGTCAACAGACGAATCCCAATAAAAGGGTATTATATACAGTTGCTGCTATGGGGATTACAATTCAACGTGTGCCAAAAATGAGGGAGATGGTAAGTGCTTCTGCTGAACGGTGGGGATTGCATACAATTTACTCCAACCCCTCAATATAATATATCAATATGCAATATCAAACGTATATTTTACATCACATTAATATATCATTCGTTATTTGTGCCATCGGTGAGGACCGGTTGAGGTCCTGAAAAATTATAGATGCAATGTCAAGTATATTTGCCTGTCTCTATATTTTTATTTTGATCACATGTACTAAATTTACAAATTACCTCACCGACCGGGTTG
This sequence comes from Dreissena polymorpha, assembly GCF_020536995.1. Taxonomy (NCBI): domain Eukaryota; kingdom Metazoa; phylum Mollusca; class Bivalvia; order Myida; family Dreissenidae; genus Dreissena; species Dreissena polymorpha. The sequence goes on along the minus strand of NC_068355.1, from coordinate 136,700,040 downwards.
AAGTGAGTTGAACGGTGAAGCAGCGTTATATTCCATTTTGTATCAACTGTGACATTGGTGATTGGGCAAGGTGTTTTCCGTTGAAATCGTTGAAAAAACAATTTTAATGCACATGATGCAAACGTCCAGAAAGACATGAAAAACAGAAAACCCAAATTCGAGACAAATGTTTCACGGTCTATATTTAATAAGGCTGTCAAGGGGGTCACCATTAAATATAATAGGACACTAAATGTTGTTGTTGATTTGTTAATGATATTGTTTTCTAAACAATATGGAGCTTTGTCGAACTCTATTTATGTACATTTTGAGTTTCAAATACATTATAAACATTGTGTAAAAAAGGGTATCAATTGACCATCACTCGTTTGTGTATATGATAGCTAAATAATTAAAGGTACTGTTCGTTTTAGTAAAATGGTCGATTGATGTAGAAAAACTGTTATTGTACTCTCAGGATTAGACGTGCGGGCGGTAGGGCTGCATTGCACGGCATTTGCGGTGATGCTTATGGCGATCATGTGCATGTGTTGCGAATCTTGTTGCGATGGAAGCGATGATTACGATGACACTGGTATATGCGGGATGATTGGTGCATGTTGCTTTATGCTGTATCCAGTTGCAGGTATATTCTGCAATACAAATCAAAGTTCGACGTTAAGCTATTGGCAATGTAACGATTATGATAAAGAGAAAGAAACCCCAAGCGTTGTAATATCATGCAAACTAAGGTAAAATAGCAAGCACAAAAAACACGTTAAATTTGTATATACAAATCGACGTATTTTGACGAAATTATCAGTTCGGTGTAACATTTTGTGTATTTCATAAGCATTCCAAAGATAGAATAATCATCACTTTAATAATAGTTTATATGACAAGCATATCAAATTGACCGCAATGTTATTGAAAAGTGTTTGTAAACGTTCCTACTTACAGAAATAAGTGAGTTACAAGTTTGGAAACACGGTTAATGTCTTTTTCAGGACTATTCAGTTTCATCGGATGCATACTTATTGTCCCTAAGTATAGCACCAGTGAGTTGGGGTATTCCTTCATCCTATGCCCGATGTCTGCATGTTTCACAATACTCGTTACTATTATCCTGTGTGGCGGCCTATGTTGCCTTTTTTGCGGGAAAGATTTCGACATAGATGATGGAACCAGCACCGGCACCGGGAGACCTTCGTACAGGGAGGTACAGCCGTACACCGTTTCGGGGGCTGTTAATCCATATGGTGGTGGAGTTGGGGCGGTCCGGGTCGAGGCGGCAACTGTAGAACAAAGGGCTGTCGTGCATGACCCAAATACGGGGAGTTTCTTGGTTATGATTCGCAAGATGAATGTGGTCCGAATAGTATCCGCTTTCGGTCACCATAGCGACTGAATTGACAGACATTTCGTTTCAAACAACGCCTGTTTAGAAATCAACCATCGATCATGATACTAAGTAAACCATTATAAGAAAGGGTATCTATGCCATCAATGTTATAATAGTAAAATAACTGTTGCGTTTATGTGTTTAAAGAATATGTATTCATTGTATGAATTGAATTAACAATTTAAAATTGAAACTGGCGTATTAACATAATTTAACCTGAATATAAACATGTATTTAAACAATTAATATCAGTCTCATTTCAACAAATATGACTTTAAGTAGCTATACAATAACGAATGAATTGGAATATGATTTGAATTAACACATCCAAATTGACACTTTGAGAAAAAGGCATTTACTGGTATAATTATGATTGTTTTAACAGAAATGGGCTAGTCGCTTTAAAAACTTAAAAAAAAAAACTAAAAGAATTAAAGAAGTAACTGATTGGCTAAAAAACATACAACGCTACTTTTAACATATTATACATTACTTTTAACATATTATACATTAGCTGGGCTGAATGCTTTGTAGCTGTCAATTCAACTTATTGAAGTTTCAACCGATTAATTGCTCACCGAACCTTAGACCAGTTTACTTAAAAAACATATTCATATATAACAATTAAGGGCACATCATTGCAATTGAAATTTAGTAATAAAATGAACATTTTAGATCCAATGCAAAAGGATATAATTAAATCTATAATCTGAATAATCAGATGTGAACCATATTGTCTTAACTCTAAAGAACAAACATATCGATGTAAACGGACATTTGAAAATTATTGTTGTTGTATATAAGTGCCTTTATCTATAAAAAATATATTGCTTTTTTATCTGTGCCTTACAGATCACTCGTTATAACCTTTTAACAAAATATTCGTTATTGTAGTTACCCGTGCTATTTTGGATGATTTAAGGCATGTATTGAAAAAAGATAATAACGTTGTAATAACATTGAATATAATGCTCGTTAACCATACAGTAAATTCGTTTGTTTTGCGGGGCTTTAGTCAATTGATATATTAAAAAATGCGATTTAAATGATTATGGAAATAATTTAAACTAAATTCTGGATCATGCAATAACTCCAAATGCTTAAAAGCTTTTTGTTAAAAGTTGATATACGGGTAGAATGTTTTATGGGCACGTTTTTTTACTTTGTTGTCCCTCTCGAAAACCAAGATTATGCAGTTACTGGTTTAGTAAACTTGGTGCGTAGATAGAGAGACTTATTGGATTTGTGCACGATATTTAAGTTGTGGTCCTCTGTCATTTTGTCCGTCCGTCCGTACGTCCGAAATATATGGACCCTGCGATAACTCAAAAAGTACTGTATCAAGGATGATGAAACTCAGTGTGTGGCTAGATGGTCATATGCACATCAGTTCATCTTTGTTATTCTGTCTGTCCGGCCGTCCAAAAATCATTCTTTAACTCAAACAGGTCTTAAGCTTTGTTTGTTAGAACGTTTGTCTGTTCGTCTGTTCAAAAAAGCATATGGATCTTGCCAAACTCAAAAAGTGCTTAATGTACGTTAATGATTCTAATAATGCTATTGTTACTAAATAATTAAAAAAATATGCATCCCTACATAGTACTTTAAGAAGGTCTATATAACATACGAATGTCCTGTACTTCGACCAAAAACGTTAATCCGTAAATCGTTTACAATGCTTTCTAATTAGTATAATTCATAGTACATGCCACATTTCTTACGGGAAGAATAAAATGCATGTTTACAGGAAATATCCATTGCATATATGTACAAGTATATTTTAACTATACAATTCTGTCCGAGGATATAAATGATACCACATCATGCTATGTGTCATCATATGGTATAGTTTTGTATTTATAAAAGTGTAAACTATAAGATGGAAATTATAACATAAGGACGAAATTTTCTTTACACACATTCAAATCACAAGTTTATATCTTATTGCGTTGTTTGGATTTTGACCTGTATAGACTTTTATCATACACGAAATAAAATGATGGAGATTTAATAAATCAAGTTCTTCATTAGCCAAATTGAACATATTAATAGATATGCGGCATCGCCTTTTTTAACGATGTAAGCAAAATTTCAAGCAAGAAGCTATCGGATATCATTATACAAATGCTGAGCAGATACAACTTCGCCACACTCAACTCTCCAAATACACAGATTGTGTGCATTCCTTATAGTATTATCCTTAGCCATGTGAGTTCCCTATTATATATTCCATAGCTGTGCTCCTATATTTAACACTTATGTTCATATTGCATTATTTAATGTTCATATCATGTAATAATAAATGTTCTCTTTTATCCGTACCATTATAGACCTACGGCAAATATAGTGTTATATTGAGTAAGAAACTTTATAAAATATTGTGTAAGGCATAAGCAAGCATTCCAACACAAAAAGTTTGTGCTATGTTCACACGTTGTACATTCCAACACTAATAGTTTGTGCTATGTCCACACGTTGTACATTCCAACACAAATAGTTTGTGCTATGTCCACATTTTGTACATTCCAACACAAATAGTTTGTGCTATGTCCACACGTTGTACATTCCAACACAAATAGTTTGTGCTATGTTCACACGTTGTACATTCCAACACAAATAGTTTGTGCTATGTCCACACGTTGTACATTCCAACACAAATAGTTTGTGCTATGTCCACATTTTGTACATTCCAACACAAATAGTTTGTGCTATGTCCACACGTTGTACATTCCAACACAAATAGTTTGTGCTATGTCCACACGTTGTACATTCCATATCGCAGGATTACAAGGTCAGTAAGATTAAGGATATTTTTCGACATATTTCCGATTGATACTTATAACACGGTCTGATTTCCAAGTTTCTATCGAGAACTATCTTAGTTAGATACGCAATAAGTTATAAATGTTAGTTTTGAATCAATAGAAGGTTTTACTATTTTATTTTCAAATTAAACACTAGCGTTAAATAGAAGATATTTGTTGGTTTCGGTAGCATATCGACTTTAATTAATTTAAATATTTTTTTCTATGATCACGAGTGAATTAAATTCGTTATTCTACCGAAACCAACACATTTTCTTTTTATTGTATGCATATATTTTTAGTTTTGTTAATTTTCCCAATATGCCTTTTAGAGTTTCCCCGTGGGGTGCCCCAATTGTTAGAACGCACAAAGAACTCACCACACAAAAAAAGCTCGCATCTGAAAGAAATGTCACAGTGTATTAATATCAATGTTTTATTCAACATATATCTATTTCAAATTTAATACTTTATACATTCAATACTAGAACAAACAATAGTTCAAATTTAATTATTATGAAATTAATAGTGTTGCATATACTGGCGTAGTAATTAGTTTATTCAACTAAACTCAAAGTTACGAAAGTGCTCGCCATGTTGAACAACACTGCTACGACTTGTTGGATTAATAACACATAACTGGATTGAACTAGGAACGCAGACATATTTCAACAGTGTGCTTGTGCTAAATGGTTTCGAAATCAATCACTGTCACTGTCTTTAATAAGACGGATTCGCTTTTAGCGTCGCTGTACTACGTTCTACGGTTACCGCCGGTGTACGGGATGGAGATTGGTGATTGACTACGTTCTGTGTCTCGGAAAGGCACATGTGAGATTCAGAGTTGTGAAAATTAAATGTTGCTTTGCCCTGGAAATGTGATTTGACAAAAAATCCTCGAGCCATCGGAAAAATCACTTGATGCAGGTGTGGCTGACGCAGTGGCAGTGCGGTTATGCTTTTCAACTGACTGGTTTCAATGAGAAAGTATTTTTAAAATATTGTTTGACTGTTCCTTGTTCAAACTGCTATAATTATTCAAGCTGCTAATATTTCTGTTCCTTGAAATTGGTATTATTTGATGAGCAGGTACATTCTCCTTATTCAGCTCCTGAATCAAGTGTTTTATTGCACTGAAAAAGTGTATTTCTATGGTAAAAATAAAATCACATTTCAACTGTACACATTGCATATTACACAAGATATAACTTGTAATGTTTTGTGTGCTCTTGAAACGCTTTAATAAATACACTGTGATCTGTAAAGTACTGGATGTAATGGAACCGGAAAGTAGAGGAGTAGTAGAGTACAGGGGATTTTACGAATTGAGATTTTGAGAGTTTTGTAGCATGTATTTTGGACAAACAAAACCTAATTAATAAAATCGATATGGAAGGTAAATGACTTTTATTATATATTTAAGTCTTGTTATGCCAGACGTATATAGGGTTTTGACCTGTATGGGGTGATTCTTGGCTCTTGAATACCAGCATCTGTTTTCATCTCGGTCATTATGCTGTACACCTTGTTAATTCCAATTGCTGACTTCATGAACCAGCATTCCTGTGTCTTGTTGCCAGGAGTTAAGAAGAAGGGGATGTCTTCTGTCATCATGTCATCAGGGCGTTTGTCGGCATATAGCCTGTAGAGATGCACCGGGTCTCTGTCAGGTTGATCGGGAACTGCATATGACCTCGGCTTGACTTTCCTATGAATAGTAAGAATGTGTGTTGCATGAAATGTTTTGTTTAAATTAAATAATATTCCACTTAAAGTGAAGTCTACTGTAGATTAATACAAATAAGAATTATTTTGTAAAATATCCTCTAATAATCTCTATGATCACTCGTGAAACAAAATCGATATTCTACCAAAACCAACAAATATCCTCCTGTTTGTATTATTTTGAATAAAGAAAAATTCCATTTATATATTTTATAAATGGTGCCAGTTTTTATATAAATGACAAATTCAGATTTTTGTATTCAAATATATTAAAGTAGGAAAATCACCTTATATCTCTAGGACTTTTACCAGTACGGTTTTTCGTGTGACGCTCAGTGTCGAAGGTTATGAATTCTTCACCAGTTTCAAAATCCACTCAAAGGCTGACAACACCCCAGCAGAGGTTGTGAATTTTTTTGCCGGCTCTCATCCTAAAATGGGTTGTACATATTAGCCACAGTGAGAGTAATAGAGCTCTTGGGCTCGATTCTCCCAGAGTTTTAGCTGCGTACATAGCTTCGATATGTTCATTTGTTATGCCTGGGTTTGATGCGGTTTATCTCCATAACCTTGTTGTTTCAGAGCCTTTTGCTTACTTTTTAATACTTCCCACACTTTGGCAAATTCAGAATCATTTATCAAAGAGTGCTTGTAGTTCATTTGCCTTAAATGCCTGTCGATTTAGCTCAAAAATGCCATCAAACAGATAGGTTCATACTCTGATCCATCTTTTTAAGTCACACCCAACAAAAACTCGCAGACCAGAGGGTTCAATTCCTGAGGAGGTATATTCTCAATATTTCTTGCCTCATTTTTGTGATTGTTTAGGAAAGTTTTGAAAAGTCTGATGGCATTGTCGGTTTTATTTCTTGTATTTAAATTTTCGTTTTCAAGCAGAAAGCTATCCACACTTACAGATCTGAAATTCCTCGTTGGTGTTAATGTTGGGTTTTGTTCTTATTCTTCCTGTGTTGATGCTAGTGCCAGTGGTGGTGGTGCTGATGTTCCTGCTCTTGCTGTTGGTGCTTCTGATGTTGTTTCTTGTGATTTTGAAGCGCTGTCATTATCTTTTTTCATAATTTTCATTTAAAAAGTCATGTAAGTCAAAGATATTTGAGAAAAGAAGATGTATTTAATTGTTTTCCAATTCACCCATTGTTGTTGTTAAGAGTTAAGCATACGAAATTATTATGTATAAGGGAGGTAAATGTATGTTTCAGGTTCAAGTAGAGTAGTCTCCCTTGAATGAGAATTAAGGTTCACCATGGGTTATTGGGGAAGTAGTTTCAGTATCTAACTGAAAAGGTGAAAAATTTCAATATCTTCACTGTTATTTTTCACTGTTTAAAACAATGAAATATCAATTTTAAGTCAAATGTAATTCCTTAAAAACTAGTGGAAAGCATAAAACAAATAATAAAATGCCATGTTAAGACATGTGCTGTTGTATTTTTCATATCTACCAAGAGTGCGCAGTTTGAATATGAAGGTACATTTGGTAATGTATATGCTCTCTATGTTTTGAGCAAATACCATAATATATAAGTGAATTAGAGCATTAAACTTGTAATCTGTATTACGTTTTAATTTATAGTGTATGGACATGCACTACAAAGTTTTTTACATAAATATGCAATGCACAACATTTCAAACATATCGCGAACATGTATACAGTCGAAACTGACCTGACGGCCACCTGAATTTACCGGTCACCTGCAGACAACGGTCAGTCTGGAATCCCCCCGACGAAAAACACTCTATATTACACTTGAATTTAACGGCCACCTTACCATAACGGTCAACGGCCACTATATTCCACTCCGAAATTCATGTTTGACCTGAAATCAACGGTCACGCGTCAGTCGTCTCGAGTCGCGAAAATTAAAAACACAGCACATTATTTGTCCCTCTACTTTGCGTTTAAAGCGTCTGAAAGCCGTAATTGTCTATGATATTATAAAAGCGGCCCGCTGCGAGTAAACAAATTATAAGGTGTTGAGAAGGTATCTTTTCCGGGGATAATTGTGGGGGTATCTTCAAAAGAAAATATGTCAAAGTTCATGACTTGTTGAAAGTAATTATCGCTAAATTAAATGACCGCTATTTATTTGAATTAGCACGGTACAATTACACTGTACTATCGGTTTATGACACCGACTCCGCTATTTAGACTTTTACGCACGTGAGGTCAACGGAACGTGACAAGCTTTATTTACTGAATGAATGAGATGCATGAGTAAATAATTATACCAGCGTTGATAAAGTCATTGTTTAATTTAACAATATGAAATTAAATACATCTAAAAGATATTATCCTCTATTATTCAATGTACACGCGTAAGTTAATGCTGTTATTATGCTTTGTTAATGCAATGAGCATTTGTTTTACACTGTATGCAAACGACTGGGTGGGGAAACGACGTAGTAATACTACCAACTGACCAACCTTCTTAAAATTGTGATCCGAATTCAACGGTCACCTGTGGACAACGGTCACTTTAATCATTTCCCTTGACTGACCGCTGAATTCAGGTTTGACTGTATTTAAAACTTTCAATCACAAGCGAATTTACCTCGCGATATTGATAAGTTGGACGCAGTGCGATGTATTCTAAGAAGGCGAAATTACAAGCCGGAAGTGAAATAAAACGCTGCTTCTTTGAAATCGTTTCGATCATTGATATCAAATTTGGAACTCGTATTTCGGTCAGATAATATTTAAACATACAGACAAACTGTAGGAGTACACTTTTACTCAATTACATTTGAGGTGAAGTTTGAAGTTGTTTTAACAGCATGGGTGATTGTGTAGTTGCTTGTTAAGTTTTGGCTTTCTTGCTAAGCCCACTTTTTCTGCAAGGTAAAGGCACGTTCGGTTCTGACTGGATTGAGGGCACTGGACTGGCAGGTAAGAGCATATTACATCTGCATAATACGTATGTTTAATTAAAAAAACACATCAAAATTAAGCATAACCAATGGCCAACGCGGTCTATACATATGCAAGTTAAAAGAGTCGGAACTTATAAACAAAAGTCAACACAATTATTTCTACATCATGCTTTGCATGCTAAGTAAAGACGTATCTTACGTTGAATAGGTTGGTGTCTTTATTATTTTTACAGCTCTCAACGGTACAGCATATTTCTTAGAAGTCATCTCCTTCATAATTCTGCTTTTGCCAGTAATATTTGGAGCATTTGAGGCGTGTATAAACAGCAGCGCATCGTCTTCAGAAGTAACCTGTTGCGGTGTTTGCAGTGGCATCTTGTTTCTCCTGTACCCATTAGGAAGTATGACATTGGAATAAAACTCAATATATCACTTTATGTTAAAAAATGTTTGATAAATCGCAGTTAAGGCATGAATATTTCCATTTTTGACAAAGTAATATCAAGTAACATCAACATGGTTGCGTTGCAAATTCTAAAAAAGACTGCACGAAAAACAAATTAGACTTTTTCAATTGTTATCTGGTTTGTTGCATATTTGTAATGATATGTATTTGATACGAACAGGTCTGTTCAGTATGGCTGGATACATACTGATAAAAGTTAAGTTCTCAAAATCTACTCTTGGAGCGTCCATCGACTTCTGTCTCGCCTCAAGCCTGTACATTCTACTTGTTACCATTATCATTGTGGCTATCATATGCTTATGCCGAGACAAAAAAGCAAGCAACACAAATATGAAGCAAATGACGCTCGAAACGCAAGCTGCAACCGCATCTCCGATTGAGATCCAAATTGAGGAACGGACAACATCACTTGAGGAACGATCCGAAGGCGGTTGGCGACTTGTCACGCAGCTTAACATCTTTCATTTAATCATTCCTTAAAGACAAGATTAAACAGCAAATCGAAATGTTTCAAGTTGTTAAGAGAAACCAAATTTAGAACGCGATTTAATTGTAGTGTTAATTGTTGATCCAAAATGTATATACCTGACTTACATGGATCATCGAATTTACTGCTGAAGCTGAAGGATATATTCGTCGTTCTGACAGAAAGACGTACGACTTGTTGTCTGTAAAGCTTTTTGATTTGTTTGAATAGAATGAATAAGTAAGTAAAAATAGTAAAAATGTTTGTGCACGCCTGAAATATGAATAAAAGGCAAAAGAGGCAAGTTATCTATCCATTGGCACTCTATTTGCAACGATCAACACGAACATATCACTGTGTAAAGTTGAACTAACCAAAGTTTAGATCTCTCCACCATGAGTGTGTAATTGTATTATTTTAGGCAACTTAGTCCATATTCCAAGACTGCATAGTTCGTTTAGTTTAAATTGGCGTTTAAGGTCCCATGCAGTGGTCGGGAGGGAATGTAAATGTAAAAGTCCACAAACGATGTGTGCATATTTTATTACAAACCATTGAGTCTGTACATTAACAATAAAATACTAGAGCAATAGCTGATATGGAGTTTCGTTTCGTTAAAGCTTTAAACCCGGACGTGTACGTATTCGTACTGAAATAAAAAAAGAAAACCACTTTTAGTCTTAAGATTTAAATTGTCTATGAAAGAGAGGCATGTTTAGCAATGTTTATCTGACTATATCAACGGTCCTTCCCAAAAAGTTTAAATATTAACACATACCAAATTGTCCTATAAACGGCGTTTCATACAACTCATGAAAACTAATTAATTTTGTTTCATTCGTGATGTCTTTATGGAGCTTCAAATATACGCCAATCTTACAGGACAACCGACAAAGCAGGCTTTAACTTCAAGCATATGGCCTTATCTGAACCCCATTTCACACATTACAGATTGTATGTGTGAACTATTTGCCATAAACAACTAGATAGTAATTTAAACAAGAGCTATTTCGGAAGTTTTTCTTTTTACACAAGTTTTATGAGAAATATGATGTAAAACAATAAACAATCTCGGTACTCTGTTTGAATCGACAGGATGCTATTACTCATAAAAATCCAACATTAGTATTTATTTGTTTGCTACATGATTCTGTCTATATCTGTGTTGTGAAAGTGTGCCGTAAAAACGTAACATTCATAATAATAAGTCAAGTCGGTAACTCTTCAGTTCTGTTTACGTTTCAGTTTTGATTAAATAAAAAAGTTCACTCTAATTTTCACAATTCTAATTTTACACAGACTTTAATACATGGTACATATAACGGTCTAAACTTTAAATAAGAAAGTCAACATGATTACATACGTTGGTTCATTCATGTCGATATATTTATATTGTGCCTGTTAAGTTTATCACAATTTCAAAGACGGATTTGTCGATACTAATAAATAAACGTCCAAGATTGTACGTTTCAAAATATTGTGTATACATATTTTTATGTAACAGCAGTTGCTTTTATTATAAATCGCTCGTTTTTTATCGTTCAACCATTTTTTTAGCTAGCGACAATATTTGTGATTGTCATGGTATGGCATTTTCAGTATATACAGTCAACTTAATTCTGTATGAAGCAGTCAGTAAGATTTCAGCTTTGATAGACATAGGATTCATCTTCTTGTAAATCACGGGCTTCCCGCCCGATTGCTAGAATATTGGGCTAGAGTATTTGATCGTGAACGTTACTGAATTTTATCTTGTATATTAAAATATTGTGTGGACTTGAAAAGCGCGCGTTAAAATGCAAGTAAACCTGAATAAAAACTTTATTGGACTCGCGTTTGTCTTTATTTCGCCAAATTGCGAATCAAAATCTTTTCAAATTTTCTGGCTTTGAAACCAGATCATTAAATTGTTTATTATCGAAAAATGTATATCTAATTTGTTCTGAATATCGCGTTGGAAATTAAAGTGGCTCGATGTTTGTTTGCTTCCATAAACAGATTAAAATGCTTTTATCACGCAGTGTTTCAAATGTAACGGCGATAAACAAATATCGATGCAACAAATTATCAGGCTGATATATCAAACAAAGTTCAAACAACATTATGTGTTAAAATTCGCTTTATATAAACTTATATAACTGCTTTGAAGAATGATTTTCAAGTTTAAAGAGGAGCATTTTTACATCAATAGACATGTTCATCGATTTTAACCTTTATCTTCTGCTGAATTAATGATGTTTACACTATAATTGTGATAACATTTCCCCAGGGTCATAGCCACTCTGCGTTAGACATTCAAGGAAAGGTATGCATGTTAACGGTACGCATTATCAGAGTATTTGATAACTAAATCGATACAACGTTGAACATTGAACAAGTTTGCTGCACAGCAACGAAGGTGAAAATTGTTACAATCAGCTATTTGTTCTATATTTACTCGCCACACATAGTAAATATCAGTTGAAAAATAGTCACCCCGCGTAAGAATTGGGTACGGGTAAAATTAAAAAGTATATGTTAGAAAGCAAGTTTGAAATAAAATAGTACGTAGTGATCATAATAAGTCATTTCAATGTACTGTGTCATTGTTGTTTGTCGCAATATGTATTTCCATTGAAAGTATAAAGGCCAAGTTATACCACTGTAAGAAACTTGGACTGTATTTAAATATAAGCACGAATATTGTCTGCCGTTTAATTCCATGAATCATGTTGCACGTTTGAGAAAAAAATCTTGAGTTAAGCAAACACACACTTATCATTCCGGAAGGTGTTGAATGGGAAACATGTGCTGATTTCGACGAATTTGTCCATTAACGCTGACCTAAAATGCACGGTTGATAACGCTATTCACAAGGCCAATGCATTTGTATAGCTAACATATTATTTGCAAATAGCAATACCGTCGGGAAATCGTTGAAGACGAAATAGGACTTACGGTGGGTTTGCATAATTTAGATTTTGTAATTTTCCTTATTTTGTTTTAGTACTATTATTATTATGTATTGTTTATACCTGATTACAGCATGCTTAGATGTCACAAGGTGTTAATTTTGACAAGTGCGCATGACACGTCGGATACATGTAATGAAATTAGTGTTGTAATATTTTATTTTACAAACTTGTATTTGTAAGTATGCATTATTAATGCAGAAATCATGTTATACGTGTGAGCATATTTCAAACTGAAAATATATAACAACAATACCATATTGCGCTTTAAACGTTTTGCCAATGTGACCGAGGATAATGCAATATATTAGAACATGTTCGCACTATATTTGCAGGAAGTGCGTTGATACATACATCGGCAATGGTCTGTGATAGATGTATAAGGTCGATCGTTTTGGCAGTTTTACTCAGTCCAGTAATAATGCAAGGTATCGGCATGTTTGGTAACGACTTGGTACACAATCCGGCATGTGACCTCGTCAGCAAGAGCACTGCGTGCTCGTGTCCAAGAAAAAATGAAACTCACAACACATTTTGCGGGACCGATCTAGGGATTGGAGGTTTAATTATAATGGCTTAAAGATTTTTTTTGTAATCTCACGTTGATACTCATCATAACTTCAGTTATGTGTAATACAACAAACTTTTACTTTCACACATAATACTTGTTTTTATTTCAGTCTTATCACTGTTGTACACATAAATGTATGCATGCTACAACATACGATATTAAATAGCCACTCTCTGTTACATGATTAAAGAGACCGTGTCATACCGTGTATATTTGTTTCAAGACTTCGTCATAAAAATAAACAAAAAAGATGCACATACGTTTACCTTTTAACTGTCCTATTTTGAATTCACCTCTATGCATATGAACCAATAACATAACATACATTCAGACATGCGATCATGTTAAAAGGATCATGTCTCAGATATAATACTTAAATCTGAAAGCTAAACAGTTTAGTTTTATATCTCCATAGTAAAGATTATTACTGTATTTAATGCTTATGGGTCATTGCACATATTGAAATGCAGTCATGTTTTCTTTCGTAAGTTAGTTATTATTGGCAAAGTGTGAGGTTCTAGTCGTCATTCAACCTGTTTTAATCCCCAATGCTTGACATTGACCGTTCCAAGAGATTGACCCCAGATTCGTCATTTTTATATTGTATGCCATGTTTTTTATCGTCGTGTATTATACAGGCAATATATTGCCAAAAATTCATTTACCCACATCCAATACAAATCTCTTAGCATGGCTTTGAACATAATTTGTATCTTTAAATGATCTATAAACCCATATAGAGGCGACTTTTGCTATAACGGGCAAGAAAGTTTGTGCTTATATAGAGCTTGGTTAACTTTTTGCAAAGCATGTAATCAAATTGCTTTCTATTTGGCAATTAGCTGTCCGAGAGCCCTTCAGGTACTGTGAACGAAAGGCGTTGCTATGATACTAAATTCAGAGACCTTATCCAACAACAAGCTTGGGTGAAGTTTGTATCAACGTTCAAATTATTATTACCACAGATGAGAATATAAGAGGTTTTGTGAACTATACTGTTAAACCATTAATACAAATTATTTAAAGTTTATTGTAAATCGTTCTGATTCTCATGTTTAAAAGGGCCTTTCAAGGATTTTGGCATGAATTGAAGTTTTTCATTTAATGTTTTATATTGATAAATGTAAACATTTGGTCTAAAGGCCCTAGCAAACAACAAGAATAAAATTAAAGAAAGAAAAATAAGTAACCTTCAACTGGGCTTGTACCACTGACCCATGGAATAAAAGTCTAAGAGAAATAAATCGTAAACATAGTATATGACAGGGGAGTTCAAATATTAGATCTAATGAATACAGCTTTGGAATATGACTATTAAAACTTTACCGCACTTTCTAGCAATTGGTCGCGTTTTAGAACAAATATTAAATTGTATATGTTAACATGAAACAGAGCAATCATTCTTAAGTATATCAACAGAAATATCATTGACACACCAACACGCCTTGCCTTTACTTCGACTATACAATTAATGGGTTACACAACATTATTATCAGACATCATGTTTGGAATAAAAAAAAAATTATTATTAAAGCTTATGCCTATTTTACCTTTGTTTGTTTATATATATATATATATATATATATATATATATATATATATATATATTTAGTGGGCTTTTATGTTCGAGTAATTTCTGCACATAGCATGATAATTGTATTGATGGTTACATTAGTTTATGGCAGAAATAATATTTTTTATTAAAATATATTATCCAAAATACATTTTATAAAATTCAATGTCATGTAGTATAGTTTTAAGACCTTAAATAGTGTCCAAAATTATGGCAACATTTATTATTTGATATTAATTTTTAATGTCAGACCTGGACTACACGGCCCGTAAATTCCAAGAAGTCTCGTTTGGTTTACTACTTTTGCCGGTTATTTGTGGAATACTGGAGGCGTATTGCAACAGCAATTCAGAGGATGTAGGATGTCTAGGCACCTGTAGTGGAGCACTGTTTTTGTTATACCCTGTAGCAGGTAAAGTTTTTATTTGAATTTTCGTATACCCGTATCAACTTAAGTTTATCATTTGAAAATACTTGATAGTATTTGCTAGCTCATAATAAGGGTAATATTCGACATTATTAAGAATGTGATATAAAATATAATAGTTCAACGTTCTTTTCATTGACAATTGTCTTATCATTGGCGTCGCATTGAAGTGCGGCCTTTGGTATGTAATACGTTTTTTTTCGCTTATGGGAGGAGGAGTTATTTTACGGATCAATGTATATATTTTTGTTGTCATAATATCTTGCATAGTGGTGATTTTTTTGTGTAAATTAGTGTAAATAAGTACTGCATTTGTGCCTATTACATTTACTACAACATTTATTGCCAATAATGCAAAGCTAATTCTTTTAATTAATAACTGATCACAGGGACTGGGCAATAATAAAAGATCACAGGGACTGGGCAAATACGCGAACCGGTGAAACTTTCTGGTTTTGTATAAAAACAAAAGTTCTTTGTTCCACTATCCTAGCAACCACCTAGCTACTAATAAAGGCGCTATAGAGCGCGAAGCGCGACACATTTTCTTAATTGTAATAATGAGTCTTGATAAAGGAAGCAGCCGCTTATCAATGAGGAGCACCATCAGAGCACCCCAGTCTCATTACTATCAAGTCCGCCTACAGGTTTTTTTTTAAGAACCACATATAGAAGGCCGCAGGCTTGATCGCATCTTGCCAGAGGTATGGACCCTTTGGTATGGACCTTTAACCCCGCTCACTATCCAGCATTTACACTTCCGGGTTTACATTTAAACCGACTATTAATAGCTTATTAATATCTTAGTTAGAAGGTGATTATTCAAGCGGTTCCGTAGTGTAGTTATAACACGCTCGCTTCACATGTGAGAGGCCCAAGGTTCGAGCCCCAGTAGAATCAAATTATTTTATTTGTGTTCTATGTTAACTTTTTGTTTTGATGTAGACATTTTAGTTTAAATAAATATGCTGTTCTATTGTAACCATTTTTTTTTGCCCATGAAATATATGTGTGAGGGGGTGGGGGTTCGTAAACATATTAAAACTTTTACAGTGTTTTCATATCAATCGGTACTCAACCCCTATCGTAAATGAGCAACGTAGGAATAAGTTCAGAATCATCTCCCCTTGAAGTTGAGAAAAATATGAAATTACGCTTACAAGATGAAGCAGATTTTTTAAAACCTACACAGTTCTGTTCCATTAATGAAAACTGCACACGGATGCCAGTAAAAAAAGGAAACCAATGTAAATAAAATGAACTATGAAATATTTGGGAGTTACAACACAAAATCATAGATAATGGTTATTTGGGGGTTATAACACAACATCATAGATAATAGTTAAATGGGAGTCATAACACAAAATCATAGATTATGGTTATACCAGTATCTTTTTCTATTTTGTTTAAGATAATCGGCCAATATATTAATATTTACAGTAGAAAAAAATCGTTCCATGTAACTTCATTGAGTGCCTTTTACACTGAAATTCCCGACGCCCTTTGATGTTTTGCATCAATACTTATCTTGTCATTATTTTAAATGATCATTTAAAGTGTCTAACTATGCAAGTAATGGTTGTAACCCTTAATGTTATAGTTTTGAACACAGAATGCATTGCATTATCCGTTCCAAGGCAGTAATTGCTAGACAACATCAACCTGGCACTTGAATTATGCATGACAATAAATATTTAAGTACCTTACAGATCAATACAGAAGTTACATTACTGAGAGCAAGGACAATCGATAAAAGTATTTAAAATAAACTAAATTTTAATTTTAATAGTCACTAAATAAAAAACGTGTGTTTACTTTTATGTACACCCGAGTCATATAAATTGTTCGCATAATGACAAAAGATTTGCACGCACTTTGAATGACAATACATCACGCCATGGATTTATGTCATTTTTATATGTACCTGAGGGAATTGATTGGAAAACTGGTTGTCTATGTGTTCCGAAAAACAACTATTTGTGCGCGTAAGTTATTCTCATATAAAGGCTTGCAAGCTAAACGCCAGTTCTAAAAATGTGAATGTTGAGGGTTTGAGGTTGTACTCATTCTTATTGAATAGTCAAGTTACTTGCATTGAGTCAAAAAGACCATCGGATTATTACAACATTTACCATTCTCTCTGATATATCTAGCGTCTCATTGTTCAAATGTCAACCGGAGCACATTTGTTATAGGTCTGTGCAGTCTAACGGGTTGCATCATCATAAAGATAAAGTTTTCCGAGTCCAGTATTGGTTCCTCACTCAACTACTGTGTTGCCTCTGGTCTGGAGATCATAATCCTGACGGCCATCATCATCGCCGTCATATGCTACATCCGTCGGCGTCCAAGCCATCCAAGCAATGAACAGACGACGACCATGTCCACCGGGCAACTGACAACGGCGTCACCTGTTGAACCAGTATCGTTTGTGTCGATTCATGCCTAAGAAGAGACAACACGCGTGGTAGAGATGGAAGGAGGATGGGTTATCTTACGTCAACTGAACATTTTCCATTTGATTTATCATCTCAAATAGAAGGGAATATATCTTTGAACAAACTATAACAAACACAATGGTCGAACATAACAATAAGCTTACTTGCTAAATGTAGGTTGCTGTTCAAGCAATCACTAGTATAAGCAATAAAACAGTTCAATATTTATTTATAAGGAGCTTTTGATTTCTTTAAAATAGTCGTCTACAAAATATACAATACATTTATCATTATCGATCCACTAACGTTTATGTTTTGAAGGAAATAAGAAAAGTTGTATCCGTAAAATAAATACTTTATTTGACAATATTGTACTTAACATATTTGTTAGATACGATCGTAGTAAGCATACAAGTAATTCGTTTTCGTATAAAGGAACTAAATGCGTCGTTTAAAAAAAGCAAACATTAAGCTTTAATGTTGTGTTTCAGAAATTATTTGGTTATTGTTTCTATTGGTTGATGTGATTTTCCTTCATTTGTGATAATGTCGGTTTTGTTAATGCGAATGCGCCTTGATGGATGCTTAAAACGTTGTTATATATCAACTCACAACTATCAAAAGGGTATTTTACTTGATAGTGATTGCTTATCCGTGATATCGGAAAAAAACATTTCAATAGGCATACTGATGTATAAAATAACTTAGTCACTTATTTGTAATTTCGAATAAAGATTCTATTGCATAGATATAGAGAATACTATCGTAGTGTCACTGTGTACTTAATCCGATAACTTAAAGAAAGGTTTACACGGTGAGGTTTCTATTTATCCTACAATATTTATTAAAAAACATATTTCGTAAGACAACCAAACGATTAGCGTTTAATTGTTAAAAGCAAGAGCCAAAACGGAATAAAATAATTGCACCGAACCTTACGTAGTGATATAAAAATTATTTGTGAACTTTCTCAGCAATGCCACGCGAAATAGACCTTAACAAATCAATAAAAATGCAGAGTAACAAGACAAAATATCGCGTTATGCGTCGGTTCAAATTTAATTAGTATTAAAACGCTTACAAACTCAAGTTGAACACAGTTTATGGTTATTTTCAAACTTAAATAAGTGTTTCAGCTTTGCAAAAAAACAAGATTGCTGACATTTTTAATTAACAAAATATATATACCTTCGTCAAGTATGATTCGGCATTTATCCACGCCGATATGGTTAATTTTAGAATATACACAACTCTAATTTTGGCTTACTTTTTACCAACTGGCGTCAAACCTCTTCCGGCTAATGCTCTGCTCTCCAAAGTTGTTGTATGGATATCAATGACCATTTTTTTTGTATAATTGTGTTTGCTTCCATAATGAATTGAAACTATTCACGCGGCAAACACAATACATATTTTCTTCGCCTTCTTCCTTTTCCATTTTGAAATAGTTGATGTAAGCAAGCAATTCTTTGTGCAAAGCCATTCTTTGATCAACTAACACACGAATGACCTATTAGTCAAAGAAATTAACCCTTAACTTCTACGTGCATTTCCGTCGAAAAGTAATTGGCAATTCACAAAAATTGTTTCTGGTGAACTTTTACTGAATGAAGAACAAATCGCCAAACTGCACTACATCATTCATTCAGAACATAGACGCGAGTGTCTATGCGTTTTGTAACGCAGTTGCATGTACATATGACGTAATTGTGTTTTAAGAATAGATTATCATACTGCAATTTGAATAAAAGTGTTGGAATATAGGACATCAGTAGGAAAGTATTATAAAGTTCGTTTATAAAGTAGAATGTACTCGAATTATGCGATGTTTTAAATTAAGTCTTTTTGATGAATCATTTTCCCTGCAAGGACTTGTTTACATATGGTCGAAATAACATTTGGACATGTTTTTGTCACATATTTAATATGTTAAAGAAAACTATACATCATAGAGCGAAATGACAATAATGGCTGATTATGAAAATACAGTTTAGCTTATGAAAAGTGATCATTGAAATAGATACAATTATAAAGCGTTGTACACCCGAGACGATTGAATACTTTAGAATAGATAGTTTCTGTTAATTCTTTTCAGTTTTGTAGAATAGCTAGTTTCTGTTAAAAGTCTTCTAATTGTGTAACACATCGTAGACCACTTAATATATAAAATATGAAAAACAGACTTCTTATAACAGTCAAAAAGGCATAGTGGTCATAGCTATAGCGTTTTAATTCATGGAAATGACACTGGTTTTAGCCATGACAAGGTCAACTTTTTTCTTCTTAATTCTCATTTTAAAATATCTTTATATTATTATAATTAATCTCTTGAGTTACGATTTTATATTCAAATAATTTAAGTCAATTTATGTCACACTTAAAAACGTCCCAAAATTTGAATAAGTGACTTAAGGGACTTATTAATACGAAAAAATGAATCACCGACGTCGATAAAAAAGAAAACAACGACAACAAAAACAAACAGATATCCATGTTATTTTGAAAATAGGTTAACGCAGCTTATTGCAAATTTAACGACTTAATATTTCAAAATATATAAAAATGAAACAAAGGCAGTCCAATCAAGGCTTACATAATAAGTCATACATTGTATTAGTTAAGATTTGAGTTGTAAACCTAATACGTTGTAGCTATTAACGATATTAACAGTCACGTAAATAGTTAATTAATCATCAGAATATTTCAGTCATGACTAATGTCAATATTGATGGCTAGATTCGCTTTGTTCTCCCACCCTCACGGTCACTGGCATTTCGGAGCCACTTTGTGATGAAAAACTCCGTTTCACTGTTCGTTGTTTTCGGAAAGACTCGCTCGACGGCTTCTAAAATAGTACATGTTTTTATTTATGACCAATTTATTTTGCCTAAATATCTTAATATTTTTCATATATCAAAATAAGATGTTAACTTTCTATTTCAAAAACATGCATTATTGCGAACTTTTCACATTTACAGTGCTATCTAGTGTTGATGTACGCTTTTAAAACCTCAAATATCATGGCAGTTTCATGTAGTCACTAGAATAACACATTACTTAGAATAGCCAAACACAGCTTCAGCGACTGAAATGACATTTTTCCGCGCCATGTCAAATTAAACATCTAGCCAACTGGTTTTTAAAAGGATCCCCGTAATTAGACGCGTCGTCTCGAGTTTTACAGATGACCCCCACATTGGCTAATCGTCCAACTGCGAGGGAAAATATGCAAACGCTCATAAAACACACCCAGTTTAAAGGTAAAGTTTAGTTAAGTTAGAGATAGTCGAATGAGAAGATATTACAACATTATTCTCAAAGAATTCCAATTCTTACAATAACTAGCAACTTCAAGATGTAGCTTTATCAACTTCTTGCACATCGTCCACATCGTCCACATCGTCCACATGTCTTCCGTCAAGAAGGTCATGGCCTCCAGCATGTCCGTGCATTCTTAAACAATAATGTAGCAAACATGGTCTTCATTAATCTCTAGCTCGCGTTTTATGTCCTCTAAGGAGCGTAGGGTAGACTAATCCCTCCTTAAAATGATTAAGAATATATATGTGTTGCATAAACCTTACTTTTTCAATAAGGAATATCTTAAATGGATTAATGTTTAAGACATGAACACATTAAATGTATGTGTACTTAAAACATCAATAATCCTCAATGTAATCATCCTAAGGGATAAACGGGTAAACATAAAATCAGTCCTGTCATCGTACAATAAAAGAAATCATTTCTTACAATTTATGTATGCATTTTATCACAGAAGTTTACACGAAAATGCAAAAATGTATCGTTTTGGCATACACGTGTAGTTGAAAATTGCAGTTGCTTGATCGAATGCGAAAAAAACAATAACATTTGGCTCGGTAATAGCACTTGAAATAAATCTACCTTAAATTTGTCATAATTGAACACCGGAGCTCTTTAAAATCTGAAAAGTTATCAATATTAACTTGAGGGGAAGCTTTCACAAATAGACTTAATCTAACTTTTTACACCAACGTGGTAATACCAACCAACAACAATATTTAAGACGTCATGATTGAGTGGTGTTTTAAGAAATGTCATTGCATCTTTTGGTAAGTATGTATGATACTGACGCTAAATGGCAAGTAAGTCAGAAAGAGCAGCATGGGTTAAGTTTTGAAACGTGATTAAGAAGTCGGCTTTATCAATGCCACTTTAATTAGAATCTAAATCAAGATTGTCACAGATTTGATATAATTGATAATATTAAATAAAATATAATTATTTTCAATAAAATATACTAGCAATACTATTTGAATCGACCAGCATTACTTCGTGTGTTATGGCGGCAGTTGAACTGCGCATCGGTTGAAATCTACACTAGCATCCGGTTGTAACTGTTTTAAAAATTTATGAAAATCAGTGTAAATTTCTATTAAAATAGTTATTTTATAAATGGATAGAAGTGAAAATGACAAAGAGAAAAGCGAATTTAAACCATATGAAATAATATAAGTATTTTACGTACCATCATCGCGTCGTTTCAAATGGCGACCGAGATTTAATATGGCCTTGGCTCGGAACTATTTAAATCTCTTCGCAGATTTTAACAAGTCAGGAGTGTTTTTTAAGATTATATTAACGTAATGAACCAGACAATACCAATATTTCACATGGTAAATATTTGCATAATCCCATCATTAGTGGTCAAACCATTGTACTTACCAGACGGATTACTTTTTAACCCTCTTTATTTTTATGCTCATTACTTGTTAAACGCAACACCACGTGTGATGACGAGCAATACCTGATGTTTTATAAAGCACAGCATTATTAAAGGCTCTTTTACACGCCCTGTTTACGGAACGCCCGATCCGTGCTTAGGATATTTCACAGTGCGGCGATATAGTCCACGCACACTCTCTTGTCATTATATAAAATCGTTTAGCTTAACTACATAGCTGAGCTATGAGTCGAGTTTCTTTGCAGGACTGTATTACTCATAGTCTGAACAGGGTCCTTTCACTGCGGCACAGCATATGCGTACATATGCGTACTGATAGTCATATATACACAATAGACAATGTCCCATATTTTGCAGGAGCATGGCAAAAAAGTGTCATAAACTGGGCTTAAAGTAAAAACAATTTTGTCACTTGCCTAAAATGGAGACTATTCCATGGAAATGTTTTTGTTGTCTAACTATTCGTATACATAATAATAAAACAATGAATGAAATACGTTTGTTATTTTGGTAGCTGTAAATAAACCACACAACATTAAAGTACGGTTTCCAAATTATTTTGTTGTTTATTTGAATGGTAACGCGATCGTGATAACAATGTTCCCTTTTGTTTTAAGGATAATTAGTAATAACTAATAAAACAACATATGTAAGCTTTCTCGTGATTCAAATGAATACAAAGTGTTCTTTTTAACTAATATTAATATTGTTAAACATTACATTTTAACCATTATTCAAATAGTACTAACAGTGCAGCATCCTGTATGTACATTTGAAAGAATCCGTTTACAAAACTGCGGTATTTTGTCCAAAAAGAGTAAGAAACATTCTCAAGCAATACGAATATATGTTCCTGAATTGTTTTAAAGATAAACTATTAAAGTATTACAAAGGACAATATACGCAGCTTAGACATGGCTAAATTTCAAGCAAAACAATGAACAACCTTCGAACGGTCAATGTATTGCTTTACGTTATTCTCAGGTACAATTATAAGGCATTTTAATTCTTTCCATCGATTGTTTATAAGTGCACATTTCGCAGATAACATGGACTGAATGTACATCTATTAACAGCCACTTATTCATCTTATCCGCTATATTCACCATCATTCACTTATTTTATTTTCAAGTTGGAATAACATTATAATATGTGAAATGCAATTTTGTAATAACAGTACTGTTACGGTAGCATCATTCGTATAAACATTTTCCAAATTGCATCTTCATATGTCTGGTAACAACAGGGATGCGAATGAATATAATAAACTACTGTTCTCGAATAAAGTTACCTCCCAGCAAATGTTTTCATATTTAGCGGTAAACCGCTTGCGACTGAAAACGAATGTTTCCATTTTAACTATCGTTATGGCTTGACACGGTTTAAAGTGGGAAGGCACTATAACAACTAATTTCAAAACCCCAATTTTCCTTCTTTACGCGACCATTTATTAGGTTATTGAGATTCCAACTTAAAATCCGAGGACCGTTTGGGTTCAATCGGCAGTAAACTGTGATGCCGACGGTAGCAAGACGGGCACTTAATGAAGATAAGTATCTTTAACAGTACGCAAATCACTTATGTGTACTTATATATTTTTTACTGGTTATAGCACAATAAAATTTTAAGAACACGTGTAATATTCCGTGTTAATACAAGAAACATAAGAAGCGGAATTACAAAAAAAATGTAATTTCTAAAATCCCTTGATGTTTTTGGTAACAGCTTGATGATGACATAGTATGAATGAATCGAACCGCCGCTAAAATATAAATAGCGATATTCCACAGTTTTTTGTTCAAAATTCGCTTTTAACGAAAGGAGCCGAGTGGTATTCAAGGTAACGCGATTATTTTGCTTTTATTAAACTAGTTTAATGTTTGTTGTGTTTTTGTCTTCACTTGACAGTACAATTATTAAAAAAAATTCTTTTTTAGTTTGTTCATAATACTATTGGTAGTCTGTTGCATATATAGCATGAAGTAATTTATGTATTCCATATATTGCTCGCTTGATTTTCTTTGTTGTATGTAATTCATGAGTAAACTAGTAAACTTACTATTTTTTACTATTTTTGATTATTAAAATAGTTTTGTATGCACATCATTACAAAAATTAGTAAAACACATAGATTGAACAATAAGTTTTGGTCTGTTAATTTATATTCGGCTTATGAAAATATCAAATTATTATGTTTTTATCACATGATATTTTCCGATGTCACAATAAGATATATAATAAAAGTATTTAAACACTTTTTCAAACATTTTTAAGCTCCATAAAACCTGCTTAAAACCATTGCGCTTTTCATTTACCTTTCCAATGCGGTGACCGCAGTTTTGTTCCTGTTTGTGCGTTTGAAATGTCCATGATTGTATTCTTTAGTGCATTTGTTTTCTGGCTCACTGTTTGGTAATTGGTTCCTTGCAATAAATAAACGACCGCAATGTATAATAAGGATTGTTTCGCCTGCTAATGAAGCTGAAGGTTTACTTGATGTGTATTTATTCCTTTGCATAAATATTGCTAATATGATGTTAAAAAGTCCAGTTTTTCATGCAAGTAATAATATGTCAATGGCCAGTTGTTTGGCATTTAAATGCGTAGCTATTTAAAAATCAGAGCGACTACTACATGCTTAAATTTCTTATTAACTTCACTACAAGCTGTTGTTTGGTGACGGAAAAACTACGATAAATTAACAATTGTTTTTTTTTTGTTTCAGATGACGCCGATACATATCGTTTTCGTATTAGCGAGCCTTTGCGTTCTGGCTTCGGCTACCAGTAAGTAAAATGCGTAACTTATATTTGCTTAAGTTAACTTTGAGATGGAATGGAATTCAAAGTGTCACTGTTGAATGTCGGGATAGTACTTATAATGTGTATAACGCAGATGGCGTTGATAATACATGGCTTTTAACGAGATATGAGAGCATTTTTGTGGAAAGCGTTTACGAAATCTAATGATTTAATGTATCATAAGTATCGCATTGGTCTTAAACAATTGAAACTGTTCTTTAAGCTTGTTCATGAAAAGTGGAATCAGACAATCACGAAGAAACACATAGAAAGGACGATCGTACTGTAGCGATGCAACAAAGGAACAGTCTAATTATTGACCTTGAGTTACCGAGTAGATCATCGATAAATGAAGTTTAGTGTTCTGAAAAGTAATCGCGTTACCATTTATATCAAGCATTTAAAAACACGTGTGTTCATATGAAGAAATTTGTAATTCATAAATGGTCAACTAAAACAAGATTTACGAGTTTGTCCCACTATGTAAATGGTATAAAAACTGTGAATCGACATCAACACTTAAGTGGCTATAAAAAAATGTCCAATTAACCCATTAATGCCTAGCGTCCTGAAAAAAAGGACATTGCAAACAGCGTAGACCCAGATGAGACGCCGCGGCGTCTCATCTGGGTCTGCGCTGTTTGCTTAAAAGGAATTTCTTTATGAAATATTCTAAATATAGAAATAAATATACTTGGCATCCCTAATCTTGGAAATAAATTGATCCAATTTAGAAGGATGGGAGAGTCAACTAGGCATAAATGGGTTAAGTTGATTGATTCAGGATGAATATAAACGATGTATAAGTTGTTGTGTTCTGTAGTGTAGATTGGTAAGTTGGCTGATATTTCTTTTGAGCAACAATGCTAATGGATTGGCAACATGCAATTAAAAACCCATATGCCTTTAACCCATTTTTTTACTAATGATGCAGCTGACGTTACACTTTGTGCATCTGTGTGTTAAATTACAGACCGACCATGCACCTACAAAGGACAGAACTATCGGCACGGTCAAACTTTCATAGACGTTTATAGCGAGTGCAAATGTAACGATGGACAAGTCACATGTTCTCAACGCGTATATGGCAGTAAGTTACTTTTTACAGTTTAAATGCAAACGATGTTAAGTCGTTTTTATGTTATGTTTATATTTGCTTGTGTTACATTGTTCTACATCGACAATCCAGTATAACCCTAACATGTAGTGTAGATGGGTATGTTGGCTTATATATTTCTTTTGTGTAACACTGCTAATATATTAACAACTTGCAATTAAAAAAAAACAGATGCTTTTACCCATGTTTTTACTAATGATGCAGCTGACGTTACATTTTGTGCATATGTGTGTTAAATTACAGAGAAACAATGCACCTACAAAGAAAAAATCTATCAGGACGGTCAAACTTTCATAGACGTTTATAGCGAGTGTACATGCAACGATGGAACAGTCACATGTTCTCAACGCGCATATGCCAGTAAGTTACTTTTTACAGTTTAAATGCAAACGATATATCTGTTTTTTTATGTTATCTGTATACTTGTTTTTGTTACATTTTTCAACATCGACAATCCAGTAAAACCCTAACATAAACGTTGTTTACTCTGTATGCTTCAACATCGGAGATACATATGCGCGTTTTACATTCTTATTCTCTGTTTTGCATCCAACCATTGAACATATTAATAGTATTTACAATCAACTGTATTATATTGTATTCCTATTTAAATTGACTTGCGATGCCATAAGCTGATTCATTCGTATATGCACATCTGTGCTAAATGAAAGGTTTGGAACTACTTAAAATGTGTATTAATCCCACAGTGTTTTTCATTAGCCGTGCCAAACCGATGCCCACTGCAGTATTCACATTACGTGTTTTTGTATTTTTACCGCATTGTCACTTGTATGAATGAGCTATTGATTGGTAGCTCCGTGATGATGTAATATTTGCAGATCCAGTAAAACTCAGATTCTTTGATTTATCAAACTTTTATATTTGGTGAACCGAGTGATATTATTCTTTGTTTTGTAGTGTACTTGATGGTGTAGTCTAATGTATTTGTTTTGTGTTGCAATGTTCAGAGATAGCAAACGTACAATACATAACGAGCCACATGATACTAGAATCTTTCTTTTCTGCAGATGCTAATAAGGTGTCACTCTGTCCAATGCTACCGGCTGAAGATCTACATTATATCAGTCATTTATAATATTTACTTTTGCTTCTGTACGATTATGTCTACATTTGCAATCCGGTTCCCAAGATAATAGTTACTGAATAAAAATGCGCTTATGTTTAATAGAAAAGTGTTTCTTTTCTGGCAATCTCTATAAAAATTGGTTAAGTTAATTCGAAAAATGCTAAATACACAGGATTTGCAAATGTATCTCGATCGATTTGTTCCGTGTGAAAATAAGTTTTTTTAGAATAATACATACACAGATTTTTTAATCGATATAAGTTGTTTGTTGTAGTAAAATGTATTCCTCTGTACCGTATTTTCATATACGTATACGTTTTTGCAATTTGCTTATTTTTACTTTGGATGCTTCATCATTTGGTGTAATAATTTCTATTTTAAGTTTTTCAGAAGGTAAATTACCATATTTGTGTAGAAATATCATACATAGATATAATTTGTATTTAAATCTAATATTATTATACCATTAAAGAGATGCTTTTGATATATCCTAGAATAAACCTACACAACAAATTTACTTACATTGGCTTTTAGAATAATTTTTACGGCCTTTATCTGATATTGCACGACAATTATGAGGTTATTTAACAACATGATGCAATGTTTTCTGAAGAGTTTGATAGAAAACGAGAGGTGTGGATGAGCGTATATCCCAGTAAGATACTTTTTACAGTTTAAATGCAAACGATGTTAAGTCGTTTTTATGCTTTGTTTATATTTGCTTGTGTTTCATTGTTCTACATCGACAATCCAGTATAGCCCTAACATGTAGTGTAGATGGGTATGTTGGCTTATATATTTCTTTTGTGCAACAATGCTAATAGATTAACAACTTGTCATTACAAAAGAGATGCTTTTACCCATGTTTTAACTAATGATGCAGCTGACGTTACATTTTGTGCATATGTGTGTTAAATTACAGAGAAACAATGCACCTACAAAGAAAAAACCTATCAGGACGGTCAAACTTTCATAGACGTTTATAGCGAGTGCACATGCAACGATGGAACAGTCAAATGTTCTCAACGCGTATATGACAGTAAGTTACTTTTTACATTTTAAATGCAAACGATATATCAGTCTTTTTTTATGTTATCATTATTCTTGCTTCTGTTACATTTTTCAACATCGACAATCCAGTAAAAACGTTACATAAACGTTGTTTACTCTGTATGCTTCAACATCGGAGGTACATATGCACGTTTTACATTCTGCTTCTCTGTTTTGCATCCAACCATTGAACATATTAATAGTATTTACAATAAACTGTATTATATTTCATACCTATTTAAATTGACTTGTGATGCCATAAGCTGATTCATTTGTATATGCACATCTGTGCTAAGTGAAAGGTTTGGAACTCCTTAAAATGTGTATTAATCCCACAGTGTTTTTCATTAGCCGTGCCAATCCGATGCCCACTGCAGTATTCACATTACGTGTTTTTGTATTTTTACCACGTTGTCACTTGTATGAAAAAGCTATTGATTGGTAGCTCCGTGATGATGTAAGATTTGCAGATCCAGTAAAACTCAGATTCTTTGATTTATCAAACGTTTTATATTTGGTGTACCGAGTGTTATTATTCTTTGTTCTGTTGTGTACTTGATGGTGTTGTCTAATTTATTTGTTTTGTGTTGCGATGTTCAGAGATAGAAAACGTACAATACATAACGAGCCACATGATACTAGAATCTTTCTTTTCTGCAGGTGCTAATAAGGTGTCACTCTGTCCAATGCTACCGGCTGAAGATCTACATTATATCAGTCATTTATTATATTTACTTTTGCTTCTGTACCATTATGTCTACATTTGCAATCTGGTTCCCAGGATAATTGTTACTGAATAAAAATGCGTTTAAGTTAAATAGAAAAGTGTGTACTTTTCTGGCAATCTGTATAAAAGTTGGTTAAGTTAATTAAAAAAATGCTTAATACACAGGATTTGCAAATGTATCTCGATCGATTTGTTCCGTGTGAAAATAAGGTTTTTTAGAATAATACATACACATTTTTTTAAATCGATATGAGTTGTTTGTTGTAATGAAATGTATTCCTCTGTACCGTATTTTCATATACGTATACGTATTTGCAATTTGCTTATTTTTACTTTGGGTGCTTCATCATTTGGTGTAATCATTTCTATTTTAAGTTTTTTCAGAAGGTAAATTACCATATTTGTGTAGAAATATCATACAAAAGATATAATTTGTATTTAAATTTAATATTATTATACCATTAAAGAGATGCTTTTGATATATCCTAGAATAAACTTACACAACAAATTTACTTACATTGGCTTTCAGAAGAATTTTTACGGCCTTTATCTGATATTGCACGACAATTATGAGACTATTTAACTACATGATGCAATGTTTTCTGAAGAGTTTAATAGAAAACGAGAGGTTTTGGATTATTATTAATGTTTTTATTCATCACGCATAAAAACACGTGACAATTGTGTTGCTCCGATGTGTTTTCAACCGTTAGGTGAATTAAATGGTAATTAAATTGAAATGTATTTTCCAATATTCCGTTAACATTAAAAAAAAAAATTTTCTGTTTTGTCTATTGCATACATTTGCCATTGATGTGAATAGTTACGGGATGGTTGTGAAATGTGGAGCTCCAGTTTAAACTTAATATGCTCTGTTTTCCCCGTTCCAATCGGTAGATCGCAGCGTTTGATTGGTCTGTTTTGTACTTGTGGGTTTTGTCTGTTTATTTGCTTTTTCACAATGTTCAGAGATCGACTACTGCTGTTAATTAGAGAGCACATGCTATTACCATGTTTCTTTCCTGCAGATGAAGCTGAAGTTTCACTATGTGCATAGTTGCGTTAAATTACAGAGAAGACATGCACCTCCGAAGGAAACACCTACCAGGACAGTCAAACTTTCAAAGATGATTGTAATGATTGCAAATGTAACGATGGAAAGGTCACGTGTTCTAACCGCAAATGTCCAAGTAAGTTCATTACTACAGGTTGACTTTATACAATCTATTAATCGTTTGTTATATCATATTCATGTGAACTTCTATCTTAAGTTTCATCACCGGTAACACAGTTCCAATGATTAATGTTTCTTCGTAACAGCTCGTTTTTTTATGTTCAGGGAATCTCTATTAAAACTAATACTTACATTTATAAATACATCAAAGGATTTTGTCAGGTGAATTTTTTTATGTATTTTCATTTTAGCATACATATTTGTTATTTGCTTTTTACCCTGGATACTACAACATCTGATGAACTTATGTCTATTTAAAATTCTGTTCAGAAAGTGACTCACCATATTGTTTAAAGACTTATTACATGAATATAATTTGCATTTACATTTTTATTTCATTACACTTTTACGGAGTTGTTTTTTCATTATCTAAGCTTATTTAGATGGTGTCTAGTAAAGAGGTCAACTAATTTTACCACATCTTTAATTACAATCTTTAATGTTGTTTTGAACATACACACTTATTATTGATGGGTTTCTCTATTTCAGAGTATTAGTGGCAGAGTCGAACAAGTAACCAAAGCGCAACACATGACCTTTGAAATTTGAAAAATAAACGTAAGCACACTAATATGAGTTGTGATTTATTTTTTCTTATATTGATGCAGGTGTTGTGCTTTTGCGTCTTTATGTCGCTTTGGCAACCAGCCAAACCCTCAAGTTAAGCATCTCCTGTCTGAAACTACTATAATATTTGCTTACTAGATCTGATGAATTTAAATTAAAGGTAACATTCGTATGACATTTTGCGGAGCCCATGAAATTGTTGCCTTGAAACTGTTCTGGTAAAGATTCACAAAATGCTATGAATTAAATTAACGTGAGCACTGGCTGTTTTATTCCAAAAGTATCTATATATCGATTTTTACAGCCAATATTTACTATACATTATTAACTCCCGATGATATATTTGAGAACTATTACTTTATCAAATACACTTCCCAACACTTGGATTTGAAAAGAGCAATTTCATGGGACCCATCATGACTGCTTCTTGTAGGTCTTCGGAAGGTAATTTGAACGTGACCTGTTGAACGATGTTTTAAGGTTTAAATAATGTTCACATTTTAATTTTATAAGATTGTCACCACCCCTATTCATGATAAAATAATCGAACAATATTAATGTCCTTAAAGTAACATGTGTGAAATGGTTTGACCTTTGAACTTTTTATTCGTAATGGTGGCCACATGTATTGTATAGTGTATTGTCATAATATTATAATTATTTTATTCGTGACTAATTGGTGAATTGCTAGAGTGATTCACCAAGAGTATACAAATGCACACTTCTTTTAATACCAGTTCTTTTAAATATTCTATTTAGTGAATAGGTCCTGTGACTGAGAAATATGAGCAGGTATCAAAAGAAGTTATTTCACCTGTTTTCACACGTGTTTGCCACGTCAACATCGGTTACAGTTCATGCGGTTTGAAATACCTATTTTATTATCAACTGCAACTAAGAAAAAAATAGCGTGACAGCGTCTCACAAGAACGATTCGAAAACACAAATGTCTCATTTTTGCGATTCAATATTTTCAACCTCAGTATTGTACTGAGTGTTAAATTATAATATTTAAACGAATGCTTTGCGCCCGGCTTTGCAGCTTTATTGTGTTTTACAATCAATGATCCTCAATATTATCAATTCATAGTCTCTTCAGAGCAGCAGGCAAGAATATGTACTTAAAATTTGGAACTGTTATTCTATGCTATCCAGTGATTTATAGGGAAATGTTAGTAATTTACAAATTGCGATTCCATTTTTTGAACGATGACAAGAATCAGCATAATGAATCAATTTTCACAGTTTTATTGTAACACAGTTATCAGGTTCCCAAATAAATAAATAAAACAAATGCACACCGGCTTTTAAAATTTAAAAATGTAGCAAGAGATGTCTTTCAAAAAGAAAATGTGCTTGACATTAACTTAAACAAAAGAACACAGATAATTGGTAGCGCGTCTTCTCGAACCCCAACTTTGCGTATCCCTTATTTTCATTGTACCGGCCCTCGTCATCATATCGTTAGTTTAACGACTCCACTTGAAAACACCCTCAAGAAGTGCTGGACAGTAAATGGTGTTGAATTTTAAGAAGTTCCAACGTATATGCTGTTACATTTCGACGGTTGACATTGGGAATTAACTAATCTTTACCTCATTGACATTGGGAAATAAGTAATGTTACGCTCAGACTGATGCTATGAATATTTAAATTACATCACTCATTATTGCGTGTGTTTTTATGGCTTATTAGACCGTTTATAAAATAGCTCATCAGGGAAAGAATAACACATTTTTAAAGAACAGCCTGCACATAAGTATTTTATGTCCTTTCACAAACTATCTAACAAAATAAATACAGAAATAATATAAATGTTTAATTACGTCTAAAATGTGTTTTAAATAAATGATTAACTATATACATATTCCCCGATGTCGCCAATAACGCTGACACGATCAATTCCTTCAAAAAGCTTATTAACACAGATCGATTGCAAATCCCCTATTTTCATACGGCGAAAGACGATCTCAACTGTTACACACGCGCCTAAGAACAAAGTGTAGTGCTTTAAATGAACATCTTTTCAGACGCAATATTATTACATCCCCGTTATGTCAATGCGGACGTCATGAAACGACGTCACATTATTTCCTCGAATGCACTCAAGTATGCACATATTCGCGACGAACCTCTTACCTCAATATCCGTATATTCTGTCCCCTGCATTGAAACTATTCTATATGGAGACATCACTCGTGACTTCTTAACAAATACGAAAATAGCTGTCGCTTTGATTCGTAATATGCAACAGAACGACTCTCAACCTTCTTTCCCTCTTCTGCCATAATCATGTATTTCAAAACTTCTTATATTCTTTCCCCCAAACTCTGCAAGTTTCTTTCCTTCGACCTTCAAATGTTAACCTATAACACGTTTGTTTTCCATTTAACAAATAAAACTCAGAGTTTCTCTGTCTTTTGTTGCATGCTAATATTATTGTGTTATCATAAAAAAACAACTATGTTTGTCTAACAACATGTAATTGTTTTTGTATAGGGAGAAGAACTATATAAGACATTGTCTTTCGTTTCCATCCTATTCAAACATGTTAACTGTATAAATGTTGTATGTAATTCGATGTATAACAATATGTTTTGTTTGAAATAAATATGATTAACTATATACATATTAAAGCTGCAACCGCACAGATGATGTAATATATAACTTAGTCACAAAGATCTATCAATAAACTGCTTATAGATACATTTTTGCACAATCTTAAACCAAAACTCTCGCAAATAAAAATAATGTAATGCAATTAAAATTCATTATCTATCAATCTTAAAAAGCATAACAAAAGAGAAGCGGTGGACAAATAGGAACAACTTTACTTTTGCCGTTTGGTTCTGGTTTTCAAAATGCGATGTTCATTGTGAGTGCCTTTAAGTTAGTAACTTAACTGAAGATAATACAATACGAAAAGGACAATATAATCAACGTTTTTATTTTGAGTTTTGCTTAATTCATTACAACATTATTACAGGAAATATATTGGAACAAGGAAACTATCGTTAAATAGAACGCGATACAGTTTCAGGGATTGAACCAGAGTCATCAGCAAGCGATTTAGAAATTCCATCACTCTAATCGAACCCCAAAACAATGCATTTTTGAAAGCACTTTTTTTAAATGCTTCGTCACAAATTAGTTGTCAGTCTTTTTTATTTCCTTAATAGGCAATGAAGCAACTTTGACATACAACAGTAATAATCGACACGCAATGCATAAGAAATTTATATGAATGTACAAACTTGCTTTTATATAAACCATTATTGACATCAAACAGATGGCAGGAGGACAAATTTCCAGAGTACGATCTGAGACTCTTGAATGTAAAAAATCAGAAACAAGAATCGAGTTCCACCAAGAGAAGTATGATGCTCTATTGACCGGGAAACAGAGTGCATAGATGGGAAAAGTGCTTTATGCCCAAGATGTGATGATAGATGCAATAGACCTTTTCATAAATGAAGTAACATTGACTTTGATACCTACCATTCACTGCAGTATTTCAGTCTGTCTAAAACTTGATAAATTAAGCCTCTGTAATGCATAATGTCTTAGTAATTAAATCATTTACAAACGCGCAACCGATGACTGAGTGATTGCATGAAACTGTTATTATCATGTAAATTGCGATTGTCATATGACAGAGATGATTTAAATTTTGCAAAGGTGGTATTTTATTTATGTTGTCTTGGTTACCCTGAAAAGTGAACGAAATGCAACAAACGTGTATTGGTGTGCTATATTAGCTAATCAAACTTAAGTGTTTTTCTAAATGTTTACACATACTTGCCATATTAATATCAGTCTTCACGCCAACCACGAGCTTGGCAGCTCAGCGTCATTGAAATGTTCTTCGTGCTGGAAGAAATAAAGCTATGCATGTAGTTGTGCTATTTAACATTTCGGTTGTTACTATAATATATGATGAGTTGTGCTTATGTCATAAACTTAATCTTGAATACTGAAATATTAGCTTTATTCTTAACTTATGGATAAAGATCAGTTGGCAATAAAAAACGAAAACACTTTTGTGTCAGAAAACTTATGACAATTATACATGCCAATCAAAATGGTTTCCTTTTTTATGCCAAATTTATGTTGAAATATTCTTATCATTTTGTACATATCTGTTTCATTTTTCTATTATAATTTTCATTGTTGAAATAAATGTTACAAAAGCATACACCTAAATTACGTACAGGTAAAACGAAAGTGACATACGTTTTTATTGAAAAAAAAACTTCAAGCAGAACACTGTATTTTAAACAGAATATCCTTGATCGAGTAAAATCAGGAGTTTTCTTTTTCAGCACTGCTATGAAACAAATCGTGTCACGTTTGACTTTCAGAATTGCAAGATAAAGCCTTTTTATGGGATGGTAAAAACGCATCTACATATTTTCAGTTGGAATTCGTGCTTACGAATTTATAAAAAAATCTTGTTATATATGGAACAAATATTTGCTGTAGACATTTTTTAACTTAAAACGTTCTTTATTTGTACCGCTGATTGAAAGTACTCAACATAGTCCCTTTAATGTACCCAATAAACATAACGTTTCCGGATGGTTAAGGGTCCACACGACAACTTTTGTTTGATCACATTTTACAGATGTCGGTACCATAATCTATACAATACTTTGGAATTCGGTTTCCAGTTTTCAGATGGTGTTTTATCAAAATACAACGTCCTATAAAGGGATGTTTCTATGGGTATAAACGGTAATTATTATGGCTACAATACTTTTTTGATTTCATATTACAATCCCATGTGACTTGTTATCTCATTTAGGCTTCCTCTTGTTACAACAAGTAATCTTCATACCAAAATGCATGGTTAAAGTACAGCGCGTGCTCAAGATATTTCGCGGAAACAAATGGACTTCGTACCGACAATTGTTTTTATCTGATGCTAAATCTGCTACATATTACACGTTGCTTCAGTAACAAATGCCTTGCTAAATAAACTTCACGAATACGTTCTTTCGTTAATTCGTGGCTCGACCTGATATTTGTCTAGCTAAGAAAACAAACAAACTCCATATTGCAACAAGTGGACGCCAAATCTACAATCGATGTTAAGTGTAAATCGCATTAATTATATGATGTTTTAAATGGGTGTGTATCCGATACCATGCGTAGAAATACTAGATTAAAGAGAGATTATATATCTAAGGTCTGGGAGTGTAAAATTGCATACTACTTTGATCATAGTGTTAATAACAAAACAACCAAATTAGATGAAACTCTCATCTTATTTCATAAGGAAAATCGAAAAAAAAAATTGCATGAAATCAAACATTTTAATATTAGCGTTTACTATTTTAGACGTTTTAGAAATGAAATTTAGTACATATTAAGGATAAGCAACAACAAGATGTCCAATATATTTTCGTCATTATGTTAAATATCAATTTTTATGAACTTCGATGTTGGTTTTCATCGTTTCTAAAGTGGAGCAAAAATAAACTTCACATTAAAATCGTTTTAGTTTATAAAGGAAACGATTCTAACAACCTTAAACATATATAGTGTTCTGCGACGAAAAGAAGCTTAATTTTATCTGTGTTTTTATTTTCCAACGGTGTCGTAGACATTAATGAAAAAGAAAAGAAGATTGTCCTTAAAGTTGGTTTGTATATTGGGTCGAAAAGCAAAAAAGACTTTCATGTCTCAGTAATTAAAAAATGTAACCATGGCTACTGTTCTAACGCAGATAGACCTAATAACTCATTCATCATTCTTGACAACAATTCAACATACCACAACTCTCTGCACCTCAACCCACACAAAATGCAATTAGGATAAGGCGCCGAATGTGTTAGGCTGCTAAATCGTATTATCTTACACATATTTGATTTTGTGTGAGAAAAAGACATTGTACTGACTTCCTTTTTGCTGTGGATATTATTAAATATGTGTGCATCATGAATATCAACTTTGTTGTTGGAATTTTAATTGTGTTTACAAAGTATTTGTGTCTAAAACAATTAGACAATAACAAAGATTTGTGGTGTAACAGGGTTAACATTTTTTCAATGTATAAACACACGGATTACCCTGGAGGCTCAGCTGGATTATCATAAACCGCAAGTGAACTGATGAGTTTTCGCTCACTACCTAGGCAATGGATAAAGCCTGAGCAACAAGTTTTAGGCAGATTAAAATGCTTAGGTTTACTGAACTTTAGAAGAACCCGGTCAGGGGCAAAAAGATACACTCTTCACAAAAGAAATAGAGGATACATCGGTGTAAATATTTCAAATTTGATATACCCAAAACGATGCAATAATCTTAATAATTTTACAGAGAATGTTACCTGTCTGACTTTAAATTGCCGTTTATTAGTCAGGAAAGATGTAATCGTTAGGTCAATTGCTTCGTGAAGACAAAACTGAATTTGTTCTTTTAACTGAGACCTAGTATTTAGACGAAAAACAACATCATTTCGAAATATCAGATTTGAATCAAAATGATTATAACATTAGTGTTGCAAATCGTAGAAATAAGATAGGTGGTGTTGTGTCTCTGACATGCAAAAGTAGTGTTAACATGCGTAAAATTGTATCAGGCACAACCCAAAGCTTTGAGTACGGAATTTGGCAGCTGATTTTTAAAAATATTACCATAAATTTTGTTGGTGTTTACAGACCGCCATCTTTGGCTACACCTGTACAGTTTGTGAGCCATTTCTTTCAATTTATATGAGACATTGTCGCAAAATATTCAAACCTTTTGGTCATGGGCGATTTCAATTTGCACATACTTGAAGATAGTAATGCAATTGCAGAATTCAACAACTGTTTATTTTCCCTGGGATTGAAACAGCATGTAAATTTCCCTACACATGTACATGGACATATTCTTGACCTAGTGATAACTGAAGTTGCCAACGGTATTGAATTACTTTCTTGTGAACCTGGCCCTTTCATCTCTGATCACTGTGCTATCAAAGTAGTCACGAAAGTAAAAAAAGGAAATATAATCAGCAAAACTGTAGTTTTTAGAAACTTCAA
This sequence comes from Dreissena polymorpha, assembly GCF_020536995.1. Classification (NCBI taxonomy): domain Eukaryota; kingdom Metazoa; phylum Mollusca; class Bivalvia; order Myida; family Dreissenidae; genus Dreissena; species Dreissena polymorpha. The sequence goes on along the minus strand of NC_068355.1, from coordinate 136,662,012 downwards.
AGTCATGGATAATTCCGAATTTGGTAGTGATCTGGCTAAATTGTCAATCGAATCTGACTCTGTTGAAACGTATGTCCATCAGTTTGAGGATTAAATCGGGGGACTTCTGGATAAACATGCTCCTATAAAAGAAAATATGCAAATTTATAGGTCCCCAAAACCGTGGTTCAGTGAGAATATTCTTCACTTAAGCGATATTTACGTAGGTCAGAAAAAAAATTGGCGAAAATATCGTAAACCACAAGACTATGAAAACTACAAAGTATCGCTTCATAAATATAACTGTGAATTAAAGCATGAAAAACAATTGACACTCAGCCAGAAAGTACTTGAATCTAAAGATGATTCCAAAAAGCTGTACAAATTTGTGTCGGAGCTTACGGGAAGCAAGTCTGACAACCCGTTGCCAACTGTTCAAAATAAAAATACTTTAGCTAACACATTTGTTGATTATTTTATACTGAAAATAGGGACAATCCGAGAGAATCTTTGACAACTATACGCCGATCGCGAAACAGGTCACAGAGTTTGGAAATTTTGAACAACTCATTGAAGATGAGATCAAAAATTTAATAAATCAATTACAAACAAAGTCCTGCAAAATTGACATCTTACCGACAAAAGTGTTAAAGTTGTTTTTTTAATGAGCTTCTTCCAACCATCTTCAAATTAGTAAACCTTTCCTTGGCACAAGGTGTATTCCCTGCGAAGTGGAAACATGCGGTAGTTAGACCGCTTTTAAAAAAGCCGGCCTTTAACTGACCTTTTCAAATTACAGAGCAGTGAGTAATATGCCATTTCTGTCAAAATTAATTGAAAAATCAACACTCTATAGATTAAACAAAAATGTTAGTGAAAATGATCTTCTCCCTAAGAACCAGTCTGCCTACAGACAATATCACTCTTGTGAGTCGGAATTGCTAAGACTTGTTAATTATCTTCTAACTGCAATGGAAAACCAAGAGGTAACAGCACTCATTGCACTAGACCTTAGTGTTGCTTTCGACACCGTAGATCATGACATACTCTTAGATGTCTTGAAAAGTCAATATGGCGTTTGTGATGTGGCGCTGGACTGGATGGATTCATACTTGCGGCCGCGAAGTTGTTGTGTAAGTGTTAACGGATGCATTTCCAAACCACGTGAGTTGAAATGCAGTGTCCCACAAGGAAGTTGTTTGGGTCCTTGGCTCTACCTCACCTATGCGGGAACAAATTTTGACATAGTACCCCCTTCCATCTCTGCCTATGGCTTCGCAGACGACCATACTGCCAGCAAACGTTTCAAGCCGATTCTATCGGAAGAAACTGAAGCCATCAACGAACTCCAAGAATCTGCACAAGAAATAAACAAATGGATGAACAATAGCAAGCTGAACATGAACGCTTCAAAAACTGAATACATAGCGTTTGGACTCGCCCTCAATTAAATAAGTCTAACACTCAGGACATTGATGTATGTGTTGACAAGATCAAGCGACAAAGTAGCATAAGAAATGTGGGCGCATTCTTGGACGAAACCCTGAACATTAAGGAACTCATTAAGAGACAGTGTAGATCTGCAATATTGAACTATTTTAAAATAAAAAGCATTCGTAAATACTTAACACAAGATGCCACATAAAAACTAGTTCTTTCTTTAGTCATTTCCCATTTGGACTATTGCAACGTTATTTTGTACGGCATATCCCAGAGTTAATTGACAAAATTACAGCGTATTCAAAATATGTGCGCAAATTGGTTTTGAGCCGTAGAAAATGTGACAGTTCAAAACAATCACTTCATGACCTGCACTGGCTGCCAATCAAGGCTAGAATCGAATTCAAAATTCTTACACACATTTTAACTGTTCAATTGGTAATGCCCCTGCCTATTTGACCGAACTTCTATCCACGCCGATTTCTAAACGCAATCTTAGATCATCAGCATCATCAATAGGCTGTTTCAATGTACCTTTCAACAAGAAAAGATCATTCAGTGATTTAAGCTTCAGCACTGTAGGTCCAATTTTATGGAACATCCTACCTTTGAGTTTAAGACAATGTACTTCAATAAACACTTTCAAAAAACGACTTAAGACATACTTGTTCGGTGACTTTTTTGCATATTTTTTAAGGTAATACGTGATGTACCTGTGTATGTTTTTTATTTGTGTTTAGATGTTTTTATGTATATTGTACAACGCCATTGAATATGTTTTATACGTAGAAATAGGCGTTCAATCAAATGCTCAAGTTTCAAGTTTGTGTTTGATCCACCACATCAAATCTTACCCTTCCACACTTCATCTCAAACTACCACGCCACATCTGAACACACGTCAATTCATTTTACCCTACCTCAAGATACAAGATACAAGAAACTTTATTTAAAGTTTTTATAAACAGTTAACATTAGCTATCAAAGCTATTTTCCGACAAAAACAAAGTCTTAACAACAACATAAAACAAATACCTAGATAAAAAGAAATGCAGATTATCACATATAATTTAAAGACATATAAAAATGATTGCAAAAAACAAATTCCTTATTAAAAGTAACTGACCAGAGTATTCAAATAGATACATAAGACTTTTTAAAATATATACTTAAGCATACTAATATATATACACAACATGCAGAATAAAAAACACATGGAAATTCACTGTCAGTTTTGCAGGGGAATACTGGATGTATAGTGACATACACCAGAGTTGATCTGTTAAAAACTTCAATAAGACAGGAACTATTTTAAGAAACTGAACCGGGAAAAAAAAGGCGCAAAAACCTACGGTTAAACTTTTTATAGAAAACACCTATCACTTTATACCAGGTCTGTGGTAACTGACTGACAATGCATTAATGCGGACAAGGAATGTTAACAATGGAAAATGAAATCAAAGCATATGATAATAGCATGCATGGGCTGCAACATAAGGAGCAAAGTAAGCATTTACAAGCATTAAGAACAGAGGTAGCATTTACAACTGGGACCACACCAAGTCTTGATCAGTCTCACAAACTCTTTGTAGTTTTCCGCGCAGCGGATAGTGTTTGGGAGGCTGTTCCAAACCTGGGCGGCCTCGAAACTGAAGCTTTTCCTGCCGTATGATTCTGTTCGAATATGGGGGACTTCAGCTGTGTTACTGTATCGGAAACAATATGATGAGTGTTTAATTTTCATGAGGTTGTGATAGTATGGTGGAGATAATTTGAATATGATTTTATATGCTGCTATTGCCATCGTTCTTAATCTGCTGATGTGTAAAGTGGGCATGTTTGCCATATCAAGCAAGGTTTCATAGCTAGAGGAGACATCATTAAAAGTGATTCTTAAAGCCATGTGCTGAAGTTTCTCTAGTTTAACAGAGTTTGTTTTGGAGTAGAAGTGCCAGACTGGCGGGCAAAAATTAAAGTTAGATCTTATAAATGATTTGTATATTAAGATTTTATTATCAGATGTAAGAAATTTGCTGAGTCTTAACAAAACGTTTAGTTGTTTTGCTACTTTTTTACACATGTTGCTGATTTGTTGGTCAAAGCTTAATGGGAAATCTATGTCAATGCCTTATAATTTAACTACATCTTCACATTTTATAGTGTTATCCCCAATACTGAATTCTTTTAAATGTTCATGAGATTTTTACCAATAGAGATTGCTTGAAATTAATCTGGATTAGCCTGCATTTGGTTGAAATAAAACCATTGTATAAGTTTAGTGCTTTCTGATTCAAGGACTGATTTGAGTGTTTCAATGTTTATGTGATTAAATGAGAGGGTATTATCATCTGCATAGTTGTAGAGTGTTGATTTGTGTACAAAATAGAATATATCGTTCATGAAAATGTTAAAGATGAGGGGCCCAGGTATAGAGCCTCGTGGAACCCATTTTTTGGTTTCTATCCAAGGACTATGGTTAGAGCCAAGTTTGACTCTTTGTTTACGTTCAGATAGGTAACTGTGTATGAGGGTGCAAGCTCACCTTATCCCACAACACGGTATCTCACCCAAAACACTTCTTCCCACCAAACACCATCTCACTAATTCACAGATCATATCACAGCAGAACACTTTATTTCTACCCACCACATATCACTTCAGCTAACTAAACCTCGTCTCTCACAATCACATCTCAACTCACACAACCACATCAGATCTAATAAAATCTTACATCATCTTACACAACAACATCTCATCTTAAACAAACACACTTCTACTCATCATGCCAAACATAATGTCACGTAACGACATTTCATCCCACTCACAAACTCCTCATCACACAATACCACACCTCATCTGATCTCAACGCAGCTCATCATACCTACTTTATATTAGGCGTACATCAACAGTCAACACACACAGTTGTTTCACGTTTTAAACTCAACATGTGAGTTTAGTGGACAGGCGGGGTTTCCTAGGGGTACTCCGGCTTCCCTTAAACAACAAGAGACCACACCAACATTGAAAAATCTTTCCGTAACAACGAAATAAATGGAGATTGCAGCTATAATTCATTATTCTTCCCAACTTTCTTGAGTCTAGTAAGTATATTATGTAAGAGTACCATTATATTTGCACGGTTAGTAACTGATGGTGTATGGGATATATATATATAGCGAGTTCATACCATACGAGAGCGAAGCACTATCTGCAGTAAATAACTGTGTAACGATTATATCTCAACCGACTACTCGATTACTCGGTAATATTGCGGCATACGCCAGGTACACAAACCATGTAGCCTCTCGCTCGGAAAGTACCTCATAAACTACGAAATACATACACTCACGTTTTAAAGGGGTCTTTTCACAGATTTGGCAGATATTGAAGTTTGTCATTAAATGCTTTATAGTTTTTAATGCCCTCCAGTAATAAACAAGAATAAAATTAATGAAAGAAAAAAAGTTACCCTCAACTGGACTCGAACCACTGACCCCTGGAGTACAAGTCTAACACTTAGACCAATCGGCCATCCGTGCTCATACAATGAAGGATGTATTTTCGACTTTATAAAACAATCCTCGTAGTGCCACACAATATAACGACAATAAAAGAACTCTCCATATTATTCAATCGTTTCGCGTCGCAACGCTGAATAATTTGCAGGTTTTTAAATCGTCAACAAATTCATATAATGGATATTTTAGAGCATGGTTAATGTTCAGTATTACTGTTTCCTTACAAATATCATAACTACAACGAAAATTTGCGAATCTGAAATTATGACGTTGATCAAGGGAGGTAACACAAAAAGGCAAATTGTTTCATCCGCGAGTTGTCTCTCTTCGATAATTGTCTTCATATTCGTCGTCATCCTCCTCCTTCTCCTTGTAGTAAATGCTAATAAAAGGTAATAATAAGAATGAATGATAAGAATAATCCAGAAATGAAGAACACAAATAAATAATGAGAATAAGAAGAAGAAGAATATAAGAAGACCAAGGTGAATAATAAGAATCAGACAAAAAATAAAAGACTAATACTGATACTAATATAATACTAATAATAATAAATAATAATAATAATAATACATAATATAATAATAAATAATAATACTATAATAATAATAAACAATAATAATAATAATAATATAAATAATAATAATAGTAATATAATAATAATAATAATAATAATAATAATAATAATATATAATAATATAATATATTATTAATTTAAATAATAATAATTATTATAATAATAATAATCATCATCATCATGATCATCATCATCACCACTACCACCATCTTTAACGCTGTATTCGTAGTCCTTCTCATCATCACTACCACCATTTTCATCGTTGCATTCGTAGCCCTCCTTCTCATCATAATTATCATCGACATCATCTCGATTTTCACACAGTTATATTTGTTGTGTTCATTATTATGAGCAGCTGAAGAGACGATTTATTAGTATGTATATAGACTGTAATTAAAAAGGAAATTAAATTACTTAAAATAATCCCAAAACGTAGTTGCCGAAAATAAAAAAATGACAAGAAAACCCAAATAAATTTAATAATATAAGTGTATAATGCGTGTAGAAGAATGATTTTACGCCATTTCTTCGACTAATTGAGGCAGACTTGCTTTCATCGTAAAACCATAAGTTTCATCCGTTTAAAATAACATTAAAAACGTTTTAATGGATCAAGTGGACAAAGGCATCTTAGTATAACACACACCATTCATGAAACAGGAATGTATGGGGATAAATTGTAATTCATATTCATAATTAATATTACAATGCACTTTTCATAAAAGCTCTAATTCCGACTACCTATAGAAAATCTTGAAGTCGTGCCGACTTACTCTTCCACTCATCAAATTAGCCAATTATTGCAAGTTTTCACATTTTGCGTACAAAATATATATTTGGCTTCACCATTGTCTTCCTGAAAAACAATTAAATAGCAAACATTACACTATTTTTGACACATCGATGCTCATTTCGATTAATAAATAGAAGCCATGCAGGGACTTGTTTACATATGGTCAAAATGACATTTTAACAACATTTTGTCACATATTTAATATGTTGAAGAACACTATATATCAGAGAGCGAAATGACAATAATGGCTGATTATGAAAATACAGTTTAGCTTATGAAAAGTGATCATTGAAATAGATACAATTATAAAGCGTTGTACACCCGAGACGATTGAATACTTTAGAATAGATAGTTTCTGTTAATTCTTTTCAGTTTTGTAGAATAGCTAGTTTCTGTTAAAAACCTTCCTATTGTGTAACAATACGTATACCACTTATATAAAATATGAAAAACGTACTTCTTATAACAGTCAGAAATGCCTAGTAGTCACAGAAATAGCGGTTTAATCCATGGATATGAAACTGGTTTTAGCCATGACAAGGTCAAACTTTTTCTTCTTATTTCTCATTTTAAGATATCTTTATATTATTATAATTGATCTCTTGAGTTACGATTTTAGATTCAAATAATTTAAGTCGATTTATGTCACACTTAAAAACGTCCCAAAATTTGAATAAGTGACTAAAGGGACTTATTAATACGAAAAAATGAATCACCGCCGTCGATAAAATAGAAAACAACGACAAAAGAAACAAACAGATATCCATGTTATTTGAAAATAGGTTAACGCAGCTTATTGCAAATTTAACGACTTAATATTTCAGAATATAAAAATGAAACAAAGGCAGTCTAATCAAGGCTTACATAATAAGTCATACATTGTATTAGTTAAGATTTGAGTTGTAAACCTAATACGTTGTAGCTATTAACGATATTAACAGTCACGTAAATAGTTAATTAATCATCAGAATATTTCAGTCATGACTAATGTCAATATTGATGGCTAGATTCGCTTTGTTCTCCCACCCTCACGGTCACTGGCATTTCGGAGCCACTTTGTGATGAAAAACTCCGTTTCACTGTTCGTTGTGTTCGGAAAGACTCGTTCGACGGCTTCTAAAAAAGTACATGTTTTTATTTATGACCAATTTAATTTGCCTAAATATCTTAATATTTTTCATATATTAAACTAAGATGTTTACTTTCTATTTCAAAGACATACATTATTGCGAACTTTTCAAATTTATAGTGCTATTTAGTGTTGATGTACGCTTTTAAAACCTCAAATATCATGGCAGTTTCATGTAGTCACCAGAATAACACATTATGTTATTGTCTGCATAAAGTATTGCACTATGGCTGACGAGTACTTTATGCTGTATTAAAGTGTCTTACTTAGAATAGCCAAACATAGCTTCAGCGACTGAAATGTCATTTTGCCGCGCCATGTCAAGTTAAAATCTAGCCAACTGGTTTTTAAAAGGTTCCCCGTAATTAGACGGGGGTTAGGGTAAGGGTTAGGGTTAGGGTTACCCTAACCCTAACCCTAACCCTAACCCTTAGTCTTGAGTTTTACAGATGACCCCCCCACATTGGCTCATTGTCCACCTGCGAGGGAAAATATGCAAACGCTCATAAAACACACCCAGTTTAAAGGTATAGTTTAGTTAAGTTAGAGATAGTCGAATGAGTAGATATTACAACATTATTCTCAAAGACTTCCAAGAGTCTTACAATAACTAGCATTTTCAAGATGTAGCTTTATCACGATGCTGGAGCGCAATTTCTTGCACATCGTCCACATCGTCCACATCGTCCACATCGTCCACATGTCTTCCGTCAAGAAGTTCATGGCCTCGTGCATTCTTAAACAACAATGTAGCAAACATGGTCTTCATTAATCTCTAGCTCGCGTTTTATGTCCTCTAAGGAGCGTAGGGTAGACTAATCCCTTCTTAAAATGGTTAAGAATATATATGTGTTGCATAAACCTTACTTTTTCAATAAGGAATATCTAAAATGGATTAATGTTTAAGACATGAACACATTAAATGTATGTGTACTTAAAACATCAATGTTCCTCAATGTAATCATCCTAAGGGGAAAACGGGTAAACATAAAATCAGTCCCGTCATCGTACAATAAAATAAATTATTTCTTATGTACTTATGTATGCATTTTATCACAGAAGTTTACACGAAAATGCAAAAATGTATCGTTTTGGCATACACGTGTAGTTGAAAATTGCAGTTGCTTGATCGAATGCGAAAAAAACAATAACATTTGGCTCGGTAATAGCACTTGAAATAAATCTACCTTAAATTTGTCATAATTGAACACCGGAGCTCTTACAAATCTGAAAAGTTATCAATATTAACTTGAGGGGAAGCTTTCACAAATAGACTTAATCTAACTTTCTACACCAACGTGATAATACCAACCAACAACAATATTTAAGACGTCATGATTGAGTGGTGTTTTAAGAAATGTCATTGCATCTTTTGGTAAGTATGTATGATACTGACGCTAAATGGCAAGTAAGTAAGAAAGAGCAGCATGGGTTAAGTTTTGAAACCCACGTGATTAAGAAGTCGGCTATATCAATGCCACTTTCATTAGAATCTAAATCAAGATTGTCACAGAGTTGATATTATTGATAATATTAAATAAAATAAAATTATTTTCAATAAAATATACTAGCAATACTATTTGAATCGACCAGCATTACTTCGTGTGTTATGGCGGCAGTTAAACTGCGCATCGGTTGAAATCTACACTAGCATCCGGTTGTAACTGTTTAAAAAATTTATGAAAATCAGTGTAAATTTCTATTAAAATAGTTATTTTATAAATGGATAAAAGTGAAAAATTACAAAGAGAAAAGCGAATTTAAACCATATGAAATAATATAAGTATTTTACGTACCATCATCGCGTCGTTTCAAATGGCGACCGAGATTAAATATGGCCTTGGCTCGGAACTATTAAAATCTCTTCGCAGATGTTAACACGTCAGGAGTGTTTTTTAAGATTATATTAACGTAATGAACCAGACAATACCAATATTACACATGGTAAATATTTGCATAATCCCATCATTAGTGGTCAAGCCATTGTACTTACCAGGCGGATTACTTTTTAACCCTATTTATTTTTATGCTCATTACTTGTTAAACTCAACACCACGTGTAATGACGAGCAATACCTGATGTTTTATAAAGCACAGCATTATTAAAGGCTCTTTTACACGCCCTGTTTACGAAACGCCCGATCCGTGTTTAGGATATTCCACAGTGCGGCGATATAGTCCACGCACACTCTCTTGTCATTATATAAAATCGTTTAGCTTAACTACATAGCTGAGCTATGAGTCGAGTTTCTTTGCAGGACTGTATTAACCATAGTCTGAACAGGGTCCTTTCACTGCGGCACAACAAGTGCATACACATATGCGAACTGGTCAGAGTCAGATATACACAATACACAATGTCCCATATTTTGCAGGAGCATGGCAAAATAGTGTCATAAACTGGGCTTAAAGTAAAAACAATTTTTTCACTTGCCTAAAATGGAGACTATCGCATGGAAATGTTTTTGTTGTCTAACTATTCGTATACATAATAATAAAACAATGAATGAAATACGTTTGTTATTTTGGTAGCGGTAAATAAACCACACAGCATTAAAGTAAGGTTTCCAAATTCTTTTGTTGTTTATTTGAATGGTAACGCGATCGTGATAACAATGTTCCCTTTTGTTTTAAAGATAATTAGTAATAACTAATAAAACAACATATGTAAGCTTTCTCGTGATTCAAATGTAGACAAAGTGGTCTTTTTTTTAACTAATATTAATATTGTTTAACATTACATTTCAACCATTATTCAAAAAGTACTAACAGTTCAGCATCCTGTATGTACATTTGAAAGAATCCGTTTACAAAACTGCGGTATTTTGACCAAAAAGAGTAAGAAACATTCTCGAGCAATACGAATATATGTTCCTGAATTGTTTAGAAGATAAACTATTAAGGTATGACAAAGGATAACATGCACAGCTTAGACATGGCTAACTATCAAGCAAAACAATGATTAACTTTCGAACGGTCAATATATTGCTTTACGTTATTCTCAGGTACAATTATAAGGCATTGTAAATCTGTCCATCGATTGTTTATAAGTGCACATTTTGCAGATAACATGGACTGAATGTACATCTATTAACAGTCACTTATTCATCTTATCCGCTCTATTCACCATCATTAACTTATTTTATTTTCAAGTTGGAATATCATTATAATATATGAAATGCAATTTTGTAATAACAGTACTGTTACGGTAGCATCATTGGTATAAACATTTTCGAAATTACATCTTCATATGTCTGGTAACAACAGGGATGCGAATAAATATAATAAACTGCTGTTCTCGAATAAAGTTAGCTCCCAGCAAATGTATTCATATTTAGCGGAAAACCGCTTGCGACTGAAAACGAATGTTGCAATTTTATCTATCTTTATGGCTTGACACAGTTTAAGGTAGCGCACCTCTAATGATTTCCCGCGATTTCTTCGAAGGTTGAAGAGCCTACTATTAGGTGCCGTAGCCTAGTGGTTAAGGCGATAGACTAGAAATCTTTTGGGATATTCCCGCGCAGGTTCGAATCCTGTCGACGACGTATACTTTTTTGCGAAGCGTTTTATTTATTTTCTAACGTAATTTGATTTAATATGTCATATAAGCTATATTTATTGTTAAATATGTTGCAATTTTTATGCACATTCTTCAATTATAAAAAGTAAAACAACGTTATGGCGAAATTGGGTGATTTACTGTTGAAAATACGAACCATGCATGTTGCATTTTTATTTTTATTTCAAAAAGTAAACGGTAAATCTGTCTATTTCTTGGTATTTTTGCTGTATATAGTGTTTCTATAAAAACGAAGTTTAAAATATGACTTAAATGATACTATTTTGAATTTTATGACACTTTGTTTTTAACCGACCCAATTTTTACTTGGCTGAAATAACTTAGATTTCATGGCGCTCTTCCATAGATAAAAAATTGTAAAAAATAAATGTCTGTAAAAGAATACTTATTTCATCTTGTTTGAACTTTAAACACCTTTACAGCATCTGTACACACCAACTGCATGCCCATATTTGGAAATTTGAATGAATTATGGAACTTTTATATACCCCAGGGGTGAAAATAAACTGGACAAAAGCCGAGCGTGGGGGTGGTTTTGAAAAAATCGGTATATTTTTTTAAAAAGCATGGAAAGGCTTCCTACAAATTTGCATGTAGTTCAGTGAAATGATGCTGATTAAGAAAATAATTAATTAGATTATATTTGGATATGTGCCCATTAGAGGTGCGCTACCTTAAAGTGGGAAGGCACTATAACAACTAATTTTAAAACCCCAATTTTCCTTCTTTACGCAACCAATTATTAGGTTATTGAGATTCCAACTTAAAATCCGAGAACCGTTTGGTTCAATCGACAGTAAACTGTGGTGCCGACGGTCGCAAGACGGGCACTTAATGAAGATAAGTATCTTTAACCGTTCGCAAATCACTTATGTGTACTTATATATTTTTTTACTGGTTACTGGTTATAGCACAATAAGGATTTTAAGAACACGTGTAATATCCCATGTTGATACAAGAAACATAAGAAGCGGAATTACAAAAATAATGTAATTTCTGAAATCCCTTGATGCTTTTGGTAACAGCTTGATGATGACATTGTATGAATGAATCGAACTGCCGCTAAAATATAAATAGCGATATTCCACAGTTTTTTGTCCAAAGTTCGCTTTTGACGAAAAGAGCCGAGTGGTATTCAAGGTAACGCGATTATCTTGCTTCAATTAAACTAGTTTAATGCTTCTTGTGTTTTTGTCTTCACTTGACAGTACAATTATTTAAAATGTATTTTTTTAAGTTCGTTCAAAATACTATTGGTAGTCTGTTGCATATATAACATGAAGTAATTTATGTATTCCATATATTGCTCGCTTGATTTTCTTTGATGTATGTAATTCATGAATATACAAGTAAACTTACTATTTTTTACTTTTTTTATTAAAATAGTTATATATGCACATCATTACAAAGATTAGTAAAACACATAGCTTGAACAGTAAGTTTTGGTCTGTTAATTTATATTTGGCATATGAAAATATCAAGTTATTATGTTTTTATCACATGATATTTTTCGATGTCACAATAAGATATATAATAACAGTATTTAAACACATTTTCAAACAATTTTTAAGCTCCATAAAACCTGCTTAAAACCCTTGCGCTTTTCTTTTACCTTTTCAATGCGGCGACTGCAGTTTTGTCCCTATTAGTGCGTTTAATATGATTATGATTGTATTGTTTAGTGCATTTGTTTTCTGTCTCACTGTTTGGTAATTGGTTCCTTGCAATAAATAAACGACCGCAATTTATAATAAGGATTGTTTCTCCTGCTAGTGAAGCTGAAGGTTTACTTGATGTGTATTTATTCCTTTGCATAAATATTGTTAATATGATGTTAAAATTTGCAGTTTTTCATGCAAGTAATAATAGGTCAATGGCCAGTTGTTTGGCATTTTAATGCGTAGGTATTTAAAAATCAGAGCAACTACTACACGCTTAAATTTCTTATTAAATTAACTACAAGCTGTTGTGACGGAAAAACTGCGATAAATTAACAATTGTTTTTGTTTCAGATGACGCCGATACATATCGTTTTCGTATTAGCGAGCCTTTGCGTTCTGGCTTCGGCTACCAGTAAGTAAAATGCGTAACTTATATTTGCTTAAGTTAACTTTGAGATGGAACGGCATTGAAAATGTCACTAATGAATGTCGGGAAAGTGCGTATAATGTGTATAGCGCAGATGGCGTTGATAATTACGACATGGCTTTTAACGAGATATGAGAGCATATTTGTGGAAAGCGTTTACGAAATATAAAGATTTAATGTATCATAATTATCGCATTGGTCTTAAACGATTGAAATTGTTCTTAAAGCTTGTTCATAAAGTTGGAATCAGACAATCACGAAGAAACACATAAAAAGGACGATTGTACTGTTGCGATGCAACAAATAAGTCTACTTATTCACCTTGAGTTACCGAGTAGGTCATCGATAAATGAAGTTTAGTGTTCTGAAAAGTAATCGTGTTTCTATTTATATCAAGCATTTAAAAACACGTGTGTTCATATGAAGAAATGTGTAATTCATAAATGGTCGACTAAAACAAGATTTACGAGTTTGTCCCACTATGTAAATGGTATAAAAACTGTGAATCGACATCAACACTTAAGTGGCTATAAAAAACTTGTCCAATTAAGTTGATTGATTCGGGATGAATATAAACGATGTATAAGTCGTTGTGTTCTGTTGTGTAGATGGGTAAGTTGGCTGATATATTTCTTTTTAGCAACAATGCTAATGGATTGGCAACATGCAATTAAAAACCCATATGCCTTTAACCCATTTTTTACTAATGATGCAGCTGACGTTACACTTTGTGCATCTGTGTGTTAAATTACAGACCGACCATGCACCTACAAAGGACAAAACTATCGGCACGATCAAACTTTCATAGACGTTTATAGCGAGTGCAAATGTAACGATGGACAAGTCACATGTTCTCAACGCGTATATGGCAGTACGTTACTTTTTACAGTTTAAATGCAAACGATGTTAAGTCGTTTTTATGTTATGTTTATATTTGCTTCTGTTACATTGTTCTACATCGACAATCCAGTATAACCCTAACATGTAGTGTAGATGGGTATGTTGGCTTATATATTTCTTTTGTGCAACAATGCTAATAGATTAACAACTTGCCATTATAAAAACATATGCTTTTACTAATGTTTTTACTAATGATGCAGCTAACGTTACATTTTGTGCATATGTGTGTTAAATTACAGAGAAACAATGCACCTACAAAGAAAAAACCTATCAGGACGGTCAAACTTTCATAGACGTTTATAGCGAGTGCACATGCAACGATGGAACAGTCGCATGTTCTCAACGCGCTTATGCCAGTAAGTTACTTTTTACATTTTAAATGCAAACGATATATCAGTCTTTTTATGTTATCGTTATACTTGCTTCTGTTACATTTTTCAACATCGACAATCCAGTAAAACCCTAACATAAACGTTGTTTACTCTGTATGCTTCAACATCAGAGGTACATATGCACGTTTTACATTCTGCTTCTCTGTTTTGCATCCAACCATTGATCATATAAATAGTATTTACGTTCAACTGTATTATATTTTATTCCTATTTAAATTGGCTTGTGATGCCATAAGCTGATTCATTCGTATATGCACATCTGTGCTAAGTGAAAGGTTTGGAACTCCAACATGTGTATTAATCCCACAGTGTTTTTCATTAGCCGTGCCAATCCGATGCCCACTGCAGTATTCACATTACGTGTTTTTGCATTTTTACCGCGTTGTCACTTGTATGGATGGGCTATTGATTGGTAGCTCCGTGATGATGTAAGATTTGCAGATCCAGTAAAACTCAGATTCTTTGATTTATCAAACGTTTTATATTTGGTAAACCGAGTGTTATTATTCTTTAGTCTGTCGGGTACTTGATGGTGTAGTCTAATGTATTTGTTTTGTGTTGCAATGTTCAGAGATAGCAAACGTACAATACATAACGAGCCACATGATACTAGAATCTTTCTTTTCTGCAGATGCTAATACGGTTTCACTCTGTCGAATGCTACCGGCTGAACATCTACATTATATCAGTCATTTATTAGATTTACTTTTGCTTCTGTACGATTATGTCTACATGTGCAATCCGGTCCCCAGGATAATAGTTACTTAATAAAAATGCGTTTAAGTTAAATAGAAAAGTGTGAACTTTTCTGGCAATCTCTATAAAAGTTGGTTAAGTTATTTCGAAAAAAATGCTTAATACACGGGATTTGCAAATGTATCTCGATCGATTTGTTCCGTGTGAAAATAAGTTTTTTTAGAATAATACATACACAGTTTTTTAATCGATATAAGTTGTTTGTTGTAGTGAAATGTATTCCTCTGTACTGTATTTTCATATACGTATACGTATTTGCAATTTGCTTATTTTTACTTTGGATGTTTCATCATTTGGTGTAATCATTTCTATTTTAAGTTTTTCAGAAAGTAAATTACCATATTTGTGTAGAAATATCATACAATAGATATAATTTGTATTTAATTTAAATATTATTATACCATTAAAGAGATGCTTTTGATATATCCTAGAATAAACCTACACAACACATTTACTTACATTGGCTTTCAGAAGAATTTTTACGGCCTTTATCTGATATTGCACGACAATTATGAGACTATTTAACTACATGATTCAATGTTTTCTTATGAGTTTAATAGAAAACGAGAGTTTTTGGATTATTTTTAATGTTTTGATTCATCACGCATAAAAACACGTGACAATTGTGTTGCTCCGATGTGTTTTCAACCGTTAGGTGAATTAAATGGTAATTAAATTGAAATATATTTTGTAAAACCATCTATGTTGTCCATCCCGTTGTTTTTTCCAATGTTGTATTTGAATCCATCGTTTTAGTTTCTCTTGAGACATGCAGATCTTGAATTGGTCACATTGCGTACAAGGCGTTAACTATGGCGACTTCCATATTATATTAAGTCTTGAATATATATAGTTGAATTGAGGTGCATTATGCCTCGGTCACAATGTCACTAATCACGGAGGTTTAGTACGGACTGCTACGGATACGCTACGGTCGATAAATTCGTAGCAATTTTTTGACCATGTTCAAAATTTGTCAAGAGTCGCTCCGGACATCCAAAAACTACTACGACTGATCACGGATCAAGAACGGACAGCCAAGGTCCAGTAAGGATAGCTACGAACTGTGCCGAAAAGTATTCGTAGCGCTTTCGTAGCTCTGATTCGTGACAGTGTGACCGAGGCATTTTTTTTATCTACGCACGTCAAATAGTTGAACCGCTGTATAAAACTCCGTAGTGTAAAACGTTTTAGGCATTTTCCCCAGTGTTTTTATCTTTTTTTCAAAAGGCATCAGGCTAAAATATCTACAATTAACACATTTATTCACTCAAAAGCAATATTGAAATTACTTAAAATGGAAACCGGTTTTTAAAAGCAAATTTAACTAATTTATGATCAATTGCAAATAATTATCACAGTCTTAACTCTCTTATCAAATTTTCACAGGTGTTTGGGGGGGGGGGGAATGTCTTTTCATCGTCTTGGGACGGGGACATGCACACATTGTATAACTTTCTAATCCTTAAAATAAATCTATGAATATTTCTTATATATGTTATATATGTTGTCTTTTGTTGGCGCCTCTTTCACATTCCATAACCATTCAAAATTCAAACAGTCGGGCACAAATCCAGCAGAAATTAGGAATTGTTTCTGAACCGTCTGAATGTCTTCTCGTAGAGGCCATTTGTACTGGCCAAGTTTTCAGGTGGTAGTCATGAATTTAACCACAAAGTTTTTTTTATTTTTAACTTCAAAAACCAATTGCAACATATGCATTACAATTTAAAATTCTGCATTTAGATTCATCAAGTCTTTCACATTTTTTTCACCGGGCACTTTATTTTAAATTGACAAGTTTTTTTTCTGGTCACATGTTCTTGAAACTTTGGTTTTGACATATTTTGCTGTTGATGCTTTGAATGCAGAGTTAAGATGACACTGTACATTGAACAACACAGTTGAAATTTCCCCATTTGTTTCTAAAAAAGTATTTATTTCAAGAATGAGTCCATTCTTCAGCCTGTTTATAGGCTACAAGGTTTTTGCCTTCTTCAAAAGAGAGGTTGTTACACCATTTTCATGACAGAATGGTCCTGGGTAGTCTGCCATTGACTTCCGAGATCTACTGAAAAAAAGGAAAGAAAAGTCAGACCTACATCATCAGTACATGTATAAATCATGTTAATATGCATACTTTTACCGTGCAAAAACATTCTCACAGGCCAGTGGATATATGCACATTTGGACAATTTCTACAACGTCAGGGCAAATTTATCGATTTAATCATGTCAATGATTGTTTAGATACTTAAGAAAACTTATTTTCATACATTTAATTTACGGATAAAAACACCTTTGAGGGCATTTCATAACAATAACACGGGGTTGGTTTTCCTACGATTCGATCGCACGAGCAGGTGCCCATCCTTACATCGAAATTACATAGTTGCACTGAAATAAATAATTAATCGAGTCAAAATTAAGGTTTCTAGAACTCACCTTTGTATTTAGAATAAAGTTGAACCACATGAAGATGTTTTCTATCGGTAACATGCTCAAAATCGTCGATAGAAAAACGTGTTTACGATGCGTAATCAGTTAATCAAAATGGCGGTCAAAGGTGAAAAGCGAGGTCGCCGCTTGACCGGAGTAAATTTGAATAAATTAAACTATGTTCGGCTTAAAATGCGGGAGGGTTCCTATTGTTTCCGACAAAAGATGTTTATATCAAATTAAACTCCAGAACATTCCCTACAATATGATATATGATGCATAGTTCGGAAATCAGTACTTTTTGTAAAAAATCGGCGACACTTTAGGGGACTATATCTTCGGTTCGGATGAACTTAAAAATTTGCATCAAAGTCATGAATGGAGGTCGTGAACTTTTCTAAATGGATTTGTCCATCTCATTAATATTCATAAAGTTTAAGTCACCCGCTAATAGGAACAAAGAGTACATGTGCCACGCGCCGAGTGCATGAAAGTTGATAATCACGAGCAACAGCGAAAAACCATAATATTTATTGTTTATTAACAGATAAAACTGGGTTAAAGTGGGTAAAATACAAAAGTAAAACATGCATTTTGTAGAGAATTTTATTAGCTTTAAAATGAGACCAATTATAAAAATATTCATCTACAAATGTAATTTAAATCCCCAAAATGCCACAGGCGGTGTAGACTTTTCACAGTTATCCAGATAAAATGTGGGATTATCGGAGATTAGCTGGGGTTGCTATTTATATGGACTAGCTTTATCTGTGCTTGATAAGACAATTTTTTTTTAACAAATGATAGTAGAAGTATATCTAGGTACTTTTATCTCACAGTTTCTCTTGTTTAAGTGACTCTTAAAGCTTAGTATTCTCTTCACGAAATCAAAAATGTATTGTAAATTTCAATTTAACTCTACAATAAAAAACAGTGTTTACATTACTTTGACAAACATCCGAAAAACGTAAGAAATCCGAAAATACTTGTAATTCAAACATAATCACCACTAATGCTTCATTTAGGGATATCACTGTTAAAAATAAAAACTTAGTTTTTCCCTTATTAAATGCAACCCCCTTATCTTTAAGAAGTTTCACAAATGTCGAAAATAAGACAAAAATAAAGAAAATTAATTACCTGTTTACAGGTAAATATTTACTTCCGTGTGGTGTCAATATTTTCGAACTTTGTAATAATCACATGCAGGTTACAGTCAAATAAACATTTGTAGTAAATCGTAACATTTAAATCGGCAATGTTTTGACAAAATACTGGCTAAAATTAGCTCCTTGTAGTAATCTGTTTCATGTTCTATTGTCTCATAGTATCGGTCCTTCTGATTGGTTGCTAAGATTTGTTACTAAGCCCATGTGCTTGTTCTTAAAAAAGTAACTTAATGAAAAAACGAAATTCTTGCTCATGTTGTTCTTTAAATATTTTTTACATTTTTAACTCCCACTATGAAGTTAAGATAACTTTCTTTGACGGGTCAGTTAGTGGTGCAGTTCCCTTAGCAAACACATCCAGATAAGGTGGGTTAAAGGTTAGCGAGGTCGACGCCATTTTATATGTCAATAGTAATTGCCGCTGAAAATAACTTTCCATGAAACAACTCTAGTATTATGAACTAGATAATAGTTAGCAAAGTTACCTTTCTAGATTTCAATTAGTGTAATCTTACTATAAGTTTACCAAACTTCAGATTCAAATGACTAAAAGTAGTCTCGTAAATTATTGCTTTTATTTGTCAGACTTGAGGAGATCTTAAATTATCACGGACATTAAGTTACCTCCTAAGGCCATAGCCTTACACTGTTAAGTCTTTTTTGGCCATGTTTACATTTTAATTTTTCTGAATGATGTAACGCACGTGCGTAAGTGCGTATCGCTTACAAAGCTACGGGTCCAGGGGGTGGGGGGGGGGGGCGAAGCCCCCCCGGAAGCTCCACAATTTTAGTGCTTTTGAAGGCAATATATGTGCAAAACATTTAGCGATTGTCTGTGATTAGTGGGAAATGATGGGTACGAAAAAGAAGAAAATGATTAAAATAGGTGATTTAGATCTTAAGTGTGTTTAGTGCCGGACACAAGACTCAAGACTGCATTCAAATACTGAACTTAGAATATTGCAGACAGTTACATATATACTGTGACAATACACATTTGTAACATAAAGTGATAAATGGAGGACAGTGTCATTCGTGTTGGTAATTTTAATATATCTCTTTACAGAATCACGCCGGGTATGCGGATACTTTGATAACAGATGGAACTTCGATAACAGAGAACAACAAAAGCCACGCGCGGGCGGAGAATTTTTTTTGCATTTATGTTCTGTTCATTTGGTTTTCAGACACGAAACATTATTTGGTCTATTAATGGTATAGTACTTCAAATTGCGAAGAAAGAAGTTCGTGGAAAAACGGTGGATTTTATACAAAAAATGATAAAATTCCATCGATAATCATCATGATTTAGATTATCAGTACGTATTACAACAAAATAAAAATACTTGGAAATAAATCAAGAACGTGCCAACTATTCCAAATAAAAGATCAATATGTCCATTAATGTTACAACATGTTACATGTTAGTTCTGTTATCGAAGTGCCATCTGTTATCGAAGTATCGCATTAGCAGCGTGAGAATGTTCATTTCACAACTGTAACCTGTATTGTTTGATGATTTAGCTAACTCAAACGACAGAAATCAAATCGAAGTAATAACAATCAACTTAAACGTACAGAACTAGACCTATACGATAAAGACTATGGGGAGTAACATTGTATCGCATGGCTTATAATCCTCAAGTAAAAAAGTATTGCATAAACATTATACAATATCAAAGCACAATAAATAATATCGACATGGAGCAGTAAAAGTCAACAGAACATACAAAGTATGAAGCATCACATTGCTAACTATTATGAAAAATGTACATATAGTATTCGTAAATGAATGCTGAGGTTGATTTATACTAGTGAAAAGTATATAAAGAGTTTCTTTATAATTAGTCAGTGTATATTCTTAATTACTAGGCTTAATATATAAATTTGGCAATGTAATATAAGTTTTTTTGCAAATATGGCTCTTATTAGAGTTCTTATTTAACAAGAGAATATGTTTTTAATTTAGATGATGAATAACGTCGATAATGCAAGGTTTAGTGATTATTATATGTAATTCGCCTTTTATCAATACCGAGTTCTCCGTAAAGTGTGGATGATTTTGTGGGGGTTTTAACTCAAAGAGTTGATCTAAAAAAATTAGCATGCATTAACTCAATGTATTTTGCTTGATGAAAACCCCATATTTCAGAACAGAAATTTAGGATTGGAGTAACACGGAAGTCAACCTTTTTTATTCTTTGATGGGTTTTTAAATCAATTGTAACAAATATATGAAATAATTTACTTAATGAAATGATGCATATTGTGAAATCTGTGAAAGTAACCATTTTTGAACAAGTTAATGCCTATGTATTTGAACGAATCATGATGCTATGCGGATCGAATGCTCCGTTTGACGCCCCTACTGGTAGTCCATGGTGGCCTTGTACGGACTTCTATTAATTTAGAGTGTCGGTCCGTTAAATTAAGCATTTTTGTCATGTTCCTTTGAGCGTCGCATAACATCGTATTGCGTTTTGCGGGCATCTCTTATCTCATGTGGACGCTGCACGCCTTTGCTGATTTGTTTGTCTTTTAATCGGTTCTTTGTTGCTTATTTGATCGATGCCGCGCGGATTCAATCGCGATCCTTGCTATAGTGAAAATTGTCGATGATCGGGCGTGGTCGGTTTATATTGACGCTTCCCCATGTGGCTGGGCGATATGCAAAATCAAGCTTTATTTCGTCTCGTAACTCTAGCGTTGTTTGAATGACGTCTGCAACGACTTTTGTACAGTTATCAATTCCAGCTGAGGAGCTTCCGGCACGCCATAGACGACAATATTGTTGCGCATGGACTTTGTCTCCAGATCGTGAAGTTTTTCATCTGCCTTTTTTTTAATTGCCTCTAGGGCGCGATACTGTTACTTCTTAATCTGCACGACTTATTAATCTGCTTAATCTTTGAGGTTATGTTTGAGAGACCCTCGGAATTCTCATCAAGTGTTGAGCCCATAAATTGTCTCAGTGTGTTCCACTCGACAGTCTATGTCTTTCATTTTCGTTTCCAGACCCGATACTTTCGCGGCGATGGAATTAATGGTCTGTTCAATACGATCTATCGACTTCATTTTGTCTTTGATACACTTTCGGACAAGAGTTCAGTAGCCCATGGTTGTTGCATCACGGGCCCAAACCCGAACGAGGAATGTGGGGGTGCGGGGCTCTGACCGTGTCCAGGGTAGGGTTGCGAGTATGCCATATATGGTCAATGTCCGCAAAAGTCCGTTATAATTAATTGAGATGGGTTGTACTGACCAATGTCCACAATGTCCTCTTGTGTATTTTTTTTACTTATCTTATCGACGTGGTCGTTTTCAAGAATAAGCGCTCTGCGCGGTTTCCTTGCGCTTTCTTCTAATAATGGTGAAATTGTTTTCTACTTAGATTTTCTGCTACCAGTATTGTTTTGAGTTATGTTTTTGGCAGGCATCAAAAGCTCAATATAAGTTTCAACTGTATATCCAAAATTTAGAGAATACCTCATTGGGAAACAATCCATACACGATTGAGCTCGAATAGTGTGTACTCCTCCATCGACTGCCAATCTCAATCAGGTTAGTAAGTTGTATCCAATTATGCCAATGTTAAATCAAGTACAGTACACAAAAGACCGAACTTAATAATACACATATAGAATAAAAACATGATTATGCACACAAATGCGTGTACAGCTTGATTAATATGAAATTCACCAGATCACATATTACATTATTGGTCAAAACATCATAACTCATTTTTTGTCTCAACTTGAATAATTTATTAAGCATGCCATTTTCACCCACACTGTGTTAATCAGGTGTTTAGTGTAGATTGACTGAGAGTGCAAAATTGATACATTTATCAAACAGTGTGAAATTATACCTTACTACACTTGGTTGAATATTTCACCCGAAAGCGATAAAATGTGTTGTTATGGGTAAACTAGGCTAAAAAACAACTATACATGACAACACAGTAAAATGACTGAATAAATAAACAAATTCATGACATAATTTTTTTTTCTTCAAAGATCGTGTATTCTTATCGCTTTTTAAAGAATTGTGTTAGTAGTTTGCCTTCGCGATTAAGATGAATATAGAACCAGATAAGGGGAACTCAATCATTTCTTCATTGTGAAGCACAGCATGGGACTATTGACGCATGTATTGGTACTTTTTGCGACGTGTGGGCTAGGTATATGTATTTATGGCATTTCTTAATAATAATTATAGTAATTCCTACATAAGTTAAAAACTTATTGAACACTTTACAAGTTTTTTAGGTGTAGCTGACAGTAAACACGGAACAATATATGTGCCGTTCTCTGTAAAAAGAGGATTTAATGCATGTGCGAAAAGTGTCATTCCAGATTAGCCCGTGCAGTCCGCACAGGCTAATCAGGGACGACACTTTCCGCTTTTATGATACATTATTTTCAAAGATAGTCTCTTCTTAGCAAAAGTCTAGTTTAGGCGGAAAGTGTCGTCCCTGATAAGGGCGGACTGCACAGGCTAATCTGGGATTACACTTTACGCACATACATTAAACCCTTTTTCCCAGAGCACGGCTCATATAATTAGTCCGCATGATGCGTTAAAATAGTTCAATGCATTGTATCATATTGTTATATAAAAACGCAGTCGTTATTATTCTTATTGCATTTACATTCCCAATCCGTTTTTGAAATGGATAAATTACAAAAAAACTTTTATTAATTTATTTGTAAATTGTGTCGTCCTATCTCGCCAGCTTTCAGCCAAGGGGATGTTGGATGTCCTATAGACTTCTTTCAACACGGTGACTCGTGCTATCATTTCTTTGCAACGCCGGCAATGTCCTGGTGGGATGCCATGGTAAGTATATAAACAAACTCCAGTTTCATCAGCAGAAGAGAAATTTTATTATAAAAAATAGATGGACCTTTTTTGTATCAAGTGACCAACTTTTTTCTTAAAATTTGACCCAGACAAACACACGAGACACATTTAATAATTCAACAAAAAATACGATTAACATTACTAAATATCTGGGGCGCATTGGAATGATCAATGCAAAGCATTGGGATTTCAACCGTTTGGAGCCCCAAACCTCACAACCTAAACAGGGGCTTTTCACAAATTATTTACGTATAAAATTATATACTCTTGAATATTATAATCAATGAGATATTAGCAATAAAAAGAATATATACTTTAATACGATTTTTACTATTTAGTTGTTCGATGCAAATCATAGCGCGATTAGTGTCACTTTCTGAGGCACGATGGAGTGGGATAAAAACAAAGTGACATTATGGCGCTATGATTTGCATCGAACTACTAAATAGTAAAAATCTTCTACTAAATAGTAAAAATCGTACAAACATAAGATTGTGTTTAAATATAATCAAGTTAAATAATTAGATCCTAGTCATGTAATTACAAGAAAAAGCCGTAATGTTGGAAGCCTAGAGCTGTTACTTTTGCAAGTTTTAAGCATAAATCCAATACATTTTGTTCACTATTATTATTATATTTATCTCAAAATCAACGAATACTTCGTAGAATTAAGTTTACCCGTAAGAATAAGTGTTCCTTAAAGCAAAGATTTGATAACATTGATTTAACGAGATACAAAATGATTGCTTTTATTTTTTTGAACAATATATTCCATTTGAATTTTCCGCGCTATCCGAACATTTACGAGCAAACGCGAGATCGGCTTTGGGCATTTTCGCAAGCATTACGTAGTTCTAATGAATAATCACTAATAAATTAATACATGTAATTAACGTTGACGCTAACAAACTTATTGGAAAAATCTAATCAATATAGATAGCAACCCCCGCCAAAACATGATTTCACATATCTAAAGCAATATACAACATTCCAAAAACAAAATCCGAAATGTTTGTTTACAATTCCAAAACTGAAATTCTGATGGACAATTCGAACATTCCAATTTAATTCTGATGGAAACTGTCAATGCTGTCTGGTTGTAGGTTCATAAAAAAGTCAGACACTTATATAAATGTTCAAGCATGAACATATCAAAGTCCGAACGTATTTACTTACTAAATATACGAAGACATTTGGTCCACAAGCGGTTTGTAAACGCAGTTGAATTTCAGAACTTGATGACGGAAGCTGCAGATTTCTGGGATAGCCTGCATACATTAAAGCAAACAGGACGAATCTGATCCTGACTCGAAATCCTCCGTAAAACGAAACAAGATTACATCGTGAAACGAATTTTAGAATGCTAAAAAGTTACAGAATGTTTGTATTTTAACGTTTTTACATGTTACTTGTTTTAGGGTCTTCCTCCGTATGGCACTTTTTGTTGGTGGAAGTTTCTCTTAGACAGTGTTTTTTTTTCTTTCTTTAACTAGTACCGGGGAACGGTACCTTTCCCAAAGCCTACCGGAGGTTCCCAATTTTAGCACTGGACCTTTTCAAATCTCCATATCTACCGTTCCTAACGATCCTATGTGCCGTTCCTAATTGCCAGTGCCTTTTATTTTCGCTGGAAATATCTTTTGAAATTATTTTTGGTCATTTATTTTCGCCGGGCATCGTTGCGAAGAAAGCAGGCTTCCTGAAAAGTTCAAAAAGGTGCCTGTCAACCGGACAGGCTGATGGAAAAGTTAGCCTGTCCGGACAAAACTTCACCAGACCGAACAACATGGGTTTATAACTGAAGAATTAAGTAGTTTAACTCATATTTATTGCAATGTGCAGCCTGTGTATTAGTACACTCAATAAAATAAAACGAATCCAGAAAATCGCTCCTACGGACAGTCGCTCCGACGCTAAATTTGACAGGGCGGACAGTCGTTCCTACGATGTTTTGACAGGGCGGATAGTCGCTCCTACGATGTTTTGACAGGGCGTACAGTCGCTCCTACATTATTTTGCCAACCCGGGCAGTCGCTCCTACAATATTTTGACTACACGACAAAACGTAGTATACGCCGATCAAAGGCTAACACCTATAATTAACCGACAATTATTATTGCCAACTTGTTAAAAGAAAGCCGATTCAACATGAGCCGATCAATGTGATTTTAATTAATAAATTTACTTATTAACAAACTACTAGTATGCTACAGCTTGCGTGTTCTAGTGATTACAGTGTATGATGGACAACAACTTTAAATTATTGTCAGATTCATTACAGAATAACATAACACGATTGGTGTTGCCTTCTTCATCCTGAAAGTCAAGACCATCATCGGAATCACAATCAGAGTCTTCTTCACACAGTTTTGCAATGTCATTGTCCATGGACTGGCAAAATGAGACAGCTGCAAGGTTGCATTCTCAGGCACAGACTCGACAATACTTGGTTCCGATTCACCACAGAAGCTGACGATGTGGATGGGAGAACTTTAGCAACGACATTTGTTTGCATGTGTATTGTTTGTTACAACCTTTGTAATTGGATAGATGGTTATATATCGATAAAATTGACGTTTTCGAAAAAAACAAAACAAAGGGAGAGCACTCTTTAAAAACTAGTGACGCTTTAGTGTTCTTAATGACAAAAAGGCTCGAAAATCACGAAAAGAGTGATACTAATGGGGTGTTTTCTTTCTTTTCGCAAGTGTTAGACTTTTCGGTATTTAGTCATATTTTTTTGGCCTTTCACAAGGACCGGCGATATTAGAAACTTCGCCGAACCGTACAGAATTTTGCCGGACAAGACCGGCGTTTTCAGGAATCCTGAGAAAGTAAACAAAACTTTTCAAAGGGGCGCCACTCTAACCGTTGTGTAAAATGTGACTGGATGGTTACGCATGCACAATTAATTTCCTTCTATATTATATATAAAATAGTTGAAGTTCGATATCAATTTTTACCATGACCAAACGTTTCAGCACTATATCATCTTACATCATTGGAAAGATAAATGCATAATCTTTTGAAAAAAAAATGCATGTCATCAAATTCTATGTGTTGTAACTCAAAATATTTACCTTAGAATAGGCACACCAGTTTTGACAGATGTGGAGGCGACCATTTTGGGCTCAAATAGTATGACCTACTTTCAAAGCCGGGAACCATCAACAGAAAAAGTACAGCACAAAAATAGCTTTTTATCTTATTGCTTACAAATATACCTTCAAATTGATACCAAAACATTCCATTTGCAATGTATTTTACAAATCCTTTGCAGCATGCACTGAACAATGTGTGCTTAGTATCAAACTGACTGCAAACAAAGTTCCGGATTGGGGTTATGTGACCTGGATTACATGACCGCGACGAGTGATCGATTTTTCGCGTGAAATAATTCCATCGTAAAGACCAGTCTTCCTTACATCATTAAATTTTCAATACTAGTTTTTGTTGACATTTGAAAAAAACGTAACCGTATTGAGTTAAATGCTCATATTACTTAAGATCTATGTATAGTTTTTAAGTGTCAAGTCCGGACAGAAACTATTCGGATACGGATGTAAACAAATAAAAGTTTACATAAAATTAAAAATAATGAGACCTGTGTGTAACTGTAAAATTCCTTTACTTATTCACAACATATTAATTAGCATTTTATGGCAGATGATCTTTTAAAATATCTTATTTGATGATTTAAAAAAAAAACATCAAAACAAAATATAAGACTAACCTTTGAAAATAGTTGTTAAAGCATTCCATTCTAAAAACTCATTTTGGTTATGTGTGGATATTCTCACTGTCTATTGTTGAAAGACTTCAAACAAGTCCAAGTTCCATTGTTGTTGTTTTTGTTTTGTTTTTTAAGTTGTTAATTTAACTCACATAAAACATTACAGGGCTTGTGAGACTCTTAAGGGATTAAACAAAATTATTAATATTTTTTATGCAACCTCAGTGATTATGCCTATCAATAAAAGATATTTTTTTCATTGACAGGCACATTCCTACTGAAGTGGAAATGACACAATTTTCACATGACATGATATGGTTGTCAAAATATCATCACTAGTAGTTTTTCTGTTAAAACCTAGAGCTTAAAATGCTTTGTGATGCAGAATATAACCACTAATGATAAATAAGATGCATTTTTTAAAGATTCCCAATTCATCAATTTTCGACTCGAATTTTTCCCAATTCATGGATTTCGGGACTCGTTTTTTTTCTCCAAATTTGAAGATTTCACGACTCGAAAAATTCCCTATTGTAGGGGTACAAGTACCTTTCCCCTTTGGGGGAAAAAACGCTGCACTCTATATAGCATAATAGTATTGAGTAGTGTGTATGGATCTTTGAAAAGTCGTACATTTACGAGATTAACATGCTTATCATTGAAGCCATTAACAATATGAAGAAGAGCAAATACATACAATTATGGTAATGTTAAAAAGAAATGAGTGTTATGCATGAACATAAAACCTTAAATGGGATAAAATAAATGCAAACAACGCCAACCCTTGATTTGAATCGATACATATGATCTAGTAAAATGTATTGTATATACAAAACGACAAAAACATTATCTATGCTAGCGTTTATACCACACGGACAATAGACTTTTTTGGTGCAGAATGCAAATCAACATAGTTTACATAAATTACCATAATTTCATTGCAGGCATTCTGTGGCATGTATGGGTTCGGCGAAGGAGCGCTCGCCATAGTTGATTCAGCGGAAGAGCAAAAGTTTCTGGAAAATGAGCTGAAATCCAGATACCGTATGTTTACACAATTTTCACTTGTAGCTATGCATTTTTTATCAAAGAGGAATCTTTATATAATTATTTCAGCTTTTTATAAGCAGAATACACAATAGACTGTTATTATTTATATACATGTAATTATTATCTATATATATGCACAAAAAACGTCAATATCGGGAAAAACAATTTCGTTCTTCGAAAATACATATATCTAATAATATTTTTCATACCGTACAGACGCATGTCTTTAAATGGCAAGTAAAATTGATTTTGCGTTATCGTTTACTAAAATTCATCTTCACGCAAAATAAACAAGTGTTGAACTGCGCATTAGTTTTATATCATACATCATTCTGCATACAAAATTATTAACATACTTTACCCCCAACGTTGTTTTATGAAGCTATTTCCAATTTTTAACTTATGCTGTCATCCCTTAAAGCTGAGCGTTTTACATGCTAACATACTAACACAATCGCAAAGGTTCGTTTGTATAATCGCAACCCCCATTTACGTCAAGATACGTCTTTAACTCTTTACCACTTAGATACGTCTTTAACTCTTTACCACCAAGAAACGTATTAAACCCTTTACCACTTAGATACTTACGAAACACTTGACCACTGAGATACGTATTTAACCCTTTACCACTTAGAAACGTATTTATAGAGAATACTAGGTTTGCGTTGAATGCAGAGAAGTTTATGTTGCGAGGCTTAGAACGCCGGGAGCGCGAGCCTTGGCAAGCGCCATCGGTGTTCGAGCCGAGCAACATAAACTTCTCTGTATTCAACGCTAATCCTAATATTCTATTTACCCCTTTTGATTTTTTTTTCAACGTGACATTTAACATAAATAGATCTAATAACCGTAACAATAATTTTAATTCATTCTTAAAAGCGCTTAAAATCTAACGAATAACCATGCGTAGTGATATAAATGTAGATTGTTCTGGTACGCAAAAATAGTCTTTAAAAAATCACACACAAACTGTAAAACAAATAAAAATATCACCATATGCCTCGATTCAATTTTACGCAGCATGAGAATTGTTACACATTACGACCGCGAAAAGAAGATTTTACTTTAAAGGGGCCTTTTCACAGATTTTGGCATTTTTTAACTTATTCATTAATTGCTTTATATCGATAAATGTAAACATTGGATCGTAAAAGCTCCAGTAAAAAATCAAGAATAAAATTTAAAAAAGGAAAAGAACATTTCCCGGACCAGGTTTCGAACCAGTGACCCCTGGAGTCCTGCCAGAGTCCTGAAGTAAAAACGCTTTAGCCTACTGAGCTATTCCGCCAAGTACATTTTGACGTATTTTATACCTTATATAAGCAATCTTCGTAGTTTCACAAAATTTAACGACAAAAACAGAACTCTCCAAATTATTCGATCGTTTCGCGTTGCAACGCTTTATAATTTTTAGGTTTTAAAATCGTCAAAAGATGCATATAATGGCTATATTAGACCATGGTAAATGTTCAGTTTCACTGTTTCCTCACAAATATCATAACTAAAACAAAAATTTGCGAATCTGAAACAACTTTTTTCAATTTTGTCAATTTACCAAAGCGTGAAAAGATCCCTTTAATACTATTCATTTTATTTTCGAAAGAAAATGATCAAAATCCAATATGGCGGCGATTGCTCCTGAAACAATGATGTCGATTTCAACATACATGTACATGTAGATTTACACACAGAGTCGTTCTAAACATAAATTATCAAAAGAACTATACTCGCCTTATTTTTTCATGGACGCTGCAGATTTTGATGGCGCCTAGATCTAACCTTCACCTCATGTAGTGTGTGACCCAACACATTGAAGATAATCCGTCACAATTCTATTAATTTTTGAAACACTTGTTGCAAACGGTTTATTCTTACTGAATAGACTTTCTTTGATAAAATAACAAAGACAAAGTTTATTCATCAAAGAAAATACCCTTACGTTTACTTACAGCCAAAAGCAAAACAATTCGAATAGACTACTGAACCAAATTACACACCCATCAATATGTTCTACACACACAATTCCACATCCAAATATGCACGCAAATTCTGAACATCAATAACACGAATAAGCTAGATCTACATGTAGATCTTAATCCTTCGTCTCACCGGTTCCATCCGAGGTAAGTAGATTAGTCCATAGAATATGCACTTCATATTATAATTACATCCAGGATAAATGTACGCGGAACATCTCATACTAGTTTCGTGTACACCAGAAGATGACATCACATATTTTGGAAAATGACGCAATAAGTATGTCATTTTATGACGCCATCAATTAGCTGATTCATTATACGGATGGCGAAAAATTATGTCCTTTGACTAGATTTAAAGGTTGTGGTTCGTATAATTTTGAAGCTAAAGTTTTCTCGACTCTAGAGATTTCTTATGAAAAATCATTCAGTGGTAAAGTAAAAAGTAGTCCGTGCACGCGACAGGTATATTAAACAAGGTGGGAGACAGGCAAGTTTATTCCACAAGGTGTTATACCGTCAATGTCGGTATAAAAATGGGATAAAACCCTTTACCACTCAGATACGTATTTAATCCTTTACCACTTAGATACGTACTAAACCCTTTATCACTTAGATACGTATTTTAATCTTTACCACTTAGATACGTATTTTAGCCCTTTACCACTTTAATACGTATTTTAACCATTTACCACTTTGATACGTATTTTGACGCATTTATAGTCCCTTTGAAAGTTACATTTAATTTTTAAAGGATTCATTTCCAACCCGTAGTTACTGGTGAGTAGCAAACAGCATAAAACCTGAACAGACTGCGACTTACTCGCAGGCAGTTCTGGTTTTATGCTGGTTGCAAAAGCCGTTTTCACTTTACTTCTTATGTGGAAAATGGATAGTTTTATACCCATTATCCATAATTAAGCTCCCGGCAGTGGGCCTAAAAACTTCTGGATCGGTGCATACGATCTCGTCAATGAAGGAACGTGGGTCTGGGTCAAGAAAAACGAGTACGTGAGAAACGGCTTTCAAAACTGGGCCGTGGGGGAGCCGAACGGTGGAACCAGCGAGAACTGTCTGGGGCTGTATCTGTATGACAATCTGCAGTACAAATGGAACGACGCCACATGTAAACTTGAAGAAGGGTTTATATGCGAAGTCCCGTAAGTTTTGAAGACGTTTATGCAAATATTTAAAGAAAACCATAATTGGAGATGCAAGAGATTAAAATAGCATTTAATGGCTTGAGCAAACACATTTGAAATAATTCTACCCACCTCAAGGTCTACCATTCCAGAGGTCCCCGGTTCAAATCCCGGCCGGGGCACTGGAAATTTCAGAAATGCTTCAAGTGTTTCCCACCCAACTAGAGATGTACTGGTATGAAACCCAGGTAATTCTCGCGTGTATCGGTGCTATACACTGAGCACGTAAAAGAACCTAGGTATCTATTCGCAAAGAGATAGGGTATCGCACCCGGATTCCTTGTATCTCAATACTGTCTCTTCTGCTTGCTGTCTCTTCAGCAAAACCAAAGGACCCCATTGGAAATAAGTGCTTGCACTTTCATGGGTTATCTTTGACCGCAAGGTCAAAATAAATACATACAAATACATACATACAAAGAACATATGTTAGACGACTTATTCGTGTTTTTAGTGAAGTTTGTATAATGTGTAATACAAAATGATTTCATATCGATCTATTCTGCTCAGTAATTTGTCTTTAGTATTTATTGCGTAGAAAATATAAAATACATTTAAAACTATGAAATACTCTTCAAACCAACTTAAAATATTACTTAGATAAACATTACTTTTACAAAGCCTGACCAAATAAAATTAATAAACACGAGTAAAATTCAATACAAATTATGTTGTTGTTTTTAGCTCACCTGATTGCTCAGGTGAGCTTTTCTGACCGGTCTTTGTCCGTCGTCCGTCCGTAAACATTTGTTTGTAAACACTCTAGAGGCCACATTTCTTGTCCAAATGAGTTCAAATGTGGTTCCTGTGTGTTGAAAAACATGGCCGCCAGTGGGCGGGGCAGTTTTCCTTATTTGGCTATAGAGAAACCTTGTAAACCTCTAGAAGTCACAATTTTTGACCAATCATCATGAAAAAAGGGCAAAACATTGGTTTTATTGATTTCTTGGACGAGTTCGAAAATGGTCCAGATCGGTGAAAAATCATGACCGCCAGGGGGCGGGGCAGTTTTCTCTATATGTATATAGTGAAAACATGGGAACACTCATAGAGTCACATTTTTGGTCCAATGTTCATGAAATTTGGTCAGAACATGTGTTTTTTGGATATGACCGTTGAGTTCGAAAATGGTTCGGATCGATAAAAAAGCATGGCCGCTGGGGGGGGGGTCATTTTCCTTATATTTATATAGTAATAAGAGCTTTTGAACACTATATAGTTTATCATGTCAAGGGAAGTAACTGCAAATGAAAAATTATGTTGAATTGACAGAGTTGTCTCCCTTTTTAAAAAAATTGTTTTATGCACAAGAAGATTAAGTGAAGTTAATTATAAATGATAGTATTACATGCTGGAAGATAGCAAACGTTTGAATATGCTTATTATTGTTTGATGATTCTGTACAATATGGCATTTTTTTGTCAAACAATTAAAGCGAGACTATAAGATTGTTATATGTGTTAAATTGTAATATATTAGGCAAGATATTGAAGACGAATTTCATTAAATGCAGCAAAGACAAATTAGCGCCCCGAGCTGATGGTGACGAAGATATTTCGTACATATTTTCCTACAATAACCGAAGCATTCGTCTTTATATTAGGATCGGAGTTAGTGTTCGTGTGTCGAATGCAAAGACATCGCTGCAGGAATTTAAAAACAACCATTAAACTAAATTAAGATTCACATCGTACATGCATGATATACATTCTGGCGAATTCGACTGTACAGACATTTTCGATTTTAGAATTAAATATCTCGCTTATTTCGCATTTTTCGACACATGTTCTTCTTAAGTTTTATTTTAAATTATATTGAAATGTATGACCTTGTTAACACTCTAGAGGTCACATTTATTTTCCGATCATCATGAAACTTGGTCTGAAGATTTGTCCCAATGATATCTTGGATGAGTTCGAAAATAGTTTTTGTTGCTTTAAAAACATGGCCACCAGGGGCGGGGAATATTTTCTTATATGGTTGTATATGGCTTTAGTAAAACATTGTTAACACTCTAAAGGCCACATTTATTGTCCAATCTTCATGAAATTTGGTCAGAAGATTGGCCTCAATGATAATTTGGATGAGTTCGAAAATAATTATGTTTGCTTGAAAAACATGGCTTCCAATGGGGCGGGGCATTTTTCCTTATACGGTTATAGTAAAATCTTGTTAACACTCTAGTTTTATTTAATCCAGTTGCCCAATTTTCATGAAATTTGGTCAGAACATTTGTGTCCTGTGTAGTAAAGTTTGGTGTTATTATGACAGTATTATGTACCATTAACTGTTTTATTTAATTTTTCATAACACAGAATTTTCATAATTAACAACTATTTTAGTCATTATTACTTATGGTAAGCCTATCAACTAAGAGAAATGAAGACAAGATGTACACAATTTTGCAGTATCTATCTCCATTGTTTAACCTGCTGAGTCATATTTCCCAATCTATTTTTAGTTCTGCTCTAGAATTTGTTAGACCCCAGATATTGATCATTGCAGTGTGTAACTATTTACCACTCAGCTTACTGACCCTCTCACTGTGCTGTATGCCAGATGTTAATATCAGTGGTCAGTAATAAAAGCTGGTTGAACTGTTTGATATATTTTTAGCTCACCTGATTGCTCAGGTGAGCTTTTGTGACCGGTCTTTGTCCGTCGTATGTCCGTCCGTCCGTCCGTTAACATTTGCTCGTAAACACTCTAGAGGCCACATTTCTTGTCCCATCTTCATGAAACTTGGTCAGAAGCTTTGTCTCAATGAAATCTCGGCCGAATTCGAAACTGGGTTGTGCCGGTCAAAAAACTAGGTCACTAGGTCAAAAAAAGAAAAAGCGTGTAAAAACTCTAGAAGTCACATTTCATGCGCAATCTTCATGTTACTTTGTCAAAATGTTTGTCTTAATGATATCTTGCTTGAGTTCAAAAGTGGTTCCGATCCGTTGAAAAACATGGCCGCCAGTGGGCGGGGCAGTTCTCCTTATTTGGTTATAGAGAAACCTTGTAAACACTCTAGAAGTCACACTTTTTGCCCAATCATCATGAAAGTTGGTCAAAACATTGGTTCAATTGATGTCTCGGATGAGTTCGAAAACGGTCGAGATCGGTGAAAAAACATGGTCGCCAGTGGGCGGGCATTTTTCTCTATATGTATGTAGTGTTAGTTTTCCCTATTTGGCTATAGAGAAATCTTGTAAACACTCTAGAAGTCACAATTTTTGCCCAATCATCATGAAAGTTGGTCAAAACATTGGTTTTATTGATATCTCGGACGAGTTTGAAAATGGTCGGGATTGGTGAAAAAACATGGCTGCCAATTGGCGGGGCATTTTTCTCTATATGTATATAGTGAAAACATGTGAACACAGTTAAAGTCACATTTTTGGCCCAATTTTCATGAAATTTGCTCAGAACATTTGTTTCCTTGATACGAGAGTTGAGTTCAAAAATGGTTCCGGTCAGTTGAATAACATGGCTGCTGGGAGGGGGGCAGTTTTCTCATTATGCCCCCCCCCCCTTTCGAAGAAGAGGGGGTATATTGTTTTGCTCATGTCGGTCCGTCCGTCCACCAGATGGTTTCTGGATGATAACTCAAGAGCGCTTATGCCAAGTATCATGAAACTTCATAGGTACATTGATCATGACTCGCAGATGACTCCCATTGATTTTTAGGTCACTAGGTCAAAGGTCAAGGTCACGATGACTCGAAATAGTAAAATGGTTTCCGGATGATTACTCAAGAACACTTATGCCTAGGATCATGAAACTTCATAGATACATTCATCATGACTCGCAGATGACCCCTATTGATTTTCATGTCACTAGCTCAAAGGTCAAGGTGGTCCAAAGCAGTAAAATGGTTTCCGGATGATAACTCAAGAACGCTTATGCCTAGGATCATGAAACTTCATAGCTACATTGATCATGACTCGCAGATAACCCCTATTGATTTTCAGGTCACTAGGTCAAAGGTCAAGGTCACCCAAAATAGTAAAATGGTTTTCGGATGATAACTCAAGAACGCTTAGGCCTAGGATCGCGAAACTTCATCGGTACATTGATCATAACTCGTAGATGACCCCTATTGATTTTCAGGTCACTAGGTCAAAGGTCAAGGTCACGATGACCCAAAATAGTAAGATGGTTTCCGGATGATAACTCAAGATCGCTTAGGCCAAGGATCATGAAACTTTATAGGTACATTAATCATCACTCGTAGATGACCCCTATTGATTTTCAGGTCACTAGGTCAAAGGTCAAGGTCACGGTGACCCGAAATAGTAAAATGGTTTCCAGATGATAACTCAAGAACGCTTATGCCTAGGATCATGAAACTTCATAGGTACATTGATCATGACTCAAAGATGACCCCTATTGATTTTCAGTTCACTAGGACAAAGGTCAAGGTCGGGGTGACCTGAAATAGTAAAATGGTTTCTGGATGATAACTCAAGAACGCTTATGCCTAGGATCATGAAACTTCATAGGTACAATGATCATGACTCGCAGATGACCCCTATTGATTTTCAGGTCACTACGTCAAAGGTCAAGGTGACCTGAAATAGTAAAATGGTTTCTGAATGATAACTCAAGAACGCTTATGCCTAGATTCATGAAACTTTTAGGTATATTGATCATGACTCGCAGATAACCCCTATTGATTATCAGGTCACTAGGTCATAGGTCAAGGTCACAGTGCCAAATAACGTATTCACACAATGGCTGTCAAGAACACGGTGACTCAACTTAGAGAAATGGTTTCTGGATGAAAACTCAAGAATGCTTACACCTAGGATCATGAAACTTCATAGGTATATTGATCATGACTCGCAGATGAAATAATGATGAAACTTGACCAGGATGTTTGTCTGGACAATATCTAGGTCAAGTTTGACATTTGGTAAAGATTGAATGAACCGACTCCTCTCAGGTGAGCGAACTAGGGCCATCTTGGCCCTCTTGTTTAAATGGATACTTCACTATAGATTCAATTCATGTATTCATTAGATATAATATTGTTGACAACCATTGAAATCCAGTACAGATAATTGTAACGCGCTATGTTTATAAATTATGTGTTCTATAGGGTTCTATTTAAATCCGCCTCAGGAATAAATAATAAACACACACTATTGCACTTTTTAACTATATTATACTTTTATTACACTAAAGTTATTTAAATATTTCACAATATACTTTACTTTTCAATTAAAGCATTAAAACAACTCTTTTCTATTATTCCTATTGTTTCTATAAAAATATTTCCATGTTTATGCTGCTTTCTCTATATAACCTAAAATTTAACTGAACTAAAACAAAGCTTATTCTTACAGCTATTTTAATTGTCAAAACATGTATTCAATTTGCTACAGGAAACAAGAGCATGGTGAAATTAATTCTCTTTCAACAGAGTGATATTTAAAGTAAACAACAGGCAACACAATGTTGTTATTAATTTCATTGTTAAATGCTATCCATTAATTTCCCTGCAGAACATTCTCCCCTACCTTGATAAACTTTAGTTTATCAAAATGTCAAGTATACCAGATGTATGCTTACTGCTTATGCTCACTGAACAAATTTCAAAAGTATGCCAAATACTATATTCTATCAAATGCCGTAAGTTTAGGACTTACACTGTATTCTATCAAATGTTAACAGTATGACATATCTTCTGTACTATTTGCTTATAAAGATTCAGTGGAAGCGTTACTATTACTATACTAACTATAATTTACTGTAATATCATACTACAATACAAACGAGACACTTTAATCTACAAATTCTCAACTACACACAATCGCATTATTTTTATAAACAAAAACTGTAACATTTCACATGCATATATATGATCAAAGTTTGTAATAAAGAAACAAGTAATATACACTCTCTATCATCAAAATGTCATACAATGTATATTTAACTAAAATGTAATTACAAGACATAAAGCAAAATTTAAAGCTCTTCAGTTTCACAAAATGTTCACTATGTTTGTCTTCCCATAAATATGGATACACAGTTACTATTATGCGCTCTGAGTCAAATTGTAAATCTGCATATAAAACTTTTTACACCTAATAGTAATAGTTACTGTGGTTGCTTTGTGGATTATTATGCCACTTAACACAACAACCAACATTCAACTAGCTTATTTACACTTGCACTTGGTCTTGAAGCTGAGTTCATGCTCTAATCTTCTTCCTCTGGCACAATTAAACAAATTCTTGTAACTGATCTCTTCAAAACTGATTGTCCAATACCAACACTGACCGTGCAAAAATGACCATCAGCTCCTGGGAAAATCTCCACTATTCTACCAAGAGGCCATCGACTTCTAGGCTGCTCAGGATCGACAGCAAGAACAACGTCTCCTATCCTAAAGTCTCTGTGTTGTTGAAACCACTTCTTTCTTCCAGCAAGCATTGGCAGAAACTCTCGCAACCAACGTTTCCAGAAGTGTTTCACGAGTTCTTGTACACGTCTCCAGCGTTTAAGTGAGAGTGTTTGGTTTGTTCCGCTATGATTGTTCTTTTTATGGGCATCGTTCACAATTAACTCTGTAACTGGACTCTTTCTGGGTAGTAACACAGGATATTTTGTGTCATATGGAAGAAAGTCAGAGTACTTTAGTCTACTGTCACTTCTTATCACCCCTTCGGTGTCTAATCTTGGATTCAGTTTGATCAGTTTGCTGGAAATTCCTACTTTCTGATTCTTACTAAGTTTATCACACTCTTCTGCAAAATATCTTCTCTGTGTCTCTTTGATCATTTCAGTTTTGCTTTCTTCAATTTCAACTACATTCAATGGCCCATGGACTCGATCTTTTTTCTTCATTTTGCAGTCTTCAACAAATCGAATGACCCATGCTCGAATTCTAACAAGTTTTGTCCAATTTGAATATCTTTCCGGGCTAAGTCTCCACTCTTCTTGTGACACATACAATATACACAAATTTGTTTGTGCTGTTTTTCGCATTTCAAGTTTTCCATCATTACCCACATCAATTTTGCTCTTTGGCCATTTGTTTTCCTTTTCTTTAAGGAAGCTGGAGCCTTCCCACCAATTGTTTGCAACAGCAAGACTGTTAACATGTTAACCTCTTGACACATAGTCTGCTGGGTTTTCGTTTGTTAAAACATATCTCCATTGACTTGGATTTGTTTCTCTGTGAATTTCGCCAATTCTGTTTGCAACAAATGTTTTGAATTGTCTGCTGTTATTTTGTATCCAATATATGACATTCATGCTGTCCGACCATAATGTTACTTATTTGATTTCTATTTCAAGAGTTTTGCAAATCCTTGATGTTAGTTTTAAACCAAGTGTTGCTGCGAGTAGTTAAAGTCTTGGGATACAAGTAGATTCTGTGGGAGCAACACGACTTTTTGCAGCTACAAAGCGTACAGTCACATCCTCATTTTCATACTCACATCTCAAATATGTAACTGCTCCATATGCAATTGATGACGCATCTACACATGTATGAATTGACATTGACTTCAGTCGTGTTTCATTATTTTCGTTTTTGAGACAACGTGAAATCTTGATTTTATCTAAATGTTTAAGCTCTTCGAACCACCATTCAAAATTCAACTTCTCTGCTTCTCTTACGTTTTCATCCTAGTCAATCCCACTTAACCAGATGTCTTGCATGATTTGTTTCCCTCGCATTACATATGGCGCTAAAAAACCTAAAGGATGAAATATCCTACAAACAGTCTTCAATACATTTCTCTTTGTGATTTCATCTGGCATGGTCATTTCATCGCCGACTTTGAATATAAATTCATCATGTTTTGCTTGCCAGGATATTCCAAGAGCTTTAGTTGTTGGCAGATTTCCTGTTCCTAAATCTATTTCTGCTGCTCTATATTCTTCTGGTATTGTTTCTAACCCTTTTAGTGAGTTTGAAATCCACTTTCTAGCATGCATATCAGCTTTCTGCCACAGCTCTCTCAATTGTCTACATAGTTTTATTCCCTCTGTCACATTTTTCGTAGAATCCATGCTATCGTCCATGTAAGTAGACTTCAAAATTGTCTCAGCCGCCATCGGATATATGTCAGCATGCAGCACAGCATTATGTTGAGATACATACTGGGCTAGATATGGTGATGAGTTAACTCCGAACACTAAACGTGTGAATTCATATGTTTCGATGGGGCTTTCTGGTGATTCTCTCTATAGGAATCTTTGGTATTTTTGATCCTCAGTTGCTAGGCCAACTTTCAAATACATCTCCGCTATGTCACAAACAACTGCGTTCTGATATCTTCTGAATCTTAGCAACACATCAAACAGTTCTCTTTGCAATTTCGGACCAGTACTAAGGTGCTCATTCAAACTTGTGCCTTCATGTTTGGATGATGCATCAAACACAATACGAACTTTTGTTATTTCTTTTTCTGGCCTCACTACAGCAAAATGTGGCAAATACCATCCTTTTTCATTGTCCTTTCTTTCAACCTTCTTAATAAAGCCTTTCTCTTCATATTTCCTTATAATATCACTATACTCCCGCTTCAACTCAGGAGATTTTTTCAATTTTATCTCAGTGCCATATAGTCTGTTTAAAGCACTACTATAGTTGTCAGGTAATGTCTCTTTATCTAATTTCCATGGCAATGAAACTATGTATCTATTCTCTTTGTGTTCAATACTGTTTTCTATTTTAACCTGCACTTTCTTGTCTTCTAGTGACATTTGGTTACACTCCGTTTCACTTTCAACTTCCCAAACTGTTTCAATGAAGTCTCCAAGGTATTATTAGCATGGAACACAAACATGCTAGTGCTATGATGATTATTCTCTCTATTTATTGGCCCAACACATGTCCATCCAAGTGGTGTCAATTTAGCCACTGGTTAACCATCACCACCTACTATCTCTCCAAGTGATCTATGAAGATCCGCATAGTCAAGACCTATCAGTAAATCTATCTTCTTCTTTCTACCAGTACTTGGGAATTGTATGTCTTTAAGATGTGGCCACTGCTCTTTCATTATTTGCCAATTCACTGTTTGAAGTTTCCCAGTAACATTTCGTGTTGTTTGTGCTTCCATTGAAAGTTCAAATTCTCTATTAAAGCTCTGGAGTTTGAACATAACATTCATAGTGCTGAATCTATCGGATTTCCATTCATCACACTTACTTCAATGGTTTTTCTTTCACCTTGGAGTTGTAATTCACATGCAACATCTTCGTGTAGATAAGACGTAGTACTCCCGTCATCTAACAATGCATTGATGACTAATTCACGATTGCCTGCTGATACAACTACCGGAATGGTTCTCGGAGCAATACTTGATCTTTTATGAGCACTATATGTCTTCGAGACATCACGATTCATCAATGCATGCTTGAAAAGCTGCCTTCAATGCAGGGTACTTTGTGTTGTCACCAGTGGACATGGGGATCTTTACTCTTTGAAGTTGTTTCCACATATCTTTGCCTAATGCGGAATCCAATTTACTGCCGTCTTCATGGTCTGATTTATGATCATGGTCGGACTTGGAGCTTACTGTGTGGCCAGACTTGGAGCTTACTTTGTGGTCAGACTTGGAGCTAACTGTGAAAACTTCATAATATAAACTCATGAGTTCATCATACTGATTTTCAAAAATGTCAATTTCATTCAAAGTACTTGCCAATTCTGTTGAATCTTTCACCACTAAGGCTATGTCTTGAACACTTTGTACTGCCATGTCCATAGCCTCTTTAACCTTGTCAAGAGACTCTTTCGCCAGATCTTTGTTTGGCGTATCATCGCTTAAAATGTCTTTCATTTTATTACGCGCCCTTGTGAATGCTGCTTTACATCTAGATTTCTTCACTTTTAACTCTACCAAATTCTCGTGAGGGGCCTCTTGAGGGGTGTCTTCATCTTCTTTGTCATCCATTGTGAGATGTAGAAATAGGCAAACCTCGCTCTGCTACCAAATTGTTCAATAGGGTTCTATTTAAATCCGCCACAGGAATAAATAATAAACACACACTATTGCACTTTCAACTATATTATACTTTTATTACACTATAGTTATTTAAATATTTCACAATATACTTTACTTTTCATATAAAGCATTAAAACATTTCTTTTCTATATTTCCTATTGTTTCTATAAAAATATTTCCATGTCTATGCTGCTCTCTCTATATAACCTAAAATTTAACTGAACTAAAACAAAGCTTATTCTAACAGCTATTTTAAATGTCAAAACATCTGTTCAATTTGCTACAGGAATCAAGAGCATGATGAAATTAATTCTCTTTCAACAGAGTGATATTTAAAGTCAACAACAGGCAACACAATGTTGTTATTAATTTCATGGTTAAATGCTATCCATTAATTTCCCTGCAGAGCATTATGTATTCTTTAAAATCAGGAAGATTTTATTTATTTATTTTTTGTTCGTATAATTTTTAGCTCGGCTTTTTTCGGAGAAAACCCGAGATATTGTTATAGCCAGCTCGTCGTCCGCCGTCCGGCGTGCTAAAACCTTTAC
Organism: Dreissena polymorpha; assembly: GCF_020536995.1. Classification (NCBI taxonomy): domain Eukaryota; kingdom Metazoa; phylum Mollusca; class Bivalvia; order Myida; family Dreissenidae; genus Dreissena; species Dreissena polymorpha. The sequence goes on along the minus strand of NC_068355.1, from coordinate 136,619,921 downwards.
ACTTTGCTCTAATATCAAAGTGCTTCCATCTACAACTTTGAAACTTCATATGTAAATGCATTTTGATGAGTTCTACACGCCACACCCATTTTGGGTCACTTGGTCAAAGGTCAAGGTGACTGTGACCTCTTAAAAAGAATTCTGACAAGCTTTTATTTATTTAAAACTGCCCCCGCAGCCGAGCGTTGGCACCCGTTAAGCGGTCCTTTTTTTGATCAGCGGTAATTTTGGCCTTATTTCGTTATGTTTATGCAGCATTGTACACGTCTTGAATTAGACACAATATATGTTATGCATCCCCTTTAAATGTTGTGTGTTACAGGTTTGAGCGCAGTGGCGCCGAAGTTGTCGAAAAGTAAAAACCACATTCCAATCACGATGACAATTCGGAATCAGTTTCCATTTTCAATATTGTATTAAAATCTAATACAAAATAAATAAATGTTAATAATTGTTTATTTTACCTGTTTGCAATATGTGTGAAATGACTATGGCAAAACTTAAAAATATGGAACACCAATAAATGTTTGTTTTTTACTGTTAAATAATTTTTCTTTTAAATCTGAGGTACATTAATACACTCTGTAATGTATGATGTATACGCATTAAGTGATGTATGTATTGCGAACTGTTTGCTTTGATAGTGCATTTTAATATATATTAGATAATTATGCTTTTCTTTTAGTAGATGAACTTATATGGTCCGTAAATGAGATTAGTTTCCAAAACTATTTAGCTTGCCAATATATGAGTTGTTTCCGTAGCCAGTGGACATTCTCTCGTGTGGTTCATAGGTGGTAAGCGTTTGGTGATATTAATTAGTAAAAACATCATTGTGAATGAAAAATAATCACATTATAACGAACTATCAACTAAAAAAAATTCACTATCAAATATATATAAAAATGTATTTAACGCGAAAAGACTCGACGACAGGGTGCATCGATTTGAACAACCATTACTTAATTTACTGTGCAGTGATATCCATAAACTTGGTCTTATTACACGCAGAAATGAATTTCCTTTCTGGAAATGTAGTTATCTTGCAATATTTTTTAAAAATTCTGGGTCAAATTTTAAGAAATAACACGATACACAACTTGCGTGACCTACTCGTTGTCGATCTGACCCGATTCAAGTACGTTGTAAATGTTGTTTTAAACGTGTTGTTTTACTCAATTCCCTTTAAATAATGAAAAATTTTGTTATGCAGGGTATGTGGTACTTACATATGTTAAAAGTAAACAAAATAACTCTTATGGCGTACGTTGCGTTTCTTGTTCGTTAACATATTTTTTGTTTTCTATTGAAACTAATACAAATATGCGATATCACATTAGAACTAGTTTATATCACATCTGATCTGCTCGTATGCATGTTAACCTCCGGAGCTTAGTCGGTCCGCAAACGTTCTGCGTACCTCAGTATTCAGCCTTTGTCCGTTTAAGTCTTGATTTCGAGTCTTCAAATAATTTAATGAAGTGCAGACATGGCGAAAGACCGTCACAATTAATAGGCCAGACTGGCCTACCAGGAGAAGAAATTCACAGGCCAGTTGAAATTTTCACAGGCCTCAATTTTAGGTGTTTGACCGGGGAGTGCATAGAGCCATTAGCCTCGGCATGGCAAAGTAAATTCACAAAAGGGCAAACATAAGCATGAACACTTGATTTGGGGAAATAAATTAAGCGTGTTAGTTTCAGTTTGTGGATATATTTACGCTTTTAACATATATACTTGAGTGTTGTCGATGTATTTAGCCAAGAGTTATAAATATATTAAATAAGTTTACCTTTAAATACCCATTTCACTAACATGCCATTACAGTAAACTGTAAAGAGTAACAAACATAATAAAGCAGAATATGCACATGACTCTGATAAACCCAGATCCACTTACATATAAATCGAATCATGTTTGTCTTTTTTTTGCATTGTCGAACGATAATCGTGTAACTGATAGATGTATTTTGTTCGCGAGTAGACCGCATTCCAATTTTCAAACACTTGTTCTGTGGCATTCAGTACATAACTACATACATTTCCAAACAAGATTTTTGTTTGTATCTTAAACGTATGCTCCATCGTAGACACGCGTTTTTCATTATTTATACTAATTATATGACGTCCGTCGTTAATACGATTGTCATTTTTCCTTTTCGCTGAGCATCGTTATTTCTTTGCATTGTCCGCCATCTTGGATCACGTTAACCTCATGTGTGCAACGAACGTAAATTTGTATATGTCCGACTACTTTCGCCAACCAATAGTTAACTATGATGTCGTTCGGCGAGACGCTCCGTTAACGTTTTGAATCACTTTCGGAATTTATCGATGCAGTTTTGTTACGAAATCCAACGAATTATGTCCGGAAATATCATAAGTCGGTAATCACGAAATAATGTAGTTGTGAAAACTGCAAGAGGGTTACAATCTTTTGAAGTAAAAATCGCCGGCCAGTAAGGCCGACGATTTTGCATTTCACCGTCGGCCTTTTTAAAATGTTCGTCGGCAATGGCCGTCGGGCCGACGAGCTTTCGCCATGTCTGGAAGTGAAAATGAACTGATCAAATATTTTTTTATACGATTTTGTCTATTTTATTCAGTATTATCAAACATGTTGTTTCGTGATGATTAGATGTAGGCTTCCCATTAATTTGAATGTAAAAAATAAATACCACTGTAACACTACATTTCTGTTTTATTGACATGACTGCAGTGAATACTGTTTGCACATCAATAATTTATTTATAATCAATATATCTTGTCAGTTTTGTATATAAAACCTTTATTTTTAACATCACGTTATACACTTAGCTAAGTATTGTATTATATAACGCTATAAATCTGGAACGCAAATGTCTATGTAGTATTTGTTAAACAAAGAACAATGAAGTTTAACATGATTGAGTAAATCTAAATTTAATTATTTGATGCACTTGCAAAACAAGGTTTTATTCTCATGGCAATCAAAGGCCAAATTTCTTATTTCGTGTAATACACATAGTCAAAAGTACAAAATGTAAATGCATTTTAAAATTACAAGCGCTTCGCGCAAACATGTACACTACCTTACATTTTATTCAGAATATTTATTTATGAAATGCTTTGCTTTAAAATATTACGAATATCCAATATTATATTTCAATCAATAATTGAACTCGCTCCTATCTACACATACGTGCAATATATTATGATGTACTAGATGAGAGGATTTTAGTAAGTGGAACAGCAAGACATACTAATGAAAACTAGTTATCTTTAAAAAAAAATTAATTTGAGACAGAACTATTGACGACAAAGTGTTTCGTGTTTTTAGTCACCACGGGTTGACCCTTTTCCGAGAATAAGTAATAAAACCAAAGTACTATATAAAATTAATATCGATATATAGTCCAATCTAGATTTTAGATGGTGCCTTCAACTGCCAATATTATGTAGTATAAGACGTCTTCGCCCCTTATGGACACGTATGACGATAAATCCATATAAAAAACATCCATTCTCATCCATCAACAAAGTGATGGTGGACGAGCCGATGTTTCAGCTCAAGAACGAGACCTGTTCCTACCCGTTCTTCCACCTAAGATGTGTACGCCTTACAGATGACTCTTCCAGAAGCATGGTTTTGTTCAGCGAATCACAGCTTGTATATGGAAAAAAAGCATATTAATTCTGGATTTTTGTTGATGAGGAGGTCTGTGATGTTAAAAGTTGTATGTAACCGCTAAATTGAGTTGTCGTTAGCCCATTGTATTTTTTCTGTGGAAATGGATCTGGATCTGGATGTGTTCGTCGAAGACATTAATTTTGGCTTTTGCTCGACGGTGTTGGAGTGCGCGATTGTTACACTATTTCTGTTTTAATACACTGTCTTTGAAAATGTCAATTGTTGAAGAGTTCACAATGTCGTTATTTAGTTTATTCCAATCTATCACAGTTTTAACAAAGAATGAATTTGTAAAGAGGAAAGTTTTTGCTGGGATAGTTTCAAAGCACTTGGAGTTATTGTTCACAAGGTTACAGACTGTGTTATGATGGATGTCTTCCTCGTATTGTTTAGCCCTTATGGTGCGTTTAGGCCTTAGTGGCTAAAGGTAGCGTTCAATGGGAATGGCCGGTACGTGCCCTTCCACCACCTTATACAATAGCGTCAACCTTTCGGCGCGCCGTCTGTCTTGCAGTGAAGGGAGTTCCAACTTGTGAAGCACATCTGTTACGCAGCCAAGCTGTCTGGAGCGGTAGTCTCTGGTGATGAACCTTGCGGCTGAACGCTGGACACCCTCTGATGGTCAATGTCTGTTTGGTAGAATGGGTCCCACACAACACTGGCATATTCTAGTTTGGATCGGACTAGTGCTAGGAAGGCATTTTTGCGGCATTCTAAAGGGCAGTGACTGAGGTTTCGTCTTAGGAATCCAAGGGTGGAGTTAGCTCGCTTTGTTATGTTGGTGATATAGGTTTTCCATTCCATGTCTTCAGGTAAGGTGATTGCAAGGTAGGGATTTTCTTGTACTCTTTTGAGGATTTCTTTGTTAATATTGTAGAAGAAGCTGGATTTGTGTTTTGAGCTTAGAAGGTAACATGTCTTGCCGTTAAATTTCACCCCACACTCGTTGGCCCATTTGTGAAGGTTATCTAGGTCATTTTGCAAAATTTCATGATCTTAAATAAATGTGTTTATAGGTCTGTAGAGGAGACAGTCGTCTGCGAAAAGTTGAATCTGGGACTTCACCCTCTCTTGCAGGTAGTTGATTTGGCACAAAAATAGCAACGGTCCTAGCACTGTCCCTTGAGGAACTCCGGAACACACTGGGACTTAGTGTGATTTCTCCCCGTCAACGACTACAAACATTTCTTGGCGGGTGAGGAAGTTCGAAATCCAGGACAGGAGGTTACCTCGGATTCCGTAGTTTTCAAGTTTCAGTAGCAGGCGTTGGTGTGGTACTGTGTCGAAGGCCTTACGGAAGTCCAGGATGATGGTATCGACTTGTTTATTTTGGTCATAGAAGTTAAGTAGATCGTGGGTTGTTACAACTAGTTGAGTTTTCCCACGTTTTCGGGAAGGTCAACTGATTTTAATGCCTAATCCATAGTTGTCATACTGTTTCACCACAGCGTAAGTTTAAATAGTTTGTTTTGGATTTTGTCCATATAATTATTCGTGCAAAAGTAAATTGTTTAATGCTTTGTAAGTAAAATATTGGGTTATTGGTTGCGTACCCACGCGGTTCGTACAAGATTGTTTCTTTGTATAATGATTTCAAAGCATTTTTCCATCAAGATTAATGTTTAAATCGTCATTATACCACACGACAAATAATTACTACATGTTACATTATTACTACATTACTACATGTTATCAAGGTCACTTTAAAGGTCTGCACGTAAGTTAATGCTTTCATGTGAGAACAAAGCTAGCCGTTTCCGGTAATTTAAATCTCAACAGTTTCGTAATTTTATACATTTTCCATGAAAGGAGCGACACACGCACGAATGCTTAGACGTTTTACGTTTTGAATGTCTGTTAATGTTCCATAACATTCCAGAGATAGGCGTATGTCGCCGTGAGTATACTCTTGTTTATAGAGACCTCCTGATTATCCCTTTCAATGGAGACTCTGGTTAGTCATACAGAAAAAGACGGGTTTTGTGTGTGCCTTTTGTAGTCTCACTTCGTTGCGATTGTGCAGATTTAGATCAGCGTTTTGCAATACAGTGTGAAACTGTTGTATGTTGCTCTATGTACTAGTCTCCATAGAGTAAACTTACTTCTGGACTATGTCGGCGTTTGTTATAAGCAAAATCATTTGTGTTATCGGGATGCATATATGTTCGCCATTTCTTAAAATCGGAAAACAATCTAGACCAATGCTTGTAGAAGTTAACAATTTAGTGGTAACTGGGCTATATCGTCTGCAAACACTTGGTTACCCACGTTGATACTTAAAGCTGTTGATCCATGAGGTGATTATTAATAATCCCGTAGTATCGGTACGGTCACAGCAAATCCACCAGTCGAACGAGGACAGAGGTTGGTTTGTAGAAAATAATTTTAATTTTTTATATTACATTACTATGTTTTGCATGTATTCAAAATAAGGTTAAGAAACAATTAAAAGTTGTCATAAAAAAAATTCAAATGCAGAACATAACACGTTCCAATAAGCAATTGCTTAAAATATTTATTGTAAATTAAAGTTAAATTAGTTTGTTCTTTAAACTTTGTAAAGCGACGAGGGTTTTTTTCTGTTCAAAAACAAACATAATTATAGCAGTACATGACTTTGTCGTTTAAATAAGACTGATATTGATTGTCAAAATACATGTTTATAACCAGGTGAAATTCCGTTAATATGCCATCTTCAATTGTATTGCAATTCATACAATGAATAAATATTCTTAAAATTCATAAACACAACAGTTGTTTTACTTTATAACCTTGATGGAATACATACCCCATTTTATAATGGTTTATCTTACAGCCGTTGTTTGATACGAAATCTCAAATTAGTCGCAATATGACCGAAAGCGGCCACCATTCGGGCCACATTCATCTTGCGAATCATAACTAAGAAACTCCTCGTTTCTGGGTCAAGCACGACAGCCCTTTGTTATACAGTTGCCGCCGCGACCCGGACCGCCCCAACTCCACCACCATATGGATTAACAGCCCCCGAAACGGGATAGGGCTGTACATCCCTGCTTTAAGGTCTCCCGGTGCTGGTTTTATCGTCCGTGTCGTCATTTTTCACGCAAAATGCGCAACACAGGCCGCCACACAGGAACATAGTAAAGAGAAGTGTAAAGCAGGAAGAAGTCAGGCATAGTATGAAGGAATATCCCAACTCGCTGGTGCTATACTTGGGGACAATTAGCATGCATCCGATGAAACTGAATAGTCCTGAATAAAGACAATAACCGTGTTTCAAAATGAAAAATTGTAACTCACTTATTTCTGTACGTAAGAACGTGTACAAGCACCTTTAAATAAGATGAGGGTCTGTTGTATAAATACCCACCATTATATGCTTATCATATAGACAAATATTAAAGTGATGATTATTCTATATTTGGAATGCTTATGAAATACACAAATGTTACATGGACAGAGAATTTCGTCAAAATACGTAAATTTGCATATGAAAATACGCAATATATATATAACGTGTGTTTCGTATTTGCTAGTGTGCCTTATTTGCATCATATTACACTGTTTTTGTTTTCTTTCTTTTTATCATAATTGTTATATTGACAATAATTTTACGTCGAACATTGATTTGTATTGGAGAACATACCTGCAACTGGATACAACATAAAGCAACATGCGCGTATCATCCCGCGCGTCCCTATGAGCCCCATCCCGTAATTACCATCGTCATCTTTTTGGCAACATGTGCAGCATATGCACAGGATCACCATAAGCATCACCGCAAATGCCGTGCAATGCAGCCCCAGGGCCCGCACGTCTAATGCTGAGAGTACATTTACACTTTTGGCTACATCAAATGATCATTTTACATAAATGAACAGTACATTGAATTATACGTTATCATATACACATAGGATTTAAGTCCAATTGATACCATTGTTTATGCAATGTTTATAATGTGTTTGAAAACTCAAAATGTACAGAAATTAAGTTCAACAAAGCTTCATATTGTTACGGAAACAATATCATTGGCAAATAAAAAAACATGGAGTGCCCTCTTATATTTAATAGTGATAATCTAGACAGCCGTTTTTAAACATGGACCGTGAAACATTTTTCTCGAAATGGGGATTTCAATTTTTCATGTCGTACTGGATGTTTTCATCATGTGAATTGTTTTATCAACTATTTCAACAGAAAACTCATTGAAATATCAAAGGTGATTAAAAAAATAAAATAAAACGCTGCGGCACCGTTCAACTCTGTTTAACCCGGGCGTTGAGGAAATTTGTAAATTTTGCACGTGTGGTCCATATATGGAAATAGAGAAAGGTCCATATACTTGACATTGCATCTATCATTGTTTACGGACCTCAACAGGCCTTAACCGGTAACACAAATAACGAATGGTATATTAAAGTGATGGATGTTTGATATTGCATACAGATATGTTCCTTTGGGGAGTTGAAGTAAATTGCATACAATCCCCACCGTCCAGCAGAAACACTTACCATCTACCTCATTTTTGGCACACGTTGATTTGCCCTCTCGATGGCAACAACTGTAAATAATCCCCTTTGATTTACATTCGTCTGTTGACACCCAATTGGGAGTAATGAGACCGACACCTTGCAGAATCATCGGTGAGCTCAACACGCACAGAGCGAAAACCAAACTTGCTTTCATCCTGGGTTCCTGATTGGAAAACAAAAATGGGTGTCGTTTCGTTTTGTGTGTACCACAAGCACCTGAAAGAAATATGATTATTGTCAAAAAGATGCTTATATTGAGTTTACATACACGTTTATCAACTTTGATAACTACTTATCATACTAAGAATACAATATGTTATGTTCAAAATAGATAATTGTTGACAAAGGTTGAACGAAAGTGAAAAAACAATAATGAGACTATATAGCACATGTAAACTAATATTCTAATAACTTACCGTTAATGTTGTTTGCAAAACGGAAGAAACATCAGTACTGCTAGGTAACGTTAAAATATGTTAAGCTTTCCACAAAAGATAAGGGTTTTGTAATCTCCTTCCAAGTATTCGAAAGATTATTAACACCCGCTTTGGAACAATTAGTCGCTTCTGTGTAGGTATTGTACGATATCATATTACAATAAAAATGATAAACTTAAATCGTTGTTCTAAACAATGAACTCATTAACAAGTGTATATCTTCAAAACCCGTACGCAATTTTGGAGCGGAAATGGAACGGAAATGAGGCGGAATTTGGTACGGAAACTATTGTTTCCGGGCGAAATAGAGGCGGAAATCGATTTCCGCCCCAAAAAGACCATGTCACTTTATTTTTTCCAGGCGGGACTAATAAGCAATTACGGGCGGAAATAAGACTCAGGCGGAATTTCATACTTATACATTTATCTGGGACGTATTTTCTTACTTAGGAAATTAACTCGCGCGGAATTTCATATTTATACATTTCTCTTGGGCGGTTTTCTAACTTAGGAAATTAATGCTTCAGGTGGAAATCTGTACTTAAAAATTTCGTTGAGTGTAATAACTTTGCGTATTTTCTCTTTGGCATAATTTATTTAACTTTTGTGAAGGATCATTAGAGTGCAGAGGTCCCGGAATGTGTCTCACTGCCTGACATTTCTGGTAAAATTTCATTTGGTCTGGTAAAAAAACTGAATTTTTACATTAGACAAAGATTTTTTTTTCGGTCTGGCATAAATACAGCTGACGCTTTCATGAAGTTTGCTAGAATATTTTGTTTCTAACAAAAACCTAGTATTTAAATCTTGAGCAACCCAGGCGAAATGATGTTCATAACTTTATGAATGTTCATGAACGATGCATGAAGATTAATGAACAGCTCATGATAAGTTCATAAAGGCAGTTCATGAAAAATATTCATGAAAGTTTATCAACTATTTTCATGGACTGTTAATTACATTTTAAGGACAGGTTCATGAACCATATGATGAACTTTATAATCAATCTGATTTCATGAAAAGTTCTTTAAAAATACTTGAATAAATAGATTCATGAAATTTAATGACAGGATAAATTTTTATGAACATTGATGAATTTTCATGAATGTCTAAAGGACATTTTTGTTTCATGAGAAGTCCTTGAAAAAATCCTGAAAAAAAATCCTGAAATTTCATGATTAGATAAATTTTCATGAACTTTCTATGAATTTTTATGAATGTGTAAAAAACAAATTTAGACAGTTACCGTCAGGCTCAATTCCATTAAGATTCTGGACAAGGAAAACAGGTCAACACAAACTAAAAATAGATTTATCAAATTTATAGTTAAACAATTAACCCCATGATTGAACATATATTGTATGATTGTAGATGATCTTTCTTTGGTTCTTTAATCATGCAAACCAGTTGTAAAAAGGACTGAACTTTACAAGGCATTTTATTTCCCCTTTCATGACTCCTACCAGAGCTCTAGAATGTTCAATTCATTTTATCCTACATATCATTGAGATTAATTTTTTTTTGTCCTTGAATTTGTATTAATAATAATTTATTTTGTTATTATTCTTGTTATTCTGAACAAAATTTTCTAATTAATATTCTTATAGTCACAGGCCCTTTTTTCACAACACAAATGGCCGCCACTCGAAAATGACAAAAGCGATATTTTTCAAAATTAAACTTGACCATTATTTTGTAACATGAAACAACATATTCAAATTTAAAAAGAATCCGCCAAATACTTTTTTAGTTATTGCGCAGACAATGGTCAAAGTCCCTATTTGCACAAATAAATGTGCTGCCATTTGGAAACAACATAACAGTATTTCTGAAAACCAAATTTGCCCTTTATTTTGTCACATGAAATAACATATCTAAATTTTAATATAATCTGCTATATAGTTTTTGAGTAATAGCAGGGACAATGATCAAAATCCCTATTTTCACAATAAAAATGGCCGCCACTTGGAAACGACAGAAGTAATAATTTTTAAAATCGAACATGTTCGGCATTTTATCACAAAACGTAATGTTTTTTATTGGGGATCTTTTTTTACCGATTTTCTACAAATAATAGCACCATTTTTTGAATATGAGTAAATACTGAATTGGTGGAACACGTTGCTGTTTCTCTGATCTTTGGTAGGACATAGACTAAATAAAACACTTATTGACACAACACAATCATAAGAGACTTCAGTTGTTCATATATGTATATTATACAGGTCCATATTCAAAGCAGGGTGATGGGCTAGAAGGCTGTCTGTTGATTAGCCAAATGTTGTCAATCGTTTTCAATCAATGTTTTCCGTTTATTATTGAATGAAAACAGACAAATACATAACCGTAAGGGATACATGTAATACCAGGTAAATTGAGAAAATCAACAAGGTTCGTAGGTTTTCTAAGACTAGCTAAATACACTTATCTGCATTCAACACTAATTCTACATTCATGACATCATTATCACGCCCCAAGTCAACTTTTTACTGTAAATCATGCATAATGCCTACTTGATTATGATTGACCTTTAACATATTATGGTCTTTTACTAAATAATAGACCTGTTTATTGTTGGGCCACTGCTGGGCTGGTTTTTTCAGTTTTCTTATTGTTGGTGTTTTTTAACCGAAGTAGCGAATTTTTCAGATTTAAAATTTCTTTCTCATTGTTATCTACACAAACAAAAGGTTGTAAATTTTCTCCTTTTATTATTTCTAATCTATTCTAGTAAACGTTTATTAAATATGTAAAATAAAGTGATAAGCCGGTAGTTAAAAGGTGTTTCTTAGCAATTCTTGTGATCTTTATGATGGATGCTGAATTTACGGGCTGTATTTTACGGATTTCTGTACAGTGGTGGGGAAAAAGTTGATCGGTCACATGGCGTCTGATCTAAGCAATAGTAGTAAATGTTTCAAACAACGAGCAAACTGCTTATTAAAACAATAATCTTTCTTAAGTTAAATACATAATTATAATGCAATAAATTCACAACAGCATTATGGACATTTAACATTTACCATGTGTGTTGATATGGTAACCGATATTAATAATCACCAGAGCACACAATTACGCCTTTTATAAATATATGAATTGTATTATCAATCACGTGTTTGTTAAAAGGCAAACACATCATTTTTTTTTTAGTTTCATGAACACTTTCCTTTTTAATTCAGTTACATGTGTATTTACGTATAATGTAACCTCAATCACAACAGATTAGGGAAAAATAGATAAAATAAACAATAACTTAAACATAACAATTGTTTGTTTTTGTTACTATGGAGACAATGTAGCAAACAAACGAAATTATAGGAATTTCCTGGGAAAACATAAATAAATACAATATTCACAATGTATGTAATTGTTGTGGCATGATCAGAGAATATCAGATGTGCATCTTAATGCATCTTCTGTTTTTTGGGGGCACAGTCTGTTTTTGTCGCTTACAAGTAGCGGGGTTCGGACATGTTAAGTTTTTGGCTTCATCTGTGCGACATATTTTACGAATGTGTTCAAATAAATACCACTGACGGTCCAGATCAAGCCCTTTCGCAAACATTTCTTTTGGCAGGTCGTCACAGCTCACATTAACATTCTCTTTCCTGAGACCGTCCTGAGAGTGATTCTGACTACTGGCGAGTCACTAAACTCCCTGCACTTCACAACACCGGGATGATCCGCTGACACATGGAATTGATGAAATTCGGTGCCATTCTTTATGGGGTGGAACAATGTCGAAATGTAATCCTTCCAGTCGTAGAAAACAACAGGATCGGATATGTCCCCCACAAGCTTGGGGATGCTGTGGCCCGTCCTTGACGATAACCCCCTCTCTTTTACAGTAATACTAGTGCAACTCAGTTTTTATGACAAGATCAAGTTCTTTTTTGGACAATTCTTGGCAGTATGACCTGAACTCAACAATGTCTTGCCAGTTCAACCTAGAGGTACATTTCCTATCGCAGTCACAAGAGTCAACCTGAATTTGTTTTGTTTATCAGCTTCTGTCAAATCAATTGCAGACTTTTCAATAAATACATTGTCCGATGACAGCTCCTACATCAATATCAATATCAGACCCATTATGGTTTGATTCAAGGTCACTTTCATAATCATATAACACATCAAACAAATCAAACAAATCTTGAGTAGCGGGGTGAGAAGTTTTTAAATAAAGTTCATTTGCATTAGATAAATCATTTAAAAACGAAGTGTGCTGGTCTTGTGAAATTTCTTATGGAGTAGTGCTGGTGTTACTTAATTGAGACATGCTATTTAAAAGTCAAATTTGAATCTACCACCATTTCATGTAAACAATTATGTTGTTATCGTACAGTGTACAATGTACCCCCGGGTCAAAGTTGCGAGTCGCGAAAATTAATTACAAAGCCACAATACTCATTTATTTTTCACTTACCTATTTTATTATTGTGGCAATATCATTTCCGAACCTTCTTCTATTGAAAACATCCAACAGTACACGATGTCGCTTTGATTTACATGACATAAATTATGAGCCGAAAAATGGTATAAAAAAGACGAAATATCCTGCGCATTTTCGAACCAGATTTTAATCTCGCGATTTCCCGACATTAACGTCAGCGTACACAAGACTGATTATCGCTGACGACGTCACATATGTTATTGTTGTAATTATTTTGGGCATTAAACCATAAAAAGTGAAAATAATTAAACGAAAAACACCATTTTCAAAGACAAGTTTAATCCAAACAAGAGATGTGCTTGTCAGAAACACAATGTCCCATACTGCGCCGCTTTGACTTATTATTTTTTTTATCATTTTGCAGGTACAGATAATTATCTCCCTTGAAGCTTATTACTTCCCTTGTACTTGTTGTCTTACCTTTGACCTTGAAGGATGACCTTGACCGTTCACCACTCAAAATGTGCAGCTCTATGAGATACACATGCATGCCAAATATCAAATTGCTATCTGAAGCGACCTAGAAATTATGTCTGTTTCTGAACAGTCTGACACATAATTCATGTCTTCATCAAAATTGGAAGTAGAAACATATTCATCAAGTTCCAATACATCATTTTTTATATTGTCACTAATAATGATGTGTGGTTTGTTTTGATAATACATTTGATCAACCAAGTTCAGATCTTCAATATCATCCTGGCCTGTGATATGAAATATGGGATAGTGCTTGCTGAATTTTCTTGAGACATATTTGCAATTTAAAGAAGTCCACCTTTGCAAATAGGTTACACAGTTTTGTGGTATTTATACCGGAAAGGTCTCCGTGAGTTTCCACTACAACTACTGCAACTTCTCGCAACGACACTAAATAAAGTACTCACATTGACATGGAATGGAAACCTCGTCAAAATGCTACCCATCGTCCTCGACGCTCTCAAGGTAAACCCACGTTTTCATTCGTCGGCTACACGTCACGGAATTGCACTTAACATTCTGGGAAGACACCTCCAGAGAAACATGTATTATCACTCAGTCACAGGCTTATATATACAGTCACAGGCTAACATATACAGTAACAGGCTCACATATACAGTCACAGGCTCACACATACAGTCACAGGCACACATATAGTCACAATCCCTCATAATAATACTCACCTCAGGAAACCACATCTCCACACGTCAACCACCCGTGCAAAATGAGAACTAAGAAACTCGTGCTCTCAGTAAGCTCCCTTCTGATTGGCCACTAGTTCCCAATGATGACGCATGTGCGTGTTTCGTGGGCTGGTAACTGGTACTACACTCCTCCCACTTTTCTCCTTTTTGGATGACGCCCCTCAGAGAAGGAATCGTACCACCGCAACCGAGGCAGAACCAAAGTTAAGTTTGCATGCCGGCCGGCTTTCGTCCGACCACTCTTTCTGCACATCGTCTGCAATAGACCACAAGTGAAGTTTAAAAAGTCACGTAGTGACCAACAAAACTAGATCCAGAATATGGCCTATCAAGTGTGAGCCACTAACACTTGTTGTCGTTTCGTATAAATAGGACCCCAAATATACCTTTACAATAAGAACCCCCTTGAGCAACAATGATGGTTAGATATGTATCAAAATACCTGCCTTACTCCCAGATTACTACTCAGCAAGGCATGTTCTCAATCTTAGCAATCAGTTAATTAATTGCAAACAAGAGTCACTATAGTTTTGTATTTGATGATGCATATGAGTCTATATCTTTGTTAAAACATATCTTTCTCTAAACAAGGTCAGGTAATTCCTGTCCATGTTTTTGACAACACAATAAATAGACAGGAGTACCCACTTTTCACCCTATTTTCACAAATTAAAAATGATTTAACTACCTACAAATACATCCGCCTCGCAGCCCACATGAGAAGGCCCCCGTCATCCGCACGGAACTGCATTATCTACTATAAAGCCATACTTAAATGTTTAGTACACGTTCACGTTATTATAATTTCAAGTTACAATCAGCAAATATAAAAACTCGTACTTTGGAGTTGGCCCGATATAGTCCTTTACTTACACTGAGACCGCTCGGAATGGCGAGAACTAGAGGGTCGACGCCCTTTAGAAACACGCCTAACAGGTCTTTAAACTCCACTGTCCTGGCTGTCGCCTAGGGTAACTTGGCATCAGAATGCAACGCGTTTTCGGCAGTAATCCGCGGATACTTGGTATCCGGATGTACCGCTCCTCTGTCGGTCACACGCGGAAACTCCCGCCATCCGTCTTATCGGAACTGACTTTCAGATGACCGGGGTAGTTTTATCATCAGCTGTGTGTTCTGCCATTTCTCTAACGGCATAATGAGTCTTCTTTCCTTGGGTCTATTTCGGACTTCATCTTGTCGGCCCTGTCAGAGACTGGACCGCCACCCGCTGCACGCGAAATGCATCAACACACCCAGAATTATCAATGTCGCCTTCAGTGCTCTCGTCAATGACCATCGATTGATCACGGACGACTTCTAGCACTGTCGGCAGCACCCACGGAATTCCAACGTACACGTCTTTGGCAAGCTGTATACCTCCCTTCTCGAGACTCAAAACCTGACCATCAAACATAAGATTGGCATCTGCCATAATACTTAAGGCCCTGTTCGGATTTCACAAAATATCAAAACCCATTAGCATATCGAAATCTGTCAGAGCTACATATAATTGCTCCTGATACCAGCCGTTATCAATCTTTAATCGAGCTGGGCCGACAACAGAACCAAACATGGAGGCGCCCCTGTCTGTCATCTGACCTCTGCTTCCGAATCAATCACTACGTCACCTATAACGTCACCAACTTGAACATTTTAACAAACCTGCAAAGCTGAACCCAACTTGTTGACTCGAACTACTCCTGGTTACTTAGCTGCTTAACCATCTTCGTCACTGAGCGGGGCATCAGCTCATGTTTGGCCACGGACGTGGTATTCTTAAGACAATTCCACCGGAAATGTCCAAAACCACCACACTAAAGGCACGATATATCCCGCCTCGCCACGACAGGGTCTTCGCTCCAATCTGAACCATATTTGCCTCGCTTGGATTCCTCAGAGCAGAAAATTTGAAATTTGGTACCCACTATGTTACCGCCGCCCACTTTTGAATGGGTTCCTTGTTCAACAACTGAACCCACATCAAGTATTCCTGCTTACCCATGTGGCCATCCCTCTGAGCGGAGGCGGAAGCCGATTCAAAATAATTGGACAACTTTACCTTTCATGGCAACCCCCATAGAGGTAATGTATTCAGGTCTTCGCTGCCTAGAACGAAATATCGGCCCTCCCATGGGCGAACAAATTGTTTTGGCAGGTCTTCCGCAACCATATGGCCCAGTTGTGTCAGCAGACACTGGGGGATGGGGGGTCCAAGGGTTTCGTAAGCAAGGTTAAATGTTCCCTCATTCTCACCTCAAGCTCCTCCCAGCAAGCCGTGATATCCGCCTCCAACTCAGACATCTGGGTGGCCTGCTCGGTCTTTTCCCAATCCTAAGTCCCGGGCGAGATACGGTGTGCTTAAAATACACTGAGGTTCCCTCTATTCATCCTCGTAATCACTGGCTAGGGCCTCCTTTACCAGCCTCGGATTATATGAAAAATCTTAACAGTCCGTCTCATTATCACTTAGGGGCCGCCCAATTAATACGTCCAGGGTTTCGGGTTCAAGATTTCCCGCGCTCTCCCTGAGCTCTCCCTGAGCATAACAATTGACCGCGAAGTTTTGCCCACACCGGATATTGCCATAAGCACTTGGGGAGGGTCAAAGTGCACGCGAATAAATGTTGGCCCCGTTGAGCGACTGCCTGCACAACTGATTTTTTGCTACGTTATTAAATTAAAATTTAACAATACTCCGCAAAAATAAAATGCAAATCAGCCTACTACTGGAAGGTAATTTAAATAAAATTGCCCACTAAATTAAAAGAATACACATACATTGCAGTCACGGTTGTATTAAGAAACAAATAAATTAGAATTGTAATTGACAAATCCCTTGCTCTAATATTCAATTACCTCGGACCACAGTTACATCAGCAATAACACTGCTATAAAAAGCATTTGACCAATCACGTTTTCATGAACTGCTGCGCACAAAATTAGCACCAAATGATCACGGGAAAATTTCCCAGCAATAAGACCACGTGGCCGACTGTTGATTACAAATGTCTTAAAATAGACTGATACCGCGTCGATGGTTCACAATCATGAGGCATGTGCTTCTATCGTGGGCTGATCACCGGCAATACAGTATTTTACTTCCGGGTTAACATTGTTTTGCTCACTGCACTCTAAATGTGACATTTGTTAACCAGCATTAAAGAGTGTAAAGTTTATTAAAAGATCGTACCTGTTTTTAACTTCGATCTTGCAATTAAAGAAATGATTGTCAATATTGATTGACGATTTATTCCCAAGGAATTCTCAAACAAACGGAGAACAATGATCATGCGTAATTACGACACGTCATTTTAGTAGATGTTGCTTTGGAGAAAGCAAATAAAAACATGCGCTACTTAGCTTTCAAAATTCTACTTATTTTACGTTCGATTTACGTTTCTCCGCAATTATTTATTTTAAAAATAATATATTGTATTCTTAGTATTTGTAAAAAGTTTACAACTGTGTATGGAAACTCAATATAATCATCTTTTTGACAATAATTATATTTTTCCAGGGTTTTTGGTTCCCTCAAAACGAAACGACAATCATTTCTGTTTTCTAATCAGGACCCCAAGATGCAAACAGGTGTGGTTTGCGCTCTCTGTGTGTTATGCGCAATGATGATTCTGCAAGGTGTCGGTCGTTTTACTCCAAAATGGGTGTCAACAGACGAATCCCAATCAAAGAGTATTATATACAGTTGCTGCTATGGGGATTACAATTCAACTTGTGCCAAAAATGAGGGAGATGGTAAGTGCTTCTGCTGAACGGTGGGGATTGCATACAATTTACTCCAACCCTTCAATATAATATATCATTATGCAATATCAAACGTATATTTTAAATCACGTTAATATATCATTCGTTATTTGTGACATCGGTGAGGGCCGGTTGAGGTCATGAAAAATTATAGATGCAATGTCAAGTATATGGGCCTGTCTCTATATCTTTATTTTGATCACATGTACTTAATTTACAAATTACCTCACCGACCGGGTTGAAGTGAGTTGAACGGTGAAGCAGCGTTGTATTCCATTTTGTATCAACTGTGACATTGGTGATTTGGCAAGGGTACTAATTTATGTACATTTTGAGTTTCAAATACATAATAAACATTGTGTAAAAAAGGGTATCAATTGAACATCACTCGTTTGTGTATATGATAACTAAATAATTAAAGGTATTTAGTAAAATGGTCGATTGATGTAGACAAAAGTGTTATTGTGCTCTCAGGATTAGACGTGCGGGCGCTAGGGCTGCATTGCACGGCATTTGCGGTGATGCTTATGGCGATCATGTGCATGTGCTGCGAATCATGTTGCAATGGAAGCGATCATGACGATAACACTGGTATATGCGGGATGATTAGTGCATGTTGATTAATGCTGTATCCAGTTGCAGGTATATACTGCAATACAAATCAAATTTTGACGTTATTAAGCAATGTAACGATTATGATAAAGAGAAAGAAAACCCAAGCGTTGTAATTTCATGCAAACTAAGGTAAAATAGCAAGCACAAAACACACGTAAATTTTTATAATCAAATCGACGTATTTTGACGAAACAATCAGTTCGGTGTAACATTTTGTGTATTTCATAAGCATTCCAAAGATAGAATAATCATCACTTTAATAATAGTTTATATGACAAGCATATCAAATCGACCGCAATGTTAGTGAAAAGTGTTTGTAAACGTTCCTACTTACAGAAATAAGTGAGTTACAAGTTTGGAAACACGGTTAATTTCTTTTTCAGGACTATTCAGTTTCATCGGATGCATACTTATTGTCCCTAAGTATAGCACCAGCGAGTTGGGGTATTCCTTCATCCTATGCCCGATGTCTGCATGTTTCACAATACTCGTTACTATTATCCTGTGTGGCGGCCTATGTTGCCATTTTTTGCGGGAAAGATTTCGACATAGATGATGGAACCAGCACCGGCACCGGGAGACCTTCGTACAGGGTGGTACAGCCCTACACCGTTTCGGGGGCTGTTAATCCAAATGGTGGTGAAGTTGGGGCGGTCCGGGTCGAGGCGGCAACTGTAGAACAAAGGGCTGTCGTGCATGACCCAAATACGGGGAGTTTCTTGGTAATAATTCGCAAGATGAATGTGGATCCGAATGGTGTCCGCTTTCGGTCACCATAGCGACTTGAATTGACAGACATTTCGTTTCAAACAACGCCTGTTTAGAAATCAACCATCGATCATGATGCTAAGTTAAACCATTATAAGAAAGGGTATCTATGCCATCAATGTTAGAATAGTAAAATAACTGTTGCCTTTATGTGTTTAAAGAATATGTATTCATTGTATGAATTGAATTAACAATTTAAAATTGAAGCTGGCGTATTAACAGAATTTTACCTGATTATAAACATGTATTTAAACAATAAATATCATTCTTATTGCAACGAATATGACTTTTAGTAGCTATACAATAACGAATGAATTGGAATACGATTTGAATTGACACATCCAAACTGACACTTTGAGGAAAAGGCATTTACTGGTATAATTATGATTGTTTTAACAGAAATGGGCTAGTCGCTTTAAAAACTTTAAAAAAACAACCTAAAAGAATTAAAGAAGTAACTGATTGGCTAAAAAACATACAACGCTACTTTTAACATATTATACATTAGCTGGGCTGAATGCTATGTAGCTGTCAATTCAACTTATTGAAGTTTCAACCGATTAATTGCTCACCGAACCTTGCACTTAGAACAGTTTACTTAAACAACATATTCATATATAACAATTAAGGGCACATCATTGCAATTGAAATTTAGTAATAAAATGAACATTTTAGATCCAATGCAAAAGGATATAATTAAATCTATCATCTGAATAATCAGATGTGAACCATATTGTCTAAACTCTAAAGAACAAACATATCGATGTAAACGGACATTTGAAAAATATTGTTGTTGTATATAAGTGCCTTTATTTTAAAAAAAAATTGCTCTTTTTATCTGTGCCTTACAGATCACTCGTTATAACCTTTTAATAAATTATTCGTTACTGTAGTTACCCGTGCTACTTTGGAGAATTTAAGGCATGTATTGAAAAAAGATAATAACGTTGCAATAACATTGAATATAATGCTCGTTAACCATACAGTAAATTCGTTTGTTTTGCGGGGCTTTAGTAATTGATATATTAAAAGATGCGATTTAAATGATAATGGAAATAATTTAAACAAAATTCTGGATCATGCAATAACTCCAAATGTGTTCAAAAGCTTTTTGTTAAAAGTTGATATACGGGTAGAATGTTACATGGGCACGTTTTTTTTATTGTGTTGTCCCTCTCGAAAACCAAGATTATGCAGTTACTGGTTCAGTAAACATTGGTGCCTAGATAGAGAGACTTATGGGATTTGTGCACGATATTTAAGTTAGTGGTCCTCTGTCATTTTGTCCGTCCGTCCGTACGTCCGAAATATATGGATCCTGCGATAACTCAAAAAGTACTGTATCAAGGACGATGAAACTCAGTGTGTGGCTAGAAGGTCATATGCACATCATTTCAGCTTTGTTATTCTGTCTGTCCGGCCGTCCAAAAATCATTCTTTAACTCAAACAGGTCTTAAGCTTTGTTTGTTAGAACGTTTGTCTGTTCTTCTGTTCAAAAAAGCATATGGATCTTGCCAAACTCAAAAAGTGCTTAATGTTCGTTAATGATTCTCATAATGTGAATAGAATGATATTCCAAAACTCCAAAGTTGTGGTTGCTATTGTTACTAAATAATTAAAAAATATGCATCCCTACATGTACTTTAAGAAGGTTTATATAACATAAGACTGTCCTGTACTTCGACCAAAAACGTTAATCCGTAAATCGTTTACAATGCTTTCTAATTAGTTTAATGCATAGTACATGCCACATTTCTTATGGGAGGAATAAAAGGCATGTTTACAGGAAATATCCATTGCATATATGTACAAGTATATTTTGACTGTACAATTCTGTCCGAGGATATAAATGATACCACATCATGCTATGTGTCTTCATATGGTATAGTTTTGTATTTATAAAAGTGTAAACTATAAGATGGAAATTATAACATAAGGACGAAATTTTCTTTACACACATTAAAATCACAAGTTTATATCTTATTGCGTTGTTTGGATTTTGACATGTATAGACTTTTATCATACACGAAATAAAATGATGGAGATTTAATAAATCAAGTTCTTCAATAGCCAAATTGAACATATTAATAGGTATGCGGACATCGCCTTTTTCAACGATGTATCCAAATGTCAAGCAAGAAGCTATCGGATATCATTATACAAGTGCTGAGCAGATACAACTTCTCCACACTCAACTCTCCAAATACACAGATTGTGTGCATTCCTTATAGTATTATCCTTAGCCGTGTGAGTTCCCTATTATATTATCCATAGCTGTGCTCCTATATTTAACACTTATGTTCATATTGCATTATTTTATGCTCATATCATGTAATAATTAATGTTCTCTTTTATCCGTACCATTATAGACTTACGGCAAATATAGTGTTATATTGAGTAGTAAACTTTATAAAATATTTTGTATGGCATAAGCAAGCATTCCAACACAAATAGTTTGTGCTATGTTCACACGTTGTACATTCCAACACAAATAGTTTGTGCTATGTCCACACGTTGTACATTTCAACACAAATAGTTTGTTCTATGTCCACACGTTGTACATTCCAACACAAATAGTTTGTGCTATGTTCACACATTGTACATTCCAACAAAAAATAGTTTGTGCTATGTCCACACGTTGTACATTCCAACAAAAATAGTTTGTGCTATGTCCACACATTGTACTTTCCAGCACAAATAGTTTGTGCTATGTCCACACGTTGTACATTCCAACACAAATAGTTTGTGCTATGTCCACACGTTGTACATACCAGCACAAATAGTTTGTGCTATGTCCACACGTTGTACATTCCAACACAAATAGTTTGTGCTATGTCCACAGGTTGTATATTCCAACACAAATAGTCTGTGCTATGTCCACACGTTGTGCATTCCAACACAAATAGTTTGTGCTATGTCCACACGTTGTACATTCCATCTCGCAGGATTACAAGGTCAGTAAGGTTAAGGATATTTTTCGACATATTCCCGATTGATACTTATAACACGGTCTGACTTCCAAGTTTCTATCGAAAACTATCTTAGTTAGATACGCAATAAGTTATAAATGTTAGTTTTGAATCTATAGAATGTTTAACTATTTTATTTTCAAATTAAACACTAGCGTTAAATAGAAGATATTTGTTGGTTTCGGTAGCATATCGATTTTAATAAATTTAAATATTTTTTTCTATGATCACGAGTGAATTAAATTCGTTATTCTACCGAAACCAACACATTTTCTTTTTATTGTATGCTTATTTTTGTAGTTTTGTTAATTTCCCCAATTTGTCTTTTAGGGTTTCCCCGTGGGGTGCCCCGATTGTTAGAACGCACAAAGAACTTACTACACAAGAAAAAAGTTCACATCTGAAAGAAATGAGAGAGTGTATTAATATCAATGTTTTATTCAAGATATATCTTTTTCAAATTTTATACTTTATACATTCAATATTAGAACAAACAATAGTTCAATTTAAATTATTATGAAATTAATAGTGTTGCATATACTGGCTTAGTAATTAGTTTATTCAACTAAACTCAAAGTTACGAATGTGCTCGCCATGTTGAACAACACTGCTACGACTTGTTGGATTAATAACACATAACTGGATTGAACTAGAAACGCGGACATATTTCAACAGTGTTCTTGTGCTAAATGGTTTCGAAATCAATCACTGTCACTGTCTGCAATAAGACGGATTCGCTTGTTGCGTCGCTGTACTACGTTCTACGGTTACCGCCGGTGTACGGGATGGAGATTGCCTCTGGTGATTGACTACGTTTTGTGTCTCGGAAAGGCCCGTGTGAGATTCAGAGTTGTGAAAATTAAATGTTACATTGCCCTGGAAATGTGAGTTGACAAAAAAATCATCGAGCCATCGGAAAAATCACTTGATGCAGGTGTGGCTGACGCAGTGGCAGTGCGGTTCTGCTTTTCAACTGATTGGTTTAAATGAGAAAGTATTTTTAAAATATTGTTTGACTGTTCCTTGTTCAAACTGCTATACTTATTCAAGCTGCTTAATCTTTGTGTTCCTTGAAATCGGTATTATTTGATGAGCAGGAACATTCTCCTCATTCAGCTTCTGAATCAAGTGTTTTATTGCACTGAAAAAGTGTATTTCTATGGTAAAAATAAAATCACATTTCAACTGTACACATGACATATTACACAAGATATAACTTGTAATTTTTTGTGTGCTCTTGAAACGCTTCAATAAATACACTGTGATCTGTAAAATACTGGATGTAATGGAATCGGAATGTAGAGTAGTATAAGAGTACAGGGGATTTTATGAATTGAGATTTTGAGAGTTTTGGAGCATGTATTTAGGACAAACAAAACCTATTTAATAAAATCGATATGGAAGGTAAGTGACTTTTATTATATATTTTAGTCTTGTTATGCCAGAAGTATATAGGGTTTTGACCTGTATGGGGTGATTCTTTGCTCTTGAATACCAGCATCTGTTTCATCTCAGGCCATTATGCCGTACACCTTGTTAATTCCAATTGCTGACTTCCTGAACCAGCATTCCGGTGTCTTGTTGCCAGGAGTTAAGAATAAGGGGATGTCTTCTGTCATCATGTCAACAGGGCGTTTGTCGGCATATAGCCTGAAAAGATGCACCGGGTCTCTGTCATGTTGTTCGGGAACTGCATATGACCTCGGCTAGACTTTCCTATGACTAGTAAGAATGTGTGTTGCATGAAATGTTTTATTTAAATTAAATAATATTCCACTTAAAGTGAAGTCTACTGTAGATTAATACAAATAAGAATTATTTTGTAAAATATCCTCTATTAATTCGTTCTTGATCATAGAAAATATTGTTGTTTTCTCTCGTGGCTTCGCCACTTGTGAAAATAATAATCTCTATGATCACTCGTGAAATAAAATCGATATTCTACCAAAACCAACAAATAACCTCCATGTTTGTATTATTTTGAATAAAGAAAAATTCCATTTATATATTTTATAAATGGTACCAGTGTTTATATAAATGACCAATTCAGATTTATCAAATATATTAAAGTAGGAAAATCACCTTATATCCCTAGGAATTTTACCAGTACGGTTTTTCGTGTGACGCTCAGTGTCGAAGGTTATGAATTCTTCACCAGTTTCAAAATCCACTCCAAGGCTGACATCACCCCAGCAGAGGGTGTGAATTTTCTTGCCGGCTCTCATCCTAAAGTGGGTTGTACATATTAGCCACAGTGAGAGTAATAGAGCTCTTGGGCTCGATTCTCCCAGAGTTTTAGCTGCGTACATAGCTTCGATATGTTCATTTGTTTTGCCTGGGATTGATGCGTTTTATATCCGTAACCTTGTTGTTTCAGAGCTTTTTGCTTACTTTTTAATACTTCCCACACTTTGGCAAATTCAGGATCACTTATCAAAGAGTGTCCTGTAGTTCATTTGCCTTAAATGTCTGTCGATTTAGCTCAAAATGCCATCAAACAGATAGGTTCATACTCTGATCCATCTTTTTAGTCACACCCAACAAAAACTCGCAGACCAGAGGGTTCAATTCCTGAGGAGGTATATTCTCAATATTTCTTGCCTCATTTTTGTGATTGTTAAGGAAAGTTTTGAAAAGTCTGATGTCATTGTCGGATTTATTCCTTGTATTTAAATGTTCGTTTTCAAGCAGAAAGCTATCCACACTTACAGATCTGAAATTATTCGTTGGTGTTAATGTTGGGTTTTGTTCTTATTCTTCCTGTGTTGATGCTGGTGCCAGTTGTGTTGGTGCTGATGATCCTACTCTTGCTGTTGGTGCTTCTGATGTTGTTTCTTGTGATTTTGAAGCGCTGCCATTATCGTTTTCATAATTTTCATTTAAAAAGTCATGTAAGTCAAAGATATTTGAGAAAAGAAGATGTATTTAATTGTTTTCCAATTCACCCATTGTTGTTGTTTAGAGTTAAGCATACGAAATTATTATGTATAAGGGAGGTAAATGTGTGTTTCAGGTTCAAGTAGAGTAGTCTCCCTTGAATGATAATTAAGGTTCACCATGGGTTATTGGGGAAGTAGTTCCAGTATCTAACTGAAAAGGTGAAAAATGTCAATATCTTCACTGTTATTTTTCACTGTTTAAAACAATGAAATATCAATTTTAAGTCACATGTAATTCCTTAAAAACTAGTGGAAAGCATAAAACAAATAATGATATGCCATGTTAAGACATGTGCTGTTGTATTTTTCATATCTACCTACAAGAGTGCGCAGTTTAAATATGCACTTACATGTGTGAATGGATATGCCCTCTATGTTTCATTTTGTGCAAATACCAGAATACATAAGTGAATAAAAGCATTAAACTTGTGATCTGTATTACGTTTTAATTTATAGTGTATGAGAATGCACTACAAAGTTTTTACATAAATATGCAATGCACAACATTTCAAACATATCGCAAACATACAAATTTAAAACTTTCAATCACAAGCGAATTTACCTCACAATATTGATAAGTTTGACGCAGTGCGATGTATTTTAAGAAGGCGAAATTACAAACCGGAAGTGAAATAAAACGCTGCTTCTATGAAATCGTTTCGATCATTGATATCAAAGTTGGAACTCGTATTTCGGTCAGATAATATTTAGACATAAACAGACAAACTGTAGGCGTATACTTGTACTCAATTACATTTGAGGTGAAGTATTAAGTTGTTTAAACAGCATGGGTGATTGTGTAGTTGCTTGTTTAGTTTTGGCTTTCTTGCTAAGCCCACTTTTCCTGCAAGGTAAAGGCACGTTCGGTTCTGACTGGATTGAGTGCACTTGAATGAAACTGGCAGGTAAGAGCATATCACATCTGCATAATACGTATGTTTAATTAAAAAAAACACATCAAAATTAAGCATAACCAATATCCAACGCGGTCTAAACATATGCAAGCTAAAAGAGTCGGAACGTATAAACAAAAGTAAACACAATTATTTCTACATCATGCTTTGCATTCTAAGTAAAGACGTATCTTACGTTTAATAGATTGGTGTCTTTATCATTTTTACAGCTCTCAACGGTACAGCATATTTCTTAGAAGTCATCTCCTTCATAATTCTGCTTTTGCCAGTAATATTTGGGGCATTTGAGGCGTGAATAAACAGCAACGCATCGTCTTCAGAAGTAACCTGTTGCGGTATTTGCAGTGGCATCTTGTTTCTCCTGTACCCAGGAAGTATGATATTGAAATAAAACTCAATATATCACTTTATGTTCAAAATTATTTGATAAATCACAGTTAAGGCATGAATATTTCCATTTTTGACAAGGTAATATCAATTAACATCAACATGGTTGCGTTGCAAATTGTGAAAACGACTGCACGAAAAACAAATTAGACTTTTTCAATTGTTATCTGGTTTGTTGCATATTTGTAATGATATGTATTTGATACGAACAGGTCTGTTCAGTATGGCTGGATACATACTGATATAAGTTAAGTTCTCAAAATCTATTCTTGGAGCGTCCATCGACAACTGTCTCGCCTCAAGCCTGTACATTCTAATTGTTACAATTATAATTGTGGCTATCATATGCTCGAGCCGAGACAAAAAAACAAGCAACACAAATATGAAGCAAATGACGCTCGAAACGCAAGCTGCAACCGCATCTCGGATTGAGCCAGTGCCGATTGAGATTCAAATTGAGGAACGGACAACATCACTTGAGGAACAATCCGAAGGCGGTTGGCGACTTGTCACGCAGCTTAACATCTTTCATTAAATCATCCCTAAAAGACAAGATTGAAATCGAAATGTTTTCAAGTTGTTAAGAGAGACCAATTTAGAACGTGATTTAATGTTAGTGTTAATTATTGATCCAAAATGTATATACCTGACTTACATGGATCATCGAATTTCCTGCTGAAGCTATTTTCTATTATTAGAACAAAATAAATGCGCTTGTTCAAATATATCATACAGTTTTATGTTCAGTTTATACAGTTATTTGTTGACAACAATACTTTTAATCACACACAGTTCTCCGATAAAATTCAGTGTCAGTCTGTCATGCACTGGTTGCTTTAAAAATAAGGATATAATCGTCGTTCTGACAGAAAGACGTAAGACTTGTTGTCTGTAAAGCTTTTTGACTTGTTTGAATAAAATGAATAAGTAAGTATAAATAGTAAAAATGTTTGTGCACGCCTGAAATATGAATAAAAGGCAAAAAAACACGCAAATAGATAAAGAGGCAACTTATCCATCCATTGGCACTCTATTTGCAACGAATCAACATGAACATATGACTGGGTAAAGTTGAACTAACCAAAGTTTAGATCTCTCCACCATGAGTGTGTAATTGTATTCTTTTAGGCATAGTCCATATTCCAAGACTGCATAGTTCGTTTAGTTTAAATGGGCGTTTAAGGTCCTATGCAGTGGTCGAGAGGGAATGTAAATGTAAAAGTCTACAAACGATTTGTGCATATTTTATTACAAACCATCGTGTCTGTACATTAACAATAAAATACTAGAGCAATAGCTGATATGGAGTTTCGTTTCGTTAAAGCTTTAAACCTGGGCGTGTACGTATTCGTACCGAAATAAAAAAAGAAAACCACTTTTAGTCTTAAGATTTAAATTGTCTTTGAAAGACTTGCATGTTAAGCAAGGTTTATTTGACTATATCAACGGTTAAATATTAACACAAACCAAAGTGTCATATAAACGGCGTTTCATACAACTCATGAAAACTTATTAATTTTGTTTCATTCGTGATTTCTTTATGGAGCTTCAAATATACGCAAATCTTACAGGACAACCGACAAAGCAGGCTTTAACTTCAAGCATATGGCCTTATCTGAACCCCATCTCACACATTACAGATTGTATGTGTGAACTATTTGCCATAAAACCAGGTCAACAACTAGATAGCCATTTTAACAAGAGCTATTTCGGAAATTTTTCTTTTTACACAAGTTTTATGAGAAATATGATGTAAAACAATAAACAATTTCGGTACTCTGTTTGAATCGACCGGATGCTATTACTCATAAAAATCCAACATTAGTATTTATTTGTTTGCTACATGATTCTGTCTATATCTTTGTGATGAAAGTGTGCTGTAAAAACGTAACATTCATAATAATGAGTCAAGTCGGTAACTCTTCAGTTCTGTTTACGTTTCAGTTTTGATTTAATAAAAAAGCTCACTCTAATTTACAAAATTCTAAGTTTACACAGACTTTAATACATGGTACATGTAACGGTCTCAACTTTAAATAAGAAAGTCAACATGATTACATACGTTGGTTCATTTATGTCGATATATTTATATTGTGTCTGTTAACTTTATCACAATTTCAAAGACGGATTTGTCGATACTAATAAATAAACTTCCAAGATTGTACGTTTAAAAATATTGTGTATACATATTTTTATGTAACAGCAGTTGCTTTTATTATTAATCGCTCGTTTTTTATCGTTCAACAATTTTTTAGCTAGGGACAATATTTGTGGTTGTCATGGTATGTCATTTTCAGTATAAACAGTCAACTTAATTCTTTATGAAGCAGTCAGTAAGAGTTAAGCTTTGATAGACATAGGATTCATCTTCTTGTAAATCACGGGCTTCCCGCCCGATTGCTAGAATATTGGGCTAGAGTATTTGATCGTGAACGTTACTGAATTTTATCTTGTATATTTAAATATTGTGTGGACTTGAAAAGCGTCGCGTTAAAATGCAAGTAAACTTGAATGAAAACTTTATCGGACTCGCATTTATCTTTATTTCGCCAAATTGCGAATCAAAATCTTTTCAAATTCTCTGGCCTTGAAACCAGATCATTAAATTGTTTATTATCGAAAAATGTATATCTAATTTGTTCTGAATATCGCGTTGGAAATTTAAGTGGCTCGATGTTTGTTTGCTTCCGTAAAGAGATTAAAATGCTTTTATCACGCAGTGTTTCAAATGTAACGGCGGTCAACAAATATCGATGCAACAAACTATCAGGCTGATATATCAAACAAAGTTCAAACAACATGATGTGTTAAAATTCGCTTTATATAAACTAATATAACTGCTTTGAAGAATGATTTTCAAGTTTAAAGAGGAGCATTTTTACATCAATAGACGTGTTCATCGATTTTACCCTTTATCTTCTGCTTAATGAATGATGTTCACAGTAGAATTTTGATAACAATTCCTCAGGGTCATATCCACTTTGCGTTAGACATTTAAGGACAGGTATGCATGTTAACGGTACGCATTATCAGAGTATTTGATAACTAAATCGATACAACGTTGAACAAGTTTGCTGCACGGCAACGAAGGTGAAAATTGTTACAATCAGCTATTTGTTCTATATTTACTCGCCACACATAGAAAATATCAGTTGAAAAATAGTCACCCCCGCGTAAAAATTGGGTACGGGTAAAATTAAAAAGTATATGTTAGAAAGCAAGTTTGAAATAAAATAGTACGTAGTGATTATAATAAGTCATTTCAATGTACTGTGTCATTATTTTTTGCCGCAATATGTATTTCCATTGAAAATATAAAGGCCAAGTTATACCACTGTAAGAAACTTGGACTGTATTTAAATATAAGCACGAATATTGTCTGTCGTTTAATTCCATGAATCATGTTGCACGTTTGAGAAAAAAATCTTGAGTTAAGCAAACACACACTTATCATTCCGGAAGGTGTTGAATGGGAAACATGTGCTGATTTCGACGAATTTGTCCATTAACGCTGACCTAAAATGCACGGTTGATAACACTATTCACAAGGCCAATGCATTTGTATAGCTAACATATTATTTGCAAATAGCAATACCGTCGGGAAATCGTTGAAGACGAAATAGGACTTACGGTGGGTTTGCATAATTGAGATTTTTTAATTTTTCTTATTTTGTTTTAAGTACTATTATTATTTTGTATTGTTTATACCTGATTACATGCATGCTTAGATGTCACACGGTGTTAATTTTGACAAGTGCGCATGACACGTCGGATACATGTAATGAAATTAGTGTTTTAATATTTTATTTTACAAACTTGTATTTGTAAGTATGCATTATAAATGCAGAAATCATGTTATACGTGTGAGCATATTTCAAACTGAAAATATATAACAACAATACCATATTGTGCTTTAAACTTTTGCCAAAGTGACCGAGGATAATGCAACATATTAGAACATGTTCGCACTATATTTGCAGGAAGTGCGTTGATACATACATCGGCAATGGTCTGTGATAGTTGTATAGGGGCGATCGTTTTGGCATTTTTACTCAGTCCAGTAATAATGCAAGGTATCGGCATGTTTGGTAACGACTGGGTACACAACCCGGCATGTGACCTCGTCAGCAAGAGCACTGCGTGCTCGTGTCCAAGAAAAAATGAAACTCACAGCACATATTGCGGGACCGATCTAGAGATTGGAGGTATAATTATAATGACTTAAATATTTTTTTGTAATCTCACGTTGATACTCATCATAACTTCAGTTATGTGTAACAAACTTTCACTTTCACACATAACACTTGTTTTTATTTCAGTCGTATCACTGTTGTACACATAACTGTATGCATGCTACATCATACGATATTGCATAGCCACTCTGTTACATGATTAAAGAGACTGTGTCATACCATGTATATTTGTTTCAAGACTTCGTCATATAAATAAACAAAAAAGATGCACATACGTTTACCTTTTAACTGTCCTATTTTGTATTCATCTCTATGCATATGAACCGATAACATAACATACATTCAGACATGCGATCATGTTAAAAGGATCATGTCTCAGATATAATACTTAAATCTGGAAGCTAAACAGTTTTGTTTTAAATCTCCATAGTTAAGAAGATTACTGTATTTAATGCTCATGGGTCATTGCACATATTGAAATGAAGTCATGTTTTCTTTCGTAAGTTAGTTATTAATGGCAAAGTGTGAGGTTTTAGTCGTCATTCAACCTGTTTTAACCCCAAATGCTTGACATTGACCGTTCCAAGAGGTTGACCCCAGATTTGTCATTTTTATATTGTATGCCATGTTTTTATATGTCGTGTATTATACAGGCAATATGTTGCCAAAAATTCAAGAACATTTATTTACCCACATCCAATACAAATCTCTTAGCATGGCTTTGAACATAATTTGTATCTTTAAATGATCTATAAACCCATATAGAGGCGACTTATGCTATAACGGGCAAGAAAGTTTGTACTTATATAGAGCTTGGTTAACTTTTTGCAAAGCATGTCATCAAGTTGCTTTCTGTTTGGCAATTAGCTGTCCGAGAGCCCTTCAGGTACCTTGGACAAAAGGTGTTGCTATGATACTAAATTCAGAGACCTTATCCAACAACAAGCTTGGGAGAAGTTTGTATCAACATTCAAATTATCATTACCACAGATGAGAATATAAGAGGTTTTGAGAACTATACTGTTAAACCATTAATACAAATTACTTAAAGTTTATTGTAAATCGTTCTGATTCTCATGTTAAAAAGGGCCTTTCAAGGATTTTGGCATGAATTGAAGTTTTTCATTTAATGTTTTATATTGATAAATGTAAACATTTGGTCTAAAGGATCTAGTAAACAACAAGAATAAAATTAAAGAAAGAAAAATAAGTAACCTTCAACTGGGCTTGTACCACTGACCCCTGGAATAAAAGTCTATCGCATATACCACTCGGCCATCCGTGCCCATGCTCTGCCCGTCGTATTTTATACTTTATATTATCAATCCTCGTAGTGTCACAAAATTTGACGACAACAACAAAACTTTCCAAATTATTAAATCGTTTCGCGTTGCAACGCTTTATTAATATTCAGGTTTTTAAATCGTAAAAAGATGCATATAAAATATATATTTAAGAGAATGTTTAATGTTCAGTAATACTGATTCTTCACAAATATCATAACTACAGCTAAAATTTAAGAATCTAGATATTTTTATTTTGTCAATTTACCAAAACGTGAAAAGATCCCTTAATACAGCACTTTAGATAAATCCACATTTCATATTCAGATATCTTTATAGACAGCATTGATGTTCACATATACACCATTTATGAATACTGAATATCTATAAAGCATGAATCACCCATGCCTCTAGCCACCATTTACATCAAACCAAGGTATAATTAAGACTATTTAATCCAACTTACAATTAAACATTACATCATAAAGTATTCTACCATTCATGCTTATCTTGGATTTATTTATTCAAGTCAAAAAAGCGTCAGTGCATATAATCTTACGATTACAAAATAAAAGCACAGAATTTGTATTAATTTGATCCCAGTTTAGTTTTAAAAGTAAAAGGTTCAAGATGACAAATTAAAAACATCGCTTCTGGTTTTCATGAAACCGTTCTGTTAATGTTTTAACAAATTAAGCCCATTTAATAGGTATTTCATTTATTGCAGAGAAATAAATCGTAAACATAGTATATGACAGGGGAGTTCAAATATTAGATCTAATGAATACAGCTTTGGAATATGACTATTAAAACTTACCGCACTTTCTAGTGATTGGTCGCGTTTTAGAACAAATATTAAATAGTATATGTAAACATGAAACAGAGCAATCATTCTTAAGTATATCAACAGGAATATCATTGACACACCAACACGCCTTGCCTTTTCTTCGGCTATTCAATTGCTTACTTCTAAAAAAGTTAATTTTCATATAGACAAATACATAATCACTTATAACAACATCTGTGCTAGGCAGAATATTAGAATTACTATGTTCTTTAATATAAAACTTCCTATTAGCATCTTTGCACGTATTTTGAAATATAATGGGTTACACAACATCATTATCAGACATCATGTTTGGAATAAAAGTT
Source organism: Dreissena polymorpha (assembly GCF_020536995.1). NCBI lineage: Eukaryota > Metazoa > Mollusca > Bivalvia > Myida > Dreissenidae > Dreissena > Dreissena polymorpha. Next base: position 136,586,687 of record NC_068355.1, on the reverse strand, counting down.
TTATTATTATTAAAGCTTATGCCTATTTTACCTTTGTTTGTTTATTTATTCTTGGTAAATCTCACAGAAGCTTAACATATATATATATATATATATATATATATATATATATATATATATATATATATATATATATATATATATATATATATATATATATATATATATATATATATTTATATATAGTGGGCTTTTATGTTTGAGTAATTTCTGCACATAGCATGATAATTGGATTGACGGTTACATTAGTTTATTGCAGAAATAATATTTTGTATTAAAATATTATCCAAAATACATTTGATAAAATTCAATGTCATATAGTGTAGTTTTAAGACCTTAAATAGTGTTCAAAATTATGGCAACATTTATTACTTGATATTAATTTTTTATGTCAGACCTGGACTACACGGCCCGTAAATTCCAAGAAGTCTCGTTTGGTTTACTACTTTTGCCGGTTATTTTCGGAATACTGGAGGCGTATTGCAACAGCAATTCAGAGGATGTAGGATGTCTAGGCACCTGTAGTGGAGCACTGTTTTTGTTATACCCTGTAGCAGGTAAAGTTTTTATTGGAATTTTCGTATACCCGCATCAATCTCAAGTTTATCATTTGAAAATACTTGATAGTATTTGCTAGCTCATAACAAGGGTAACATTCGACATTATTAAGAATGTGATATAAAATATAATAGTTCAACGTTCTTTTCATTGACAATTGTCTTATCATTGACGTCGCACTGAATTGCGGCGACTAGTATGTAATACGTTTTTTTTCGCTTATGGGAGGAGAAGTTATTTTACGGATCAATGTATATATTTTTGTTGTCAGAATATCTTGCATAATGGTGATTTTTTGTGTAAATTAGTGTAAATAAGTACTGCATTTGTGCCTATTACATTTACTACAACATATATTGCCAATAATGCAAAGCTAATTCTTTTAATTAATAACTGATCACAGGGACTGGGCAATTATAAAAGATCACAGTGACTGGACAAATACGCGAACCGGTGAAACTTTCTGGTTTTGTATAAAAACAAAAATTCTTTGTTCCACTATCCTAGCAACCACCTAGTTACTAATAAATTGCGCTAGAGAGCGCGAAGCGCGACTCATTTTCTTAATTGTAATAATGAGTCTTGATAAAGGAAGCAGACGATTATCAATGAGGAGCACCATCACAGCACCCCAGTCTCATTACTATCAAGTCCGCCTACAGGTTTTTTTAAGGACCTTATATAGAAGGCCGCAGGCTTGATCGCATCTTGCCAGAGGTATGGACCCTTTGGTATGGACCTTTAACCCCGCTCACTATCCAGCGTTTAAACCTGCGGGTTTACATTTAAACCGACTATTAATAGCTTATTAATATCTTAGTTAGAAGGTGATTATTCAAGCGGTTCCGTAGTGTAGTGATTACACGCTCGCTTCACATGTGAGAGGCCCAAGGTTCGAGCCCCAGTAGAATCAAATTGTTTTATATGTGTTCTATGTTAACTTTTTGTTTTGATGTAGACATTTTAGTTTAAATAAATACGCTGTTCTATTGTAACCATTTTTTGTTTTTATTTTGCCCATGAAATATATGTGTGAAGGGGTGGGGGTTCGTAAACACATTAAAACTTTTACCGTGTTTTCATATCAATGAGTACTCAACCCCTATCGTAAATAAGCAACGTAAGAATAAGTTCAGAATCACTTCCTCTTGAAGTTGAGAAAAATATGAAATTACGCTTACAAGATGAAGCAGATTTGTTAAAACCCACACAGTTCTGTTCCATTAATGAAAACTGCTCACGGATGCCAATGAAAAAAAAGGAAACCAATGTAAATAAAATGAACTATGAATAATTTGGGAGTTACAACACAAAATCATAGATAATGGTTATTTGGGGGTTATAACACAACATCATAGATAATAGTTAAATGGGAGTTATAAGATGAAGCAGATTTTTTAAAACCCACACAGTTCTGTTCCATTAATGAAAACTGCTCACGGATGCCAATGAAAAAAAAGGAAACCAATGTAAATAAAATGAACTATGAATTATTTGGGAGTTACAACACAAAATCATAGATAATGGTCATTTGGGGGTTATAACACAACATCATATATAATAGTTAAATGGGAGTTATAACACAAAATCATAGATTATGGTTATACCAGTATCTTTTTCTATTTTGTTTAAGATAATCGGCCAATATATTAATATTTACAGTAGAAAAAAAATCGTTCCAATTAACTTCATTGAGTGCCTTTTACACTGAAATTCCCGACGCCCTTTGATGCTTTGCATCAATTCTTATCTTGTCATTATTTTAAATCATCATTCAAAACTAATGCATTGCATTATCCGTTCCAAGGCAGTAATTGCTAGACAACATCAACCTGGCACTTGAATTATGCATGACAATAAATATTTAAGTACCTTACATATCAATACAGAAGTTACATCACTGAGAGCAAGGACAATCGATAAAAGTATTTTAAAATAAACTAAATTTCAATTTTAATAGTCACTAAATAAAAAACGTGTGTTTACTTTTATGTACACCCGAGTCATATAGATTGTTCGCATAATGACAAAAGATTTGCACTCACTTTGAATGACAATACATCACGCCATGGATTTATGTCATTTTTATATGTACCTGACAAAATTGATCGGAAAACTGGTTGTCTAAGTGTTCCGAATAACAACTATTTGTGCGCGTAAGTTGTACTAATATAAAGGCTCGCAAGCTAAACGCCAGTTTTAAAAAATGTGAATGTTGAGGGTTTGAGGTTGTACTCATTCTTATTGAAGACCATCGGATTATTACAACATTTACCATTCTCTCTGATATATCTAGCGTCTCATTGTTCAAATGTCAACCGGAGCACATTTGTTATAGGTCTGTGCAGTCTTACGGGTTGCATCATCATAAAGATAAAGTTTTCCGAGTCCAGTATTGGTTCCTCACTCAACTACTGTGTTGCCTCTGGTCTGGAGATCATAATCCTGACGGCCATCATCATCGCCGTCATATGCTACATCCGTCGGCGTCCAAGCCATTCAAGCAATGAACAGACGACGACCATGTCCACCGGGCAACTGACAACGGCGTCACCTGTTGAACCAGTATCGTTTGTGTCGATTCATGCCCAAGAAGAGACGACACACGTGGTAGAGACGGAAGGAGGATGGGTTATCTTACGACAACTGAACATTTTCCATTTGATTTATCATCTCAAATAGAAGAGAATATATCTTTGAACAAACTATAACAAACACAATGGTTGAACATAACAATATGCTTACTTGCTAAATGTAAATTGCTGTTCAAGCAATCACTAGTATAAGCAATAAAAATAGTTCAATATTTATTTATAAGGAGCTTTTGATTTCTTTAAAATAGTCGTCTACAAAATATATAATACATTTATCATTATCGATCCACTAACGTTTATGTTTTGAAGGAAGTAAGAAAAGTTGTATCCGTAAAATAAATACTTTATTTGACAATATTGTACTTAACATATTTGTTAGATACGATCGTTGTTAGCATACAAGTAATTCGTTTTCGTATAAAGGAACTTAATGCGTCGTTTAAAAAAGCAAACATTAAGCTTTAATGTTGTGTTTCAGATATTATTTGGTTATTGTTTCTATTGGTTAATGTGATTTTCCTTCATTTGTGATAATGTCGGTTTTGTTAATGCGAATGCGCCTTGATGGATGCTTAAAACGTTGTTATATATCCACTCACAACTTTCAAAGGGGTATTTTACTTGATAGTGATTGCTTATCCGTGATATCGGAAAAAACATTTCAATAGGCATACTGATGTATAAAATAACAGAGTCACTCATTTTCATGGCGGATACCGTTTGTAATTTCGAATAAAGATTCTATTGCATAGATATAGAGAATACTATCGTAGTGTCACTGTGTACTTAATCCGATAAGTTAAAGAAAGGTTTACACGGTGAGGTTTCTATTTATCCTACAATATTTATTAAAAAACATATCTCGTAAGACAATCAAACGATTAGCGTTTAATTGTTAAAAGCAAGAGCCAAAACGGATTAAAATAGTTGCACCGAACCTTACGTAGTGATATAAAAATAATTTGTGAACTTTCTCAGCAATGCCACGCGAAATAGACCTTAACAAATCAATGAAAATGCAGAGTAACAAGACAAAATATCGCGTAATGCGTCGGTTCAAATTTAATTAGCATTAAAACGCTTACAAACTCAAGTTGAACACAGTTTATGGTTATTTTCAAACTTAAATATTGTTTCCGCTTTGCAAATGGCCAAAAAATAAGATTGCTGCCATTTTTAAATAACAAAATATATACACCTTCGTCAAGCATAATTCGGCATTTATCCTCGCCGATATGGTTTTTTTTTTTAGTATATACACAACTTTTATTTTGACATACTTTTTACCAACTGGCGTCAAATCTCTTGCGGCTAATACTCTACTCTCCAAAGTTGTTGTATGGATATCAATTACCATTTTTATTTTTGTATAAGTGTGTTTGCTTCCAGAATGAATTGAAACTCTGCACGCGGCAAACACAATACATATTTTCTTCGCCTTCTTCCTTTTCCATTTTAAAACAGTTGATGAAAGCAAGCAATTCTTTGTGCAAAGCCATTCTTTGATCAACTAACACACGAATGACCTATTAGTCAAAGAAATTAACCCTTTACTTCTACGTGCATTTCCGTCGGAAAGTAATAGGCAATTCACAAAAATTGTTTCTAGTGAACTTTAACTGAATGAAGAACAAATCGCCAAACTGCAATACATCATTCATTCAGAACATAGACGCGAGTGTCTATGCGTTTTGTAACGCAGTTGCATTAACAAATGACGTAATTGTGTTTTAAGAACAGATTATTATACTGCAATTTGAATTAAAGTGTTGGAATATAGGACATCAGTAGGAATGTATTATATAGTTCGTTCATAATGTAGAATGTACTCGAATTATGCGATGTTTTAAATTAAGTCTTTTTGATGAATCATTTTCGGATTTAGAAAATTGTCAGTGACTTAAAAGACGGTTAAATCTTAAAGTCGATGCAAGTATATATTGAAAGTTAATTCGTCTACAAGTCTATGGCCTTTAACCGTAATGCCATACAAGGTAGTCCGCTATGTACCTGAAGTATAAAGGCTGTTAGGCTATTAGGCATGTAAAGCTCACGTTTATATGGCACCTAGAGTTTCCTTCTATAATATCATTTTGCTGTAAGATGAAAGGCGTTTAGTCTAACCACCATATACGTAATATATGTTTTACCTTTAATAAAGCTACGGAAAAGACGCTCGGACAGAGGAACAGGAAGTGAACGTGTTAACATACATGGCGCACGGATAACAAAGCATTTAAGCATTTGCAATATTGATATACTGCTATGTAATTGGGCTCCGGCATTTAGCATCTCGTATAACGGTTTTCCAAGAGATGCATTCGAATATCGAATTATGGATGCTAAGTTTTTTGTTATATTCGTACTCAGTGCTTTCCACAGGATTTTTGTCAGACTCACCGGGGCTGATAGGGGGTGACACCCCTCCCGACGTTGATTTTTTTAAATTTAGTGTGTCAATTGACATTCTGTGGTGCGCTATAACTCAAAGAAAAACAGCGTCAAACGACGTCATATTTGGTGCGCTATGACTCTTCAAGAAAATCCCCCAGTCATTTAAACATATATATTGTTTAATTGTTTTAAAACTTTCCCGCATAGATAGTAGAATCCCGACTCGAACGATTCCCCAATACATCCGTTTCAACTCGACTCTATTACTGTATACTTAGTTACTTACTACTTTTCAAGTTTTTATTTATTACCCGATAATCCCGTTTATTCCGTTTTAATAAATCACTTTCTGGTAAATATTTGCGTTAAAAGCTCTAAATTATTTCTTTTACACAAACCTTGCCATTTTTCTATAGTATCAAATTAATTTTAAATGACTATAGATTTGATGAAATATTTCCTCTGAACACGCGTCAATCCCCTGACGTGTTGTGTGCTTAGTTAAAACGCTCAATACACCAATGCTCACCCAAATGACGCGACGTTGTACATGCGGCATAATTTTTGCGCTCTTTTTAATTGAGAAAAAGATTCGACACACAATAAATTTGCACTGCTAATTTGAAGCAAGAATATTTCAACGTTGCAATTTGAAGCAAGAATATTTCAACGTTGCGGTAACATTTACATTCGGAAGTGTGTTTCGGATTTAAAACGCGTTAACATATCCACATACGGGAATGGTTTTCGGATTACAAATTTAATTATTCCCATTTGAGATTTAAACAAATATTAACAGTTGCGTTATGAATTCAACGATAATATGTTTAAACACTTTACGAGTCGAATATAAATGTTTTGACGGAATTATGCATGAAATTCACGTTGTCCACGAGGATTACGGCCGGTTGTCATCATCAGTCTTCTAAGTAACTGGCTAAGATTTATCTGGCAATTACATGTATCGTCTTTTCCAAAGAACACGCGTAAATCGCCTGACATGATGTTCATGTTTTTATACAACACAAAATACCTCCACACTTTCCATGCGACGTTCTACATGTCTGCATATTTTTCGCGCGCTTTTTCTTGATACACAGGATAATACACTGTTTATTTGACGCTACAATTTGTTTATGTCGCGTAAGCATTAAAATTCGGGAGCGTGTTTCGGATTACAAATTGATGATGTTCATTTGAAAATCGAACGAAACATTTACAATTGTGCGTTATAAATTCAACGATTATTTGTTAAAGCGCATTAAGTGTCGAAAAAACGAGGTGAATCAGTTCTATAAATGGACATGATGAAATATACATTCACTGGAATTAAATTGTTATCGCATAAATTGTTACCCGGAGTTATTTGCACAACTTACTCGCCACAAGTAAGTAATTGCTTTCCACTTGCAATTAATTTCTCGTATTAATTATGTGTCACACGGAGCGTATATAGAGTCCGTGTGTGTCATAAGTAACACTTGTTTACAGAAAAAGGTGTGATGATGATGCCCGAAACCGTCTTTAATGTACTGTTCTAGTTACCGGTTTAATATTGCGTGAATGGTACAACTTGCTAATCAAGCTGCGATAAACTCTTACTTCTTGTCTGACGTCAATCAAAAATAATTGTCGATAGTTAACCCCGCCCTCAAAAGCATTCGCGTAACCTATTGGACGATGAACATCACAGTTTGACGACTGGAAAGTTACCTGAGAGTTTCCTGTGATACATCATTGTAAGCATATATGACTGTGTTATGTGGCTAGAATAATCGATACGCGCGTCATGCTATCTCCTACCAGTGGATTATCTATGACCCCATGTGGTGTTTATGGCGATAACATGCGAAAGTAGGTACCAAGTGCTCTTTTAAAACAGGGAATATTGATACATTGATAGAGAAACCTTGATTTTTTTTTACATTCTCCACTTTCTTTTACTGAAAAATACACTGATCGGAAAATTTCAAGCGCCCCGGGGACTCTGATTTCCCGGCGAGGGACTGATAAATGGCCTGTGGAAAACCCTGGTACTATAGCTTACAAAAAGAAGATATTTAGGTGATAAAAAGAGAACATGTATTTTTCCTTTTTGGGCAATAACGTGAATTATTGTTCTCAGTAAACTGAGATTAAAAATACTTTCACGAGTGCCTGATCATGTTTCTTTTTCAATATTGATTTTCATTATTAAAAAATAGCAAAATAACTGTGACATAACGGTATATGCTTATTGTTTATTCTTATGATAGAAATTGAAGTACAGATAGATTTAATAATAGGGAAATATTTAAATAATATGTTTGAGTATGTGACATTGCTGTATGTTGCGGGTATTTAGGAATTAACATAACAGATGTTAGTTCGGATGGGACATGTACTGAAGTTTGAAAAATTGATTATGGAAGTATGGTTTCATTTCTCCAATGTAGTTCAATTATCGGGAACATCTGTTGACATGGTCTTAGTCCTGATTAACAATTTGGCTCGTAAGTCAACATTACTACAAACCAATACATAATTAAGATATGATAATTATACAAGGGTAATTCCAATTTCCCAAGGTACATAACAGATACAAGTTCAGATTGAATGTGTATCGAATGTGTATCGGGGTTTACATAATTGATTATAGAAGTGTTAGGATTCATATTACCAATGAGGTTTGTCCATAGATAACATCTGGTTATATGATCAAGTGTGCTTAATGAAATGAGGTTTCCTGTTCCCAAAGTGATAATTGTGTATTGCACTTTTCTGCTGTGACAGATGCATGAGCATCCACCCGATCAATAAGGGTTATTCAAAGGGGTGGGTTTAGAAAATCGGGGGAAAATTACAGTCAACCAATCAAGAATGGGATAGGAAATATCTAAATTTTATGTTTATGTACCTTAGAATAAAATGCTGGGTTATTGTGGTAAGACGGTAAGATCCTGCGGTTAGATTTGGAAAAGAACTTTGAGATTTGTCACGTCTTCTTGACGTGGTGGCCATGTTGGCCGCCGCGCTGTAAAATTGTCTTTCACGAACAATAGTAAGCGTTGTGTTAGAATATATTCAACAGAAATAAATCACGATGAAAACGGAAATGAACTTTGTTTGTTACTGTGTGTTTTCTACGAACGATACAAAATTACGTGACATATCAAGCCGTCAATAGTAATCAAGTGGTACATCACTGTGTATTAAAGAAACTGAGTTTAAGATCTAATGAGCTTAATGGACGGTTACAAAAAATTCAAACAAGAGTAGAGCTATACGTAAGTTAACATACACTTAGTGTAAGTTATAAATATGAGTGTCGCTCTTGAAAAATGGGCCTTTTTTCATTATGTAAAGTGTCGACCCAGATAAGTATGTGCAGTCCGAACACGCCTTGACTGGATTTTTGTTGAATCTTACTTTAAAGGGACCGTTAACCACGAATGACGGAAAAACAGTTCTAAACAGTTCTAAAATACCGTATTTTTTTTTACAATTATTAGTTTATATTGATTACAATATAACGACTAGTATATTACATTTTTTTTTAAAGTTAATATTTTCAGTAAATTCGGTATTAAAATGTCGCGATGTGAAATCGAAAGTACATCGCGAAAATAGGTGACATAACGATAAAAACACTATAAATAATGCAACTTGATTGATTTATATATGAAATAATATACAATTCACTACGCATGCACAATTTGCATTTCTGGGTTTAGCAGGTGACAATGATGATGAATCTACTTGCGTTAGTTACAGTTAACTGGTAGTTACCTGGTACACATACGCAGTAAAATTGTATTACCAAATATATGAAAACATGAAAACTTTCCAATTTTATAGAAGCTTTGGACATGCTGAAGAGACAGAAATTGATACAAATAAGTAAATCAGACATTAGAGCAATGCGATCATTTCTATAATTGGTCATGTAATCTCTAGAAAGGGATTCAGGAATTAATAGCACAACGTGTTGCCTATGAGTACACAGATTGACGACATAATGAAGACCGGAAGGAAATGCTGAGCATGCTTTCAGGTGACGTGTACTTTACTGTTTCTTAGCTTATGTTAAGAAATAAACATGCTTACAGCAGAAACAGCCGGCCGAACAGTTTCAACCCAAAACGATTCTAAAATCTCCCAGTTGTCGACAATATAAAATATACATACACATATATACCATATATCTGATACAGCAGAAGCAATTAAAACTACATATAACGACGTTGCTTAGAGTTGTTGTTGAGTTTCGTTTCGTATGTATGTCATCTTACATTAGAACTACGAGATGTTGTTATTGAAATGCCGATAAGTAATGGTCATTCGTACATTATTTCATTTTAAAATGCTCAGGGCATAGTTGCTAAAAAATTACCGACCATTTAAGCTTAAAGTCGTTTATGTTTGGATCGATTTATTCACATGACTTAATTGCTAACTTTTATAATATATGTATTAATTGTAAAAATAATGTGCATGTGTTTGATAATTACATTTATTTAAAATAGAATTTTATTTGGATCTGAAGTGAACAGAATGTAAATTTAAATGCCCGTTACAGTTTTGGAGTAATCGGGAACTGATAAAAAAATATGCAAGTTTATCTTAAACTTTAACTATATTTGACTGTGATGTACTCGGTAGCGTTCCTGATAGGTTTACAACGAAAATTGTGTTTATAGAAATGTAAGCGAAATGTCTCTTACTACGCACTCATGTCATTGATATTCTATACACTAATGTATACTACATTCACTAATACTTGTGTGAATTAATTTTTATTCTATGTATGAAACGTTTAAAACGTTTGCATCGTTATCTCTTTCAAAATGTGATAACATATGCTTGATACCAGGTTATTCTACGAAAGGAAGTTAAATTGCAGCTTTCATAAAAGAGTATTGTAAAATTGTGACTGGACATATAACAGCAGGTAACCTTAATGATCCAGCGGTTGGTTATATATATACAAATAATAAAACACATATATTATGTAGTTATATTGCGTTTTGTGATTGTATTTTTTATGCATTTTCAGAAAGTTATGACGCCTGTCGATGTGAAACAATTTAATTATACATGTTATGGTGTTCGTTTACTTGCTTTGTATGTACATATTATATTACAGTTAGAAATGGCTTCACTCGAATGCGGTGGCTACGTTATGCTGGTGGTCTTATTGTGCCCACTTATTCTGCAAGGTATCGGTCTCTACAGCAGGGACTGGGTGGACGGATCGGCATGCGAGGTGTTCGGGAAAACGTCGCAGTGTTGTATCAACGCCTCGCTTTGTGCACCCGGCATTGGTTTAGGTATTTTATTGAGTTGAATGATGTATTGTTTGTCTAAATTATTGTTTTCATGTTCATTTGCACGGAACATGTTAACTTTGGTACTGGGTTATTTTATATTAATTAATTGGAAATCAACATGCGGCAGAGACGGAAAGAGTCCCGGTTTTCTATATTTATAAGAACGCTTAAAATGCACAAGCCAAGAACATGCAAAATAACTTTCAGGTGCCGACACCGTAGCGCTTGGCTTTGAGATTGCTTCGTGCATACTTATAGCCTTTCCAGTGTTATACGCGATTGCGGAGGCCTGTTGCGACCCTGACGAGTTAAAAAGTTGTCCTGGTCTTGTCAGTGGCTTGCTGTTCATAGGTTACCCTTTGGCAGGTATTTTAACTACACGTAATTCTATTACGACTTCTACTACTACTACTACTACTACTACTAATGCAACTACTACGACTACAACAACTACTACTGCCGCTGCTGCTGCTGCTACTTCTACTACTACTACTACTTCTACTACTACTACTACTACTTCTACTACTACTGCTACTACTACTACTACTACTACTACTACTACTACTACTACTACTACTACTACTACTACTACCACTTCTACTACTACTACTACTACTTATGCAACAACAACTACTACACCAACAACTACTACTGCTGCTGCTGCTCTACTACTACTACTACTACTACTTCTTCTTCTACTACTACTACTTCTACTACTACTACTTCTACTACTACTACTACTACTACTACTACTACTACTACTACTACTACTACTACTACTACTACTTCTACTACTACTACTACTACTACTACAACTACTACTACTACTACTACTACTACTACTACTTCTACTACTACGACTATTACTACTACTATTACTGCTACTACTACTACTACTACTACTACTACTACTATACTACTACTACTACTACTACTATCTACTACTACTACTACTACTACTTCTACTACTACTACTATACTACTCTACTACTACCACTACTACTACTACTAACTTACCACTACTACTACTACTACTACTATTACTACTACTACTACTACTACTACTACTTACTACTACTACTACTACTACTTCTACTACTACTACTACTACTACTTCTACTACTACTACTGCTGTCGTTACTTCTGCTTCTACTATTAGAGCTACGTATACTTCACTCCTACTTCTAAAAGAACAACTTATAATAATAATAATATAGAGGATGTTTGTTGGATTTGGTGGAATATCGATTTTAATTCACTCGTGATCATAGAAAATGATATTTGCGCCACTCGTGAAACAATATTTTTTCTATTATCACGAGTGAATTAAAATCGATATTCTACCAAATCCAACACATTTTCGTTTTATTTTATGCTTTTAAATGATTATTTTTGTATTTTTGCCATTCTGGACAATATTATTTCCTGTTGGGCGGCCCCATATATTTTAAATGTGAGCTCTTCAGTATGTTTTTATAAACATCTATGCAGAGTAGTCCCCCTTTGTAAAATGTGCGTTTAATTGGGGGTCACAATGGGGAAACAAAAGATATCTTAAAATAGTTCTGGTAAAACAATGAAAATTATCAATAATTTTCACTGTTATTTTTCACTGTTTGATACAGTGAAATATTAGTTTTAATTCACTGATATTTCTCTACAAACCATCGGAAAGCATAAAATTAAATTATGCTATTAATCATATTTAATGATTTTAGTAATAATAATAATACGGACAATAGTTATGTTGTTAATACTATTCTTGGTGTTATCTTATTGTTATTACTTGTTTGTGTCGTTTAACTTTCAGGATTTTGTAGCTTAATTGGGTGCATCATCATGAGAGCAAAGTTCGCAAAGTTTCATCTGGGTTCAGCCTTTGATTGCTGCCTTGCTTCGGGCCTTTATATATTGATTCTTTGCATTCTTGTCTTCGGATACACCTGGCACAAACACAAGCAATCCAGGGATAAAACTGACCGTCCTACTGAACTTGAAGTGGAATCGCGTGCTCGTCCAGAAAATGTAATTGAGTTCACCAACGTGCAGGAAACAACGCATGTGCGGGTGACACCGGATGGTAAATTAGAGTTTATAAGAAAATTAAACGTGTTTCAAATGTTCATTCACAAGTAACATAATCATACATGAAACAGGTATTTGACATGTGATGAAATTGCAGAAAAAAACAACAACACATTGTTCTTTCAACGTTGTAATGTAACACTTGTAAACATGTACATTATATATATTTAAAGACGCAATGAAAGCATATATTTATTAAATATTACTACTTTGTGTTTTTATTTGTCATTATAATACCTAAGCAGCAATGGAACGTAGTTAATATGAATTGTTCACAACGGCTATACAGTTTGTTTTTTCTGGTTGATTTACACTACTTTTAAACAAATGTTAATACACAACAAACTGCGTCACAGCCAACACTTTAAAAATAGTTTTTCAAAATCAAGCAAACAAGACACTATTAAACATCACAGCTGGAAATAACTGTTGAGTCATAATTCAAAGTCTCTAGTTTAGTCATTAAAATGCAAGCCAGTTTGTCCATTTAAAAACCATCTTAACACGCTTTTCAGCTATATATAATTTTGTAGTTGTACCACAATGTCGACGTGGGTAAATCGAGAAAGCAAAACAAACCAATACATTGCAATGCATGAGTCTTATGCATAAGAACTGTACATTAAGTACTGCAAACGCATCATATTTTGAATTTATTAAGCGGGATAGAGCCTTACATGAGGAAACCCCGGGATCAATCGCCATTCATGCTGACGATTGAATGAAAATTGGGAATGAATATATAAAACATAATATAAGGTTACATCGACAATAGCATAAATAATTCAATAGATTTTTTACAAATGATAACTAACCGTAATCGTGTACTGTTATACCATTATAAAAATACTAAAGATGATATGAATTTCCCTCGCAATAATCATCCCATCATTATTAAGCTGCTTAGGTTAATTGTAAGCATTGATTTTTAAACACAATATAAAATATAAAGAAGTGAAACTCCAGCTGCTGGAGCAGTATTGAATTTTCATTAAAAACAATTAGTTGGTCCTTTATTTAAGGCAAGTGACCGATTGCCCAAACAGTACAAAACAGCACAATACAGCACAATACAAACCAACATAAACACAAAATATGAATAAAGCTGGGGTCACCGCCTTGGAACGGTCAATGCAAAGCATTGGGACAAGACACAATTCCTTCATAGACAATTCTCATGAAGCAAGTACAAATTGACTTTTGCAAAAATTTCTCCAACGTTGATAACATTTTTATTCTACAAATTCTTGCATTGTTCGTAAAAATATTACGAGATAATAGTTTTTTAGCATTTTTTTATTTTCAAAATTGTTTGATTATGTTAGGATTATATGTTTATGGTCATTATAACATATAATAGTACTTGGAATTTTCTAAAAAATAAAATATATGTATAACACCATATGATCATGCATGCTGCCATGCCTACAATTTATGGTTATTTGCCTGATGACCTTGTTTAAGTATAATGTCTTCCGACTTTAAATCTCCTTTAATAACAATGACATACACTATTTTATGATAGCATATGCTGGCAGTACAAATATAAGTCACCAAATGTATCTTTACACACTTAAATGCTTCTATTGCGTTTTGGTGATAATACTTTTATATTTGCGACTTTGAAAAAAGATCTCCTTATGGTTTAAAACGTTCTATTAGTATGTATGTCAATGGAATAAGATATTACTTATGCCAATAATTGCATCGTTTTCGGTGCAAAGCGAAACATAAAACCGCCTAGCGACCGGAGGGTCATAGATTCATTCAATCCCAACTGAGATCTCTCATACCGTACTTGCTCCAGGATACGATAGCGTTTTGAAGAAGTCGTTAGCATTTAGTGCAAACTATCTTCAACAAATATGTTTATACAACAACTAAACCTGACCGATAACCCACTAGTAATTATTCACAGTTTTAAAAACATAGAGGAACTTGTCTTAAAATCAGCATTTGACATTTGCTAAAGATCACGTAGTAAAGCAAGTACGAAATGTTTTGATAGTGTTTTCGAAATTAAACAAATCTATATCGATTTGCAGGCCCGTAGTCAGAGTTTTTAAAAGATGGATGTGAATGTTATTGAGCAACGAAGTTGCGAAGATGTAGGTGGGGAAGGGGGTGTCCCCCTCATGCAATCGGGGGGTTCGGAGGTCCTCTCCCTAGAAAATTTTGAAAATAAAAAGTGAAATCCTGCATTCTGGTGGCCTTTTATCTTATAGAGCATTTTTATATGAAAAAACAATTTCATTGACTATACTCAGTGACTGATCGACACGAATATGATATAACATACATGTATTCCCCACTGCCGTTTTTCTATACCCACATTGTTCCATCAATCACGGAAATACATTAGTGTATACCCTTAGCTAGTATGCGCGTACACACTTTGTTTACATATGCAACAACACATTGATAGAATATAAAATCAACAATAAGAACGGTATACGATATCATTATTTATTGGAATCTTGTTAATATTTGTGTATTTTACCATTCCAAAATTCTACCATTCCTAAATCAATCAAATTAAAAGGAAATATTTGACTTTATTCAAAACAACTGTTTGTCTGCTACTATGGATAGTACCCGAGGCCCAGCATTGCTCCAAACGTACTAATAGTGTATTGTACAACAAACACTGATTAACAAAACTGGGTCTTCTCTTATCTGCATCAATACTAAACAGAAATCAAAATGTTATAATTGGTTAATTGTATTTTTTTTATTAATATTTTTAACAAATTAGTTATCTTTTTCTAAACAAATTTCAGAATATAACAATTAAGGCTTCATAAACACCATATAACCACAAACTACTGGCCCTATCGTCTTAACGTCCTTATAAATGTATACCAGAAATTGAAGAAAAAAGACTTATTTGCCCGTATGTTCAAGATCCGTCACAGTTAATGAACATTAAACGTTAACGTCCACCTGATCATATATGTTATAACGTTTTAAATTCATTATAACAACTGTTAAAGAGTATGGCAAATTTCATTGTGTCAAGTTTTACATAATTAAAACATTGTGGGCAGTTCTGTATGTGGAGCAGAACAGATGCCATAAGGTGTTAGTAAACTACAAACAAGCTACATAGCTTTGTAGAAATGATTTGTTTTCTTGCCATACAACAACAAAAAATTATCATGTCTTTAGCATAGCTGATATTTTTTGTCTGAAAACCCTTAAGGTTATCCGAAAATAGTTGTACGAGGATAAAAAAAAAACAACGCAGTGTACAATGTGAAATTGTTATACATCGTGGTAAAATGCAAAATTATTAACCAGTGACTCATTAGTTTTCGGTAATAGTCGACGGGTGTCTTTTGATTTCCATCATTTTCGGAAGCTGGCATAAAGTTAATAATAATCTAAAATGTACTCTCTTTCCTGTCGGTAGTATATTGAATTCAACATTATTGTAACGCTTAAATACGAAGACTCACTGAATTCCGGGGAAAGATAAATTATCGTTTTTGCGTCGAATAACGTTCGGTGCATTTTATAGTACAATTTTTTTCTCTCGTCAAAAAAATTGGGTGCGAACGCACCCAACGCACCCCCCCCCCCCAGGCTACGGGTATGATTTGTAAACAAACAATGTGTGTGATAAACGCTATTCTTCTAATTTCTACATATGGATATATATAGAGTCTCACTTATTTAAGAAGTACTTTAAGACTGTTGTGTTAAAAAGTACTCTTCATGTAAGGCTCTATGGCGTTCTTGGTCGCTTCTCATGACCAGTAGTTAAAAAACGTTTGGTTTGCTTTTGGTATAACTTCGTTTTAACAAATGTAATAATTTTAATAATGTAATTGGTATTATTGGGATTATGTATAGGAATGTTTTTCTCATAATGTCGTTAAAACTATTACTATATGATGATTCGTTTGACCAAAACAAATTATTTTTATTCTGTATAAAACATTTTTTTTTCATTTTGTATTAAATTTCGAATTCGAAATTATTATTTTTCAAGTAACAGTCGGATCGAGCAGATGTATGGCCAAATTTGACTTTTGGAGTCTTAGTGTGACTTTAGTCTTAGTGAGGGAGCAAAACTAGTGTTACATGCGAAACGCCGTCCTTTTCTTGATGGCATTTATGAAAGTACTTTTAACATCATTCCATATATGGCAAAGATATGACAGACAGGAATGTTTAGCTGTTTTATGACCAAATGTGAACCCCGACCTCTAAGTGGGACCTTAATCTTTGAGGTAGGGAGACAGACGTACCATGTTTTACCTTGTCATATTAATATCAATATCAACTAGACAATTGCTTTCGAAACGGAAAAATAGTTTATCTCGGCATTGGCTGTAAAATCGAGAATGTTGTTCGCAGGAGGCTGTCTGATGATGGTCAACACTTGTCTTAAGTGATATCTATGTTTAACCCTAGCCATAAACACTGCTCGTCATTCGATTTGATAAAAGCCTCATAAGTATGTAAATAAGATTTGAAGTTTATTTAAAATATTATTGTATATTTGTATGAAAGCTACCCTGACAAATGATGACATATGCGATATATTCATAAATACGAATTTGTGCACTCGTTTGCTTAGTAATTCATTGAAATCCAGTTATACACCACAGTCAAACTTCTGAAGATAGTGAGCGGAAACCGATTGATACATAAGTGACTCATGTGACTTTCACCGTTGACCTACGAAATTCACAATGAGTAATGGTAATGCGGTCATCAAGACAATTCAACATGTAAAGTATGAAAAGTTGAATGATAAGTGGTTCTTAAAATAAAACGGACACAACACGGCGTACTAACTAACAGGAGGACGGAAGGAAGGGCAGGGGAAACAATATGTTATCAGCAAAGACATAACAATTATGCATGTTAGAGTCGAAAATTTACAATTATAGGCAATGCGTATACATAAAAACCAATAAACATATTGAGTCGTTTTAATAAATGAAACAGCTTTAAATATATGATAGCAAAAATGATTTCAGCAAACGATTCACTTATCATACAGGAACGTGAAACACATCGTGATTTCTAACAAACTGTCAAGTTACATGTACTCTAAATAGAACATACGATAACAGAGAGTTAATACAAGGGCAATTCATATATACTTGCAAATCGTAATACCAACATGTTTGATACCAACTTGTGATCACAGAGAACATATATTTTTACTCGTTGCAGCGCCACAAGTGAAAATATTATTTTCAATAATCACTTGTGAATTAAAATTGATATCGCACCGAATCCAATAAATATCCTGTATATTTATAATAACCTACAGTGAAGTTCAGAAAACTCTTTCAGGAAAGAAATTATTGTTCTTACCCACTAATTCTATAACAAAACACCAATTATATGCATAAATGGATTAAAGCTGGGGTTAAGGCCTTTTAGCAGTGAAAACTATTATTAAGCCCATTTAACAACAGATTATTCAAACCTACCAGTATTTTTATTGTACCTTTTAGTTGTATAAATCACTGTTAATCAGATTAAGCTTAAAATAGAGATGTGTTAGTGTCTTTTCATAATAATACCTTTTCATTAAACAGCTTGAGCAGTACAAACGATCTATTGAAAAAAAAAATTGCGTGACAAACCTGACCTGTCTGACTTGTCTAGAATAGCATACAAAGGCGTGGCAAACATTTTTATTGCCGAACTTACCAGAGACAACCATGACTACTATAAAGACAACATTAGAAACGCAGAAGGAAATATACAAGGAAGGTATACTCTATAACATCAGATGTACATGTAGATCTAAGGAAACCCAACTTCCATTACTTACAAGTATGTTTTGCTTATGAATTCAAGCGATACTTAGCAGATAATCAAAATAAAAACAACATGCGACAGTAATTTGCTTTACTCAAATAGACTTTGATCAGGAATCCACTAACTGTTTTCAAACCACTCTTTCAAAGGGATATTCTTCAACTTATAAATGCATCCAAGGCTACAACATGTGAACTTGATGCGATCTCAACTTTTAGATTAAACGAACATCTTTCAATACTGACACTTATATTGACATAAATAGTAAATAGATCGCTGCTGTCTGGTGTGTGATAGACTATTGTTTAAGAAGAAATGTCTACCTTTGGAACTACCAAACTATCTTTCGGTTTCAAATTTGACATTTCTTAAAAAAATTCAGGACAAAAACGGAATTAAACAAAATTAACGATCAAATTGAGGCTTATGATCTCCTTCTCATTTCCAAAGTTCCTATAGAAGGCATCATGGAGTTGAACGGCAATGCTTAAAATGTATAATGACCTTCTAGAAACCATCGGCGACAATGCTTAAATGTATAATGACCTTCTAGAAACCATTGGTGAAGGACGCATCATTATCGTGGTTATAATTGGCTTGAATGCAGCGTTCGACAACTTTGATATCCCAATACTTATTCACATTCTTCAAGACGAATTTAATGTTCATGGCATTACCCTTTTCACCAATATAACAATAAAAGTGTTAGTCGAACAGTCAACATCTGAAACTAAACAATTCTTTTTCGGTGTCTCTCAGGGTTCTTTTGCTGGACCAGTTATATTTACCTTCTAGATATCTGCTCTCAACAAAGTGTTTCAAAAACACCCGGCCGATCTTTATGGATATGTGGATTACCATGTGATTGCATTCAAAATTCAAACTGGTAATTCCAAAAATGAGTCAACAGTTTTTCATCACCTTGCTAGTTGCCTAGATGTCATTGAGAGCATGTCGACCTTCAAACTAAAACTGAATCAATAAAAAACTGATAATATTGTACATGGGACCAGGCAACAGTTGGTGAAACTGAGTACTATAAGCTTGACCTCTTTGTGGCTTCGAATAAAATCATTTAAGAGATCTTGGTGTTAACATGACAAACACACTTAACTTTGCAATGGTCTTTTTACGGAAGTTTATGCGCAACTTCAAAAAGCTAGAGCAATTAAAAAATCATGCAGCTAGGGTAGTTATGAACGTTTTCTTCAGAAGAACCAATCACTGATCTTCTAAAACAGCTACACTGGCTTGCTGTAAAAGTCAGGGTGATGTTTGAAGTCTTAGTTGTTGTTTTTACAAACATTTACGAGCAAGCGTGAGACTTGCTTCACAAGAACTACGTCGTGCTCCCGAAGCTGCCCGAAGCCAATCTTGCGTTCGCTCGTAAATGTTCTTATATCATAGCCGGAAATTCACATGGAATATAATTTGACACACACATAAAAACGAGCATTTTGTATCGCGTTAAATCGGTGTTACCAGACCACATCTTTCTCTTAAATATTTGCTATTGCATTAAGGAAAAATGATTTTGTGAATGTAAACTTTATGTTTGGAAATATCGTACGAAAGATTTGTTGATTTTGAGTGTTTATGTGCTTTTAAAGGGGCCTTTTCACAGATTTTGGCATTTTTTAAACTTATTCATTAAATGCTTTATATTGATAAATGTAAACATTGGATCGTAAAAGCTCCAGTAAAAAATCAAGAATAAAATTTAAAAAAGGAATAGAACATTGCCCGGAGCAGGTTTCGAACCAGTAACCTCTGGAGTCCTGCCAGAGTCCGGAAGTAAAAACGCTTTAGCCTACTGAGCTATTCCGCCGAGTACACATACTGTTCGTATTTTATACCTTATATAAGCAATCTTCGTAGTTATACAAAATTTAACGACAAAAACAGAACTCTCCAAATTATTCAATTGTTTCGCGTTGCAACGCTTTATAATTTTTAGGTTTTATAATCGTCAAAAGATGCATATAATGGCTATATTAAAGCATGGTAAATGTTCAGTATAACTGTTTCATCACAAATATCATAACTAACACGAAAATTTGCGAATCTGAAACAACTTTTTTCAATATTGTCAATTTACCAAAGCGTGAAAAGATCCCTTTAAAATATTCCAATCGTAGCATTCTGTTTTGAAAGCAACATAAACGACGTATATGATAGAGCTAATTGCAAGACTATTCATAACTTGTCTTTATATTCATAACTTAAGTCCGTGTTATATCATCAAATCTAAAGTTCACCTGGCTGACAGTGAGCCTTCTGCCTCATTCTGCCTTTAATCCTTTATTAGTCCGCATTGCATTAAATTGTTTACCCGTTTCCGATTGGGATGCGTCCATTATTTCGTTACGCAGATATGCCTTATATAGAAAACATCGCATAATTCGCATTGCATACATGTACACGAACGTTTCTGCTTGCGTAACAGTCTGAGATAGGATCGTCATAAGAGATTGTTTCTGCAAATATTCTATTTTTGTCACAATACAGATATACATATATAAATAAATAAATAAATAGATATAGATAAATAAATAAATAAATATTATATATATATATATATATATATATATATATATATATATATATATATATATATATATATATATATATATATATATATATATACAGTAGACTCTGCCAATACCGGACTCTCTGAATACCGGAACTCTCCCGATTCCGAACGGTCGGGCTAGTCCCGTATTTACTCCTTGTATTTCTTTGTCAAAAAGATGTTGAATAAACCGAACTCTCTCAAAACCGGATACCAAACGGATATCTTCGTGAATTTGGTCATTTTCAACGTAAAATACATTGAGTAAACCGGACGGTCCAAATTCTCAAGATGCCCGAGGCGTAAAAATTACAATACCTAGTCAGCACAGCGCGTGCGGTGTCACACATTTTGCTCGCGCAATCGTCGATAATCGGATTAAACATACCATAAAGGTGTTAAGTCGTTACCGCGCTAAAGAAGTCCGATAAAATAATGTAAAACAAACTGTGAATGTCTATAATAAACGTGCGGTAACACCAAAAATTGATTGACTCGATCGTTTAATTAAGCTTTTGATAAACAATATTATTACACAATTAATGCATGCCGTTGCGACGATCACTTTCTTGTGATCTTCTCGGGTAGTTTCAAAAGATCTAATAGCCATGTTTTTTAACGCTTAAATGGTTGTTTGTTTGTTTGTCAGATAAAACTGTGGGAAATATGACCGTTAAATATCCATCTATCTGTCTGCAATTCATTCATTGCTTTTTCTTAATTTCAAACGCATCTTCAGCATTAATAGTCTCAAATCTACAAGTCTTCTCAAATCGTTATTCGTCAAAATTGTCTTTGAGGTTTAATTAACTCAGAGCTATTTATAGCGAACTCGAACTAGCTTATTCTTATATGATTTTGTACACAATGCATACAATGTATATTGTGGTTTAATTTTTATTTCACGAATAACATTAGATGTCTGGTCTGACTTTTCTGTATGCCAATGTAAATCTACCACATCCTGTTTTAAAATAAGTGTTAAGCGGAGGATGGTGAATGTCATTAGTCAAAAAGATAAAAGAATATTTTGTAACAACTTTGCCCAAGGCAAAAAAAATGCGATTGGTACAGGATAACTTTATTTTCTAAAGCGTATGTCTGTGGCTTGCTGGTTGATCTAGGTATTATGCTCCTTTGACGAGGTTGAATTAGTGCCCTGTCCTTTCGAATTCCAATTTTGACATAAATGGGCTAAGCTGCTTAAGGGATTGTAAAAATAATAAATCCTATATCTAAATTCCGTAATAGAATACAATGTCATTCCGCCCGCCGCGTAACTCGGATCGCGCGAGACACCAAACTTTATGTACGCACTTATTTACGTTACGTTAACGTTAAGCACCGTGTATTTTTCAAGGAGAAATTGTCTTTTATTCATTAAATGACATTGTGCAAACTCTTAATGTTTTATTTCCGCGCGAGACAGATGAAATTACCTAAATGATAATTATTTTGATGAAACTTTACATGCAGTATTACACGGATAACATGCGCATACATTTTTCTTCCCATGATTAACTTCATCGCATCTTCTGTTCAAGTATGTTATATGATTGCGCGTATGCATTATCCTTAAATATAAAGTCATTTTATAACTCGCCTTAAACAATTAATGTTTGAATGCTTTTTCGATTCATCGTCTGAACTAACCGACGTATACTAAATACCACTATGCATATTTAAAATAGATAATTTACTGAAAATATAGTGTATATATTTGGTTTAGATGGTGATGTCGGTGGCTCTTTTTCATTTTATAATCAGAACGATAACCTTTTTAAAGGTCTGTGCAGTGTTACAGAATACACCATCATAAAGATAAAGTTCTCCGAGTTCAGTGTTGATTCCTCCATCAACTTTTGTGTCGCTTCTGGTATAGACATAAAAATAGAGATAATTATCTTAACGGTCACCACCATCGCCGTCATCTGCTGCATCCACCGGCATCAAAGCAGAGAAGCGACCGCGACCATGTCCGATGGACAGCACATCACTGCGTCCCCTGTTGAGCCAAGACCGTTTCTGTCTTTACATGTTTTAATTTTATGATTATATGCCCAAGAGGGAACAACTCTTGTGGTGAAGACAGAAAGAGGCTGGGTCATCTTACGAATGCTCAACGTTTTTTCTTTGATTGATCATCTCAAATCAGGGCGTTCAAATTACTTTAAAAAATCTGTCAACATCGGTAATATACGTTTATATTTATTAATAGTTTTAGTCTAGGAAATAATTGTTTAATAAAAAATTTAATGAAACGAAAAACATGCTCTATATAAAGTAAAAAAATTAAAACGTACGCGTGGTCTGTCTGCAAAAATCTATCTTTGCCTCAGCAAAAAATCATCCTTGATAAATACAACTAAGATTTAATTCTTTAAGAGAAACCAAAGAAACTTTCTACGTAAAATTATATATGTGTATGAGAATGCTCTGCAATAAATTATCAATGAAAGAAAATAATACAAGTTTTGATATTATTACATGTATGCATTTAAATGGGTATCAATAATTTTACTTGTTCATTCGTAAAAAAGCTTCTTTGTATAATAGAAACAAATGTTAGGCTTATGTTGAGGGCCGATGTCGTTAACTTACATTCAGGTTGCAAATATTGACCCATATAGGTTGCAAATAATAAAACTATGTCAACAATTGTTATTTTCAGCTAGATACGTTGTAGTTTGAATCACTATAGTCAGATACATTGTTAAATCGATTTAATTTTGTATTTTCGTAGTGTGACAGTATTAAGTGTCAAAGTAGACTAATACACACCGTTTTTGCATGCGCATTGCAAATTTCGCGCCAAATGAGATTTAAAAAAAGACGGACAAGATCAAAGGACAGGCACGCTGTGACGTTATTGTGCCGTTAGGACAGGAAAGTAACATATGGTGCTTTTCTGAATGTGTACCTCAATAGATTCAAAGCTTGTGTATTCAATTAAAACAGCAATGAAAATTTACTTTGGTTATGAGTTAAGTTCTTTCAATGTTAAATGAATTAAATCATTGCGCTCGCACCTGTTAATTTGAAGTAAACATCTTATAAACGGTAAGCGCAAAATATTGGTGGTCGAATCCATTCACGGGTACCCGAACCTGACAAAAACGTATTTCATTTTTAATCCATGATTTGATTCCCATTTATGTTCAATCAGATTTTAATTGCTTTGTATTTTTAAAAAGAGGCCTTCATATAACACTCGCGTAAAAATACGCGAGTTAGTTTTATTCAGCATGTATTTCAAAGATTAATGATAAAAGGTTTAATGTGTAAACAGGATGTGGTAGGTTTACATCAACATGTAATACGTGATACGCGGAGGATGGTGAATGTCATCTATAAAAAATATCAATGATTATTTTGATCAACTTTGCCCAAGGCCAAAATTAAAACCTTAAATACATTCATATGGGTAATCACGTTATAAACGAGTTGCACGGCAAATGGCTTTCCAAAGTTATAAAGATGTTGCGATCGAAATAATCGACGTTCAAACATGTAGTGAAATGAATTGCTTGCGCAATTCAATTGTGTATATAACCATAGTCAATCTAACGAATGAAAATGTACAATTTTAAAAGATGTTTTTGATGTTATATTTGACTTTTGTAGTTTAAAGACCACTTCGACACATTTTCTGAAGCGTTTTTTGTGTCAAGCTGGTTAGTGTATTTATTATGCTACACGGTTGAATAGGTGCTTCTCCATCCGTCCGAATAATACTTTGGAGATAAATGAGCTCAAGGATTTGTACAAATAAAAGACCCGATGACCATATTCCGTCAAAGAATATGATGTCCTTCCGTTCGTCTCGGTCCCAATATGATAAAACTAAGTGCCGAACTTTCTTTATGCACATATTGTCATATCGTTACGCCCCATTCATTTTTCAAAAAGAAATTGCTTTTTATTAATGAAATGATGTGTTGGTAAAGATAGTTTTATTTTGGCGCAAGACAAATGCAATAACTGGTTAAAAGTTGATGAAACTTTACTTGCAATATTCTTTAACTGTTAAGATGCGAATACGGTATAATTCCCATGATTTACGTAAACCCATCTGTATCAAGGAGCATCCATAAGTTTTTCTAATATTTTTCTTTGTATTGCACTTTGCATATATAGATTGCCGAATACGGTTATTTGGTCAATAGCTTTAAACAGTTGATTGCCGAAAGGTATGAAAATGTTCCGTTTGTCGGTGCATTGTCTGAGCTTCAACGTACACTCACTACCGCTATGCCCCTTGATTTATAATAGATAATTGAGTGACATCAGAATGTATAACGTGAGTTCCGACGTTGATATCGGTGGCGCTTTATTATTCCTTTATCAGCAAGATATTCTTTGTATTATGTCTATGTAGTCTTACGGAAGTTAAAGTTTTCCGAGTTCAGTATTGGTTTCTCTTTCAACTTCTGCGTAGCTTACGGTCAAGAGTGAATTATCCTAATGACTTTTATCATCGCCTTCGACTCATCTGCTTCATCCGCCGGCATCCAAGCAAGGAACCAAGAACGACAATATCCGACGGTCAACTTATTACGGCGTCGCCGTTTTATTTAAAATTAACTGAAGTAAAAGTAACATGAATACTGATTAGACTTACAACAAGCCTTTTTGAACCCATATTAAAATAGCAGAAATATGTTCAATTACTTTTCGCAAAACAAATTACATCAAAGATATATCAATAAATAGAGTTAGTTAATATATTTTCGGTAAAATAAATCAGAGATGATAACAGACAGTTGCAATCTTTAATCCTTTTATAAAAATGAAACGTCTTTAAGTTTTCACGCTAACACCCGTGTGTGAAGCCTATGGCAAATAAAATGAAAATCGGGCATGTTTATATTGTTAGTATAAATAGCCGGACAAGTTGCACGTTTTAAAAGTTGACCTCATAACACGAGTTTTCGGGACAAGTACTCTAAAAGGCTAGAGTGAGACTATCTTTCGCATTTATTAATTTAAATAAATGTAAACAGTATATTTAGTGATATTTATCCATAAATTGAAACTCATGGGGCAATGATCTTTGAACACTTATTGGTGCTGTTATATTAGCAGATATTTACCGATCGATTACCAAAAGAATATACGGGGATCAAAGACCGATACAACGCACAGTAATATGTTTACTCAAGGCATGTTATAACGAAAAATATATACTCAGTCATTCCGCTTTAAATATATACCTCATATTAATAACATGACCTACGCCCCAGTAGTGAAATAACGTAATGCTCAATTTTGTTTATTACACGGGTGTTATTACACTAGTTATATAACTGTGAAATGACGTTATTTTTTTACGAAGTGACATCATCATTTCAGCGAATTTCTTCAATTAAACTCGTTTACAATGTGAATAAACGGTGTAAAGAGCATATTTAAATAATAAAAAATGTGTTGGTCATGTTATAAATAGAATCTTAGATTTGTGGTCATTATGTATTGAATTTATTAAAAGGGTCATCTAAATAAAGGTAAAAACTCGGCAAGCCTCGTTTTTATTTTTATTTAGATGACTTGTTTAATAAATTCAATACAAAACGACTACGCATTCAAGATCCTATATATATATAACGCCTACTGGAATACTGCTTAAAAACTTAACAACGTCTGACCGCAAACATTGAGCGAACGAATCGTGCACAATGATGGATATTAGCTCCATCTGATTTGCTCAATATCTTGTATTTCTAATTTGTTCACCGTGTATGAGTAACAATAATATATATAAAAAAATGATCGGCGTATAGAATAATTTTAATGCATACAAATAAAGTACGAGCATAAAATATTTGAACATTGAAACCAATAGGCCTAAATAGAATAACCAATTTCCCTAACTCTTTGCAGATACCATTTTGTTATGTGGGATGAATGTTTTAAAACATATAAACAGGTGCGTGTTTGACATCAACACGATACACACACACATTAAGGTAGCGCACCCCTAATGGGCACATATCCAAATATAATTTAAATAATTATTTTCCTAATCAGCATCATTTCACTGAACTACATGCAAATTTGTAGGAAGGCTTTCCATGCTTTTTAAAAAAATATACCGATTTTTTCAAAACCACCCTCACGCTCGGCTTTTGTCCAGTTTATTTTCACCAATGTGGTATATAAAAGTTCCATAATTCATTTAAATTTCCAAATATGGACATGCAGTTGGTGTGTACAGATGCAGTAAAGGTGTTTAAAAATGAAACAAGATGAAATAAGTATTTTTTTACAGACATTTATTTTTTACAAATTTTTATCTATGGAATAGCGCCATGAAATGTTAGTGATTTCAGCCTAGTAAAATTTCAGTCGGTTAAAAACAAAGTGTCATAAAATTCAAAATAGTATCACTTAAGTTATATTTTAAACTATTTTTTTTTTAGAAACACTATATACAGCAAAAATACCAAGAAATAGACAGATTTACCGTTTACTTTTTGAAATAAAAAAGAAAATGCAACATGCATCATTTGTATTTTCAGCAGTAAATTACCCAATTTAGCCATCACGTTGTTTTAATTTTAAAAAATTGAAAGATGTGCATACAATTTTTAACATATTTAACAATAAACATAGCTTATATGCTATATTAAATCAAATTATGTTAGAAAAGAAATAAAACGCGTCGCAAAAAGTATGCGATGTCGGCAGGATTCGAACCTGCGCGGGAAGATCTCAAAAGATTTCTAGTCCATCGTCTTAACCACTCAGTCACGACAACTTCCCATCAGTCCAACCTTCAATTACATACCCAATCCATAAGTAAACAGGTAAAATGGCTCGTCGATCTTTGAAGAAATCGCGAAATCGTATTTGTCAGATGATAATTGAATCAAAGTCAATATTTATAGTGAAAATAATGTATTCTAAATTAATTAGGTAAACACATATCAAAATTTGAAGTTTGAAAAAAATGAAATGCATCTCTCGGAAATAACCGATCATTGAAGATCGGCAATGATCGTAAAATAAATCGCGGGAAATCATTAGAGGTGCGCTATCTTAATTTGATAAAATTAAATTATTAAAAAAATCGTGTCCTGCCTTAAATAATGACATATTCATAACGACCAAGTTAGAGTTAGCATGATGGAGATACCGACACGTTTCCTCGAATATGTTGCAGAACAAAAATAGTGAAAAAGTGTACATATTTGCGTTATACTACACAGCATATATTGTCATGCAGTCTCTCAGTTAACCAGTTTACAGCGAAACGGAATTGGTTTTTTTGGTCCAGGGTACTTCGGCAGAATGAAGGCCTTCGCTGTGATCACAATTCAATATGATAAAATATACTTAAATTAAGGAACATAGACACATGTTTAATAATAAAGATCCGAAAGTAAGACTGTTGATAAAAAAGGAACTTGTTAAAATTATTTGAATCAATCTTATTGGAAAAAAAGTTCGTATCCACGATTGAGCTCCATATAAATACTAACGAACAATTTGAATGTTTTACATTTCAATAGTAAAATGATCGACAACTCCAGTATGCAGGGAATGCTCTACAGTAGGAGTTATTTAAAGGAATGACACACATTTATATCGATATAGCTATAAATAAACAATATTGACAATATTAAATATATAGATAGAAATATCGTTGTGCAATATCGGGTGAGCCGTGGTACGGTGGATACGTCTACTTCATGTGAGCCTAAAGCACCTGGACTCTGTCGGCGGGAAAACTTCGGTCGCACCGTCGGCAGAACCGCCGGACTAACTCGAAACTCACCTTTTGTTCATTCAATATTGTGTGTGTTTTTAATAGGTAGAGCTATATGACCCGCGTCAACCGAAAATTGGTCCTATGCCATATTCAGCTAGCGTAGCTCAAGACACAAGAGCAACTCTGTACGCTATAAAGGCACGTTAGGTTTCGTAGTATCATTAGCAGGCTGGTCGCTTATGACATACGATCCATTTTCGCATGACAAGGGCCGAATAACACAATTTGTGTACTCATGTTTGCATTTATAATAAGGTCATCAATTAACCGGTTAAATAGTTTAATGACCGCAAAATTAGTTTCAAACTTACAAAAATACAAAACAAAAATTAACGCTCTTATCAATTGTAAAATTTGTAATTTACTATTAAATTATTTAAAAAAAACCCATCTCTTTCATCAATAAAAATTAGCAAACTAAAAAACTGTGTGATATTATGGGTAGGTCTAATTTGCTTAATGTACTTTATAACGAAAGTTATATTTTACGACAGAACAGTACGTATGTATAATGAGCATAGCTTCATGACTCTGCCATGGGCCGGTATTGGCATACCTTCGGAATCTGTCAGAGTAACATGGAATAAAATCTAAAACATATCCTTTAAGAAAGCTTTTAGGCGTATGTTTTAATTTTAATGTACACAAATCAAGTACGAAAATAAAATACTTGGAAGAGGTAAAACTAATAGCTCTTACTAGAATAGCACATTTATCAAACGGTTCATACATATCATTATATACGGCGAAATGTTTTATATGATACTTTACGTAACATATGCGTGTTTAACATCATCATGCTACACACCATCTTTATTTAATTTAAGTAAATAAGAACTTTTCGGTAACATTACTCAATAAATATCTTTAATATGATGACCTTATTTAAATAATGATATATTGATATTTAAATAATGATATATTAATAACGACAAAGACAGTCTTAGCACGACACCGATACCGACTCGCTTTCTCGTATATGTAGCGAACCAAGCATTCTGTAACGTATTTGCGCATAAAACGTGAGCATTTCCTACGTAGATCTTAACGCTTTACTACACATCATACATTGTTATCCAGTCTCTCGCTTGATCAGTTAACATGCGTTTACAACGATACAAAATGTTTTCTGTTTCGCTCGGTGGCGTTATTTTCAACAAATGCGAAAATACCATGAATTCATTAATATGTTTCAGGTCTAACCAAGAAGCATCTTATAAACAAGATATATGGTGTTGATGTTTACCAGGGTTTCTTGGTGTAAAACGATCGTCACTCAATGAGATACAGTTATGACTTTTGTCGCGGATGTTTCTTTTTTAACAATTCTTAGCCGTATTGCTACAATTACATGAGGACAAACGTAGTTTGCAATCTCATCGGATGTCCTATTCCGAGCATGTACACGCCAAATTAATAAAGACTAATTTTGGTGTAGTTCAATTTGGTTATTGTGGGTAGACAAATAACGTGTAAAAAGCAAAAACTTGGGTTTGTCATCTCCGTCGAAAAATATGTATTTTGATGTGTAATGCGGTGGAATAATAACGCATACACAACTCTTAGAACTGTTCATTGCATTTTATTCTGCCATTAAAAGTCTTTAAACTTTATTGCTACAGGAACGCCAAACAGAATAACAACTGACATCACGGACCTGGGAGTAGGTGGACCCCCAGCTTGAGGACGTATGACGCCGGACGGTGAAAGCCAGTGTCAAGAAGGACAACTTTTACAATAGACTGTCAACCATTATATAACAAAGACCAACGAGAAACATCATCATTCTAATGGGTGACTTCAACGCAAAGATCGTTAGTGATAACCGAGGATATGATGAGATCATGGGGAAGCAAGGGTTAGGAGAAATGAACGACAACGGGGAGAGATATTGCGCCGACCTGTGCGCCACAAGTAACCTGGTCATCGGGGGAAGTGTTTTCCATCAAAGAAGGATACAAAAGGCAACTTGTGTGTCACCAGACCTGCCAACGGAGAACCAGATCGACCCCCTGTGCATCGCAAGGAAGTTTCGTCGCTTTTTTCAGGATGTACGTGTCAATCGAGGAGCAGACGTGGCTTCGGACCATCATCTCTATGTCGCCCGATTGCAACTCAAGCTGAAAAAGAGTTTGACAGAGGGGGGCTCAGCCAACGCCAACGTTACAACACTGCTACGCTGATGGACACCTTAAAGCAAGATGAGTTCAAGGTCACTTTCTTCATAATGTCCCAGGTTCTTGAGGAGCTGCTTGAAGAAGAGATGATAGAGTAAAAGTGGCAGAAAGTGAACATAGCAGTGACCTCAACATGCAAAGAAGTACTGGGCCCCAAGTCTTACACCCAAGAGGAATGGATATCAGCAGTAACGCTTCAGAAAACATAAGGAAGACGAGAAAAGAAGGCAAGTGCCACCAACAACAGAACACGAGCCGCAAAAGTGAAAGCACAAGTACACCGAAGTAAATAGGAGCGTCAAGCGAAGTATTAGAGCAGACAAGCGGAACTACCTAGAGAAGGTTGCAAAAGAGGCTGAAAAGGCAGCCTATCAGAACAGAACTAAGGATCTGTTCTCCATCACCACGAGATTAGCAAGAAAGTTTGCCAAGCAAGAGAGGCCAGTAAGGGACAAAAATTGAGGAGTAATAGGAGATGACGAAGGGCAGAAGAAGAGGCGGATTGAGCACTTCCAGAAGAATCTTAACAGACCAGAACCTACAAACACACCGGAGATTTCGCCAGCTTCAAGCGATCTGCCAATCATTAAACTCCACAAGAAAGGCGACCTCAGTTCCTGCTCCAACTACTGAGGAATCACGCTGTTGTCCATTCCAAGAAAGGTGTTTAATCGCATCCTGCTGAACCGAATGAAAGACGCAGTAGACCCGCATCTCCGTGACTAACAAGCCGGCTTTCGAAACGAGAACTCGTGCACGGATCATATCAAAACCCTTTGCATAATTCTGGAACAATTAGCCCCTGTATGTCAACTTCATCGACTATGAACAGGCATTCGACAGCGTTTACTGGGAGACTTCTGAGACACTACGGAGTGCAAGGGAAAGATCACCAACATCACCAGAAAGTCTTATGAAGGGATGACCTGCAGAATAGGTAATGGCAGACAGCAAACGATGCCTTCAAAATGAGAACCGGAGTGAGGCGAGGCTGCTAACTCTCACCTTTCCTATTCCTGCTGGCCATAGACTGGGTAATGGAGACATCGACGGATCAGAAGCGGAACGGACTTCAGTGGACACTCTGAAAACAGTTGGACGACCGCGACTGTTCCGATGAAATGGCTATTCTCTTCCACACCCAACAACAGATGCAGGAAAAGACAAACATGGTAGCGGATAACTTACCTAGATTGGGCCTCACTATCAACAGAGTGAAGAGCATGGTGTTCAAGACCAACGCATCCAACAACACACCCACCACAGTCAAAGGCGAGGCACTGGAGAAGATGGACAGCTTCGACTATCTCGGCAGCATTCTGGACAACAAGGGAGGAACGGATACAGATAATTCAATTTTGCAAAATATTCTTGTCCGATAATTAAACGTTGGGTCCCGTCTATTAATAAATGAATTCGATGTTTGACTCTCTTAATGTAAGGAAATTCTACGCACAAACATCACGAAACAAAGTTATAGCTTCGCTAAGACATCAATAAACAAAATCAATCGCTTCTATGTACGGTGAATGCTTACGGACTTAATTCAACATAAATTGCAAACCTAGTACGCCACAATATTTATAGAAATGTATACGATTCAAAGTGACTAAAAGTGTTCATTAATATGTTCAATTATGTAACGTATGCTTTAGATAAAGTTATAAGTTTAGTATAAATGGTTATTTTAAGGATAATGTAAATTTAAAAAGAATCCAAAAGTATGCAACAGAATCGGTTTGATTGCTGTTAGTTTTTTTTTATTGATAAATTTCCAAATCAATCCATTCGTAAACAATTTTGTATGCAAGAATCGAAATAAATCTTGATAAACGAGTGATGCTAGCCACTTAAGCCGGGCAATGATCTCATGCAATTAAAGGGGCCGTCCAACAGATAAAGCGTCGTATCGACGCGAAACGATATTTTGGGAAACTACAAGGATTGCTTATTTAGCTTAAAAATACATCCGCTCTCAACATGAGCGTGGATGGTCGAGTGGTCGAGGCGGGAGGCTTTTGACTCGATGAATCCAGGGGTCAGTGGTTCGAGCCCTCTTGAGGGTTACTTTTTTCCCTTTTTTTAAATTGACTTCTTGTTTTTTATTTGAGATTTTAGTTCAAATGTTTAAATTTATCAATATAAAGCATTTAAAGCATTTAATAACAAGCTTTAATACATGCCATAATCTGTTGTACGGCCCCTTTAATGACATGCGTTATTATTTAGAACATGTATAAGTTATTATGCGCATGGTTCCATTTCCTTTTTCTGACGGTATTGTTCTAAGTGCTTATGCTGCTGATCAAATGCTTGCTTATTGAGCAGATAAATAGACCGCACATTGCAAACACATTTAGCTTGACTGAACTTTATTAACGTCGTATATGTGTGTACTTGTTTTGATTTTGAACAATCAGTTCTGAAGGCTTACGCTGTGACATAAAAATCCACATTCAATTAGATGACATATGCTAAAATTTAGAGACAGATTTCAAGCAGTAAAGATCGAACATAGTGAATGTTGATAAAGGTTATTTTGTAGAAATTATTTTAAATCGATTTCATTCCCGATTGAGCTGCATATGAAACTATCGAACAGTTTGAATACTATACATCATTTTCAAGAGTAAAATGATCGCCAACGCCATAATGTAGGGAATCTTAACAAGTAGGCATTATTTAAATCTATGAAATACACTATAACTTCTGAGCGCACTAATTTCAAAAAATGATTATGTAAAACATGTTTATAGTTTACATTAATTTAAGTGTTCAATGCCAAAAGATCATTGTTTTGAGTACAATAAGTTATGTGTTAAAGATGCTTCTAAAACATTAGACCTAATTGAAATAATTGAGGCACATTGTAAATGCAGTAAGATTCGTACTTAAATATAAACAAACATATAATAATTGATATAATAAATAATAATAATATAATAATAACAATAATGAAAAGTAAATCATAATAATAAGCAAATACAATTTTAAAACAAACTGCCAATAAAGTCAACCGTACTAGATAGGCTCGTAACAATTTCATTCGTAAAAGCATGTTGCCGATGTAGCATTCGGAGCTAGAAATTTGTATATAAGCTCCAAATTAGACACATCTCATTTCACAATAATTGTATTAACGTTTTATTGTTTCTTTGACTGTGCAATATATGATCGAATATTTCAAGTATTAAAGAAAACCGACAACGAACAATGATAACCATATACTTAAAGTCATGACACACATATTTATAATGATAGTGCTATAAATAAACACTATTGACAAGTTTAACTATATAGATATAAATATCGTTGTGCAATATCGGGTGAGCCGTGGTACGGTGGATTATACGTCTACTTCATGTGAGCCTAAAGCACCTGGACTCTGTCGGCGGGAAAACTTCGGTCATACCGTTGGCGGAACCGCCGGACTTACTCGACACTCACTTTTTTATTTTATTTTTAAATGTTTCAATGACATATCGTTGCTTTTGATAAACATAATGATTAAAAGAAAAATATCTTAAAACAGAAAATAAATATTGAGACGTAAGGCGAAATGAAAATGTGTGTTTAGTTTTTCTAAAAGTGTTTTAATTCAACGCGACTGAAGTAAAAGTAACATGAATACTGATTAGAATTATAACAAGCCTTTTTGACCCCATATTAAACTGGCAGAAATGTGTTTAATTACTTTACACATAACGAATAACATCAAAGATATATAGTGGGGTCATAAAGTAAAATGATTGTTCACTTTTTGATAAAAGCAACAAACTTGGCACATTTGTAGATTTAAGTATTTTATTCAATTTTAGCTATGGACCCATCTCCAATTTTTAAGATTGTCGCCATTTTCAAGATGGCCACCAAAACTTAGGAAATAACATGTTACTGCCATATTTGATTAAAATATGCTGTTTTTGGCATTGAAATTAGTTGTTTTATGTTATTAATTAATTAAAGTATGTTTCTTCATGAAAAAAAAAATGAATTAAATATTGCATATAAGTCAAAATGGCTTCCAAAATGGCCGCCTAAAGTACAAAAAAATAGGATTTTCCTACTCAAAGCTATAATTTCAACACTCATTAAACGTATGTTATGTAAGCAAGTGTTTTTCTTTTTTTGTATTTACAGATACCTTCATTTGTATAATATTTTCAACATATTGTGTCAGTTCTTAAATAAAGAAATAACTGCATTCAACGAGTTCACACTTCCAGACCTTAAAGCTGACTTAAAATGTAACCGCGGTCACATCCTCCAGAACATATGGTGATTGTATTCAGTGAAATTGTTCACTTTTTGATAAAAGCAACACACTTTGCTCATTGGAAGTTTAAAGTATTTAAGACAAAATAGGCTATGAACCCAATTCATTTTTTTCGAAAATGGCCGCCATTTTCAAAATGGCCGCCAACCTATCAAAAAAAGGAGCAAATATCGAGTTGCTGATATTTTGTTGCAATCTTTTACAAATCAAATGAAATATTACAATACTTTATTACTAATTATGCTGATAATCAAAAATCTTTGCAAGAAAAACATTTATTATAAGTATTTTGTTAATTTTGTACTTTTTGTAAGGTCAAAAGGTCTTTTCTTCGGGGGGGGGGGGAGATTATGCTTTTTTGGCAAATTTCTATTTACTTAAATAATAAATAAATCCATAAAGCAGATTATCATGGTCCGAGAGCCCACTGTTTATTGCAAGTTTTGAGGCCAAGAATTTTTGTGTAAATTTGAAATAGAATTTTATATCCTTCCAGAAAACCCATTTCTTAAGCGTCACAGCCGTGCATATCTATGATTTTTTTTTTTGTAAAATCCCTCAAAATCGAAAGTTTTCCCTCTGATTTCTGGAATAATTAAATAAATAGTCATTTTCAGTCATGGGAATTTACCCAGGGTTTCAGTTTTGGGGTATTAAATAGGTATCAGAAACCTTTCTGATAATTCAGTAAAAAAAAAATCCATGTATTTTTTTTAAGTTAAAATCCACCAAACATCGCATTTTATTTTTGCAAATTTGACCATTTCTCAAATTTTAATTCTGCGAATTCTTTTACCAAGTTAACAATTTCCAACATATTTGTCTAATCAGTGTTTTAAAAACACACATATGGCCTCCTTGTTTCATTAAAACAACGACATTTTTTATCAACATCTATTAGTGATTTTGGGTGGAAATAAATAAAATCAAACACAGAACTGCTGATTTCTGAAATAATTTGATTTAATTAAATTTATTAGACATGTGATCATTATAATAATCAAATATTGTTCGCATATATACAATTGCATATAAGATCACTGTAAACAAACAATGCAAATAAGATCACTCTAAACAAACAATAAAATGACCGCAGTGTTATTATAGGCAAAAACCACTATTTGTTACAGTTTATGTAGGTTAAAAACCACTACATTTTAACTATTTTTGCTGTTTTAGTCCATTTTTCAGGTTTTAGTTCCTCGAATTTTTACTCAACTGAAATAAATTTCAAAAAAGTAGTCTAACTATTGTATTAAAAACACACAAAAGGGTCTCCTGATTTAATTAAAACATGAACATTTTTGAATGACAACTCTTAATGAGATTTCAGGAACAATATACGAAATCAAACACAAAACTGCTGATTTCTGGAATAATTTGATATAGTTAGATTTATAACAAATGTGATCACGATACAAATAAAAACTGTTCGTCTCTGTACATATGCGTATAACATAGCTCAAAACAAAACATTCCAATGAGTACAGTGTACTTGTAGGTTTAAATCCACTAACTTTTTTTTACATTTTCTTGCTTTTTGAGTCATTTTACCTGATTTATGTGTGCGGTTTTCATACAACAATTCAATGGAATAAGAGGCAAAGATTCACAGTTGCTTTACACTTCTCCAGTGATCTAAAAACTTTTCATATTAGAATTCAGATACTAAATGCTTTTTCTTGTTTGGGCTTTATACACAAACTGCATGTCATGTGTTGTTTCAAACAGTAACCAAGAAAATTCTCAAAACCAATTTGCTTGGAATGTACGTTGAGGGGCAGACTTTTTTTCGTCATTGCTAAACGATGTTGGTACTTGGGAAGACTCTGTTGGGGTGTTATTACTATCGATATATTTACTTGCCGGAGGAAAAAATCTCAAAATGGATTTTGTTTTCTTCGGCAGGTCACTTTCCGCCATTTTGATAGGTGTGGAAATTTCCTTGATAACTGATTGGTTGTTATAGTCTCAACTTACCAATCAAATTAAGTGTTATTAAAGTAAATTAAGGATTGGCAGCGAAATGACGTCACGTCCAATGAAATAATTCGTTCTAATTACGCATTTACTCGATTTCTTTAACAACTTTCAATTTTAATCGATTAATTTGTATTCCTAATTTCTGTGCGCCTGCGGACCCATATACGGAAAACGGGTGGGGACAAATCTCTTTTTTTGTGCGCCAATGACGCAAGGGCGCATCCACGGCAGAACACTGCTGATATATTAAACCCATACTGGAATACTGTTTAAAAACTTAAAAACGTCTGACCGCAAAAATTGCGCTAACGAATGGTGCACAATGATGGGTAATAGCTCCATCTGATTTGTTGGAATGTACGAGTATTTCTAATTTCTCCAACGTGTATTAGAAGCAATAAATAATATAAAAAGCTTTTCGGCGTATGGTATTATTTTTATGTATACAAATAAAGTACGAGCATAAAATATTTGAAACAATAGAACTAATATGCCTAAATAGATAATCCATTTCCCTAACTCTTTGCAGATGCCTTTTTGAATGTTTTAAAACATATAAACATGTGCGTGTTTTACATCAACATGATAAAAACATCTTAATTTGATTTAATTTTAAAAATCGTGACCTACCTACTTAATGACATACTCATAACGAACAAGTCAGTCTTAGCATGACCGCCACGTTTCTCGAATATGTTGCGGACCCAAAAAAATAATTTATGTGTCGTATCTGCCCAGAACAAGTTTACATATTTAGTTTAAACCTATTTATTTTACCTGGATTGCATCGAGAACCTCAAGTTTATTGAAACGCTATCGAGTCCGTTTTCCTGGTTCGAGAACCAGTACTTGGTGTCTTTTGGGGAAATTCTAAAGAACGCTCCCACAGTGGGTATCGAACCCATGACCTCCCGTTCGCGAGGCGGACATCATATCCATTACAGCGGCGACCTGATTACATATTTGCGGTATTAGTATTCTACACAGCATAGATTGTCATGAAGTCCCTCAGTTAACAAGTTTACAGCAACAATTTTTGCTAAGTGTACTTATTTTTATTTTTAACAAATGTATTCATTTCTGGATACGAGATCTAACAAAGTAAAAACCTGACATTGACAGGTACACCGAAAATGAAAAAAAATATGTTGATGATAACAACACAAACTGAATGCATTGTTCAAAGATATATATACTACTCAAAATTTGCTAAGGTATCATGATCTTTTTAAACAAATAAGTATTTTTAATTGAAGTGCAACCGAGCGTTTGTAATATGAAGTCCCCACACTGATCCGACATTTTTCTTACCGTTCAAACGCGCGGTTGCATTTTACTGAAAAAAACACTTATTTGTTTAAAAGATCATGATACCTATAGAAAACCCTTACGAATAAGCGGGCTCTCCATTTTATCCTATTAAAAATGGTTAAATATTTAAAAAGAAATCCTTAAAAATGTTAACTGGGTCGCGCTTTATTCTCCCAACACAGATCCGAAAAAGTCACGTGGTATAGGCACCGTGATTGAACTTCAAATAAATACTATCGAACTGTTTGAATTCTATGCGACAATTTCAATAGTAAAATGATCGACAACTCCGGTATGAAGGAAACGTTTTACAGTAGGAGTTATTTTAAGAAATGACACACATTTATATCAATGTAGCTATAAATAGACACTTAGAAAATGTTAACTATATATATAGCATTATTGTTGTGCAATATCGGGTGAGCCGTGGTACGGTGGATTTTACGTCTACTTCATGTGAGCCTAAAGCACCTGGACTCTGTCGGCGGGAAAACTTCGGTCGTACCGTCGGCGGAACCGCCGGACTAACTCGACACTCACCTTTTGTCCATTCAATATTTTTTGTGTTTTTTATAGGTAGAACTATATGGCACGCGTCAACCGAAAATAGGTCCTATGCCAGATGCAGTCAGCGGAGCTCCAGACACTGGAGCAACTCTGTCCGCTATAAAGTCACGTTAGGTTTCGTGGTATCATTAGCAGGTTGGTTGCTTATGGCATAAGATCCATTTTCGCATGACAAAGGCCAAATTACACTATGTGTGTAGTCTTATTTGGCATTTCGTATAAGGCCATCGATTAAACGGTGTAATATTTTATAATGACCGCAATATTATTTTCTAACTTATAATAATACAAAATGAAAAATAATGCCCTTATTCGATGTAAAATCTTTAATTTACAGTTAGATTATTTAAAAATTAATAAAATTATCTCTTTCATAAATTTAAATTAGCAAACTAAAAAAACTGTGTTATATAATGTGTTATATAACTTGCTAAATGTACTTTAGAACAAAAGTTAAATTTAATGATAGAACAGTACGTATCTATAATGAGCATAGCAACATGGCTCTGCCATGGGCCGGTATTGTCATGCCTTCTGAATCTGTCAGAGTAACATGGAATCAAATGTATCGTTTTATAAATGAAATACTTTATGTATATAAAACATTTAAACTTAGTGATAATTGCCCCAGTGATATCGAGCTAAAATGTTTATTTAGGATCTTGCATGAGTGGTCGTTTTGTATTGAATTTATTAAACAAGTCATCTAAATGAAGATAAAAACAAGGCTTGCCGAGTTTTTATCTTTATTTAGATGACGAGTTTAATAAATTCAATACAAAATGACCACGAATCTAAGATTCTGTTTATAAGAAATGACGTCATTTCACAGTTCTACAACTAGTGTAATAACACCCGTGTAATAAACAAAATTGAGCATTACGTTTTTCACTCCTGGAGCATAGGTCATGTTATAAAACTATTTCATTAATAACATTTACGCGTTGACGATATGTATTGAATTATTGTATTTTAAATGCCAAATATCTAAAGTTTAACGTTGAATAATACACGTTAACTCGGCAACAGCAGGTCAAAACACATTGATATGGGGTTATAAACGACGGAATATTCGTAAACATGTAGCTCAAAAAGGTCATTATGTCGCACGTTGAACTACAATTATCATTAACTTAACCTGTATATTTCATTGACGTTTTACCCCAATACCAGATGCACAAACACGGGTACATGTGTTATGTCAGACTGTATGCAGTTGTCGCAGTGAGGTCTATTGATATAAGAATACCGGTATTATATAATAAGAACAAATAACCCAGTAAGTTTGAATTGCATTGGTATTATTGATAACGTACTATAGAGTGTAACGCAGTGATATTTGGACGAATACACAACAGGTTAGGATGTTCAATATCAAACAAAGTCAAGAATTTATTGCAAACATATTTTACACAGTCAAATAACATACGGAATATTACGCTAGTCAATTGTTCCAAGAGTTTGTATCACTCGAGTGGCTTGTGTGATGACGTATCACACGAGAGGCGGAGCCTCGAGTGTGATGCGAAATAGCACAAGCCACGAGAGTGATATAAACTCTTGGAAAAATTGACTAGCGTAATATTCCTTTTATTATATACAACAACTAACGAAAACAGTTAACAATTGTATTTTTTACTTTAACAAAACTGACAAAAGAATGACTAAAACGGTACGCCATAGTTTATTTAAGACGCGTATGACTACAGTTTATGTAAATTAACGTGTAAACATTCGAACCGGGAAAACACAGGTTTCCGACACGCTTACCTTAATGCCACCGTTAATCCAATTTTTATAACAATTAAGTTGACAACTTTATTCCGATGTTTATAACAAAAACGTTGAAACACCTTCGAGATGGTGCATTGTTTCGCGCTCTAAACGAGAAATTAGGAAACACCTTCGAGATGGTGCATTGTTTCGCGCTCTACACGAGAAATCAGCAGGCACCTTCGAGATGGTGCATTGTTTCGCGCTCTACACGAGAAATCAGCAGGCACCTTCGATATAGCGCATTGTTTCGCGCTCTACACGAGAAATCAGCAGACACCTTCGATATCGTGCATTGTTTCGCGCTCTACACGAGAAATCAGCAGGCAGCTTCGCGCATTGTTTCGCGCTCTAAACGAGAATCAGCAGACACCTTCGAGATGGTGGATTGTTTCGCGCTCTAAACGAGAAATTAGGAGTTACCTTCGAGATGGTGCATTGTTTCGCGCTCTTAACGCTATACAAATTAGGAAATGTCAACCCATGTTTAATCATTTACAAAACTGTAGTTAAAGTTGATGTCAACATCCCTTGTATTATTAAGCTCCGTTATATTTAATATAATTTGTTATTATGTGCCAAAAAATGAACACAAAAAGACAATCAATTCTTCAAAACCTGTTCCTTTTATAAGTTGAAATGCAGTTCTGACAGTTACGGTTTTTAGACTTACATTTGCCACAAGTTTCCTTTAAGCAGTTACAAATTGCACAAAAAATGTATATATACAAAACATCGCATTAAAGATTTAATGACTAAAACTTTTAACAAAACCTTGAACAAGCGTATTAAATACAAACTTGTAAAGACTCGTCAAAAGGTTTCTTTTGGCAGAGTAAGCTGTGTTTGTTTTACACTGTGTGATCGATAAACGAATTTTGTTAGCAAAGCTTTCAACCTCTATTTTTAACCATTTGCACCTAAAAATGGTTATAAATAATTCACTATCGTTTACTACTCCACAAGCCACATTTAATAAAGTTAAGTAGAAAATTACCTAGTTTTCAAATTTATCATTCATATTTTACTATGGAAACCCCCTAACATACGCTGCTAAATGTAATTATATTTCTAAATATTTAATAAAGTCCGTGTTGTAGCAAATAAAAATCATAATCTTAACAAAGTAGACATTTGCTAGGTTCTTATTATTGAACGCTTTGTTCCATAACGTACTATAACATTTGTGACTTCAAACTGTTTTTAACTGTTTGTGGTCGCCGTGGTGTAATGGATATGTTGTCCGCCTAGCGACCGGGAGGTCACGGGTTCGATCCCCACCGTGTGAGCGTTCTTTAGATCCCCCCAAAGACACCAAGTACTGGTTATAGGCCCAGGAAACGGACTCGAGAGTTTTTATATAAGCCCTAGGCTTTCGATGCAATCGAGCTAAAATAAATAGGTTAAAATAAACTGTGTTTACAGTTAAATTTACTGATATTAGAATATTGCATAACTAGAAGATTCAGACTAGTAACATTTAAAAAAAAGTACTATTTGTAAAGTTGTGTAAGGTTTCGCCTACATGCAATGTAAGCGAGTGTTAAATTTGGCTCCAAAGGTCCTGGGTTACAAATCTGATGAATACAAACCTTTTATTTGATCTTTTCTTGCTATGATATTATTTCTGATTATTCCAAATATTAAAGTTTTTTTCGTAAAAATATTTCATGATAATTTTAAACCTTACATAAATCTGTGAATACGCCAT
Organism: Dreissena polymorpha; assembly: GCF_020536995.1. Lineage (NCBI taxonomy): Eukaryota > Metazoa > Mollusca > Bivalvia > Myida > Dreissenidae > Dreissena > Dreissena polymorpha. Next base: position 136,543,819 of record NC_068355.1, on the reverse strand, counting down.
TTTACATTATTTAAGCCATCCTATAGGTACGCAATTCTAAAGATGTATTCCATCGCTTTTCATCAAAAACGCTTAATTTCGTAGCTTTAAAAAGTTTCCGATTAACATTATTTTAAGACGCTCTTTATCATAAAATCTTGTATTTTATTGTAGTTTGTCCGGGGATAAGGGACAATTTTATATTGTTCACTATATTAATGAAAGTATGTTTTATACCATGCATTGAACTACCAAAAACTTAGACAACGGTATTAAATGTAGCACTTATCAATGATACTTACCTTTAACATGTGTGATCATTGTCATTAGTATCTGATGTAGTGTTACCGAAAAATACATAAACAGAAAGGTTAACATCAGATACACATGTTCAAAATATCTGATTTGTTACAACCATTCTCATGTTGTTGAAAAGCAAATCAAACATCACATGTGATTATTAAAACGGATCGCCTTATATGTACATGAGCAAAGCAGCTAAAAATAGACGCGTTCATAAACATTGCCATACATGGATAAGCTGTAAACATAGCACGGTATTATTGCTATGACCTTTCCGATATGTGCCGAATGTTGACCTTAACGTGCTGCATTATGACCGCACATACCTTCTTTATATGTTTGCTTTTAAAGTTTCTGTTCACGGATTAAGTAAATGCAATTTTTGAAATCAGTTAAATAGAGTTATACAGGTGTTTTTATTATTAAAACACAGGTTGCTTTTTAAACAAATGAAATAATGAAAAACATATGTAAACTTGATAAATAAACAGTTTCAAGAAGTTCCTTTTTCGATCAAAAATCATACAAATAAAACTAATGTTCTTTTATATTTCACTCATTTTACATTTTTATTGAATTATAATGTTAAGATGAATTACTAATCAATTATCGTCAATGAAATGACCATTAATTTCGTTGCGATTGAATGAACTCCTAATGTGAATATTGTATCACCTCTGCATAAATTACGGACAGATTAGGAATTAATATCGAACGTGTGTTTTTATCATTATAAAACAGAAACACAACTCTTTTTTTAAATTTAATATCTCAATTGAAACTATAATTATACAATTGTTATAACTAACTGATTATCAATCAGGCACATACATGTAAGTTGTCGTAAGTACGAATATTAAACATATTTTATTAAACAGTTATTATGATAATATACACGTACCTTTAATACATAATGTGTAAAATATAAATGTAACAATACATTTTTGGAAATATTTTAAACTAATTGAAACGATAATTATACAAACAAGTTTTAAACGAACTAATAACTACACCAACAAATTGATACATGTCAGTATGAAAAACTAACAGTCAAGAAACTGCCTTTAAAAAGGCTAATCTCACAATGCTCTTATTAATTAGCACAGGTATATAAAGGCTTACATTTTATCTATGTTGAATATAAGTTGCCAGAATGTCGAAATTTTACTTGAAGACGTTTGTTAGAGTGGTGCAAACATTGTTTTGTATTATAAGTTTTGCAAATGCCACTGGACCCAATGTCACCACGCAACTCGGAGTAATCAATGGAAACACCAGGAACGGAGAATTTGACGGAAAAGTGTATGCTGTTAATGAATATTTGGGGATCCCTTACGCAAAGCCTCCTGTCGGGGACTTACGATTTAAAAGACCGGAACCGTTCGGAAATCTGCCTTCTCCGTTTGATGCGACTCGGTATGGAAATGTGTGTCCTCAGTCGGATTTCTTAAAAGTAGGTATGCGGTCAACAACAGAGGATTGTCTATTCCTAAACATATTCGTTCCAATAACAGAGAGGGATCTCGAGCAAGGACATGCTGTGATGGTTTTTATTCACGGCGGTGGATTCACAATGGGTTCCGGCGAAACAACTCCGGGGCATGTCCTTGCTTGGTTTGGCAATGTTATTGTTGTCACAATCAACTATCGCCTTGGACTGTTAGGGTTTCTTAACATGGGCACCAAAAATGCGAAAGGAAATCAAGGACTTTGGGACCAAAGGTTAGCCTTGCAATGGGTTCAAGCTAATATAGGAGAGTTCGGCGGGGACGCGGGAGAGTGACCATCTTCGGAGAATCCGTCGGGGCCGTTTCAGTTACTCTTCAGTGCATATATCCGGCAAACAGAGGCCTTTTTCAAAACGCTATTGCTGAAAGTGGGACATTACATATGAAGTATGGGCTTACAAAAGATACAAAGTACCCTGCACAATTGTTGTCACAAAAACTTGATTGCGAATCAAATACAGATGAGAGCATTTTAAAATGTCTTCAAGAAGTGTCTTCTGTCAAACTGTTAGAAGAAATTGAAAAACTTTCACTCGATCCAAATACAGCGGCGTTTCTTAAGTTTGTTCCAACAATTGACGGTGAGTTTTTGCTCCAGGATCCTGATGATACTTTGCGTGAAGCGGCGCACGAGTTGAGTGAAGAGGTAAAGTTTTTGAGAGAAATAAGGCTTATCAATGGAGTAAATGGAATGGAAGGCGGGATGTTTCTCATGTTTGTTTCTGGTAACTTTACTAGTGATCCAGACGAAATTCAGGTCAGTGACACCGACATGAAAACCATTTGGATTCCAGCATTTCTAGGTGAAGTAATGCCTGAAAAAGAGATCCATGAATCAGTAAAACAACTGGTTGCCTATGAGTATACGAACTGGGGTAATTCTGAGGATGCCAAGGAAATGTTTGTGAAATACACAGGAGACCTTACTTTCAATATCCCTGCTGTTATGTTCAGTAAGGTACATGCAAACGATTCCAATGCCAAGAGCTGGTTTTATAGGTTTGAACCAAAGCTAGAACGTCACTCATTGAAGACACCCACGTGGTTACAAAAGGCTAACCATGGTGATGAGCTAGGGCCTGTATTCGGATACTCATTTGATTACGAGAAATATGCCAATATTAAAGATTACACTCCACCTAATTGGGAATATGGACTGTCAGAGCGTATCATGGGGTATTGGACAAATTTTGCTAAACTTGGGTAAGTAGAAATTTTTATTTTACTTACTTAATCATTTAACTTTCCATGATGTTTTTACACGATCTCAATATGATCAATTATGACTATGTACATGGCCACATTCATTGTTGATGCGCGTATTTATCGATTTGTTATCTCCAACAAAAAATCATTTCAGAGATCCGAATGGCAAAGATACCGCATTCTGGCCTCAGTACGACCCAGAAACCCAGCTGAACATCTTCATAGACCGTCAAGACAGCATTGGTCACCATCTGTATGTACAGGAAGTCGCTTTCTGGGGCGAGGTGTTGCCGTCACTCTTGAACGCCATCGAGCAAGGACCCTCTCACTCAGAAAAGTCGCTGTTTTCTAAGAAACAGGCCGACACGTGCGATGCTGATGGGAAATGTGACTAGTTTTAATAGTGCGTACTAAGATGTTTAATAGTCGTTGTTAAGTTTGCGTTAGTAAACTAACTGTCGTTCGTTATGAAACATGGATGAAACTACCCGTTCCCTTTGTTATGATTGCCAACAAATTTTGTAATACAAAAAAGCAACCTATTTCATTATTCTTTTATTCCTGAACCAACAATGATTTTTAAGGAATTGATATCTGATAATTTTTGTTTTTTCCTTTTTAGTAAACATTGTGACTGCAAAACAATTTTAATTACTATAACATACTCAGGAGTGCCAATTGTCCCAAATTTAAAATCCGGAAATTCAGGCCGGGGGTTTTGGACGCAGGTCCCGACCAGAAGGGTAGTGCCCCCCCCCCCCCCTCCTCAAGCCCACTATTTAATAGTCTTTCTAGTTGCAATTTCTGGTGAATACTATGAGAAATATGATAAATCAGGCCGTCCGTATCACCACATGTGTATTCGTCATTCTATGTTTGTTTATTGCGAAGAAATTATGTATGCGAAAACGACAATCAGAAAATATGTACGTGTTTTACACATTAATTAAATGCGCATATCGTTTGAATGCCAAAAAAAAATAGACCTAGCAAATACGTAATCAATATATCATTTGGTTAAAAAGTGCTTTACAATGTGCTATTGAATTGCTTTACTTTGCTAATCAATCATTTGGAATATTTCATGATGGCGGACATGTACAACGTTTCGTTGACTAGTAAAATTTTCGGAGAGTAGCGACGATTTTTCGTCAGTTACCGTTTATGTCCGTGCCATCCGCTAGCCACACACAAAGAAAATACCGGGCAAAATCGGTACCGAGCGCAAATTTCCGGAAAGACGATGAAGCTTTAACAAATATATAAATTTCGTTCTTAATTGATAGCGCTTTCAAACGCATCCCCTCCCCCCCCCCCCGCAAAAAAATCTAATCGGATTTGAATTGATCTCAAAATCAGCCCATCGGCAGTCATATACAAGAGGTTTAATTGATATTTAGTATTACTAAAAAGTCGCATGAGCACCACATGAAATGTATGTTATCATTGTATATGACTGCCGATGTGTACATACACACATTTAAGATTAATGGATAAACAGTATGTATTTTTACGACAATTATTTATCATATAATATAATAGCATATATTGTAGTAAATGTGTGAACGCGGTATCATGCATATATATTTTGTTGAACTAAAATCTCTTCTATTTATATTAGTTATTTTTTTTCCATATAACCGAATAAATGTATAAGTGGAAAAGCAGTTCATACCAGAGAGCGAAGAAGGTAAATTTGTCTGACCTACTGTTGTATGTATTGTTAAAATATACACATTATTAGTTGTTCGCGTAGCGAACAGCTAATGTGGTTGACGAAAATTTCAAGTCAGTTCGCTGTTATCTACGGAAAGCCTTATACCCGCCACATGTGCCGCGTCTGCCGTATCCGTGCGAAAAAGAGTTGTATAATTTATGCAAGAGGTTTGAGTTCTTCAATTATATTCATTCACAAATGGAAAAATTATGTGAATATCGTGTTAAATGGAATATTTTTGTACGGAGCTTATATAGAAAAGAATCGATGAACAATGTTTATATTAACGTGTCGCGGAAGAAATTGTCTATGAGTGATTAAAAAAGTCCACTATCTGCTGCGTGTTAATGACGTAGTACAGGTCATTCATAATCTGAGGCTATAAATAGATTCGGGAAAACAACGCAATAGTATAAGGTTACGCTTGTTTATATTCTCAATTTATTAAACGTTGAACATGGGATACGATACAAATTCAGGGAAACGATAGACAACAACAAAAATGCTTCATAATCGCTAAAACCGAATATAAAAATAACAATAAAATATAACAAGAATTATCTGTTTCGTAACCTCGTTCATGCTTCTACAGCGGGGTTAAATTTGATATTTCTGGGAAACGTTCATTTGTTCTCAACAGATAGCGGCGATCTTTTGTATTTACGGGAAGTTTAACTATTGTGTTTTGTTTTCATTTGTAAGTCGCATATTCACCGTATGAAATGTGTGTTATCATTGTCAAACTTCACATTAGTGTAAGAAGATACAAATTATACTACGGGAGTGCACATCATATGTTTCCATACATGCCTTATTGTGAGCATATGTCATCACTATCGAAATATATCGTATGTTTATATTTGATTTAAACGCAGTTTTCTTTCGACACATATAAATCACACTTTCATAGCCGCGTTATGCGAAAATGGGTCGTATGCGTTTCGGCTAGCGTATCTTAAACCCAACCTGTGCATTGCGCAGTCTGGTCAGAGGCGATGCTGTTCGCTATAAAATCACTCAATATGTAATGGTCTCATTATGTATCTCCTGGCCAGACTGAGAGATGCGCAGGCTGAGTAGGCTATATATATATGATGGGCGCATATGGAATAAGACACATTTTCGCATGACGAGGGTCATTAAAAATCTCAAAGCGAATTGTAAATGGCTTATTTTAGCGCAATGCTTTTCGACACAAAATTGAATTCAAAAAAGCAAATTTGTAAATTAGGGCAGCCTATCCAGGCGTTCAGGAACGATTTCCAGACGTGCTGACCGAGTACGGAAAACATTGTGGTTGAATAATTGAACGATTTTCCTCTTACGGTGACACTATACTATTTTCGGTAATGTTTGTTTTCTCATCTTAAAAGCAAAACTGTGTTTATCGATAGTCAGTTATATATTCCCCGGACGATTTAGTGAACGAGTACTGACCCTGAAATTCTACGAGATGGATTTTAACGCGTAATTGTAACTTGGCCAAAAGTTGTGTCGTTTGCACATACAGATATAAGTCCGGAATTCCTTACACTGAACAGTGCTACATCCTTTGCGCTGAGCACAGACACAGTGATGTAGGCAAAGTTCAGAGGTTTTATCTCGAATCAGCCTATGGAAAGCCTATTCAAAAATGTTCATGCGTGTCAGCTGGCGATATGTAAAAGTCATTTAAGGTGAAAAGCTGGGTAAAAAAGCTATCCCGAAAAAGCGCATTAGTGCTCTATACCTATGTTTAGGTCAGAGTTGTTGACACCGTGTGAACTGCTAGGGTAACAAGTAATGCATAAACAACAAAGTACGGGTCAATAGGGCTGTCTTTATCACTACCTAATTCGTGAGTAAAAAGAATTGCTCGAAGATTTATTTTTTATTCATTTTTTATCAATTATCTTATTGTATATTTTGAATTTGTATATGGTGTCAAAACTCAAAAGTTGTGTACAGGGAATTTTCATCATGAAATTATATTCTTAGTGAGATAGGTATTCGATATTCCAACACTATTCATTTAATATGATGGTGATTGCAAATTGTCTTTATATTCAGTACTCATTATCATTTCCATCATACTTTCTATGCTTTCAGAACGTCCAAAAAGGGTCATGTTGTTGTTATTTTGTCTAAGCTATCTCTATGAAATAAATATGATGATAAAAAGTGCACACAAATCTCGACCCGTGCGTTATGACACTCTTTATAAATTCGAATGGCGTGGGTTCATTTCAAACTTCCGATTAATTTTAAAAAACGAGTTGCGTCTTAAATTATGCAATAGCGAACAACTTCAGTGCTTTTAGCGCTTTGATCTATAAAACATGAGAAACATACTTAGTGTTATGCTGTACGTGAACTTTGTGGAATACAGAAAATATCTTATTTCGTCATGATTTTGTTTCGCGCGACACAATAGTTTTATGTTGAATGAATATGTATTTTGATTAATTAACATTTATAACAAGATCGTTTGTGTTGACAAAAATCATTAAATATTTAATTATATCGTAAAATAAATAGTATAGTCACTTAACAACACATTGGACTTTCAACTGATAGATCGGAAAGATTTACTCAAAATGTCTTAAAATTCTCTGTACACTTTAAAGTGCGATAGGTGGCGTTTGATCCTAGTAATTGTGATGAAAACGTCTAAGTAGTGATCGGTCATTAAATTAAGGTTACGCCATTTGTATTATTATCAGGCCTACATGAGTAAAAGACTTTAAACACCATGGGATGTGTTTGATTGTTTCTTACAATCCTTGTCCGTCAAACAATAAATTGACATCAGTCTAACCGACTAAACACATTGCCAACATTAAGGTAAGTGCGATATAACTGAAGCTCAAACTACATTAATCAGGGAGCACGATACTTTGTGGCCTTACCCCTTTAAACTTTAATGGATGTATAAACGACGGAAAGTGGCGCTTTATTTCAAATAACTTTTTAAAACATTTTTTCTTAACAATACTCAACTAGTGCATAAAAGACAGATTGCTATGCTGCTTATGGCAACGTGAAATACATCAGAAGTTCTTTATTTAATAAGCCTGTGTTCTTGTTCAAAAATTCCATTTGAACTGCACACATTTTACACGGTTATGATTACGGCAACGGAAATTTTGTGACCGATTTCAAACGCGTTCAATGATGTATTGCTTTACCTTAAGATATCGGCACAAACTGCAAGAAAATCTGTCTTGTATGCACTTAAGATTTGAAATAATGCATGTCAAAAACGTAAGATATGTGTAAACCCCTGAAAACCCCGTAGATTCTGCACCCTGTTAAAGTATTAATAGGGATCTGTTCAAAGATTGACGAAAAGACAATGCTTCATAAGTTAGTCATAGGTTTCTAAAATACATATAGTATACAAAATGCGAAATAATAATGCCTATAACAAAAATAAATCATACATCTAATGAACTTTATAAAACAAGAGGGCGAAGATGGCCCTAGTTCGCTCACCTGAGAAGAGTCGGTTCATTCAATATTTACCAAATGTCAAACTTGACCTAGATATTGTCCAGACAAACTTCCTGGTCAAGTTTCATAATTTGAACCAAAACTCTGGCGTATGGAGTGTTATTATTTTGTAAGATTTGACCTGGTTACCTATATTTTGAGTTGACCTCCCTTACCAATATAAAGAAGTGAAACTCCAGCTGCTGGAGCAGTATTGAATTTTCATTAAAAACAATTAGTTGGTCCTTTATTTAAGGCAAGTGACCGATTGCCCAAACAGTACAAAACAGCACAGTACAGCACAAAACAAACCAACATAAACACAAAATCAACTTAATTGCTAACAAAAATAAATATTATGACCAAGATTAATAAAATCTGAAACAAAATTGTGACCTCTAGAGTGTTTACAAGGATTTTGTATAATATAATGAAAATTTGGACAATCTAAGGGCAATAATTATGGCATTAATTATGTGATTTTGCTCATTATCAAACTTGAACGAGATCTTTCAGCAACTTTGATAAAGAATGCTTAAGAAATGTGAATGCTAGAGTGTTTACAAACTTAATGTGGACGGACGGACGGCGGACAAAGACCAATCCTAAAACCTCGCCTGAGCCATCAGGTGAGCTAAAAAGTGTGTTTCACCGATCTGAGCAATTTTCCAACTTGTCAGAGAAATCAATAAAACCAATGTATTGACTAAGTTTCACGATGATTAGGCAAAAAATGTGACTTCTATAGTGTTCGACCACAAGATTTCTCTCTAATCACATAAGGTAAACTGCCCCACCCCCTTGCGGCCATGTTTTTCTACCGATCGGGACCATTTGGGAACTCATCTGAAATATATATAAAACAAATCTTTTCACCAAGTTTCATGATGATTGGGCAAATAATGTGACTTCTAGGGTGTTCACAAGCTTTTTTAACTATATAAATATAAGAAAACTGCCCCCCCCCCCCTCCCGGCAGCCATGTTATTCAACTGACCGGAACCATTTTTGGACTAAACTCTCGTATCAAGGAAAATTGGGCCAAAAATGTGACTTCTAGAGTGTTCACATGTTTTCACTATATACAATAAAGAGAAAAATGCCCCGCCCACTGGCGGCCATGTTTTTTCACCGATCTGACCATTTCAAACTAGTCCGACATATCAATCAAACCAATGTTTTGACCAACTTTCATGATGATTGGGCAAAAATTGTGACTTCTAGAGTGTTTACAAGGTTTCTCTAAAGCCAAATAGGGAAAACTGCCCCGCCAACTGGCGGCCGTGTTTTCAACGGACCGGAACCACTTTTGAACTCAACCAACATATCATTAAGACAAACATTTTGACAAAGTTACATGAAGGTTGGGCATAAAACGTGACTTCTACAGTGTTTACAAGACGGACGGACAGACGACGGACAAAGACCGGTCACAAAAGCTCATCAGGTGAGCTAAAAATCAGCGTTAACAACGCTTAAATATCGAACGTTTGGGGAATTTATTATGTTTAAGCTTAAATTGCTGAAAACACGTGGATCAATCGCATATACTAGAATAGGCAGCAAGACACAAACAAGTAGAAATGACCTTTATGTTAACACGCTACGCTTTTCGCAAGAGGTTCAAGATTTGAGTCTCTTTACTCCAACCTACTCCAACCTAATTCGTTTCTTTTCCGGTGTTTACGACACTTGGCTCGTTATTATATTTGATTTCGTAAAGTTTTTACGCTTTAATTATAAAGTTATTATTTTGGCTGACGAAGCGAAAATGCTTGTTTACTAAAATATGTGCACATGTTCCTTTAATGATAATGTGTTGTTGCAAACATATTACTGAAAAAGACGCTACGCAGGCGTCTCTTTAGTTTGAAAATAAAAATAACAAAGGTCATACAATTTTAATAATAAGAGTGCATTTGGAACAAATAATGTACTTGAGATGTTCCTTGAGGATTACGTCCATGACTTCTGTCGCTCGAACACACACCAATAAAAAATAACCCCCTATTCAGCAGACGAGTCCAATAAAAGAAGAGTACATAAACACGCCGGGTCCGAAATAGATGAACCACTATAAATAGCAATTCGTAAACCTGAAAGCGATATCTTGACGTGAAATATGATCAATTTGTAAACTTTGATCAATGTATAAATGCGTTATCATACGTAAACATACTTATTTAAACGACTGTTTACATGCAATGGTGATACATTGACTATCTCCAAAAATACAATTAATAAATCGTCTGCTGATCCAGAGAGTGGTTACATGTTATTGTTGCACCGTTATCTCTCTCACTTGTATTTGAACACGGCCTACAACTGCTTTGAACGGTGCTCTACATAAGCCGTTATATCACATAACATTAAAGATGGTACAAATTAACATGACTTGTATTAGTGATTTGTTTTCACTTGTGTGTATTTTAGCGATCGCAAAGGCCGCGCGACCTAGAGTTTCTACAAAGCTCGGAACAATGCACGGATATACACGGACAGGCGAATTTAACGGAAAACATTATGCTGTGAACGAATATTTGGGGATCCCTTATGCCAAGCCGCCTGTCGGAGAGTTAAGATTTAAAAGACCGCAGCCGTTTGGAAATCTGTCTTCACCGTTTAACGCAACTCGCTACGGATCTGCGTGTCCACAGTCGGATTTCTTAAAACTCGGCATGCGGTCAACAACGGAGAATTGTCTATTTTTGAACATATTTGTTCCACAAACACCGAAAGATACCGAACAAGGCCATGCTGTGATGGTATTTATTCACGGCGGTGGATTTAAAATGGGTACAGGAGAGATGACACCAGGTCATGTTCTTTCTTGGTTTGGCAATGTTATTGTTTTAACATTCAACTACCGCATTGGAATGTTTGGATTTCTTAATCTAGGCACAGCTGATGCCAAAGGAAATCAGGGACTATGGGATCAGCGCCTTGCACTTCAGTGGGTACATGATAACATTGAAGAGTTCGGTGGGGACTCGGGACGAGTTACCATCTTCGGAGAGGCAGCTGGTGCTATTAGTGTTACAATGCAGAGCATGTATCCAGCAAATAGAGGGCTTTTCCAGAACGCAATTGCTGAAAGTGGCACCATTTGCCTTAATTTTGGTCTCACAGAAGATAATAAGTTTTCGGCAAAAATGATGTCCCAGAAGTTAAATTGCAATTTAGAAACAGATATTGATGTGTTTAAATGCCTTTTAGAAGTTTCACCAGAACACATTATTGCTTTCACTGATAAGTTAATCAATACTCCAAGTGAAGCGATGGAAATCCCGTTTGTCCCTACGGTTGATGGTGAATTTTTCCGTCAACATCCGAAAGATACTTTCAATGAATCTAAGCAACAGTTAAACGAAGAAATTAAGTTTCTGCGAGAAATCAGATTTATAAACGGAGTAAATGGAATGGAAGGCGCGATGTGGCTAAGTATGGCCGCGGGGAATTCCGATTCTGATATAGACAGAATAGAAATCAGCGATTCAGCGATGAAAACCCTATGGATACCAGCAATGCTAGGACAGGAAATGCCTGGAAAAGAGATTTTTGAGTCAGTAAAACAACTGGTCGCCTATGAGTACACAGACTGGCAACATCCGAAGGATGCCACAGAAATGCTTGTTAAACTTACAGGCGACGTATACTTCAACATTCCTGCTCTTAAGTTTAGTAAATTGCATTCAAACAGTACACATGCTAAGAGCTGGCTATACAGTTTCGAGCCCAAACTTGATCAACACCTATTGAAGACACCACGATGGATACAGAAGGCGAATCATGGTGATGATCTTGCGCCGGTATTCGGATACGCACTTGATTACGAGCATTTTGCAGGACTTAAAGATTACAGCCCCCCGCAATGGGAATATGGATTGTCAGAGCGAATAATGGGTTATTGGACAAACTTCGCTAAATTTGGGTAGGAAAGGGTAATTTTAACTATGAATGTCATCGAACATTCGGATATCCGATTTTCCGGATACCGTGTAGGTATTCGGATATTCATTCAGTTTCCCAAAATTCGTACGAAAATAAAACAGGACTATTGCCAAGCAATACGAGTCCCATACCGGTGAAATTCCAACATTTTTAGATTGTTTATATATTTGTTGCCATATCAACAAGAATTCTTGACGTAGGAACAAAATGAAATGACGCGCATAATGTCCGTATTGCCATCTGTCCATGTTTCAAGTTTCATGAAAAAAATGAAGAACTTTTAAAGTTATCGTAGGATCCAGAAAAGTGTGACGGACTGACAGACAGACTGACACACAGAGCGCAAACCAAAAGTCCGGAAAAGTCCGAAGAAGGGGAAAATAAGGAACACAATATATCTCGTTTATTAGCCATACGAATGCTGTTCCGAGTTTATTGGTTTAATAAACGAACCAGCCAAAGGCCTCTGCAGGCGGTCTCCACTCATACCCAGACTTGCCATAAACATACTGAATTGATATGCGATTAGCGGATTTACCTCAGCTTGTTGATTTTAAAACCCAGTTACGTTGACAGGGTTGCAAAACAAATATTATTTCCGTATCTCTTATTCCTATTAGGTGCGTGCTTCGGGATAATAGCGTGTTTTCTATATACAAAAAAAATCAATATTATCGATGTTTCAATAAATAAAACGTATTCATCATGTTTGTATGTTGAAAATACTATAAAAGAGGACAAAACATTAAATTAGTAAATGACTAAAATGAAATATATTATAACCAGGACTGTCCTTGCATCTATGCTGTAAGGCAAAATACGCAATTTACGGATTTTTCATTACCAGACGGCAGACACACACACATACTCAAAACTACACGCGTAATTGAAATTTTTTGGAATTCCATTTATTTAACGGACAGCCACTATTACATGTTATTCAATCAAAATTATTAGTTGCAATTAACGTCAGGACGATAATTTCATAAATCTATGTTTCTTTCATTTCTTAACGAGACCACATATTATTAAAATTGTTGAATATGTGCATATATGCTAAAAAAGCCATAACCCGATGTTGGGTATTGAAATGTTGCGAAGATTAATACTTCAACGGCCTTTTTCGTCGTTGATGAAAGTAATTTGATAAGTAAACATTCATATGAAGTTATATCATTGCAAACACTTTTATTAAAACTTGTTTTATTAACCTCTGCTTAAACAATATACGAATACGATTTCATATTTGGTGCGAAATTGGAAATATTAACGATTATCTGGATAGTGTTTGGATAGAATGAATGGATATCTGTTGCATCCGTTGACATCCCTAAATATAGAAATTCCAAACAGTTGTTTATCAGACGGCTTATTTAGCATAGAATTGTTACTATTTTATTTATCAGATTTATTGATGTTAGTGGAATACTGCTTCTGGTATTGATTATTTTTTACCATAAAATGTACATGTCCATGTATAAAGAGTATAAACCATTACAGAGACCCGAACGGCGATGGTCCTCCATTCTGGCCTCAGTACGACCCAGAAACGCAGCAGAATATCTTCATAGATCGGCAAGACAGCATTGGTCACAATCTGTATGCCAAGGAAGTGGCTTTCTGGGGCGAGGTTTTGCCGTCACTCATGGACGCCATAGACCGAAGACCATCGTTCTCAGAAGAATCGCCGTTTTCTCATAAATCAACGGAAACGTGCGATGCCGACCGGAAATGTGGCTAGTTCCAGTACCAACTAAATAATCTTAAGATAAATGGCGACTTATGTTTTGTTTGTTTAGTGTTTAAATTTGGTCATGCAGTTAGATTATTGAGTTATCTCTATCTCAAATACACTATTCGTATTTTTATGTGTTTTATTGTTTTTGTTGACCGATGAAGTAAAGCATGTTGTTTTTAAGTAGATATTGTATTACAAACTATATTCGTTTTCTGCGGCTTTTTTATTTCCTATCTATTTTCAATATATTATGTTTTTAGTATTAATGATTATGCTTTTTCCTTTGCAAGAATGAAATAAGCGCATGTTAAAATATCACTTCATTCCCGTCAAACAAACACTGCGCAATATAATAGCTGTAACTTCCACATGGACATTTTATAAACAGGATGCAGGCACGTAACTAAATGGAGTTCACAAATGGATTTTTATGGATGTAAACACACCGTTTAAGTGGTGATTATTTCAAATAACGTAAAATCAATTTTCTGAAGAATTTCAACTAGTGCATAAAAGACCGTTTTTTATGCAGCTTATAGCAATGTGAAAAACGTCAGAATGGCTTAATTTAATAAGCCATAGTTCTTGTTCAAAAATTCGATTCCTGTAACATTTATATACAGGGTTAATATTTAAGTGAAATATTGACACCGATTTCAGATGTTATCAATAATGTATTCTTAAAGGGACCGTCAACCGCGATACAGGTACCAGGTAACTATCAGTCAACTATAAATAACGCAAGTAGATAAGATTGATCATCATCGTCACGTGATAAACCCAGGAATGCAAATGAGCATGCGAAGTGAATTGTATACAAAAAAAAATATAAAATGATCAATATACTTGCGTTATTTATAGTGTGTGTATCGTTATGTCACATTTTTTCGCGATGTACTTTCGAATTTACAATGCGAAATTTTATTACCGAAAATATGAACTTTCTTCAAGTAATGCAATATACAAGTCGTGATATTTTAATCATTATAAACTAATAATTGTAACTAAACACGGTATTTTAGAACTTCTTTTTTCGTCAATTGCGGTTGGCGGTCCCTTTAAATCATAAGGTATCTACACAAACTGCAAGAAAAACTGTCTTTTATGCACTAAAGAATTTCGAAAACTATTTCGATAACTTGATAATTTCGTCGAAGTGTACGTATGACCGCATTAAATTAGTTTGAAATGTGTTACGCATTATTTGACTATAGTTTTTGCTAAGGGCGTTCTGAAGAATAACTACATTTGCAGATTAAGTTCTCAATATTTTCTTATTGAGAAATATATTCATCTATACCTTGTTACATCTTATATATAATATTTTGTTATTAATACACATTTCAAATACGGAACAACTGTTTCCACCGTGTTTGTTGATGGTTCAATTGGTTACGGTGCTCCTTATCTTTTCAAAGTTAAAATACATAGCTTATGGACGCCACGCCACTTTACTTATGTCTCCCTTAACCTATGCAATTTTTTCGGTGGTCGCCATATTAGACAGCTGGGGTCTCTACAGAGTACAACCACCCACAACAGCCTCTTAATTAAAATGGTTTTTCTTTAGTCATAAAAAACGCCACTGCCTCATAACGACCTTGTTTGAAAAGGGCACAAACGGTGTATCTCCTACGTCTGTGATAAGAATTTTATTTCAAAGCAGGTTCCATAAACTTGAGAAACAAATGTGGCTTCAACAGTGGAAACAAGGCTTTTCTAAGATTTGACCTGGCGTCCTTGTGATCTGGATACACCTGACTAAGATATGACTTCTAGATATTGCCTAGATAAACATTCTGCCCATCTGTCAGTGGTAACAATCCGTTTCTGTATTTGACCTGATGACATATTTGTTTATGACCGAGATTCAAATACAACATAGGTGTCATCATGATAACCATTCTAAAGTTTCATCAATATATAATGGAAAATGTGCACTCTAGAGGGGTTACAAGCTAAAGATTGACAACACAACCCACGACAGACCCCGTGCATAGGGCGATCACAATAGCTCTACTTCATCACTTGGCGCTCGGGTGAGCTAACTGAAGGGAAATCTTCCGAGATACCATTTGGGACCAATGTTTTATAGAAAATGCATTATGCAAGAAATGTGTCCTTTGGTTTATACAGAATTTTTATTTGATTTGACCCTGCGTCCAAGTTATAACCTTTACTTCGAACTCCGATTTTATTGGGACATGTGTAGACTAGTTGCATGCAGATTTGGTAATTAATGTGACCTCTGTATTAATAAATGTTCATAAGCTTTTTCTTTATTTTACCAAGTGACCTAGTTTTTAACCAAGCGCGAGTTAAGTTTTAAAATCTACACTACATTTTGGGAAACTATGTTTCATTTATATCAATAAAAGTAGCTTCCCTCTTCTCTTATCTGACTAAGTGTCCCCGTTTTTGACCTAGTTTCGAACTATATTTTCAGGACAACTGTATGTTACTGTTGTTTGGGGCCTATGGTGTTCACACATTTTTCCTTGATTTAACCGTATCTCGTTTTTTACCTCACCTGAACCAGTTTCAAACTGCCAATGTATCATTCAGACAAATGTTCCGACAACGTTTCATATATCAGGGGTGTCAAGTGGCCAAAATCTAAAATCCTGAAAATAAGCCTAACATGTGGGGGAACAGTGCCAAAAGAGGGTTAATAATTCATTTAATTATGTTAACTGTGTTAACAATATGTCAAATTAAAATAATTTAAAATGACTGTGACAAAAATCTTTAAATACCAGAACAACAAGATGCGTTTGTGAAACACAATGTCCCCCTATATGATGTTTGACCTTGAAGGATGACCTTGACCTTGTGAAGGATGACCTTGACATTGACCTTAAACCACTCAAAATGTGCAGCTCCATGAGATACACATGCATGCCAAATATCAAGTTGCTATGTTCAAAATTGCAAAAGAAATAAAAAAATAAGCGATTTGGGCCACATATATTTGACCTCTGACCTTGAAGGATGACCTTGACCTTTCATCACTCAAAATGTGCAGATCCATGAGATGCACATGCATGCCAAATATCAAGTTGCTATCTTCAATATTGCAAAAGTATTTATAAAATAAGCGATTTGGGCCACATATATTTGACCTCTGACCTTGAAGGATGACCTTGACCTTTCACCACTCAAAATGTGCAGCTCCATGAGATACACATGCATGCCAAATATCAAGTTGCTATCTTCAATATTGCAAAAGTATTCATAAAATTAGCGATTTTGGCCACATATATTTGACCTCTGACCTTGAAGGATGACCTTGACCTTTCACCACTCAAAATGTGCAGCTTCATGAGATACATATGCATGCCAAATATGACGTTGCTATCTTCAATATAGCAAAAGTTATTGCAAAATGTTAAAGTTGGCGCAAACAGACAGACAGACCAACAGACAGACAGGGCAAAAACAATATGTCCCCCACTACTATAGTGGGGGACATAAAAATCCTCTTATTTATATCAATATCAAAAGCAGTTTTTGAGGGCCTAAATCCTGAATTCAGGAATAATCCTGAACTTTGACACCTCTGATATATATTGGGCAATGCATGTGGCCTGTAGAGTGCTCACACATATTTTCTTTCATCTTACCAAGAGACCTAGTTTTTTTTTACCTCGAGTGACTCTGTTTCGAACTCTGCGTAGTTATAATAGGGACTAATGTTCTGACCAACTTCTATGAAGATAATTCAATAAATGCAGCTTAGAAGGATGTTCACAAGGCAAATGTAGACAGACAACAAAAGACCATCACAAAAGCCCAACATCAGCGTGTCTAAACACTGGAGATTTTGGACAAGGCAAATGTTGACAGACAACAAAAGACCATCACAAAAGACCAACATCAGCGTGTCTAAACACTGGATATTATAGTTTTGATTTATGTGCATTGGACTAAGAGCCTTATCTGAAGCTTACTGATCTCAACTGTAATCAAAGCATATGGCTTAACAAAAAAACACTTGTTTCTTATAGCCTGGATTTTCAATTTCATATTTTAAGAAGTGTTTCACTGTCGGAGACATATGCCCCACCCCCCCCCCCCCAAAAAAAAAGCAACAACAGGGCTTTGAACTAGTGACTCCAATTTCAATATAGGTCATCTAACTGTCCAAGGCCAATGCACATATGAAGTATCAAGCCAATCGTTCAATTGGTTGACGCGTTATTGATCGGAAACTATTTCACTTAAGTGTGAAAGTGACCATGACCTTTGACCCCAATTTCAATAGGGACCATCTACTGCCCAAGGCCAATGTACATGTGAAGCATCATTCCTATCTGTCAATTCATTGACGAGTTACGGATCTGAAACAAACTGGTCTACCAACATTCAGACTGGTCTACCGACAGACAGTGTGATAGTGACCTTGACCTAGTGACCCAAATTTTAATAGGGTCATCTACTGTCGAGGGCCAATTCACATGTGAAGTATCAAGCCAATCGGTCAATTCACAGACATTCAGACTGGTCTACCGACAGACACACCTACCAACATCCAGCAAAACAATATACCCCTTCTTATTCGACAAGGGGCATAATAAACAGCCTGACAACAACGATCAGCATGTGGGTTTTTTTCTTTATTTTTCTCTTCAACAATGGAATCCACAACATACTTTACTCCTGAAAGAAAAGAAATTTGGTTAAAAATTTATGTAATATGGCTCTTAGATTTATTAATACATGTTTTAAGTACACACTCTTAAAACTTGACCTCATATCTGTTCTATTAATTTGGCATTTTTGTGTCGCATTTTATGACCACAAAGAAACTTCTGTCATGTTTTGATGAAAGAGCTTACATCAGAAATAAACATTTGTCAACCTGGATTTTTCAGGAGAACGAAAGTCTTGCAGTTCATCATGCTAAACTCTGATCATCAATACATATATAGTACTAATAAACAAAGAGCAAATTGAAAACCTGGAAAGTTTTAATCAATTTTGAATTCATTTGAGAGCACAAAAGAACTGACAGAACGTTGGTCTGTTAGTGTAAACTTAAAACTAAATCAAGAATGTCAAACCAAACACAGAATGTGACTACAGAGCATCCATATCCGACCAAGAGAATATGACATTTGTAAATGTATTTTGCTGATAAAAGACAGTCATTGTATTGACTATTTTTCATTGGATGATTTTGCCCTAGCAGTCTTGCAGTCTCTTATTGAACCTCAGACAAAGCTAGTAAAAATATTTCAACAACTTCACGTAAGCTAAATTGTAAATGACTTTTCATCATTTTTATATTGATAGAGCTTACATCAGTAGAAATAAATGTCAACCTGTTAGTTCAGGAGAACGAAAGTCTTGTAGCTCATCATTTTAAGCTCTGTTCATATCAACCAATAAATACATGTAGAAAGTGTTCATATCAACCAATAAATACATGTAGAAAGTGTTCATATCAACCAATAAATACATGTAGAAACAAGATTTATGACAACAACATAAACTTACATCTGGGACATCGTATTCCCCACTGTTGACTCCGTCAATAACATCATGGGGAGGCTTGCCGTCCACTGTGCAGCCAACAGACTGAGCTGTACCTAGAAATGTATAGATATTTAATTAATAGTTTTTTGTTAAGTTAGTATAGTTACTTATTACAGCTAATTATAAACAGAATGTAAGGAATGTCATGTCATGCATGTCAATTATGACAAGTTATGAGAATGTTATAAGTTCACATTGTGTAGTTGTAAATGAAGTATCTACTGCATTTTCATGTACTTTAAACTGCATGACATTTTGACAATGAAATTACTCCTTTATCCCTATGTGCTAGTACAACAATGCCTACACAGAATATTTTCAATTTCCACCTTATTCACACTTCAAAATGTTGTCAAGCCTCATAATTGCAGGACCTCTTGTTATCACTTGCAGTCAACAATAAAAATGTGATGGTCATTAATCATTGGCTTGTAGTACATTTCAACTGGGGAGAATCTTACCTATTGACTAAGACAAGTTCATACAAAATGCACTTTACATTTTTTAATGTTGATTTTTCAGATTTTGATATTTAATTATGCATACATCTAACGAATCACTATAATTTTATAGAAAGGAAGTTCTCATCACATTGAAAGTCAACTCTTTTGATAATGTTGCTTCTGCTTGTGCTCCCAATATTGCACTATACCCATGTAAGGAGAACTGCCCCACCATTCAGCAGCCACATTTTCTAGAGGAACCGTTTTTAACTCTGCCAACTCGTTATATGCGCCAATCTTTATTGGAAAGACTTGCATAAAAAACAGCTAGCAAGGGCCTTGCAAATACCACATAAAGTTGTAACATAATTACTTATTGTTCGTGGAGAACACACAGTAACAAACAAAGTTCAATTCTGTTTTCATCGTGATTTATTTCTGTTAAATATATTCTAATACAATGCTGACTAATGTTCGTGAAATACAAATTTACAGCGCGGCGACCAATATGGCCGCCACGTCAAGAAAAACATGACAAATCTAACCGCAGAATCTAATACTTAATTCTGACCAAACATCTACATTTTGTCTACAGGTTAATTTGCATAAAACTCCCTTATAACTTTGATTGGTCATTAGTGTCCGTTTCTTCACATGCTTATTGTTGATTGGTTGAATTGCTAAATGTACTGAATCAATGATACCCTGAGAACGGAGAAAACAAACTATTCAATTATTTACACACTTATCAAATAATCCCTATGTTCTCTTATAGTTGTATAAGATTGCGTTTCCCGGTGCAATACTTTGTTTGACTGATGCAACTTTGTATGACTGATGCAAACAAGGGTATTACAGTCTTCGAAATTAGCTTTGAAAAGTAACATGCCAGTCGGGCCAGTTACTTAAGAATTTTTACATGCCCAACATATTTTTTACATGCCCAAACTTTTTAAACCAAAATTATAACAAATCACAACATTTTAACACTTACATGCTACACATAGTAAAGCAGAACATTTGTTTCAATAGTAGTGAATACAACTACATCTAATCAGTCACTAGAATTAAGACGGTCGATCGTTACACCAGTGCTCTTGAAAAGAGCGTTCTCTGGTGTCCTCGTACCATTTCTTGGCTTCCTTTTTCTCTAAATCATTGTCAATTTTGGAAGTGCTTTATCGGGCTTAGCCCCATCAACATACCTAAGATACTGCATAGCCTCTATGTCGACAATGACATTTGTTTACATTGACAAAAACGGAAGCGAATTACTTGATTGAAATGATCGGTTCAAAAAGCATCTTCTCGATTAATGTCTAGAGAAACCGTCGATAAGAACCGAATGTGACCGAACTGCATCGGTCAAAAACAATAACAATGACGTATGCAAGCAGGTGCGTGTTGTTAAACCAATCGAATTTCATTGTTTTACAACTTACGGCAAGGTGTTTGTTCGCAAAATTGAAAAATAGATCTGCAAATATCAAGAACCGCTTACGATTTTTTTTATATAAACTGTCAATTGGCTTCAATAATTTACATGCCCGGCGGGCCACAAACGTGAATTTTTGTATGTGCCCGGCAGTAATTTTACTCGCCTGTGGTGATCGGGTGTGTGCTAATTTCGAAGACAGGTATTATTGTTAGGCCCCTATGTCAATATCGTTGACCATTTTCAATTGAACCTATCTAAATATACTAATTTTTATCTTTCAATTTGTTGACTTAGCCTACTTTAGCATTAAATGTACAGGTATGACTTGTCTCTACTTGCGAGAGATCTTTTATAATTTAACAAATAAAAATACTTTCCAAATTATAGAATCATGGCAAATATATCACCAAGAATTATTATTAAATTTCCAAACTTCATTATGTTATTATTTTGTTTAACATTCAACTATTTTCTTTATAGAACCCTTATTATTATGATATCAGATGTATCATAATTATATGCTGTTTCATTACACAGTTTTCTTTATGCAGAACGTTAAAAAAATGATACCAATATCAGTAATTTCCTTTTCACAAATTGAGTCCGTTACCTCATAGAGAATTAAAAACTTTTTATATGTAATCAAAAGCTAATACATGACAATCTCATATTAATCATTGGTCACGTTATTTCAATTAACATCAAATATCCAGTATTTCCTCACTCAACTGAAAGCACGTTGCAGTTTTTATTGTAGCCAATTTCATATTGAAGCATGCTCAAAATTAACTTAATTAGCTTTTTACGAGACATGACACACATGATAACGACTTGCAGATTTTGAAACCTGGATTGAAGAAATATGTTAATTACTATATTTTCAACAGATAACAGTACATGCAAGTAAAATTTAATTTGCATATAAATTGGTTGTTTTGCCTATCAAAAAGCCAAGATACGTAATTTAATTATTAAATCATTTGTATACTAATCGTATTTAAATGCATGGTATGTCATTTATGTGCAGTAATTGAAGAAAGACTATAATATTTCCAGAATACCTATACCACCTTATTACTTATAATGTGCACATGATGAAGTTATAAATCAAAAATAGCTATTGCATTGTCAGGTAATTCAACAGGGACCACATTTTGACATCCTTATGAAATCACTATTTATGTGCCACTGCTATTAAAATGATGCCTTCACAATATTTTGGGGTTCGGCAACTTATTGACTCTTTAACATGTTGTCAAGCCTCATAATTGCAGGACCTCTTGTTATCACTTGCAGTCAACAATAGAAATGTGATGGTCATTAATCATTGGCTTAAACTACGTTTCAACTTGGGAGAATCATACCATATGAATGGCTCAACAATTCACATTTATTAAATAAAAAAGTTAATACACTTTGCAGATATATAAGTGTTGATTTAGATTATTTTTTTCAGTTTTAATTGTTGGTACATCTACCTATCAGTAAAATGCTATAAATGATGGAGGTTTTCATTAAATTTAAATTCAAATATGTCTTCTGTACAGACGGATTTACAGGATTCAGAAATGATGCAGGCACACTTTGAAAAACCAGAAATTCAAATATCACCACATGTGGGAAAACCTTTTATTCACAAAAATTGTTGCCATTGATTGACTTATTAACTGGATTTTTTTTATCAAAACCCGTAGAATTTCTTTTCAAAAATTCAATCAGTGACCTCATAGAGAAAAAAAACTTTTCACGAGTAATCAAAAGCTAATACATGACAATCTCAAATTAATCATTGGTCACGTTATTGCAATTAACATAAAATATACACGTATTTCTCTTTACTAAACTGAAATTCTACGTATCGCATGTTGCAGTATTTATTGTACCGGGTTCCATATTAATGGAACTTCAGTATTATCTTTGGAATTTTATATTAAGCCTAGACAGTAGACTTCCACTCACCACTAAGAGCTCCAGATACAAAATTTAGTCTAGGGATGTTAACTTGAAATATTTTGTATTTCAAGCGTAAAAAAACAAAGTTTTTAATCAATGATTTTTTACTATTCTGGGTCTATTGGCTCCTTCTTTATTCCCATCAAATACTTTGTTTAACTGTGCAATAAGATGTTAACCTTAAACAGCATAGTTTTAATCAAAACATACAAAAGACTTTGTCAAAGACCTCATTAAACTTGGAAAAATAATGGTGGAGTTCCAATAACTTTCCCAAGATTACAGGACCTCCAATCTTGGAAGTTCAATTAGTCAATACTTCCATAAGAATATGGAACAAATAAGGCATGACAATTAACAAGGTTTATTTTGCATGAAGGAAATGTCAGTTGGGCCTATACACGATTTTTCACTTGCTATTTTTTTTAATCATTTGTACAAAGATGTTGTCTTTACTTTAAACAGAAACGTATCTTCTCAGTATCTGGACCTCCCCTGCTTTTAGATTGGTACTAACTACTTGTGACAGTAGAAGTGGAAAATAAGAATTGTTTACAATCTCTTTAGGACTCTATAAATCAGCATTTTCTACTGTATTTTTTCACTTTTACTTATGTTGATAGGATAAAATGGAAGAGCATCATTTACTGTTTATATTCTACAGGGAAAAGGAGTCTTGTCAAATTGGAATTTTGTAAGTCGATAAAATGGCAAATTTGGGATTTTTTCCAACAAAATGGACCAGATAGGTATTTACTTTATCAACAGATATTGACACATCAGGCCTCTTCCTGGCCATTTTGGGGGAAAAAGCATATCAATTATACTTATATTACATAAAATATACAGAAGTTTTTCAGCTATGTTAAAAGACTGCAAAACAGATCCGATCCCAAAGCAAACAGACCTGGTCCCAACAGATCCCTATAGACAGACAACATTCCCTTCATGTTTTGTGCATTAAAAAATGGAACCAATTGCCAAACGTCCATGTTAAGACTTGCGATTTTCTGCAGCCCTATGTAACTAGATACCCAAGTACAGTTGTTACACACTAGTCTTACCTAGCTACCGATGCACAGTGGTTACACACCAGTCTTACCTAGCTACCAAAGAACAGTGGTTACACACCAGTCTTACCTACCTACCCATGTACAGCGGTTGCGCACCAGTCTTACCTAGCACTTCTTTGAGGGTGCCAATCAAGTTCTTGGCCATACTACGCTCCCTCATGGCCTTGGCTATCTTGATCATCTCATCAAATGTGATGTTACCAGAGTGCTTCACTGAGGAAATGATTCAGGGGAAAACATTTGAATACTGTATGACAGTATCTCAAAATAGCAGGCCAAACCATCAAAACGAGGAATTACAAGTATCTGATAATTCATTTACCTCTTATTAATTTTTTTTTCAAGACCTTTCTGTACTTTTCAATCATGCAATACTATGTTATACAATGTCCTTTACATCTAATTCTTGAGGAATTTCTTCACCAATACTCAGTTTATCACCAATTATTAAGTATCATAAGTATTTTAAAAGCTTTTTCCAGAAGAAAGTTATAAGAACAAGACAAAATATCA
Organism: Dreissena polymorpha; assembly: GCF_020536995.1. Lineage (NCBI taxonomy): Eukaryota > Metazoa > Mollusca > Bivalvia > Myida > Dreissenidae > Dreissena > Dreissena polymorpha. Next base: position 136,518,988 of record NC_068355.1, on the reverse strand, counting down.
GAAATGTAAAACGAGACCACATTTCCCTCAATTAACTCATCACCCAAACACAGCTTGATCAAGATCATCAAACTTAAAACAGTGACAAAGAGTCAGGGCCAGTAGCAAATTTTCAATTAATTCCATTGAATGTAGCAGAATATAATTAACAAGAAACTGTCGGAGACGGGTGATGCTCCCCAAAGGGTTTTTTGGTCACAATATTGCACTATATATTCAGATAAAAGGAAACGTCTTGAGGGCACAGTAGTTGGGGGGACAAGAATTTTTTAATAGAAAATTTCAAAGGACCATAACTCTGTGAAAAATCATCCGACCAGAACCCGCTGCACATCTCTTGGTAGTGAAGCTTTCCATAAAGTTTCATTGAATTCCGGTCATTAGTTGCTGAGAAATAGCCCCGACAAGAATTGCACTATATGTACAGTTAACAGAAAATTAAAAAAATTTCAAAGGGCCATAACTCTGTGAAAAATCATCCGACCAGAATAGCTGATAATATTCGGGGTGTGATTGAGGCAAAGTCAGAGGGGAGGAAAATTCTATCAACTGATTTTGACTACGCGAATGGCGCGCATAACCCAATGACAAACCTTAAAACAGGCATTAAAATAAACAACTTCTTGAACTTCATAACAATATTTCTTTATAGACCTGTTAAACTTCACATTTAACATACTGACGCTGCAAAGTAAACAGTATTCATTGTGATCAATAGCAGCAGTTTTTCAATGTATTGAATTACAGTAAATGGACTAAATATAAACAAATACACTTGTTCTTCTTGTGTTAATGATGTATTGAACTGAGTTAAATTAATATATTTAATTTGTTTACCTTTCAATATCTTGCATTTCGCATCTTCAGTTCAATGCTATTTCTGTTAACTGAACAGCGTGACAAACATAATAAAGCAGAATATGCATATGAATATGATTATAAACAGATCCACTAACATATAAATCAAATCATGTTTGTCTATTTCCATGTTCAAAAGATACTCTTCTAAATTGTTTTACTTCGCGAATAGACTGAACTCCAATTTGCAAACACTGGTTTCAATGACACAAATTCACTGTGCACATTTCTAAACAAAAAGTGTGTTGCTTGTATTTAAAACGTAGTCTTTTTCGTTGACAAACACATTTTTCCTATCAAACTATATGATGTCAGTCGTTAATTCGATTGCTATTTGTCTTTTCAATAATCATACTTTTCGCTTCACAACTGCAACATATGCAAACAAATCAGCTTAGAAATACCAAAAACATTCTAAGAAACCAATTTTAATTGGAAGATTGGGAAACGAATGCCAATTATATCGCTCGTTTTAAAAATGCTTAGGCGGAATCTACCAGTGTAAAATGAGGAGAGATTTCGCGGGCCACGGATATTTAGGGCCGCTTATGAAATACGTCCGCGGAATCGGTGGTACCCCCTCTCCCCCACATTTTTTTTAAACGAATTTACGCGAATCTCAGAAGTGACCCCCGGGACAACCCAATCCGCGGAAATTCGCGGATTCGCAAAAAAATCACACCCCTGAATATGCACATCTCCTCTTGGTAGTGAAGCTTCCCATAAAAAAAAGTTTCATTGAATTCCGATCATTAGTTGCTGAGAAATAGCCCGGACAAGAATTGCGCTATATGTACAGTTTATGGGAAATTTCAAAGGGCCAGAACTGTGAAAAAATCATCCGACCAGAACCCGCTGATAATATGCACATCTCCTCTTGGTAGTGAAGCTTCCCATAAAGTTTCATTGAATTCCGATCATTAGCTGCCGAGAAATAGCCCAGACAAAAATTGTGCACGGACGGACAGACACACGGACGGACGGACAGACGAAGCAGCGACTATATGCTCCCTCCAAAATAAATTTTGGGGGAGCATTATAAACATGAGCCTTGCTCTGCAAAAACCAGGCTTAATGCAATCTGCACAGGCTAATCAGGTACGATTCTTTCAGCATACACTTTATTTTCGTTTAGAATGGCATTTCTTTAAACAAAAAATTCCATAAAAGCAGAAAGTATCTAGAATGTGCTGACGTCACAGACTAAAAATATAAATCTGGGACGATACTCTACAGACATGCATTAAGCCTCATTTTCCCAAATGAGGCTTATTTATGTAACGACCATCAGCTGACAGTGCTTACCATGCTTGACCTTCTTCCTGTCCCTGGGGGGCTCCTTTAGTGCCTTGATGATGAGGGAGGAGGCGCTGGGCACCACATCCACCTTTGCGACACGGTTCTGGATGGTCAGCTTGCAGGTGATCTTGAGCCCCTTCCAGTCTCCTGTGGCCTTCTGGATGTCGTCACCTACCTTCTTGGGTGACTGTAAGCAATAGAATAGAACAAGACTGAAACTTAATTATTTGTTGTTGTTTGTTTTTTTCAACACTATTAAAACTAAGTTTTTTTATTGTGCAAATATAAGTCTAATATTGAACTTACTTTTATGCTCAATTTTAAAAATCAACAGCAATTTCCCAAATTTAGTCAAAAAGATGTAACTTAGCCCAAATGTGGAATAACACCACGATAAATACGTAATTGTTCAATTAATTAGGATCCTGATTGATGCACTTCTATGGCCTCATTTGAGCCTTTTAAATACAAGAGCACCGCCTTGCGGGTGCAGACCGCTCATCTATTTTCTTTTTAAAGGTGAAGGGACTCTCATTTTCAATCACAAAGGAGGGAGGGGTGGAGTGAAGAGGGGTGTATAGCATGGGAATGTGGACATTTATTACATTATTTTCCAAAAATGTGAAAAAAATGCTAAAAAAAAAAAAAAAAAAAATTGGGGTGGGGTGGGGGTTTAACCATTTAAAAAAATGAAATTTGGGGTGGAGATGGGGTGGGGGGGTATAGTGTGAGGGTGTGGTGGTCATTTGTGAGATGATCTTAAAAAAAAAAAAAAAAAAATCGGGTGGGGTGAGGGGGGGTGTGGGGGTATTCTTGGGTGCGATGGTTGGACGGTATTTCAAACATAAAATAAATATTTGTGTTTTTTATCGGTTTCAAAAAAATTATAATTTGGGGGTGGGGTGGGGGTATAGTGTGAGGGTGTGTTGGTCATTTGTGAGATGATCTTAAAAAAAAAAAAATGGGGGGGGGGGGGGGAGGGCACGGGGGATGGTTTGGGGGGAGTCTATTGTGGTATGTAAGGCAAGAGTAGTTTTGTCAAAGTATCAATCAAATTTAATCATAAATAAAGAAGTTATGGCAATTTTTGCAAAATTTAATAATTTGACCTTGAGAGTCAAGGTCATTCAAAGGTCAAGGTAAAATTCAACTTGCCAGGTACAGTAACCTCATGATAGCATGAAAGTATTTGAAGTTTGAAAGCAATAGCCTTGATAGTTAAGAAGTAAAGTGGATCGAAACACAAATTTTAACCATATATTCAAAGTTGCTAAGTCAAAAAAGGGCCATAATTCCGTAAAAATGACAACCAGAGTTATGCAACTTGTCCTTTTACTGTACCCTTATGATAGTTTGCGAGTGTTCCAAGTATGAAAGCAATATCTATGATACTTTAGGGGTATAGTGGACCAAAACACAAAACTTAACCAAATTTTCAATTTTCTAAGTATAAAGGGCCCATAATTCCATCCAAATGCCAGTCAGAGTTACATAACTTTGCCTGCACAGTCCCCTTATGATAGTTAATAAGTGTTGCAAGTATGAAAGCAATAGCTTTGATACTGTAGGAATAAAGTGGACCTAAACACAAAACTTAACCAAATTTTCAATTTTCTAAGTATAAAAAGGGCCCATAATTCTGTCAAAATGCTAGCCAGAGTTACATTACTTTGCCTGCACAGTCCCCTTATGATAGTTAGTAAGTGTTGCAAGTATGAAAGCAATAGCTTTGATACTTACGGAATAAAATGGACCTAAACACAAAACTTAAACAAAATTTTCAATCTTCTAAGTATAAAAAGGGCACATAATTCTGTCAAAATGCACGCCAGAGTTATCTAACTTTGTCTGCCCAGTCCCCTCATGATAGTAAGTAAGTGTTCCAAGTTTGAATGCAATAGCATTGATACTTTCTGAGAAAAGTGGACCTAAACACAAAACTTAACCAAAATTTTCAATTTTCTAAGTATAAAAAGGGCACATAATTCTGTCAAATTGCACGCCAGAGTAATCTAACTTTGCCTGCCCAGTCCTCTCATGATGGTAAGTAAGTGTACCAAGTTTGAATGCAATAGCATTGATACTTTCTGAGAAAAGTGGACCTAAACGTAAAACTTAACCGGACGCCGACGCAGACGCAAAGGTGATGACAATAGCTCATAATTTTTTTTCAAAAAATAGATGAGCTAAAAATGCAACTTCTATTATACTATTTACCAGCTTCTTTAAGTTACACTAGGTTTTCCACGTATGACCCAGTTTCAAACAAAGCAAAGATATACATGGGACAAATATTTCGCCCTTGTTTCATGAAGAGTAGGCAATAAAAGTAGACTGAATTGTTTACAAGGTACAAGTTTGACAGGCATGTACGTGTAGCACAACAGAACAAGAGGGCCAAGATGGCCCTAGTTCGCTCACCTGAGAGGAGTTGGTTCATTCAATCTTTACCAAACGTCAAACTTGACCTAGATATTGTCCAGACAAACATCCTGGTCAAGTTTTATCATTATTGAACCAAAACTCTGGCATATGGAGTGTTTTTGTTTTTGTAAGATTTGATCTGGTGACCTATATTTTGAGTTGATCCCCCCTTACCAAACATCAAACTTTGCTTACAAAAATAAATATTATGACCAAGATTCATAAAATCTGAAACAAAATTGTGACCTCTATAGAGTATTTACAAGGATTTTGTATAATATAATGAAAATTTGGACAATCTACGGTCAATAATTATGGCATTCATTATGTGATATATAAACAAGAGCACCGCCTTGCGGGTGCAGACCGCTCATCTACCGTATTTTCTTTTTAAAGGTGAAGGGACTCTCATTTTCAATCACAAAGGAGGGAGGAGCGGAGTGAAGAGGGTTGTATAGTGTGGGGGTGTGGTGGTCATTTGTGACATTATCTTAAAAAAAAAAAAAAAAAAAAAAATAGGGGGGGGGGGGGAGGGCACAGGGGATGGTTTGGGTGGAGTCTATTGTGGTATGTCAGGTAAGAGTGGTTTTGTCAAAGTATCAATCAAATCTAATCATAAATAAAGAAGTTATGGCAATTTTAGCAAAATTTAATAATTTGACCTTGAGATTAAAGGTCATTCGAAGGTAAAATTAAACTTGCCAGGTACAGTAACCTCATGATAGCATGAAAGTATTTGAAGTTTGAAAGCAATAGCCTTGATACTTAAGAAGTAAAGTGGATCGAAACACACAATTTAACCATATATTCAAAGTTACTAAGTCAAAAAAGGGCCATAATCCCGTAAAAATGACAACCAGAGTTATGCAACTTGTCCTTTTACTGTACCCACGTGATAGTTTGCGAGTGTTCCAAGTATGAAAGCAATATCTATGATACTTTAGGGGTAAAGTGGACCAAAACACAAAACTTAACCAAATTTTCAATTTTCTAAGTATAAAAAGGGCACATAATTCTGTCAAAATGCCAGTCAGAGTTACATTACTTTGCCTGCACAGTCCCCTTATGATAGTTAATAAGTGTTGCAAGTATGAAAGCAATAGCTTTGATACTGTAGGAATAAAGTGGACCTAAACACAAAACTTTACAAAATTTTCAATTTTCAAAGTATAAAAAGGGTAAATAATTCTGTCAAAATGCATGCCAGAGTTATCTAACTTTGCCTGCCCAGTCCCCTCATGATAGTAAGTAAGTGTACCAAGTTTGAATGCCATAGCATTGATAGAAAAGTGGAACTAAACGCAAAACTTAACCAAAATTTTCAATTTTCTAAGTATAAAAAGGGCACATAATTCTGTCAAAATGCACGCCAGAGTTATCTAACTTTGCCTGCCCAGTCCCCTCATGATAGTAAGTGTACCAAGTTTGAATGCAATAGCATTAAGGCCACGACTTTTTTTTCTATTGGTTTACAAAAATTATTTTGAAAATGGTCCATCGGGCGGTCGAAAAAAAAAAAAAAAAAAAAAACATCATTGGAAAAATAAGTTTATACTAATAACATCAGAACAAAGACATCATATCTTTTATAACCTTAACACAGAGACGAAAAATCAAATTATGCAATGAAACACATCTTTATCTTCAAATGAAATGAGTCACCTAAAAGCACCTTTTGTAACATCAGGCAATTTTAAACACTCCATTAAATGCCATGCGTTCTTCTCCCATTAAAACGAAAAACTGCGCTTTATTTCCGTCATTCGATGCGCACCATTACGCAATGCGATGCCCGTTGCATAAATCTTATATAAGATAAACTACTCATACACAAAGTATGTGTTTGCTCTTATTGTACTTAATGACATCGTCCATGAAAAAAAATCGAGGTAGATCGATCCCCGCGTCGTCACGGTAATGTTTGTTAAAGTTGTTGTTGTCATGAAAACTCGTTGATTTACAACGCAAAACGTCTTATTTGAACTGACGCGAATTAATACAATCATATTTGTCAACTTGGCTTTTGCTTTATTTTGATAATTTAATCCAAAGTTTAATGTTAGCAAGTGTTTTTACTGGAATTGTAAACAAGGAGCCAGTTAAAGTCTTCCGAAAATGTGCAGTCTGTGTGAATTGACAGTTTGACGTCATCAAAGGAAAGCCGCTTGCTGTCTGAAGCAATAAAGCGACATATTTCGCGCCGACAAAATTGGCTTCCTTTGTTTAGCAATCAACATGCCGAACCAATCGTGCGTTTGTTTCTCAATTGCAATCCTCCAATTTAATAATAGCACGTGCATAGCTCCGCCTTCGAATCTTTTGCAGAGAATGGAGGCGGAGTTTAACGGTTAATTGAGCTAGTATTTTACGCAAGTTGAGTTCCGATTTGCCGAAATTACTCGGCCCTAAGCATTAAATCGACAAATACATTTATCAATGATTTCCGAGATATACCGATTTGTTCCGATTTCCAAACTTTCTGTACAGTTCCTATAAACTATGGCGGACTTGTTAACAAAATTCCTAAACACATATATCGTAAATAATGGCAGTGTTTTATTGGATTATTTATACTAATTATCAAATTGCAAGGTAATACTTTTTTATCTACTATAATATCGGGTTTGTTTAATATAATAAACATGTTAAACAATATAGTTGCGTCACAGACTCGGAAATAAATTTTGATGCGGTCGACATTTTACTGATGCTGATTTTCCTATTGTCTGTAATTAAATAAATTTTGAGAAGTGCCCATAAAAGGACTGGTACATACTGTGTCACATTGAAAAATATCCCGATCTCTGTAATATATGTGAACCAATCGTTGATTGTACTTACTTGATTTTATTCGTAACCGTACTCAAACCGGATCGTTTTTTTTTCTCGTTTCGCTCGTTTTTCAGTGCGGTCGGGAATAATATATATAAAAAAAAGACGATTTTCTGATTTTATTTTTTTTCCCATTTTCCAAAAATTAGGGTCGGCGGTTTTGTAAACCAAGAAATATAAAAGTCGTGGCCTAATACATTCTGAGAAAAGTGGACCTAAACGCAAAACTTAACCGGACGCCGACGCCAAGGTGATGACAATAGCTCATAATTTTTTTTCAAAAAATAGATGAGCTAAAAACCAATCTTTGTACCACGTTTCATGATGATTGGGCAAAAAAAAAGATCTCTAGAGTGTTCACAAGCTTTTTTTACTACATGTACAGGGGACAAAAATTCCACTCGTCCGCTCGTATTGACGAGTGAAATCTTGAAAGAACGAGTGAATTTCCCTAAAGCTCTCGTCCTACAGGACGAGTGAAAAAAAACCTGATGTTAAAATATGTATTTTCTGACCAGTAAGACTCTTTTTCATTAAATAAAATCATTTCTTAAAGCATATCTATTCCGAAAGTAGACCGCGAATGAACCGGAAATCGTAATTGTAAATTTCATACAGGAGGTGCGTGTTGTTATGCGAGACTGTGTCCCGAGTAAATATTGGCTTTTTGGTGTAAACTTTGCGCGTCCATGTTGACAGGGAACCATCTGACTTCATTCACTGTAAGTATTGATTTTTTTAAGGAATTATTTTACTGTGAAGTACGGTTTTAAACCAGTCTGAAAATCATCTGAAAAATGTCTGACATACGAGCGTTCTTTAAAGGGGGCAGGAGCGATGTTCAACCATCCGAAATGGAAAGCACGCAAGCATTAGAAAAAGGAAAAAACAAATTTGTCTTCATTTATTTATTTTGTGTTCCTCATAAATAAAGTAAGTTAACATTTCTTCTGTGATCAGCTGGCATGAATAACTAAGAAAGCAGCATTTTAGCAGTGATATAGGAAACATTGTTAGTCATATCAGTCCTTTGCAATCTTTCTTTCACACATATTTGAAGGACAAATGCATGTGTTTGCAGGACTAGTGAAAATTTTAATGCACTTGTCCTGCAGGACGAGTGCAATTTATAAATATTTTTGTCCCCTGATGTATATAAATATAAGAAAACTGCCCCCCCCCCCAGGCAGCCATGTTATTCACATGACCAAATTTCATGAAAATTGGGCCAAATATGTGACTTCTAGAGTGTTCACATGCTTTCACTATATACATATAGAGAAAAATGCCCCTCTCACTGGCGGCCATGTTTTTTCACCGATCTGGACCATTTTCGAACTCGTCCGAGATATCAATAAAACCAATGTTTTGACCAACTTTCATGAAGATTGGGCAAAAATTGTGACTTCTAGAGTGTTTAAAAGGTTTCTCTTTAGCCAAATAAGGAAAACTGCCCCCCCCCCCTCCCGGCAGCCACGTTATTCAACTGACCGGAACCATTTTCGAACTCAACTCTCATAACAAGGAAACAAATGTTCTCACCAAATTTCATGAAAATTGGGCCAAATATGTGACTTCTAGAGTGTTAATATGTTTTCACTATATACATATAGAGAAAAATGCCCCGCCCACTGCCGGCCATGTTTTTTCATCGATCTGGACCATTTTCAAACTCGTCCGAGATATCAATAAAACCAATGTTTTGACCAACTTTCCTGATGATTGGGCAAAAATTGTGACTTCTAGAGTGTTTACAAGGTTACTCTATAGCCAAATAAGGAAAACTGCCCCGCCCACTGGCGGCCATGCGCTATGTTTTTCAACGGCCGGAACCACTTTTGAACTCAACCAACATATCATTAAGGCAAACATTTTGACAAAGTTACATGAACATTAGGCATGAAATGTGACTTCTACAGTGTTTACAAGGTTTTCTTTTTTTTACCTAGTGACCTAGTTTTTGACCAGCATGACCCAGTTTCGAACTTGATCGAGATATCATTGGGACAAATCTTCTGACCAAGTTTCATGAAGATCTGACATGAAATGTGGCCTCTAGAGTGTATACAAACCAAATGTGGACGATGGACGGAAAACGGACGAAGACCGGTCACAAAAGCTCACCAGAGCAATCAGGTGAGCTAAAAATTATCAAGTGTACAAAGAAACTCTATAAAGCTCATAATGAGCACACCCATGAGCATGTTGTGCCCAAGTGCACTACAAGTCACTGTAACCTGTAATATCTATTTACATCAGTGAAAGTTAAAAATGTCTGAAAACTGGAAATTTTTGCGTGGGAGGTGGGTGGTGGTGGCCAGGTGGGTGAAGGTGAAAGCCCTGGTTGGGGGCCATGGGGGGGCAAAGCCCACCAAAAGCTCCAGAAATGTAGCTATCAGAAACCATAAAAGTAAGGTAAGGCATAAAAAAAATAATGTTGTGGTTCCGGTCACCCCACCCTACCTAGGAAAATGTGCCGACCCTAAAGTTTTTATTGACTGTGCTGACCCTAAACTTTTTTTACCGTTTTCCGGTAGGATAAATATCAAAGCAATATCGACTTAGCCGAAAATTGTAAGAGCCGATTTATTATCCTCTGTCAATTACGTCATGTATCTCTTTATCCACCTAAAGCCTGCATTAAGGCGGATCGTCGTTGTAACTGGCCAATGAGAGCGCACGCTTTGAATGAGCGACAACACTCGTAAGCAGTCATACCTGTACCTGCAGTAAAATCATGCAGACATCGAGTGACGCAATTTTCATAAGTGTGTGATTTTATGGCAGTTTGTTGGCTTTGTTATCTAACACACTCATCGGTCCCTACGTTGTACACCTCCACAATGAAATCTCGGCCACTTACTTAGAAGACAGATGATGGCAACCGGGTGAAATCCTCGTTGATATTGTGTGAAATCAACAAATTCTAGCTTCAAATAAACAGTGCTTTATCCTGTGTCTCAATAAAAAGCGCGCAAACATTATGCAGACATGTAGAACGTCGCATGGAAAGTGTGGATGTATTTTGTGTTGTATAAAAAATGTACATCACATCAGGCGATTTACGCGTGTTCAGTGGAAAAACTTGCCCCGATTGGACGTTATTTCATCACTTCTTTAAATAGTAACAAACGCCAAAATTTATTTGATACTACAGAAAAATGGCGAATGTTAGTGTTTCTTGAAATTCTTGAGCACTTATATCGTTTTTACCAGAATTTGCTTTACAACTGGAATATACGGAATTATCGGGTATTATGAGTAGTGAAGGGAAAAGTAGCAAGTATATGCAGTAATAGATAGAAAGTTGATACTGAATCGATCGAGACGGGATTATGCGTATCTATTCAGGAAAAGGTAAAACATTTTTTTAAATGTTATCAATTACGTCATTGTTTTTTTTTCTTCTTGAAGAGTCATATCGCACCAAATAACGTCATTTCACTCTAAAAATGTAATAGAAATAACATATGGAGGGTGCAACCCATACCCCCCCGCCCAGCACTTGGTAAGTTTCATGTGATCGTAAGTGGGTGAGGTGAAACAGTGATTTTTTTTTACTTTCAATTACATGATTTAATAACATTGATATATTAAGTAAGCTGCATTCATTATGTTCATACACCCATATTAAACTTAGTTTTTTCACCTGGCTGGAAAAAAAAGTTGTTAAAATGATAAATATACAAAGAAGATCACTACACAATAATTGGAACACTTTTCTATGGTGTAGATAGAGGTTTTATGTGAAAACCATCAGCATAAAATGACTTAAAAACAGGCTCTTGTCTGGAGAAAAAAATTAATAAATAAAAAATCCACCTACCCTACCTTGAAATTTTAGCAATGTTACCAGAACCACAACATTATTTTGTTTAGGCCTAAATTACTTCTCATGCGACTTTTAAAGACCATCTTCTTACTTTCTCCATTATAAGAATGTATTGCTTTAAAATTAATGACATAATGAGAGGTGTGGTATCAGTCTGACAGCTGTATACTTTACAAACCTCGGATCTGGTTTATTAGAAGACATTGCGATTGTTTTACTTAAACGTGCGCCTGCTATTTCAGGGCTATAGATAACAAGCCTATTTGTGTTATTACGCAATTTAAATAACCAAAAACATAATTAAATTCAAAATAGAGCGTACAAAAAGGCAAATACAAATTTAATAACTTAATTCCCATAAAAAAACATGCGTCACGAAACGCAATTCTTACAAACAACGGGTGTTTGTTAAAGACTGGTTATTTTCTGTACAAAAATGTACCGGATAGTTTATATGCCGTCCTATGAAGAAAAGAAGGCAGTCTTTCCAGCGGTTATCAATCATTGGGGTATTATTGTAATTATTTGGAGACCCGTCCAATTTCTACTTTCATTTTCAAGGTATTCAACTCAAAATTACCCGAAACGGGGTGCACGGCTTTGAAAAGCCATAACTTCATCAACTGTGCAGCGATTTTCACAAATTCGGTCCTTTTCAACGCAAAAATGAATTAACTTTGATCAGAAATTCAGTATTTGTTTGTTGTAATGTACAGGTACCTTTTTGAATTCCATTTGTATAACTACTACAGTAATGTTAGTAGATTTTTATCTTATTATTTATGTCATTCCCTAAATTACCCAATCGAGTTTAAAAAACGCGGTTGAAAAACCCAATTAAGCTCAAAAGTAGGGGGTGAACATTTTTGCTAAAACTCTATTGAATTTACAAAAACCCTATTGTTGTCAAAAACAGGGGGTGAATTACTAGTGCTGCAACAATATACCGGTTTATCGGTATATATCGCAATACGCAATCCGCATTTTGTATTGCGATATGATTTTCATCATACCGGTACGAAAATTTTACAAAAATTCATTCACATTTCGTCCAGAAAAGCCATCCAAAATAATGATAACAAGGTTAACAAAACAAAGCAGTGCAAATTTTTTTTTCCGTAAAAATAGCATTCTGAAAGAGTATTATACGGAGTAGCGTTGTTACATCGGAGCATTCGTTCGCACAGCTGTAAATGTTTCGTTCGATTCTGAATTGAGCATTATTAAATTTGTAATCCGAATTTCGGAAATATGCTTCCAAATTTTAATGCTAATGCGACAATAAAAAATTCTAGCGTCAAATAAAAAGTGCTTTATCCTTTGTCTCAATAAAAGGCGCGCGAAAAGTATACACACATGTAGAACGTCGCATGGAAAGTATGGGTGTATTTTGTGTTGCATAAAAACGGGAACATCACGTCAGGTGAATTACGCGTGTTCAGTGGAAAAAAAATGCCCCGGTTTGACATTTTTTCATCACATCTTTTAATAGTAACAGCAATTTTCCTTGTCCAATCGGGAAAAGTACCCGTACCGGTCAAATTGGGAAAAATCGAGTCGTGAAAACATAAAAATTGGGAAAAATCGAGTCGTGAAAACCTCAAATTGGGAAATTGGTGTATTTGATTTTTTGCTCCCAAATACTTTAAAGTTGATAACCAAGTGTTTTCAAGCTGTCAATTTTATATACACCTAGGTTCAAGCTATAGAGCTGCAAAGGGGAACTAACTAAATGTTGCTTAAAAAAAAAAAAAAAAAAAAATTATTATTTTTTTTATACCTTAAATTGGGAATTTAGGCCACGACTTTTATATTTCTTGGTTTACAAAACCGCCGACCCTAATTTTTGGAAAATGGGAAAAAAAATAAAATCGGAAAATCGTCTTTTTTTATTTATGTTACTCCCGACCGCACTGAATAACGAGCGAAACGAGAAAACAAAACGATCCGGTTTGAGTACTGTTGCGAATAAAATCAAGTAAGTACAATCAACGATTGGTTCACATATTTTGCATATTGCAGAGACCGGGGTAGTTTTCAATGTGACACATTATGTACCAGTCCTTGTATGGGCACTTCTCAAAATTTATTTTGGGTAAAAATTACGCTAGCAAAAATTACAGACAATAGGAAAATCAACGTCAGTAAAATGTCGACCCCATCAAAATTTATTTCCGAGTCTGTGAGGCAAATATATTGTTTAACATGTTAATTATATTAAACAAACCCGATATTATAGCAGATAAAAAGTTTTACCTTGCAATTTAATAATTAGTATAAATAATCCAATAAAACACTCCCATTTTTTACGATATATATGTTAAGGAATTTTGTAAACACGTCCGCCATAGTTTATAGGAACTGTACAAAAAGTTTGGAAATCGGAACAAATCGGTATATCTCTGAAAATCATTGATAAATGTATTTGTCGTTTCAATGCTTAGGGCATTGAGTAATTTCGGCAAATCGGAACTCAACTTGTGTAAAACACTAGCTCAATTAACTGTTAAACTCCTCCTCCATTCTCTGCAAAAGATTCGAAGGCGGAGCTATGCACGTGCTATTATTAAATTGGAGGATTGCAATTGAGTAACAAACACACAATTGGTTCGGCATGTTAATTGCTAGACAAATGAAGCAAATTTTGTTGGCGCGAAATTTGTCGCTTTATTGCTTCAGACAGAAAGCGGCTTTCCTTTGATGACGTCAAACTGTCAATTCACACAGACTGCACATTTTCGGAAGACTTTAACTGACTCCTTGTTTACAATTTCAGTACAAAAACACTTGCTAACATTAAACTTTGGATTAAATTATCAAAATAAAGCAAAAGTGAAGTTGACAAATATGATTAAATTAATTCGCGTCAGTTCAAATAAGACGTTTTGCGTTGTAAATCAATGAGTTTTCATGACAACAACAACTTTAACAAACATTACCGCGACGACGCGGGAATCGATCTACCTGGATTTTTTTCATGGACGATCTCATAAGTCGAGTAAGAGCAAACACATAATTTTTGTAAGAGTAGTTTAGTTTATATTATATAAGATTTATGCAACAGGCATCGCATTGCGTTATGGTGCGCATCGAATTACGGAAATAAAGCGCAGTTTTTCGTTTTTAATGGGAGGAGAACGCATGTCATGTAATGGAGTGTTTAAAATTGACTGATGTTACAAAAGGTGCTTTTAGGACTCATTTCATTTGAAGATATAGATGTGTTTCATTGCATAATATGATTTTTTTGTCTCTGTGTTAAGGTTACAAAAGATATGTTGTCTTTGTTCTGATGTTATTAGTATTAACTTTTTTCCAATGTTTTTTTTTTTTAGACCGCCCGATGGACCATTTTCAAAATAATTTTTGTAAACCAATACAAAAAAAAGTCGTGGCCTTAAGGACAGCAATTGGGAAATATGTATTTTTATTGCAATTGGGAAAGTGCCGTTTACCGGTACTTTATAAAGAAGGAGGAAAATCGCTGAGTAACGAATGTAATGTATTTGATACTTAAGAAAATTTGCGAATGTTTGTGTTTCTTGTTATTCTTGAGCACATTTATAGTAAATATATACCATATTTGCTTTAAAACTGGAATATACGGGATTATCAGGCAGCGATTTTCCTCCTTCTTTATAAAGTACCGGTAAACGGTACTTTCCCAATCGAACGAAAATTCCCAAATTCCCAAAACGGTACTTTCCCAATCGAGCGAAAATTCCCAATCGGCATCTGGAAAAATCCCAATCAGCGTCCGAATTTTTTCTCAAAACGATAGAAAGTTTCGTAAAAAAACCAACTTTCGGCGAGCGAACAAAGAAAATCGTATAGTTGTGTGTAACCACGCGCTCGATTAATTTCGGGTTTTATTATTCAGCGCATTCAATCAATAGAGTTGTTACTGTTTCCGGTTCTTTTGCCAGGCAGCCAGCGTACTGTTTTACATCCGTTTGTAACCTTATCGTAGTTTGAAATGAGTCATAATAGCAAATATTATGCCAAAAAACCAATCGGAACCATCAATCACAGGACACATTGACAGCAATAATGATGCTGTGCAGGGAGGGATGCAAGCAACTGAGTGATGATTAAACATCAAAGATTGTTGAAATTTCACAAAAATGAAAGAGAGAGACATTGCTTTAAAAGAGATTAAAACAACTAGTAATTGATTTGGTGTGTTCTTTATAATATTTTGTTATTTATATAAACTTTATAACTTAATGGTCATTAAGGCATGCCTGCAAATGATTATTTAAATGGGTATGTTCAATTAAGTATGAACTGTATGATGTATTCAATAAGACCCAAACTTCACGACGCGATTTTCCCAATTTCAGGATTTCACGACTCGATTTTTCCCAATTTTGAGGTTTTCACGACTCAATTTTTCCCAATCGGACCGGTACGGGTACTTTTCCCAATTGGACAAGGAAAATCGCTGTCAGGTAATTGGCAAGTTATAATTTTGGTACAAGTAAGCAATATATTGCGATATATTGCAATACAGGTTTTTGAACTGACAATATATTGCAATATGGTTTTTGGCGTATTGTTGCAGCACTATGAATTACCCAGTATACCCCAAAAGTTATCTATAGCCCTGTATCTATTGGCTGCCTACCCCCCCCCCCCTCCAAAAATCATAATTCCGTTTAAACACAGAAAACTTTCACCCATGCATTTAACTGAAATGTTCCTGATAATCGATTTTATGCACATTCCATCAGTTATTATTTAATAAAAGGTTAAAATAAAACAATATTTTTCCAAAAAAAAAAAAAAACAAGGGACAAAATTGTCACAAAACCAGGTTTTCATTGTGAAAAAAAATCTGATAAAGGGAGAAAACTCAAACTGAACTTTTGAAATGAACAAACAAAATTAACCCCCTTTGTAAGTTTTTTTTTTTAAATCTATTTTTAGTCGTGGCGACCTTGACATTGGAGATATTGACGTGATTCTTTTGTGCGACACACCGTCCCATGATGGTGAACAAATGTGCCAAATGATTTTAAAATCTCACAATGAATGACATAGTTATGGCCAGGACAAGCTCATTTATGGCCATTTTTGACCTTTGAACTCAAAGTGTGACCTTGACCTTGGAGATATCGACGTAATTATTTCGCGCGACACACCGTCCAATGATGGTGAACAAATGTGCCAAATGATTTTAAAATCTGACAATGAATGACATAGTTATGGCCCGGACATATGGCTTGTTCCGCCCGCCCGCCAGCCAGCCCGCATTCGCCAATCTAATAACCAGTTTTTTCCTTTGGAAAACCTGGTTAATAACCCTTAAATTCCCAATTTTATATTCCAGAAATACTGAAACAGCAAGAATAACTGATAAGAGCCCAAGGGCCTTCAGTGTTCATTCCTAACACCAAATTAACATGTTGTTGTTTCACTTACCAGACCCAAAGGACCAATCTTGGGGGCAAGAGTGGAAGTGGCGGGGACTTCACCACCTATAGCCTTCACATACACTGAAATATACAGTAACAAGTTGGCTATGGCAATCTACAAGCCATGTGCATGAATATCCAAACCAGACTAATCCAGTGGGTAACATCAGAGTAATACCATTTCCATTACAATGTAAAATGGAAAATAATTATGTTGATAACAATAAAATAAAAAAATTAATGACTGATAAGATTAAATTAACCTTTGATTGATTTCACCTAAAATGATAGTAAATCAGGGCTTAGTCGTGAGGGAAACGTGGGAGATAACTCTCCCTTGACATATGAACTCCTCCCTCCAATAACATGAAGGATAAGTGGCTTTTATCTCATTTTGCAGGGCTCGAAATTAACACTCGCACACTCGCAAAATGCGAGTGAAAAATACCGATTGCGAGTTAAGTTTTCAGCCACTAGTAATTTTTTGCGAGTAGAGAAATAGTGAAAAAAAAACAGTATTATTGCTAAATGCGTTCGACGTCCTGAACGCTAAACCATAGGTCATAGAACGTCCTAATACCCGTATGCGGAAACGCGCACCTTGTATATAGACTGGTATACTTATAGTACAGATACGAGGATGGTATTGGTACAAAGAACGTTAAACAGTCGACTAATTCACACGTGTTCATTGAACTTGAACATACATGGCGTCGAAGCGAAAAATAACATGTAGTTTCTTTTTGCCCACAGATGGAAATAACAATACGATAGATAAAGCAAAGTTAACTGTTGAATAAAAAAAACGATATTAAATTATGTGTCCAGCAAAATTTGCGAGAATGTTTTTGATTTTGCGAGTCGGTATTAAAGCTGCTCGCAATGTTTTGCAAGTAGAAAAAAAAAATAAATTCGAGCCCTGTTTTGAGATTTACTTTGAGCCAGAAATTGGCCGTTAATATATCAATTAAGTTCAGTTAAATGCAATAATAAATATCACAACATTAACACCAGTGGTTTTTTTTCATTCAAAATCAGGTCCAGTAACCAGACCCATTCCCAATGGAAAAAAGTATATATTTTTCCAAAATGGAAGCTAAAAATTCCCAATGGTAGGTTTCAAAAAAAAAAAAAAAAAATTATCTCAATATTTAGTTCATCTCCCATCCATATAAAATCAAACTTAGTAAATTTAATACTGGACACACTTGTATCCTCAATTTTTAAGCATTTGTTAGCAAAAGAACAACACTTAATTTCCCAATTTTAGTCAAAACGCAGTGAATTTTCCCATCCCAAAAGGACCCGGCCCCATTCCCAAAATGGTGGAAAAAAAACACTGTTAAGCATCCGAATATTACAGCTTCAGTATTAATGAAATTGATAGTTTCTTTGAAAGTCTCAAAATAGAGTAATGTGAACTAACAAGCGATTGCCTTAACCAGTAGGCAATGGTGACTAAGTCAGTCTTGTCAACATGTGAAACGTTAAATAACTTATCCAAGTGTTTTACCAACTATCCTGTTTAAGCAGAACAATTTTATCGATTTCAAATGATAACTGTTAAACGAAATAAATAATTCAGTTCCAAGTCTCATATTCAAGTGTTTGTGTTCATTTAATGTCTTAATCATTGACAAAACATGAAACAATGCAACGATTTGTGAAAAAAGTAACTTCTTATAATTTAATTCACAAAATTTCATGATGCATAAACAGCATGAAGAATCATATTCATAATATACAAACTTAGACTGTTTACCATCAGCTCTCGAACATAACGTCGTCATCTGCCGATCCGGACATTTCCAATTTACATTTTTATGACTCCTTACCAATCTGAACGACCGATGCGTCGAATTTAGGAGGCATTGTTGATGTTGCTTATGTATCTATGGGATGTAAACTCTTCAAGTTGGTGTTGGATGAGTCCGATTTCTTGGACACGACCAAAATGTGTTGCACCACCGAGAAGATTAGAGGTGGAAAAGGAAGTATGTGATCGGTGCTCAAAATATGTATTTGTCGTATTTCTCATCAACGTTATAAAATCAAAGCACTGAAGGCGCTTAAGTTGTTTGCTCATTAATGTATTTAATATTACTTACTGTCACAAGACATGAAGTTCGACTTAAAACCTAGTCCTATCGAACGGCCACGAAAACTGCAAAAATCAATGTGATTCTTTCAATTGTCTACAGTGATGAGATTTTGCAAAAGCATTAAGTTGGAACATATCATTGATTTACGAGCTCTCATAATTTTATACAGGATTCAAACAAACTCCACTTATGATTACACCGATTAAAAAAACATTCAACGTTTATATTAGTGTGCGCTAAGCAAATTAGAAACAAATTCTCAACGTTACGATGATGACCCAGATCATTAGCTAATTTGCTTTTTGCATGGGTGTACCTGTCGCTTTGTGTGAATCTTACAAAGAATGAACCACAACATAATTATAACAATAAATGTATTGGTATCATTGAGCATTGTATTAAATTATCAAGCAAATCGCATTAAAAAATATTTATATTTTTTGCCTGAAATTAAATGCTTTATTTTATGTGTTTCCATTACATTATAATTCATTTTTATGTTCTGACAGTAACGTGTAACTCATCTACTCTATCCCTCCTATAGTTTCAATGGGTCAATACTACATGTACTGAGTTACACGTCTATATAAAGCTACAGTGTTGCAACACGCACGCTTTTCATGTGTGGAAAGTGACAGACAACAACAGCAATTTCGCGCTCTTATTAAAACACGGAATTTACATAATTTACATCTATAGTGAATGGTGTACCCTGCACATGGGTAAGAAAGAACTTGAAGCAGCAAGTGTTAACACGCGGCTATAAAAAAACGAAATTTACATGTTGTGGAATTAAATTGCTACCGCGTAAATTGTTTAAAGGTTATTGTTTTCAATAGTTACTCGCCACAACGATTCAATTGCTCATCATTATATTTATTTTTCATAATTTACTATTGTTTACAGTAAAAATGTGTGATGATGATGCCCGACATTGTCTTTAATGTACTGTATAAAGTACTATAGCATATTACGTAAATGGTAAAACTGTAATTATTTATTAAAGTCACACACCTTGAAATGAAATACATGTTAATCAATACATATAGATGTAATGTGAAAGTGTGCAAAATTGTCATTAAGTATATAGCCTAGTTAGCAAGTAATTAATTATCTTTTGACATTTTAAAACCGAAAGTATTATTTTTATACGTATACGTCCGTTTCGACAAACGCGATTATTTTTTTAGTTTTAAAGCGCAAAAAAGACGGAATTCTACCTTGTAATCACCAAATATATTCTAATTAGTATAAATAAAATTAAATCTAAAGCCTAGTTAGCAAGTAATTATTTTTTTTATTATTTTAAAACCGAAAGTAGGATTTCTATACGTATACGTCCATTTCGACAAACGCGATTATTTTTAAGTTTTACAGAGCAAAAGAAGACGACTTTCTACGTTGTAACCACCAGATATATTCTAATTGGCATATATAAAATCTCATCTATAGCCTAGTTAGCTAGTAATTTATTATTTTTCAAACGGTACCGCTTTTAAAACCGAAAGTAGGATTTCTAGACGTATACGTCCATTTCAACAAACGCGATTATTTTTAAGTTTTAAAGCGCAAAAAAGACGGAATTTTACCTTGTTACCGCCAGATATATTCTAATTGGCATAGATAAAATATGTTTCTTTTTTATACTTAAATTTACTAAGTTGTGTGGCTTTAATCTTTCTACGCTTTCTTCATTGACGGACGTTAAAAAAAATAATAGTCACCAGCAATACCCGCCCTAATAAGCATTCTCGTAACCGATTGGACGGCGAAAATCACAGTTTCGCGACTAGAAAGGTACCTGAGAATTTCTCATGACACATCTGTGTCAGCTTGAATATTCGATAAGTACGTCATGCTATCGCTTATTAGTTTAAACCTATTTATTTTAGCTCGATTGCATTGAAAGTTAAGGCTAATTTGAAATGCTCTCGAGTCCGTTTCCTGGGACTAGAACCAGTACTTGGTTCTATGGGGGAGATCTAAAGAACGCTCCCACATTGGGAATCGAACCCGTGAACTCCCGGTCGTTAGGCGGACACCATGGCCACTACGCCACGGCGACCTATCGCTTATTAGTGGATTATCTATTGCCCTATGGGGCGTTTATGGCGATTATGCGTAGAAGAACGTACATAGTGCTCCTTTAAAGTGTGTGTGTAATTCAGAAGTTTATTTACAGCTCATCGCTGAGTCTTCACGACTACATTATTTGCAGAGCCAAAGTAGGTCAAATTTACCTCGGTGGCCCGGGTATTTGCCAAAGAAATAATTATGATCCAAATAGACCAGTGCACGGTGGCCAATGAGACCTTAATGTGTACTAGTAGAAAATTTAAAGACAATTTATGACTGGCTGCCCTTCAAACGACAAGGTACAAGTAACTCCGGCAAGGGAGTGCTAATAATTAATATAGACCTTCTTCCCGCTCCTCGAGGGCTGCACCGCTTTATAGCCTTTCTAGACGTCACCAGCCGTCAATCCAAATCCCAGAACGGTTTCCCCAGCACGTTGAGCGTACTAAATAATGCCGTCATGGGACACTTCCATTATCTTTATAGGTCCACCCCTTCACAATCCTGGTCTGCTTCTCTGCCCATGGTCCGCCCCGTCCGTCCTCTATGCTGCTACCACCGCTGCCCCGCTGCTCCCTTCCCTCTTCCGGCGATGTGGTGAAACCACTTACCACCTACGGACAATTATCACTTCGCTTGGCGACCCTTCCAAGTTCTGAGAGTCAAAAGGAGAGGACGTCCGGCACAAGAGATGACGTAACTCGCTGGATTAACAGAACAGCCCGCAGAAGTTCCCCAATTCGACCCTTCTCGGACGATGTAGTGAAACCACTATCCACCTACGAACAATTACCATTCCGCTTGGCAATTCTTAGGATAAGTCTACAATAAAATCTTCTGCGGGTGACTCTCGCCCCGGTCGCTACGTGCATGCTCAAGCTATTGACCGAGCTCTTTTAAAGTTGGAAATACTGATAAATTAATAGAGAAACCTTAATTTCATTGGCAATCGACTATTTTCAAGTAAATCTGTGTATTTCAGAGTTCATTTAAAAGTCCAGCTTTGTCTTCGCGATTGCATCTCTTGACTGACGTGCACATGTGACCTTTCAGGAGAGCTGTGTTATGTGATTTCAACGTCACACGTAGTGGAGTATTTTCATGATGCAAAAATTTTAAGTAAAGCATAGCCTCCGCGCCGCAAACTCTATTTCGGCTCAGATGCAGCAGTTATCAGGTTTTTACTCCTTAACCAATCTGTCTTGCAAAACGTGTTATTAACCTTAGTTGTTCGCTAGCGAACGACTAACCAGTCCATGGTCTTAAAAATAGCTGAGATATTTCTTGTTTTTGTTATATTTATCATATTGAAAGATCCTTTTACATGTAAACGATCATTTCAAAGAAAGGTAAGCTTGGAATTCTACCATTCTCTCGTGCCTATTGTCGTTTCGGGACGCCGAAAAGAGCATTCAAGTTTGATGCAGTGTTAAGCGCTCTACATTTGTTTTTGAAGTATCTGAGCCGACAACGATGTAATGTAAATATATAATAGGGAAATATAAACTTTTTAAATGGACAAAATTACGGTTTAAAACAGCAAAACTAACAGTGAAGGCAGTTTATTAAGTAACAATTGACACTACTTCAAAGAAAAAAACTTTTCAAAACATTAAATGCAACGGATCGCCAGCAACAAGCGACGTATACTTACGTGAAATGACGTAACTTCTGCCGCCAACAACTGTTTAAATAAACAAAAAGGGTGTTTACAACGCAATAGATAATATATTATATCAAAAACGATTATCGACAAGATAAACATGATAAAACCGCTTGTAAATTAAAGTTGGTAATCTATATATAAAAAATTTCGATATCTAGATTTAAGAAAATGGGAAGAATGTTACCGATTTCTTATTTATCAATATACATAGGCTGTGAATTGACTTGACTTGAAGATTCATCTCAATGTATCATTTCATATTCTTTTAATAAAAACGTTTTTATTCCACTGCAGTTATGAATACAGATATTAAAAGCATGTGTTCAAGTTAACGCAACACTTTTCAAGCTTGAATATCTCTGTTAAGTGTAAAGGTTTTCTTTGATTTTTTTAATGTGATCATTTGACTACATTCTGAGCAAGCTAACAATAAAATCATTCATCCGTGACAATTTGATGCTTTAGCACGCGGGGTATGTATGGTTTCGTCTTTTTGAAAGTGGAAATGGTGTAACGCAATATTATTATACATTGATTTCAATTTCATCATTTAAGGTGGGTTCGTACACCAGAATAACATTAAAAAAATGCATGGCTCATATGAATATTCAGTAGCGCAACCGTATATTTTTGCAAACTGCATGCTACCCATCCCACGTGATAAAGCGTCCGATCGTCACGGATGAATGATTTTATCGGAAGCTTGCACCGAATGTAATCAAATGATCACATCTAAAATTTTGAATGAAAATCTTAACTTATAAGAGAGATATTAAAGTTTGAAAAGTGTTGCGTTAGAAAAGTCTCCAAAACACTTGCAGGTAACCTGCTATTTGCCAAAATTCGCGGTTGCGCTCTTAAATATTCATATGAGCCACACCTTTTTAAAAACTAGTTTTATGTTATCCTGATTTAAGAACCCATCTTAAATGATCAAATTGAAATATCTTTAGAATAATTAGGCGAGTCCAATATCACTTCAAACTGTGTGCGAGTCCAAATATATCACGTATTGTACAGTTTAAACGTCTAATAAACTTTTTATTCTATATCCTCATTACCAAACCAGCTTTCCGTATTTTTATTGTCATTCATTGATTACGCACTTTATGACGTATCTCGTGTGACGTCATTTCTCTGACGAAACATACTAGTATAAGCAAGACTCTGCATTTTATGGACAACAATATGGAGGTGGTAGTGTTTAATAAATCTAGTAGCAAGTTATACCATTTTGATAGCATTGAACGAATCCAAAAGGCAAAACGTATTTCGGATTGTGTGTTTGTCATGCATAATTGTTAACTTCGATAGGAATAAAACAACTCGCTCCGACAGGATTACGAATTCGTAAATTGTGTTTTGGCCTTTGGGTCAGAATGGTGAGCATGTGTACAAACGCTATCAACAAATACTGTGGTTTAAAATGCATTTCGATAAATGGATGGAAGAACAGAAAATGGAAAATGGAAATGCATATCATTGTAACTTAGTTGTTATTAGGCTAACATTGGATTAAAGTTGTCATTTTGTTTTGCTGTTGCATATTTGTTTTCAATTTCTAGCAATAACAATATCACTTGCTTTTGCATTTTTTTTTCTAACAATAAAAAATAATTAAATATCACATTCTCGATTCGTTTTTTTATTTCCTCTCATATTTTCAATAGGAAAGTATTAAAAAGAGACATACAAGCAAAATATCGCCTGTGTGAATCGATTATAGTACATTCGGATACTTTTTCTCGGTAACGGCTTTTATCGTTATAAAACAATTGCTTAGTGCACTTGTACTCAACTGTCCAATATGGAACAAGAAATATCTTTAAAAAAGATATACGGCGTTGATTGTGGTCGATGTTTATGAACGATCAAAAGTTATCTCTATGAGATAAAAAGTAGCGGATGCCTTTTTTTCTGCGCAGTTGTTAGCTACATCATAAGCAAATCAATTACGGGGTGTTGCGCCAGATTTCGTGGCTTATTTTGCTTTATGTGATATTATTACTCAGATATCTATATTTACAGAATAGAAAAACACAAGAAACATGAAAATAAACGAGTGCATATAGGTCAGCCGGCAATACTCGAATCTTATTTAATTGCATAATTATAGTATAGCGAATTATTGTGGTCATGCTTAATAAACTGGTCTAAATGGATAAATATTTCTAATTAATTTTATCAAAATTGGTCCTTATCATGCAAATTTTGAAACCATATTAAAAATCGATGATTGACATACCACAATAATATCGCCGAATATCTTTATTTAGTATCTTTTTGATCAAAACAGACTTCAAGTGCACAAAGTTTACAAGACGGCGTTTATATAAAGATTTCTGCAACTGACCGCAAACTGACCTTGATACCTTGCGGATTGGAATGCAATGCATTACAGTCACTACGTTATTGTCAGTAAGACACAATGATCGCAACCCCTTTTGCGAACTCCGGTGATGAACTGTATATAAACTCTGACTTTCACAAAATGACCGCGTATTGACCCGAAACCTCGCGGGTTGAAATGCAATGCAAGTAAGTACTAAATATGACAACATAGCCTTTAGTTAAACGCTTTTGCGCTGGTAATTCTCTGAAAATAAAAGGTGAACGCACAAACTGTATTTATGTCGAAAATTGATTGTAAAACTGTTCTATCTATTGGGCCTTTTCATTAGAGATAAAATTGTTTCATGCAGTAAAACAGTGTTACAAAGACGCGGATATGTTTCCAATGTTCTGGTGTTATACTCAAATCAGCCAATGGAATAAATGAAGTGTATTCATTCGTACCTAGCCGCGGGAAATTTTATTTGAGTATTATTGGACACTTACAAAGGTCAAGTCAGGGTGAAAAGCTGGCTTATTCAGCTTACGCCGAAAAAATACAGACTTTTTGGATCCAATACCGGAATATATTGGACGGTCACGTGGTACATATGAAGAATGCCGATTGGATGAATTTATTGGATATAGAATAATATTGTGTATCACCATATTTGTATCGTGTGCCTTTTCAGAATGTAGTCAAATGATCACACGTAATTTTTTTTTATCAAAATCTTAACTAATTACTGAGATATTCAAGTTTAAAAAGTGTTGCGTTAGAAAAGTTTCCAAGTGTAGTCAAGTCGCATGTTCCGAAACCAACGATGCTCGCGTCGATGAATACAACGGAAGTAAAGTTTAAAATACATGCGGTGTCCATGTTTTAGAGAAGTAGAAGATGCACGGCTACATTTACACTGTCTGTGAAATGGAAATCACAACTTTCACAGGTATTTCAAACGAACAAAACTATGCATAATTGAATGAACGAACCAACCAACCAACGAATTAACCAGAGTATGGTATATCATATTTTTATGTTATGGTCTCCTTTGTTTATTTTTTGCTCGACGAGATCATTGGTTTTTTAATGCCAAGCCTCTAATGGCGTTTATATTGCATTCAATATTTTTAACTAGTTATGGTATATCGCTAACATTAAGATATTTGAACGTGATGTACAGGTATAACTCTAGCTGCCGAAGTATATCCAAACACAATCTTGAGCTTGTTCTGCGCATGTACACTAAAGATTCGTAAAGATCGATAAAATGTAATATAAAATCTATCCATTATTTTTTTACATGACGTGCATCGATTGCATTAAGGGGTGTTGCGGCAGTTTATTTAACCCAGGATATGTTTATAGCAACACCGATGATGCTTTTATCACAACTCAATATTTTTGTTATCAGTATCATCAGAAATGACCGAATTGGTTCATAATACAATTGTCAGTGGTTCGATCCCAGGTTGGGGTTAGTTTTTTTTTACTTTTTTTCTTTCGTTAATGTCATACATGTTTTATACTGGAGCTCTTTAGTCCTGTTGTTTACATTTTTCAATTTAAGCATTTAAACACAAACTTCAAAACATGTCGAAATCAGTGAACATGTAAGTTATTAATGATTAAGGTCGAGTTTGATACTGTATGGTATTATGTTTGTGATTAAATATTGTTTTTATTAAGGTAGCGCACCTCTAATGATTTCCCGCGATTTATTCGAAGGTTGAAGAGCCTACTATTAGGTGCCGTAGCCTAGTGGTTAAGGCGATAGACTAGAAATCTTTTGGGATATTCCCGCGCAGGTTCGAATCCTGCCGACGACGTATACTTTTTTGCGACGCGTTTTATTTATTTTCTCACGTAATTTGATTTAATATGGCATATAAGCTATATTTATTGTTAAATATGTTGCAATTTTTATGCACATTCTTCAATTATTAAAATTAAAACAACGTTATGGCGAAATTGGTTGATTTACTGTTGAAAATACGAACCATGCATGTTGCATTTTTATTTTTATTTCAAAAAGTAAACGGTAAATCTGTCTAGTTCTTGGTATTTTTGCTGTATATAGTGTTTCTATAAAAACTAAGTTTAAAATATGACTTAAATGATACTATTTTGAATTTTATGACACTTTGTTTTTAACCGACCGAATTTTTACTTGGCTGAAATCACTTACATTTCATGGCGCTCTTCCATAGATAAAACTTTGTAAAAAATAAATGTCTTTAAAAGAATACTTATTTCATCTTGTTTAAACTTTAAACACCTTTACAGCATCTGTACACACCAACTGCATGCCCATATTTGGAAATTTGAATGAATTATGGAACTTTTATATACCCCAGGGGTGAAAATAAACTGGACAAAAGCCGAGCGTGGGGTAGGTTTTGAAAAAATCGGTATATTTTTTTTAAAAGCATGGAAAGCCTACCTACAAATTTGCATGTAGTTCAGTGAAATGATGCTGATTAGGAAAATAATTAATTAGATTATATTTGGATATGTGCCCATTAGAGGTGCGCTACCTTAATGTCTTTTGGTAAGCTGTCGTGATCCCAGTTAAGATTGAAAACAATTTCTAATGTGTATGCATATTTCTGACAATCTATGTACCGGTACTTGGGTTTTGCCATATTGATGGGTTTTTAAATGAAATTTGACGTCTAGACGGTAGGGATAATTAAAACAAAAAAATCTCTGTAAAAAGTGCGGTGACCCCATTTTTGTATTTGTGATTTATGATGACAATACGTAGATGAACATATTTTAGCAGTTTCGCAAAATTCTATTTGACAGAACAAATTAAAATTTCATTTTATATGTGGTTACAAAAGTAAAAAAAGACGTTTTTTTGGTCGACATAAAAATTATAAAAAATAAGTTTCTTAAAATTTAACTTGTGTACTCCATTATATTGGTAGTGTGTGGTTTTATTTTATGTTATATGATGTATCTTAGCTTAAATAATATCTACATGTTGCCAATTTCATAGGTTATTAATTATTTTTACGCAATTAGAGATTTTTCAGTTTTATTGAACATGTACATGTTATAGAATGGTGAATAAAATCAAAACAAGGCCGGTGACCCCATGTTTTTATTTCATTTTTCATATAGTATTTGTATGTATATCTTAAATATAAATTTTGGACAAAATCTATTTGATGGAAAAAAATCAGCAGAACTGCAGCACTACCCCTTAAAGAGAATATGCACGATTTCGTCAAATATTTATGAATTTATATAAAATGTGTAAAAAACTTATTATAAATACATTTCAATATAAATTAAAATAAAAGTTAAGAAGAACATATGTCGAAAAATAAGCCAGATATTTATTTCTGAAATCGAAAATATCTGTCCAGTCGAATTTGCCAGCATGTATATCATGCATGTACGATGTGAATCTAAATTTCGTTTTACGGATCATTTTAATTTCATGCAACGATATTTATTCATACGACACACGAACACTATCTCCGATCCTAATAAAAAGACAAATGCTTCTGTTATTGTTGGACACTATGTACGAAATATCTTCGTCACAATCGGCTCGGGCGCTAATTTGTCTTTGCTGCATTTTATGAAATTCTTATTCATTGTTTAATTTTTCTTGCCTATTTTGTATTATTGTAAAATATTTTTTTCAATATATTACAATTTAACACATATAAAAATCGAGCATACTCTCTTTAATAATGGATATTATATGAATATCACAATTCGTAGAGGGTGCATTGTCAACCCAAGAATGTCAAACGAGGCGTTAGCCTTCTGAGCTTTCAAAGCTATATTTAGATAGTTATATTTACAAGATGGCGTCTTGGAACGATGGGCCGGTTCTTCACTGCGTTTGTTAAAATGTAATGAAAACAGGCTTAACGATTTTGAAACGTATCTTGCGTAACATACTTTATTAATGTACTATTCTTTTTAAAGAGTGTTTCATATCTATGACAAATTATTCCATAAATACATTGTGTATTTTAAATAATATAAGCAGTGATGGCCATCTTGACTGAATGCGCACCGTCACATACTTTTGTCAATTTGTTATGCAATTAGGGCTTGTTAATTCACTGTTGTTGTTTTTTTTTTAACTTATAAAAGATATTTATTTGCAGCAACTCTAATTGTTTTAAAAACAATATTGATTATGGGATACGTGCGACGAACAAATACGAAAAATAATTGGAATGTTCTTATTAACCTTAGCGATTTCAGAAACGAATTCGTGTTTCTGGATGGAACGGTTCGCATGATACAAAAGCGTATGGTTTTGTTAATGAAAAAGGAATTGCAAAAACACAAAGTGGATTCGACATAAGTATCATCAGACGCTTGCGAAACGGTTATTTTAATTTTCAAATTTAGTTTTCCGTAAGTATTTTTAGCTCCAGGCGAGGGTGACATTGTATGAATGGGAGATATGTTCATCTTACTTTATTCCATTACAATTCGGGCAGGAGATCACAATGTTGCCCTTAATTCTGTGAAGGTGAAAATCAAATATCTGTGTTCTCGATTGCCGATTCACGTGGAGTCTGGATGCAAGGATGAAACGATTGGTCCTGTGAATAGCCCCCTGCTGTCCGTACAGCGTTTCCAGCATACTCAAATGTTCTTGTCATACATTTTCCTTCTGGGGTTGTGGTTCATGCGTTCCAGGATGATGTGTTCAGCCGTTTTTGTAGGCTTCTCCACAAGGGCACCTGGTGACGGCACGAGGTGAAATCTCTTGCAAATGTGGTCGTTTAGTTATGTTTGTCCTTAATGCTGCAGTCAGATGATGATCACATTTTCAAGTCCGGAAATGCGATGGTAACTCAGAAGTGACTTTTCAGTACTAAACATTACTAAACTTTTGATGTTAATTACTGCTGCTGTCAGGCAAGACAGATTGTTGGCTGTTGCTTCTTCTAGGACTCACAAATCATCGGTTACCAGCGCGCTGACTTTGATGGTTTTTTGCTAGAGCCATAATCTTCTTATCATTTTGACCAAAACATAATTTGAATGTTGACATTTCTAATGTAATTGTTTAAGCCAGGAAAAAAAGAAATTAACATTTTATTAGATGACAAACAATTAAATTAAAACATAAAAATCAACTTAAACATAGAGATAAATCAATAAATAGAGAAATGTTTATTCGTTCTATTTCAAACATCCATGAGCAGCATAATATGCCACAGTACTGTTTATCCTTTTCAATGATAAGTTATGCTGCCTTGGGCAACATGGCAAGTTTGTCTCTGTCGCCCAATTTGGTGCATGTGTATTTACAGTATGAGTATGCGAAAATCTATCCACAAACACATAAGTTATACCGGAACGTTTATAGTTTCCCCTGATGTTTTTCCGCGAGAATTCTTCGCCTGCAGGCTGTTACTAATGCACATAAACGTTAGTGCAACACATGCAGTACAAAACGCCGCAAGAAGAGGTAGCTTATAACCGGAGGTAACGTCACGAATGTAACCTGCAAAAACGTGTTTATTTAAAGAAATAAAATGCATATTCATGCATACTTTCATATAGGAAGTTATTTTTAATGTATGTGTTACTGAATTTAAAGATATGTTCACAATAACTTATACAATTAAATTGCATGCATACCACACACACATATTCCCAAATATTTGTGTTATCATTACCTGCTACAGGACCCGATATTGCAGTTCCGATCCCGTTCACTGTACAAATAATTCCGATGGCGTTCCCCAAATGCTTTATTCCAACGAGACTTGCAGTTGTCACATTGAGCGATGCTACCAGTATTCCAATTGCAAAACCTGTCACACAAGATGACAAAATCAACAGACCTATGCCAGGTACGAACACAGCGCACAAAATACCTATACCGAGTAGAACACAGGCAATGATTGGAACACCAAGGGTAGTCATTCCTGGTATTTTCATTATGAAGCCGGGACTCAATCGGCCAAGACCGCCACACAGATTGAGTGCTATAAGACCAAAGGAAGCTTCTTTCTTAGTTGAACCTCTGTCTTGGTATAAATCAACGATGAAAACAGTGAAAATGTTAATGATAGGCAATTAAAATGTTCCGAAAAAGACAATGTATACTGCTACGTAGTGTTAGGTCAGTTGATTTGGGTCCGGTTAGAACATTATTATTGAGACAGTCCACTGTCTGCATAGTGCCATTGACATCTGCATTTGATTTTGTTTCTGTGCGTGTCTGGTCATCTGCTCGATCTGATGCAATGTCGTCAATTTTGAATCTGGAGTTGTCGTAGGCGACCCTGATATCGGGCACTGTAACAACACTGACGTTTATACGATTGATCTCTTTGTGATGACCGGTGGTAGCAGTTTGTTTAGTTTTAAAGTTTGGTTGTTCAACAGGTTCCCAAAGTATGACCAACGCAAATGTATTCAATGACACGGCACCACAAATCAAGAATATTCCTGGATATCCATACAGATCGCTGAAATTTGAAAAGTGTATCTCATATTTGTATGTAGGTAATAAGTTTTTACACAGAATTTGAATTTTAATTGTGCAAAATATATAATTGTGCTTTTCAGTAAAAACAAACAATTAGGAAATCTTACCTGACCTGTGTTATAACATTTAATACCTACTTACTCTAACCAAGAAATAATAAAAGGGTAGATAGATCCTCCCGTTGCTGACCCCGTCGATAAAACTGACAAAATGACAAGCAACTGTCCATGGCCATCAAAATGTTTGGCCGTTACCGAAACGGACGATATAAGAAGCGGCGACATTCCCAAACCTGAAATTAAATTTGACGCATTGACTAACAAGTATTTAATTTGATGTTGTTGTTTTTATTTCTAATATGTTATCGCGTCTAGAGAAATGTTCATATGATAATTTTGTTCCCAAGTACACATAAAGTGAAACTTGTGCTGCACAACGCGGTCCATTATTTATGGCGATAAACCAAATGCCAAACAGCGATATATAAAAATAATGCACTTAATAAGACACACGCGTACATAAAAACGCACAAACATGAAAAACTGGGCCATCGACTCGGAACGGTCAATGCAAAAGTCATTTGAATGCACGCATATGACTGTTTTTGTTGCTTGTTATTTCCGGTGCTGTGTCTAGTGCTTTTGTATTGTGTCTTTTTGGCTCTTTCTCACTTGCCATAAATAAAGCATCCTGGGCTATAATAAGGTTTCTCTCCTGCTGTTTCAAAGCTTAACTTTACATTCTGGCCGTGCTCTGTGAAAAGAGACTTTCAATGCATGTGTGTAAAGTGCCGTCCCAGATTAGCCTGTGCAGTCCGCTCAGGCTTATCAGGGACGACACTTTCAGCCTAAACTGGATTTTTGCTAAGAAGAGCATTTCTTTAAACGAAAAATACCATAAAAGCGCACATGTATTAAACCCCATTTTCACATAGCACGGTACATTTGTTTCATGCAAACTGTAATTTATTTTAAGCTGATTATACACATATACATGCCATTACATTATATACTTAATGTTTTTTTCTTTAAAGATTTAATTTGCATACATTCAACATCATGTGCTATAAAACATTATAGCCAGTAATGTAAGTCACACCGTTTCAAATTTCTCAATCTCTTACCAACAACGACACCTAACGTTACAATAAGCACAGATGGTGATGTCACGAACGCAGATGACACAAATCCAACAAACACCATCAAAGACCCACACAGGGACACGGCACGGACACTTGTCTTGTGAATAAGAGCACCGAAAAATATCCCTGAAAACGAATAAAATTGCTTTTGATTAGAAAGTTATGAAGGGTAGGGGTTTAGTATGATGCAAACTAGTGATATGAAATTATAAAAATCTCTTTATCTGTTTTGAACATTCACTCAAAACATCGATCAAGCACAAAATATTGAAAATTTCACACGAATATTTCAATGAAAACATTTAAGAAAAGTATTCTAGCAACACAATACGTGAATACTTTGATATAGAAAAAAGACAAATCATCAGGAGGCAAATTAAAAAGAAAAAGCATGAAAGACCATAAATATCATAAATGCTGAAGTCACCGACTTTTAACGGTCAATGTCAAGCATTTGGGGCTTAAACTGGTTTACAGGAAAGCCGAACCTCACGCTTAGCACAGAATTACTCAAGAAAACCATATCGTAAATCAATATTGACTGCATCTTAATGCAATTGAACACAATAATTTCAATTAAATATCCATACGGTTAAATTATAAACAGAGCAACAACATTGCAATTTGTTGATGCGATTGTTTATTTATCAACTTTTCGTAACAATATATTGGTACCCGAGCATAACCAAACTCCTCCCAGCGTTGACTGAATTGTTGCCGCTTCCGCTCTGGTGGTGTTGAATCGCCGAATGATGATTACAAACAGAGACCCGACCGAGTAGGCAAAGCCAATGTTGATCACCAGCACCAGGTATGAGGACATGAACACCAACCAGCGATGAATACTGTCACCATTCTGTATTTCAGTCCTTAAACACGTGTGATTGATAAGCATTACAATTTAAAACTCGATACATGTGAGCGTCTTATATAAGCTGGAACGTGAAATCGCCCATATATTCCATTAATTTAATCTTTCTTTTCTGGGATCTAAGCATTGTGATTATATATTATACTGATTGATTGGTTTCAATGTTCCTGTAGAAATATTTTAATGGTAGCTGCTCTAGAAACAAAATAACACGAGTGACACAAAAGACATTAAACCGGATTAATTATAGCGACAACTAATACAAATACCGGTAATACAGGTGATCAATAAAAAAGTAAAGTACATGTAAAATTTAATACATATTCGTATGCCATAATTGATTTGCGTTCATACCATAAAAACGTACCTGTTGTGTAACAATATTTCAAATACAAATATAATTAAACTTATTGTAACAAAATTATAAATGGTAAAATACCTTTTGTTGCTATTATTTTGTCCGTTCATTTTTGTCATTTAACGCAACGGTAGTGAACAGTAAAGGTTATCTATTTACATACATATACCACATATACCGTTAAGAGAAGCTTCATGTCATTTAGCCAATTGTAGAGATGCCTGATTGATGCAATGAACGACTAATTAGGCGACGCATTATGCCACATCAGTTCTGTATAAATTAGTCATTCGGTTTGGTTGCGTAGAAAATTAAATTATTATGATATCGTTTGCTGTCGCTAAAAATATCGTTTGTTTTTTCATTCAATAAAACTATTTAAAATTCAATATACTATTATGCATGACAAATAAAAGACTAAACATGAACAGGATTGTGTTTAAATGTATATTGATATAGTACACATTCAAATTGATTGTATTGGGAAAGAAGATAATTTGTGATACTATAGAATCATTGTTTTTTTGTTATTATTCATGCGGTCCTAAAATTTACGTTGATTTGCATAAAGCACGTTTGTTTTCCGTTTAAAGAATATTCGTGTAATAAAGGCAATTGCAGAGGTGCATGTTTAAAGCAATTAACGACATCTTTGCAACGAGATTTGCTTGTTGCTGTTGTTTTCTTCGAAATATGTTAAGGATTAAGATTATATCGAGAGAAGTACACATGTTTTTTTTCAAGTTTCACCACAATATTAAAATTAGACTTGGATCTATCTGTTGAACCCGTTCGTATGAATTCATGACTGAAATGATGAAATCATTTTCATATGGTCTATATATGTCGGGGCACGTCTGTTCGTTATTAATTAATACGAACATGTTCGAGAACATGATTTTCCATCGGTTGATTGTGCCAATTGCAGCTGTGGTATTGTGATGCTGCATGTTTTATGTAAATACAATATGATAGAAGCGGCGCCTCGAAATAAAAAAACTAGACAGGAGTATTGCCTAATGTAACTGAATGTTTCAAGTCACACAATTATATGTGAAGTCATTTGAAATTATTTTTGCATTCACAAGTGTTTAATGAGAAGCGCATGTTCATTTTTTTGGCAAATCGTACCAACAGGATAAACGATATGCTTTCGAAATCGCCACTATTGGTCACAACGTATCTTTTAATCGATAGTTGTTCTTTAAGTATCCGATTATCATTATTCCTTTCCAAAAGAGATTTTGACACCGCTGATAAAATACTTCCCGATTAACGAACGAACTAACACGACACACCGTTGTGTAATTATCATTGTGAAACGGTTTGTTTGGTAGTTCGTTGTAAGGAAATAAATACCCCACCCCATTAAGGATGCTACGACGTATTTCCAACCATAAAGCATCTGTTCACATAACCATTCTCGAGTTTTTAATACCTTTTATCCCATTCTATACATTTGAGCCACGCTCTGTGAAAAGAGGTTTTAATGCATGTGCGTAAATTGTCGTCCCAGATTAGCATGTGCAGTCCGTACAGGCTAATCAGGGACGACACTTTCCACAAAAACTGTATATTTGCTAAGAAGAGACTTTCTTTAAACAGAAAATATCATAAACGCGGAAAATGTCGTCCGTGGTTAGCCTGTGCAGACATCACAGGTTGAACTTGGACGACACTTAACGCACATGCATTTAACACCCTTTTCACAGAGCACGGCCCATTTATATATCTTTTCCTTTTTTTCGAAAACCAGTGGGTATTTTCTAAGATTGCATGTACTAGATATATAATGAATTTCGTGTTTCGAATAATCATATTAACCCGCAGAGTATTGTGAATCAAATAAAAAAAATACTGCAATTCACATCTTTAAAGATTACAACTGATCATAGTAATGCTTGCATAATCAAAAAAATCATTTCTAATTGCATATTAACACCCAGTCAACAAATGATTTGCATCGCGACAGCCACCGCGACGCTTAAAAGTATGCGACTTATTAGAACGTTTACGTAATGCAAAATAGGAACATTTTTCGATAAATCGTTCAAATTTCCATCATGCATTATTTTCCGGAAAAGAAACATGCACAGGACCGTAGTATCGCGCAGTATATATGTCCGAGGCTCTCGCACATGGTGTATCAAGTTGATCCGTGAGATCACACGAGATCATGAATACTTGATCGACACCAGAAATGCAGACGCACGATTTTAAATTCGCAAAACATGCGTTGGATGAAATTTTGTGACGTACGTACGGGCATCATGATGCCGACGCGCGGTCACCTCATTGTTTACGCACAAACGCCACTTCACAAAACGATAAAGGTGTATCTGAGGATGTTGTGTTTGATGTGCGTGCATCGCACACCAGGCGTACGGCGGTCGTTAGGCCTCGGTTCGATAATCGTGCGATTGGCATACATTCATTTGGTTGTCGCATGTTTGACCGCTTGTGACCACTGCTTTATCATTCGCCACACAAAAGCTAAAATAGAAATCGACTGAATTATCGCCGCACCATCTCCTTATTTAAAGACTCACATACTCTGCATTTTTTGCTCACGAGCTTCGTACATTTCCCTTGAATTAGCAGAACAAATGTACGAAATTGGCCTTTAACCAAAATGTGACTTCGGTACGGATTTGTGCGGAAACTTTCACGATAGTACTCACAATAGAACCACTACATTGTAAAACGCATAAAGTATAAACAGTATACATCTGCCAATGATATTAACAGTTTACATCTGCCAATGATTTTCGCAAATTGTGCGAAAAATCGAAGACCAAATGAGAGGACAAGGGAAAAATGTATTCCAGGCAGACAGAGTCCCGAACTTCAAAAGATATGCATGCATGTGCTCGTACATGTAAAGTATATGTTAAAAATGCAACTTACAAAAATGAATCTGAGTAGGCCTATTGCTTGTATTTTAAGACACTTTTAAAAAAACGCTATAGATGATTTAAATTGACACTTCCAGACGGTTTACGTGTATTTATACGCCTTTATCATTAGTTCTGCATCTGCCATATATCAGTTGTTTGTGATGTTTGTAAAAGTGTGTGGTGCGTTTTTCACAACCAGTTTATATATAAAGTATAAACAAATACGAAATAATTGGAATGTTCTTATCAACCTAAGCGATTTCAGAAATCGTGTTTCTGGATGGAACGGTTCGCATGATACAAAAGCGTATGGTTTTGTTAATGGAAAAGAAATTGCAAAATCTCCTTGCTGTGTGTTTTTTTTTTAAACAGTGGGTTCGACATAGGTATCATCAGACGCTTACGGTAATGTTAATTTTCATATTTAGTTTTCCGTAAATATTTTAAGCTCCGGGCGAGGGTGACATTGTATGAATGGGAGACATGTTCATCATATTTTATTCCATTACAATTCGGGCAATAGATCACAATGTTGCCCTTAATTCTGATGTAATAAGATTTCAGCGACTATTCGAAGGTTAAAGTCAAATTTCTGTATTCCCGATTGCCGATTCACGTGGAGTCTGGAGGCAAGGATGAATCGATTGGTCCTGTGAATAGCCCCAACCTGTCCTTACAGTGTTTCCAGCACACTCAAATGTTCTTGTCATACATTGTCCTTCTGGGGTTGTGGTTCATGCTTTCATGGAGGATAAAATCAGCCGTTTTGGAACGCTTCTCCACAAGGGCACCTTGTGACGGCACGAGGTGAAATCTCTTGCAAATGTGGTCGTTTATTTATGTTTGTCCTTTATGCTGCAGTCGGATGATGATCGCATTTTTTGTCTGGAAAGGCGATGGTAACTCTCATGTGACTTTTCAGTACTATACAGTACTAAACAGTTGATGTTTAACCCATTTATGCCTAGCGTCAAGAAAAAAGGCCATGGCAAACAGCGTAGACACAGATGAGAGGCCGCATGATGCGGCGTTTCATCAGGGTCTACGCTGTTTGCTTAAAGGAATTTCTGTAAGAAATATTCTAAATATAGAAATAAATATATTAGACATCCCTAATTCTGGAAATAAACTGATCCGATTTAGAAGGATGGGAGAGTCCACTAGGAATAAATGGGTTAATACTGCTGCTGTCAGGCAAGACAGTTTCTTGGCTGTTGCTTCTTCTAGGACTCACAACACATCGGTTACCAGCGCGCTGACTGTGTTGGTTTTTTGTGCTTGAGCCATAATTTAATTTCATTTTGACCATAACAGAATTCGAATGTTAACATTTCTTGTGTAATTACTTAAAGGGATCTTTTCACGCTTTGGAAAATTGACAAAATTGGAAAAAGTTGTTTCAGATTCGTAAGTTTTCGTTTTAGTTATGATATTTGTGAGGAAACAGTAATACTGAACATTAACCATGCTCTAATATAGCCATTATATGCATCTTTTGACGATTTTAAAACCTAAAAATTATAAAGCGTTGCAACGCGAAACGATTGAATAATTTGGAGAGTTCTGTTTTTGTCGTTAAATTTTGTGAAACTACGAAGATTGCTTATATAAGGTATAAAATACGTCAAAAATGTGTACTTGGCGGAATAGCTCAGTAGGCTAAAGCGTTTTTACTTCAGGACTCTGGCAGGACTCCAGGGCTCACTGGTTCGAAACCTGCTCCGGGCAATGTTCTTTTCCTTTTTTTAAATTTTTTTCTTGATTTTTTACTGGAGCTTTTATGATCCAATGTTTACATTTGTCAATATAAAGCATTTAATGAATAAGTTAAAAAAATGCCAAAATCTGTGAAAAGGCCCCTTTAAAACACGAATTAACACAAAAGACATTAACATCATATTAGATGACGAACTATTTAATTAAAATAAAAAAAATCAACTTAAACAAAGTGATAAATCAATAAATAGATAAGTGTTTATTCGTTGTATTGAAAACTTGAAAACATTAATGAGCAGCTTATACCACAGTACTTTTTATCGTTTTTTTAATGCTTCGTTATGCTGCCTTGCGTTGGTATTTATCGTACGTGTATACGAAAATCTATCGACAAACACATAAGTTATTCCGAAACGTTTATAGTTTTCACCGATAATGTATTTCCGCGAGAATTCTTCTCCTGCAGTTTGTTACTAATGCACATAAACGTTAGTGCAACACATGCTGTACCAAAAGCCACAAGAAGAGGCATCTTATAACCGGAGGTGACGTCACGAATGTAACCTGAAAAAAATATGTTTATTTTAAAGAAATAAAATGCATATTCATTATTTTTTCATATAGAAAGTTAGTTATAAGGTGTCTGTTACTGAATTTAAAGCTATGTTCACAACAACTTGTACAATTTATTTGCATGCATACCATACAAACAAGGTCCCAAATATTTGTGCTACCATTACCTGCCACACACTGATATTGCAGTTCCGATCCCGTTCATTGTACAAATAATTCCGATGGCGTTTCCTAAATGTTTTGTTCCAACAAGTCTCGCAGTTGTCACATTGAGCGATGCGCCCAGTATTCCAATGGCAAAACCAGTCACACAAGATGACAAAATCAACAGACTCATACCAGGTACGAACACAGAGCACAAAATACCTATACCGAGTAGAACACAGGCAATGATTGGAACACCAAGGGTAGTCATTCCTGGTATTTTCATCATGAAGCCGGGACTCAATCGGCCAAGACCGCCACACAGATTGAGTGCTATAAGGCCATAAGAAGCTTCTTTCTTAGTGGAACCTCTGTCTTGGTATAAATCAACGATGAAAGCAGTGAAGATGTTAATGATAGGCAATGAAAATGCCAAACCCGCCACAAAGACCATAAACACTCTGTTCCGAAAAAGACGATATATACTGCTACGTAGTGTTAGGTCAGTTGATTTGGGTCCGGTTAGAACATTATTAATGATGCAGTCCACTGTCTGCATAGTGCCATTGAAACCTGCATTTGATTTTGTTTCTGTGCGTCTCTGGTCATCTGCTCGATCTGATGCAATGTCGTCAATTTTGAATCTGGAGTTGTCGTAGGCGACCCTGATATCGGGCACTGTAACAACACTGACGTTTATACGATTGATCTCTTTGTGATGACCGGTGGTAGCAGTTTGTTTAGTTTTAAAGTTTGGTTGTTCAACAGGTTCCCAAAGTATGACCAACGCAAATGTATTTAATGACACGGCACCACAAATCAAGAATATTCCTGGATATCCATAAAGGTCGCTGAAATTTGAAAAGTGTATCTCATGTAGGTTATTAGTTTTTACACAAAATTTGGATCTTGTTTTTGCGAAACATAAAATTGTGTTTTAAGTCAAAACAAAAAATTAGGAAAACTTATTTGACCTGAGTTATAACATTTCTTACTTACTCACTCTAACTAAGGAATAATAAAAGGTATATAGATCCCCCCGTTGCTGACCCCGTAGATAAAACTGACTAAATGACAAGCAGTAGCCCATGACCATCAAAATGTTTGGCCGTTACCGAAGCGGACGATATAAGCAGCGGCGACAATCCCAAACCTGAAATTAAGTTTGACGCATTGACTAACATGTATATAATATGATGTTGTTGTTTTATTTCTAATATGTTATCACGTCTAGAGAAATGTATATATGATGATTTTGTTCCCAAGTACACATGAAGTGTAACTTCTGCTGCACAACGCGGTCCATTTAAGGCGATAAACCAAATACCAAACAGTGATATACAAAACGAATGCACTTGATAAGACACACGCGTACATATAAACGCACAAACATGAAAAATAGGGTCATCGACTCGGAACGGCCAGTGCAAAAGTCATTTGAATACACGTTTTTGTCGCCTGTTATTTTGTGTGCTGTGTCTAGTGCTTTTGTATTGTGTCTTTTTGGCGCTTCGTCACTTGCCATAAATAAACCACTTGGGCTATAATAATGTTTCTCTCCTGCTGTTTCAAAGCTTAACTTTATATTAGGGCCGTGCTCTGCTAAAAGTGATTTTAATGCATGTGCGTAAAGTGCCGTCCCAGAGCAGTCCGCACATGTTTATCAGGGACGACACTTTCCGCCTTAACGAAAAATTTCATAAAAGCGGAAAGTGTCGTCCCTGATTAGCTTGTGCGGACTGCACAGGCTAATCTGGGACGGCACTACGCACATGCATTAAACCCCATTTGCACATAGCACGGTACCTTTGTTTCTTGCAAATTGTAATTTATTTTAAGCTGAGTATACACATACATACCATTAAATTATATACTTTATGTATTTTCTTTAAAAATTTAATTTGCATACATTCAACATCAAGTGCTGTGTAACGTTATAGCCAGTAATGTAAGTCTCACCGTTTTAAATTCCTCAATCACTTACCAACAATGACACCTCACGTAACAATAAGCATGGACACGGCATGGACACTTGTTCTGTGAAAAAGCGCACCCAAAAATATCCCTGAAAACAAATATAATAGTTTTTTATCAGAAAGTTATGAAAACGTGCGCTTAAGGGTTTTAGTATGATACAAACTAGTGTTATGAAATTATAAAAATCGTTATATCTGTTTAGTACATTCACTCAAAACATCGTTCAAACGCAGCATATTGAAAATTTCACACGGTTATTTCAAGGAAAACATTTTAGAAAAGTCTTCTAGCAACACACATGCGTGAATACTTTGATATAGAAAAAAGACACATCATCAGGAGACAAATTAAAAACATAGCATGAAAGACCACATCATAAATGCTGTTCAAAGTCACCGACAATGTCAAGCATTTGGGGCTTAAACCGGTTTACAGAAAAGCCGAATCTCACGCTTAGCACAGAATTACTCAAGAAAATATCGTAAATCAATATTGACTGTATATCAATGCAATTGAAATAAAAAAGGTACACAATAATTGCAATTTAATATCCATACGGTTAAATTATAAACAAAGCAACAACATTTCAATTTGCTGATGCGATTGTCTATTTATCAACTTTTCGTCACAATATATTGGTACCCGAGCACAACCAAACTCCTATCAGCGTCGACTGAATTGTTGCCGCTTCCGCTCTGGTGGTATTGAATCGCCGAATGATGATCACAAACAGAGACCCGACCGAGTAGGCAAAGCCCGTGTTGATCACCATCACAAGGTATGAGGACATGAACACAGCTACCATTCTGTATTTTAGTCCTTAAACACGTGTGATTGGTAAGCATTCAAATATTAAACTCGATACATGTGTACGTCTTATATAAATAAGATAAAACATTTAAAAGGACAGATTCATTCCCTTAAAATGCATGTTCATAAGATGCATCATCAATTTACAATAAAACACTAGATAAGTAAGAGGATAAAATCAGTTAGTTTCACAGCGGATCATAAAATGCATCAGATATCTACAATAAAACACTAGATACTGGTAAGTAAAACTAAAATAAAATCAGTTAGTTTCACAATATATATGTTCTTTGCGTTTTTCTAATATCAGAAATCAGAAATTCCTGAGGTGTATTTGTATATCTTCCAATTTCTATATTTATTGGAGCTGTACCACTTCTAAACTTTGCCAAAGCCCATCTATGCCTTTTATTATACACAAGTAAACAAAATGGTTCAACCTCATACATTTGCTTAAAAATTCTATAAAATCTAAGTTTGTTTTGTCCACCTCCACTACGGGCTCTTTCTCTATTTACATCTTGTAAACATGACTCCTTATAGTCTTCAAAAATATTGTTTTCAACAAAACCAGCAATTTCTCGCTTGCTAAAAAAGTACTCAATATTAGTACACCTGTTCATATCAAAATTTTCAAACATATTGCAAACTTTAAAACACCAGTTTTTACAATTCCTACCTTTACATAGGTATGACCATTCAAAAACCTTTCTATTTAATCTATTTCTATCCATATTAACAAGTCTACACCACTGATATGTTACACTTTTCTTAATTTTACAACACATTGGTAGCCAGTCAATATCCCCATTTACTGCGAAATTTGGTGTGTATTTACCAACATTAAGACAAAATCTAGCCGCTCTATGCTGAACCGCATTAATGCAACTGTAATCATCATTGCCCCAAATTGAAGCTCCGTAAGTTATGACTGGAACAACAGTGGATTCAAACAGTTTCGTGAATGCTTGGAATGGGAATCCCCCAATAGATTTGGATTTGGCAATAAGCAGTCCAAGGGCTCTATTGGCTGACTGAGCAACATTTTTTGCTGTGATTGCATAATTCAAATGTTCATTAATTACAAGACCTAAATACTTATACAGTGCCACATATTCTAATGGATCATTACCACCCATAAAAACTTTCTGAAATCTTTGGACTGACTCATTTCTGAAGTGAACAATATTAGATTTTCTACTGTTTATACACATATCATTATTCTTACACCATACATCCAGTTCATTCAACATACAGTGTAGGTCATCCGCATTTTCTGCTAATAATACTATATCATCCGCAAAAAGTAAAATCGAGACAGTTTGATCAGCTACCTTAACCCCTTTTCCAAGGGCATCAATCTTTGTTGCTAGATCAATAATAAAGATGTTAAAAAGCATTGGTGAGAGTGGACACCCATGTTTTAGACCTGTTTTCACAGAAAACCAGGCAGTAAGGAAACTATTAATTCTAACTGAGCATATAACATTATCATACACAGACCGAATAGCCTTCTGTAAATGCCTATTAATTCTAATACTTTCGAGTTTACTCCATAAAATGTGGCGATTCACAGAATCGTTGGCCTTACTTAAGTCAATGAATTCACAGACAGTTGATAATTTCTTCTTTTTTCTAGTATCAATAATACTCGTAAGAGTTGACAAGTGATCAATTGTACTCCTCGTTTTCCTGAAACCATTCTGACCTTCAATATAAAGAAGTGAAACTCCAGCTGCTGGAGCAGTATTGAATTTTCATTAAAAACTATTAGTTGGTCCTTTATTTAAGGCAAGTGACCGATTGCCCAAACAGTACCAAACAGCACAATACAGCACAATACAAACCAACATAAACACAAAATATTAATAAAGCTGGGGTCACCGCCTTGGAACGGTCAATGCAAAGCATTGGGGGTTTAAACCTGGTTATAGAGCGCTCAACCTCACACTTGGCCCAGCAATATTCATAATACAT
This sequence comes from Dreissena polymorpha, assembly GCF_020536995.1. NCBI lineage: Eukaryota > Metazoa > Mollusca > Bivalvia > Myida > Dreissenidae > Dreissena > Dreissena polymorpha. Next base: position 136,475,199 of record NC_068355.1, on the reverse strand, counting down.
TTAAGTGTAAATAAAATTTAACGTCATAGCATTGTATCTCAAATTAAACAATAATAAAAGGGAATTAAAACGCATTCAATTTAATTACTATTTAATTACTCAATTGCATTGAAGATACAAGAGTAACAGAATTACAACTTTTTGACGAACGATCAAATAAAACTATTAACAATTGTCAACTACATTCCTTCTTTATAGAAAAGATTTGAGAATATAGAATCATGGAGTTAATATCTCAGATAATCACCGAACACTAATTTTACTGACTCTATTTGCTTTGTAAGCTTATCATTGAGTTAAGAACAATATATTTTATATACAATAGGGGTAATGGTAATACCTCTGTATGACAATTGATCATAGATATTGCTGGTTGAACTTTTTGGTATAGGATTTATAATACTCTTAACCCAGCTTTGGGGAATTTTCCCTATTCCAAAGCAGTCATTAAAAATCTTGAACAGACAGTATACAACAGCATCATTTTTACAGACAGCTGCTGGTAATTCATCATACCCTACTGCTCTATTATTCTTTACATCAAAAATCGCTTTCTTTACATCTAACATTCAAAAATGATCATCAAAAAAGTCATTATCAACAGATACATTCTCTTCAACAATAAAATTGGCATCCTGGCTAACATGGTTTGCCGTTTTATCACTGACAACATTCAAAAGGTTACAAAAATCATTTTTCCATCCGTCAAAAACTTTAGTCACATCATTTGTTAAATTACCCAATTCATCTTCTACTTCAAAAGGCAGACCATTACTTCGGTTATCTCTGACTATATTCTACCAATGGTTTTCCAAAAATCTACTTTATTATTATCAGCTTCATCTATTTATTTTTTGAAGTTCTACCCAGTAATGCCTTTTTTCTCTCTGAACCTGTTTATCAAACATTTTCCTTTTTTGAAAAAAAAATATGTTTAATGGTTGACTTAAAAGATGTACTGTTGTGCATGGCAAATGGAAGACTAAACATGAACAGGATTGTGTTTAAACTTTGCATAAACAATAAATGTATGAAATTGAATATTGATATAGTACACATTCGAATTGATTTTATTGGAAAAGATCATTAGCGATAATAAAGAATTATTTATTTTTTTTCCATGATTCATGCGGTCCTAAAATTTACGTTGATTTGCGTAAGGCACGTTTCTTTTCCGTTTAAAGACGATTTTTGTCATAAAGGCAATTGCAGAGGTGAATGTTTAAGCAATACACGACATCTTTTCAACGAGATTTGATTGTTGTTGTTGTTTTCTTCGAAATACGGTTTATTTTATCAAAGATAAAGATTATATTGAGAGAAGTACTTTTTTTCAAGTTTCACCACAATATTAAAGTTAGACTTGGATCTCTCTGTTGAACCCGTTCGTATGAATTCATAAAGTGTATTATAACTGAAATGATGAAATCCTTTTAATATGTTCTATATATGTCGGGGCACGTCCGTTGATTATTAATAGGAACGTGTTGGAGAACATGAGTTTCAATCTGGTGAGTGTGCCAAATGCAGCCGTGACATTGTGATGCCGCAATCCGATAGAAGCGGTGCCTCGAAAGCAAAAAACTAGACGGGATTATTGTCCAAGGTAACTGAATGTTTCAAGTCACACAATTACATGTGAAGTCATCTGAAATTATTTTTGGATTCACAATTGTCTAATGAGAAGCGCATGTTCATTTTTATGCAAATCGTGCCAACAGGATAAACGATTTGTTTTCGGAATCGCCACGATTGGTCACAACGTATCTTTTAATCGATAGTTGTTCTTGAAGTATCCGATTATCATTATTCCTTTCCAAAAGAGATTTTGACACCGCTGATAAAATACTTCCCGATTAACGAACGAACTAACACGCCACACCGTTGGGTAATTATTATTGTGAAACGGTTTGTTTGGGTGTTCGTTGTAAGGGAATAAATACCACACGCCATAAAGGTTGATGCGACGTATTTCCAACCATAAAGCCTCTATTAACATAATCATCTTCGAGTTGATAATACCTTGTATCCCCTTCCATACATTTGAGCCTCGCTCTGTGAAAAGAGGGTTTAATGCATGTGCGTAAAGTGTCGTCCCAGATTAGCCTGTGCAGTCCGTACAGGCTAATCAGGGACGACACTTTCAACCGAAACTGTATATTTGCTAAGAAGAGACTTTCTTTAAACAGAAAATATCATAAAAGCGGAAAATGTCGTCCCTGATTCGCCTGTGCGGACTGCAATTCGCATCTTTAAAGATGACATCAGTAGGGTAAAACTTGGATTTTCAGCGCCATCTTGTTTGGCGGTACGACGGTTTATGCCTGTTCCAGCCTTCTGATTGGTTGTAATGGAGTGAGATCGGCTTTCTGATTGGTTGATAGGTTTGGCGGCCATCTTGACGGTTTACAACTGTCGGTTTTTGGAGGTTTCATATATGATGAGTAAGAAAGTTGGCGGTTTAGCGGCCATCTTGACGGTTTCACTTCCGTCGGTTTGATAAATGATTAGTGAGCAATTTAGCAGGCGGTTTGACGCCATCTTGACGGTTTCACTTCCGTCGGTTTGATATATGATAACCATTGAAGCGATTCGATTAATTGCCCCTTTTATTGACGGTTTACGTCGGTTTGATATATGTTAACCTTTTAAGCGGTTCGAATGATTGCCGCTATATTGACGATTTCCGTCGATTTAACTTTTAATGAACGAGCATTTTTGCGGTTTGAATGATTGCCGATATATTGACGACTTCCGTCGGTTTAATATAGGATGGATCCGCCATATTGATGCGTTATAATAAGATCGTTTATGTACAAGTATGCACAAACATGTTTAATAGTGTCGTTGGATTAGGTGGTTTATATTTTCATCCGTCATTTCAAGTTTTTATGTACATCGATTTAACGAAGCATTTTCGAGCCAGTCCGCTAGTATAAATAAGCACGCGTCTTTTACTCAATAAACTTCATGAGTTGTTTTGTTGATTGAACTAGTAATGATATAATGGTGACTGTGAAAAGGAGTTTTAACATGAAAGCATTTTCCTTTTTTATTTCAAAATAAATATTAACCCCCCGCTCTGAAATAGCATTCAAATGTACCTGACGTGGTTAACATACTTAAGCGTTACAATCATTGGGTTTCATTTGTAGTTAATTTAGTCAAGAGACTTTTAAATCTGTTAGTCAGCGTTTGAGGTATAATTACACTAACCCCTTTTAACCGAGCGCATCTTTGTAATTTCGAGTACAAAAGATAAGTGAAGCGGGCATTCATTAGAGTATATTATCTTAAAACGATCCATTAAAACGGACGAGACCAGTTGTCTAACACACATTTGTAGCCACGCGTGGAGGTTATCATGATAAATTACGCTCATTTTATCTATGTACTTAACTAGATAGAGGATTTTAACAACCTGCAAGCACCCGATTGTATAAACGCTGGTTAAAGTTACCGCTCGGTAACATTCAAACCTTGGTAAGTTTGCGGTTATTCAGGTATGGTAACCTTCAAGGTAACTCGATTGTATAAACACGATATACCGCAAAGTAACCTAACCTCGCATAGTGGAATTTAACCACCGGTAACTTTAACCAAAACATTCCCACAATGCATTTTCTAATGACGTAATTTTCGCGCGAAGAGTCACGCTTATAAACAGCGACATGTATTTTTTTTTTCGGCGTAAGCTGCATAAGCCAGCTTTTCACCCTGACTTGACCTTTGTAAGTGTCCAATAAAATTCAAATAAAATTTCCCGCGGCTAGGTACGAATGAATACACTTCATTTATTCCATTGGCTGATTTGAGTATACCACCAGAACATTGGAAACATATCCGCGTCTTTGTAACACTGTTTTACTGTATGAAACAATTTTATCTCTAATGAAAAGGCTTAATAGATAGAACAGTTTTACACTCAATTCTCGACATCAATACAGTTTGTGCGTACACCTTTTATTTTCAGAGTATTACCAGCGCAAAGCGTTTATACTTAAAAGGCTATGTTCTCATATTTAGTACTTACTTCCATATTCCTGTCAACATGTTAACATGTAAAAGTATAAAGAGCAGTGGAAGCGAGGCCTCACTTTAAAGAATTGCATTTCAACCCGCGAGGTTTCGGGTCAAGTCGCGGACATTCAGAGTTTATATACAGGTCATCACCGGAGTTCGCGGTCAGTAAAATAATCGTTATATAATAAAGACGCTATCCGTGAACTAGGTGACCTGGAATTTTCTTTAGACCAGAAATATGTTAAAAGAAGATATTCAGCAATATAATTATGGTATGTCAATAATAGATTCTTAATGTGTTTTCAACAATACAATGATAAATATTATTTTTAATAAATTTAACAATAATTATTCCACCATATTGCCTAATGTACTAAAGTGATATTATGAGCATGTAACAGTTTATAGGTGTCTATCGCAACCGTTGATTATTTTTGATGTTTCTACTTCATATACACTTATAGTAATTAATGCAGCATCAACATACTAAAACAATATACCAGAAAGAGAAAAATAATGCATTTGAATATTAACCGTACTTTCGTTTGACAACTGATCATGCGTTTACGAGTTGAACCTAAATTTAGTTTTAGTGCAGATTTGTTCATACGACACAAAGACACAATATTGTTTTACGGATCATTTCGGCTTACAGGACTGGGTGGGTCACGTAAGAATATCGAATATAAAATATATTTTTATAAACAACTGGTAGCAAGGTGAGTTGCAGATAATTGATCAGTAACCACATTTTAACTAACTATTTTGACCTGTTAATTCTTTTCAGCTCAATTCAACAGTGCAAAATGCCCATAATATCACTTTAAGCATGAGCACGATGATTCTCGATACTGTTAATAATCGAATCAAATAGCAATGCCCGACAGACCACTAAAACAGGTTTGTTCTCGTGTGGCCGGTTGACTCATATGTTTAAATTTCACTTCCATTCTTCTTTTGGTTTTCTGTTTTGTATCTATAGGTTTATGACCAGCAATATGTTATAATGTAAAATAAGCCGCGAAAACTCCCCGTAACATCCCGTACTGCGTGTGATGCAGCTAAGAACTGCACAGAAAAAGACATTCGCTATCCTTGATCTCATTCATTAAACTATTTACGCCGTATATCTTTTTTAAAGATATTTCTTGTATCAAATTCATTAACAAATGAATTCACAATAAAATAAAGTGTAAATTTTAACTATGAGTTCATCAAAATGACCAGGGACAAATTGATAATGATGTCGGGATTTGCATCATTTAGCGGAATCCCTGGTGCTTCCAAACTGCAAGAGAGTGCTTACAAAGACGTCTATTCTTCTAGTTGTTCTAGATGAAAAATAAAAATTATACATGGTCGTCGTAACATGCTAGACTATTCTTCTAATTTGGCTTATGTTTACAATAAACTTACTTACTTTCATGTACAATAAGGGAATTTACCATAGACAAATAAAACATTGTTCAGGTTTAAATATATCTTTGTATGCAGAAATCTGCAAATTCAACCGAGTTCACCAACGGCTATTATTTGTGTCGTGTTCTGAGAAAACTGGGCATAATGCATGTGCTTTAAGTGTCGTCCCATATTTGCTTGTTAAGTTCGCACAGGCTAATCAGGGACGACACTTTCCGCCAAAAATAAATTTTTGCTAAGAAGGGACTTCATTTAAACAAAAAATGTCATAAAAGCGGAAAGTGTCGTCCCTGATTAGCTTGTGCGAATTGCACAGGCTAATATGGGACGACACTTTAAGCACATGCATTATGCCCTTTTTTCTCAGAACACGACACATTTGATAAACTGTTCCGGTTCATTTTAACAGCAGTAATGTACATAGAGTACATGACGTAGCGTGTGACGAAGAAGAACGTTTATTGAGTTCTTATTTGAATATAATGATATGATGGCATAAGGGTCTTTATTTAACTATGCTTAAATAGTTATCAAAGACCCTAGATGCAAACTCGTCAATCATTGAGTTAAATGAATTATTTATGGATTTTAAATGATTATTAAAGGTAAGATACTAGTTAAAACGTGTTTTGTCTTTTGTTTGTACTTTTGTTGTTCCATGTTCTCGGAGAAATGATTTTAACATGGGCGCCATTGATGCATCGGATCACACACGGCATACCCATAACAGAATATAAGAAACACGTTCTGTGCGTCCCTAAATTAGTCGTCCGAAGTCGGAAATCGTATTGCCCTGTAAATTAAGTCAAATAAAGTGCTAGTCGCTGCAATTGTCTGTTTACTCGTTGAAATTGTGAAGGTCGTCGATGGTTAGCTTTTATAATGCCGCGGCCATTTTGTGTAAGTTACCTCTTGGTTACTGTTACTTACCCACCTAGGGGAGCAGGGTATGTTGTAACTGGGTTTTAACCGATCGGTATAGCCAACCAAATTTTATACAAACGCTTACCGACCAGTAACCAACATGTTACCGACTTTTAACCGCCGGTATGTGGTTAACCGCCGGTTTAACTGTTTATACAATCGGGTGCTGGTCAACTGGTATTTATTTCACCTGAGTGTAATACTTTGTATTTTAATCTTTGAGTAATTGTACTCAACATGGTTGTAGATATGTATAGTTGGTTTTATGGTTGAATAGTTAATTGTTGTTCTTTATTTCCTAGAAAAATAAACTGGAAAACTTTTATGTATCAATAGCTGACGTGTGTTACACTTTCTTCTTCAACATCAAATTCTTAAATTATCCAGAGTTGCCTTGTTTTAGTACCATTATAATGTCAAGTAGCCTTATTTAGGCCAATATTCTCTTTTTTGTCAGACATCACTACGTTTTCCAATTTTCCAACTCTATTTGTACAATGACTTGCAATGGTTAATTTGTGTGATTGTACAGACAATATATGTTGATATGTATGTAATGTATATCAAAGTCCCTTTTTAAGACTTTTGTATAGTGTTTATATGCAATGTATCAATTTTATGAATCTTAAAAGACATTTTTACAGTACATCGTATATGCTGGGATTAAAATAATGCATTAAACTTGCTTTAAATGTTAATGAAGGACAGATGACTCTGCAGGGCTTAAAAGTAGATATATTAACGATAGGGTCTAAAGAGTTACTTCCCTTCAATCTGATATAGAGCACTAGTCTGATAACTGATTGTAAGTTTATACTAGGTTAGAAGTATATAGTACCACCACATATCAGCTTATCATGGTATATCATGATGGTGGAATGTTCTTTCTTGTTGGTTAATTATTTGTGCGATAATGTCACAATTCACAGTGTTTGATAATATTCGGCAACAAATTTGTAATTGTGACATTATCGCACAAATAATTAACCAACAAGAGAGAGCATTCCACCATCATGGTATACCATGATAAGCTGATTAGTAGTGATAATATATAATTTTAACCTAGTATAAACTTACAATCAGTTATCAGACTGTAGGCAATTGCTCTATATCAGATTGAAGAGAAGTAACTCTTCAGACCATATCGTTAAAATATCTACTTTTAAGCCCTGCAGAGTCATCTTTCCTTCATTAACATTTAAATGCGCTAAGAAGCAAGGTTAATGCATTATTTTAATCCCAGCATATACAATGTTTAAGATTCATAAAATTGGTACATTGCATATGACCACTATACAAAAGCCTTAAAAAGGTAATTTGATATACATTACATACATATCAACATATATTGTCTGTACAATCAAACAAATTAACCATTGCTAATCATTGTACAAATAGAGTTGGAAAATTGGAAAACGTAGTGATGTCTGACAAAAAAATAGAATATTGGCCTAAATAAGGCTACTTGACATTATAATGGTACTCAATCAAGGCAACTCTGGATAATTTAAGAATTTGATGTTGAAGAAGAAAGTGTAAAGACAGCTATTGATACATCAAAGTTTTCCAGTTTATATTGCTAGGAAATAAAGAGCAACAGTTAACTATTCAACCGTAAAACCAACTGAAGAGGTCCTTCAGTTACTTGGGTTGCACATTGTGGAATAAACTACCATCTTTTACAACCCAGATGACATTATTGCCCAGTTTTAAATCTGCAATCAAACAACATCTTTTAAACAGAGTCTTTTTTATCTATTTTAAGTTGCTATGCTATGCTGTTAAATGTTTACATTTTCCTTTCCCATTGTCTTATCATTTCGGATTAATAATACATTCAAACTCAATGTGACTTTTAAATTTTTGTTTGTTGTAGTAACCTTAATTTTTTTTACTCCATCCAAATTTATCTGTGATATGACTATCATGATTGATACATTTGTGTCCATTGATCTGAATCTCAGTATTATATTTCATGTATTTATTATGATTAACATAGAATTTAGTATGAATTTATTACTAGTGCCTCGATCTCTATGTCGTGCCACCAACAATCAAGGACCACAATGGAATTAAGGGATATTGCTCTTTTTTGTGTAATACTTGGCGTTAGTATGCATGCCATAGTGCATTCTATGCATGTACTTTTCAATTATGATTGTTTTTACTTCATATTGTTTTATGTACATGTTGTTAAAATGCATTGTGAGTATGTATGCTATCTCCGAAATAAATCTATCAATCTATCTAACTATACACATCTACAACCATGTTGAGTACAATTACTCTAAGGTTAAAATACAAAGTATTACACACAGGTGAATAAAATACCAGTTGACCAGGTTGTTAAAAACTCTCTATCTTGTTAAGTACATAGATAAAATGAGCGTAATTTATCTTGAAAACCTCCACGCGTGGCTACAAATGTGTGTTAGACAACTGGTCTCGTCCGTTTTAATGGATCGTTTTAAGATAATATACTCTAATGAATGCCCGCTTCACTTATCTTTTGTACTCGAAATTACAAAGATGCGCTCGGTTAAAAGGGGTTAGTGTAATTATACCTCAAACGCTGACTAACAGATTTAAAAGTCTCTTGACTAAATTAACTACAAATGAAACCCAATGATTGTAACGCTTAAGTATGTTAACCACGTCAGGTACATTTGAATGCTATTTCAGAGCAGGGGGTTAATATTTATTTTGAAGTAAAAAAGGAAAATGCTTTCATGTTAAAACTCCTTATCACAATCACCATTATATCATTACTAATTCAATCAACAAAACAACTCATGAAGTTTATTGAGTAAAAGACGCGTGCTTATTTATACTAGCGGACTGGCTCGAAAATGCTTCGTTAAATCGATGTACACAAAAAATTTAAATGACGGATGAAAATATAAACCACCTAATCCAACGACACTATTAAACATGTTTGTGCATACTTGTACATAAACGATCTTATTATAACGCATCAATATGGCGGATCCATCCTATATTAAATCGACGGAAGTCGTCAATATAGCGGCAATCATTCAAACCGCAAAAATACTCGCTCATTAAAAGTAAAACCGACGGAAATCGTCAATATAGCGGCAATCATTCGAACCGCTTAAATGGTTATCATATATCAAACCGGCGTAAACCGTCAATAAAAAGGGGCAATTAATCGAATGCTTCAATGGTTATCATATATCAAACCGACGGAAGTGAAACCGTCAAGATGGCGTCAAACCGCCTGCTAAATTGCTCACTTATCATATATCAAACCGACGGAAGTGAAACCGTCAAGATGGCCGCCAAACCGCCAACTTTATTACTCATCATATATGAAACCTCCAAAAACCGACGGTTGTAAACCGTCAAGATGGCCGCCAAACCAATCAACCAAACAGAAGGCCGATCTTACTCCATTACAACCAATCAGAAGGCCGGAACACACACACCGTCATACCGCCAAACAAGATGGCGCAGAAAATCCAAGTTTTACCCCACTGACATCTAGTCATGGTTATGCTTGAATAATGGAAAAAATAATTTCTCAAACATAGTCAACCAATTATTTGCATAGCGACAGCAATCGCGACGCTTAAATGTATGCGACTCATAAGCACGTTAACGTAAATGCAAAATAGGGACATTTCACGATAAATCGTTCAAATTTCCATCATGCATTATTTTCCGGAGAAGAAACATGCATAGTATCGAAGTATCGCGCAGTATGTATGTCCGGGGCTCTCGCACATGGTGTTTAAAGTTGATCCGTGAGATCACACGAGATCATGAATACTTAATCGACACCAGAAATGCAGACGCACGATTTTGAATTCGCAAAACATGCGTTGGATGTAATTTGGTTACGTACGGGGATCATGATGCCGACGCAATGTCAACTTATTGTTTACGCACATTCGCCAATTCTCAAAACGATAAAGGTGTTTCTGAGGATGTTGTGTTTGATGTGCGTGCATCGCACACCAGGCGTACGGCGGTCATTAGGCCTCGGTTCATTAATCGTGCGATTGGCATACATTCCTTTGGTTATCGCATGTTTGACCGCTTGTGGCCACTGCTTTATCATTCGCCACACAAAAGCTAAAATAGAACTCGACGTAATTATCGCCGCACCATTTCCTTATTTTAAGACGCACATACTCTGTATTTTTTGCTAACGAGCTTCGTACATTTCCCTTGAATTAGCAGAACAAATTATGAAATTGGCCTTTAACCATCATGTGACTTCGGTACGGATTTGTGCAAAAAAAATTCACGATAGTACTCACAATCGGACCACTAAAAACGCATGGAATATTTACAGTTTACATCTGCCAATGATTTTCGCAAATCGTGCATAAAATCGAAGACCAAATGAGAGTACAGGGGAAAACTGTATACCAGGCAGAAAGAGTTCCGAACTTCAAAAGATATACATGCACGTACTAATGGTGTTTTTAACAAAGAGTTGAAGACAGCTGTAGAACAGGACGTTAGAAGAATCTCTGAAAACAAAGAACAAGAGATGATTGAGGATGAAGTAGAAGATGAAAAAGAAGCGATGAATTCTGACATCAGCCCAGATGAAGTTGAAGGAGCAATTTCAAGATTAAAGAGAGGGAAAGCCCCAGGACCAGATCAAATCCCAGCATAGTGCTTTGTTCACTCTGGGGATAACCTACGAGAGGCCTTGACTGTCCTGTTCAACATCTGCTGGGACCAAGGAAAGTGCCCAAGAGAATGGAAGAAAGCAGTAATGAAATTCCTTCGTAAGCCGGGAAAGTCAGACTACTATACAACATCAGCTTATAGACTCATAAGTCTGACAAAAACAATATGCAAACTGTTAGAGACTGTGATCCAAGCAAGGCTGAACGGCTTCTTAGAAAGTAAGGAACTACTGGACCAAGAACAAGAAGGGTTCCGGAAAAATAGATCAACAGTGTATGCAATTGGAAGACTGGTACAGGAAGTAGTCGATGGTTTCAATAAAAGAGAACACACAGCAGACAGTATGGTAGACATTGCCAGTGCATACGACTCGGTGTGGAGGGAAGGCCTCTTTTATTAACTGGCAAAGCTGGGTGTCACAGGAAGAATGTGGCACTGGGTTAGAGACTTCTTCACAGAGAGATCAGCAAGCTGTACTATGGATGACCACAGGGAACCAACATTCAGTACAAAGATAGGCCTGCCTCAAAGACGTGTTATTGCCCCGACACTTTTTAACGTCTACATCCTCGACATGTTCGCAGAAACAGGAAAGAAACATTACAAATTTGCCGACGATAGAACTACATGGACTACGTCACACAAGGTAGAAACTGCAATCACAGAGGTCTGCCAAAACTTCCAGACAGTTAAGAAGTGGTGTCATACCTGGCGGATGTCGGTAAGCCTCAACAAAACAGAGGCAATACTATTTAGTGCTAAACCCGTAACCATCAAAACAGACGCATTCACGGCCGGAAACAGTATTCTACCCTACAACGGCTTCCCAAAGATCACGGGCAATACACTAGATGAAAGAGTGAACTTTGATAGACACATTCAGCTAGTAGAACGGAAAGCTAGCGGAGCACTCAAGATAATAAGGGAAGTAAAGGGTATAGCCTCTCTGGTCTCAACCAAGAAGTTAATAAACATCTACCAGTCTATGGTGAGATCCATTGTGGAATATGGGGCAATCATCTGGCAGGGAGCAAAAAAAAGACTGCACTAGAATCAATAAAAAGAAAAGGTCTATCTCTATGCCTCAACTTACCGCAAAATACAGGAAGAGAGGCAATGGAGGTAGCCACGGGAATCCTACCAATTAACCTTAGATTAAAAGAGATAGCTATTCGGGAAGTGGCAAAGATTCAGGCAAAAAGGATAACACACCCTATGAAACAAAAACTAGAAGAATTGCTCCAGAACGACACACCTCCAGTCCATATTAGCCCACTAGCACTAGCACTTAGCCAGGCTAATGATATGGGGAAAAAACACAGGAGTAACAGTCAACATAATAGAACCAGAGATGGATTATGAGGTGGGATGTATTCGCATGTCCAGAACTAAACCAGAATACTGGAGCCGTTTAGGTTCATCGAAGAACAGAACCCATGAACAGGAGAGCCTTGGAAAAGAGACCATCATGGATATTATGATGGAGGCCCCACAAGACTGCACATTTGCCTTCACGGATTGATCCTGCTTGACTAACCCAGGCCCGACCGGTGCAGGAGCAGTCCTGTATCCTTCAGGAGGTGACACAATCAGGCTGAAAAGAGCGGTCACAAAACATGGTACAATCCTCGCAGTACTAATGGTTCTGGAAGAAATTCTACAACATCCCCACCTAACACCCGGTAACACAATCCAAATCTTCAGTGACAGCCAGACAGTGGTAGGCATCTTAACCATGGGCTGGAAAAACAACGGCCATAAGATTGTGATTGAAGAAATCAAGAAGGCACTTAGGACACTATCTGTGACCACAACAGTGCATGTCCTATGGACACCCGGCCACGCAGGTCTGCATGGCAATGAAGCTGCAGACGGCCTAGCAAAAGAAGGAGCAGAAGAGGCCGATGCAATGCCCGAAGACTCCAGGACGACCACAATCCAAGAAGTGAAAGGAGCAAGCCATAAGTCCTGCATGATTAAGTGGCAAAAACGTTGGGAGAACTCATCTACCGGTAGGACTTTCTATGAGTTCTTTCCATCAGTCGAGCAAAAGCGACATCTTGACGACCCAGATAAGGCAACATATGGCGTGATCCTGCAGCTACAGACGGGGTACTCAATCCTTAATGCACATCGCAACAGGGTTGGCACCAATGTCTCACCACTGTGCGAATGTGGAGTCCTGGAGAGTACAGAGCATTTCCTCCTGGAATGCTGCATCCACGAAACACACCGTGGCGAACTCTTGAAAGCACTACACAAACTATGTGGAGTCACAGCCCTTGATATCAAGACACTACTCAACACAGACGATCACCCATACATACCAGGCTGGAGAGAGACTATTACATCTGAACTGTCCAAGTATATCAAAGTCACAGGCAGATTCATGACAAAGCAGCCTGTCAGCGATAAACCCCGATCCGACATCCACAACTAAATTTATAAAAGTACATGAGAGAAAATTACCTGTGTGGAATATTTACCAAGAGACTAATATATAGCATGAGACACTTGTGACGAAGAGTCCGTGAATCGAGGATCGAAGATACTCGTACATGTAAAGTGTACGTTAAAAATGCAACTTACAAAATGAATCTGAGTAGGCCTATTGCTTGTATTTTAAGACACTTTTGTAAAACGTTATTGATGATTAAAAATAACATTGCCAGACGGTTTACGTGTATTTATACGCCTTTATCATTAGTTCTGCATCTGCCTTATATCAGTCATTCTATACATAGATTGCGACGTCACTACGTTATTGTCAGTAAGACCGGTGTGTACAAAATGTTATATCAGTTGTTTGTGATGTTTGCAAAGTGTGTGATGCAACCTATATTTGCGTTTTTCACAACCAATTTATATACAAAGTGCCGTCTCATTTAGAATAACAATGATCATGTTTTATGCTCATTTGTTCGCGTTTAATCATTGAAATTGATTTTAGTAATGCAATTTTAACATGCGTAACTATTCCTGATAATTCCATTTTTTTCAAAACAGCCTTTTCTGTTAGCACGATTTAAATTTTTACTTTCAGTTTTAAGGTCATGGTTACATTACGGTAGCCACGCCTCCGCTTGGTAACATGTCAACAAACAAAGGCAAAGGTAATTCAATACTTCTTACCTTGTAGAATTCTTCACACAGGAAATTATTATCTGCTATGGTGATAGGGTTTATGGGATTTAAGCTAATGAGGATTGCTATTCAAGTGTGTCTAATAAATCTAGCCTATCGGGTCAAGTCTATTGTTTCATATCATATTGAAGTAAGTACATTGTGTATTGTTTTATGACTGTGTGGCTCTTTAAAATGGCATGTTCTGCTGATGACTGAAGATTAGAAAATCACCCATTAAATAGAATGCTTTTGATACTGGGTGGATATTTTTTTTAAAGTTAACATGCAATGTGAGCCAAGTTCAGGCTCTTGGTGCAACTTATTTAAACATAAGATACATGTATGTGTTCATCAATTATGAATACATTTATTGATGACATATATATGAACTTTATATTTGAAATGAGTCATTTGCTATAGTAAAATCATTTTTTATTGATTTACTAATTGAGCATCATACATTTAATGTTATGCTTTAAATTGTATATAGTTCCTCCTAATTATAATTCTGTAAAATTAATGTGAACAAAAAATATTGACATTACACACATGAATAGTCACATGCATACATGCCATACGTCCCGATCTCGGCGGGACAGTCCCGCTTTTGGGCCCTTTGTCCCGCTGTCCCGCCATGAGACAATTTGTCCCGACATTCGTAAAAAACGATGTAAGGTGTATAGGTTCCCAATAAAATTCGCTATTCAAGCTCTGTTTCGCTAACACTTAACACCGCTAATCCCTTTATTGCCCCCAATTAACAATCCGATTCTACTTATGGTATGTACCAGTGTTGTTTATGACACCTTATCAGCGATTTATCGGCTAATTATTGATTTCATCAGGCATTCACACCATGGTGGTCTTCAAGATAGTGGTCGCTTATTGCTATCGATAGTTTTATTATAATGAAATAAATGTTGGAAATGTGTTTATTTTGTATTTGTTTGAAACGGTTTACAAAACAATTGTTTTGTAAAATTAACGCTACGTCATAAATGAGTCTTTTACATTCAATGTTGAGTTCCAATATAGCGGGATATTTCGAATGTGCAATATACCAAAATCGCAACAAACAGTCCAATAAGTGATACCCATCCTGTCTAGTGTAATTGTCATAAAATCAACGAGGTGCTATGCATGACAGTTTGACCCTACTCCAATTAAGCCGCGACAATTGACAAGTAACAAACTGCGCATGGACACATGCTTAAAAAAACATCGCAACAAACAGTAAAAGTGGTACCCATCTTGTCTTGTGTTATTGTAATAAAAACAACGTGTTGTTATTCATGACAGTTTGACACTACCCTAATACAGCGCCTGAAAATTCACAATTCAGTTTAATCTGTGTATATAAGAAGAAAACAAAATACGGAAATGTGTACGGCGTAGATAGTGTACTGTAACCCGTACTTTCAGTCAACTGGATAGCCTCCCCTGCGTTAATGTTTGACATAGTTCTGGCTACCATAACTTTAAATGTCGCTTTTTATGATTTTTGACTGGCGCGACTTTATAGTACAGGTCTGTCAATACTATATAAACTGTACGCTGAAGTTTCTTTAGCTATGTTTGACATTGAAATTAATATAATGAGTATCGTTGTCGTAATGTTCTAGATTTTGTACTCTTAAACAGATGAATATTATCTTCGTTGTTTGCTATTGTCTTATTTAATAAAACTGTTATTGTTATGTTTTAGATTTCATGCTTCATATCAGATGTTTTATGTCTTGAATAAAAGTATCAAGAGTTTTGTTAGTACTATACTGACTATAGTAAAGGTGGAATGATAGATCGTTTTAGGTGTCCTGCTTTTTGGTCAAATGTCCCGACAACTTTTTATGGAATGTCCCGCTTTGGACCTAAAAAATTATGGCATGTATGGTCACATGTGACGTTCTGAAATAAACTGTATTGTTGCCTCTTTGCTTTGTATGTAAATAAAGATTGTGTGTTTTCAAAGGTAAATGTTAACAATGCAAATGATATGAAACAATCTTAATTTTATAGCCTTTAGTTGGTGTCTAAATTAATCTGACAACTACAGTCAATTAAATGCTGGAACGTTTGTGTTCATTTCATGAAAAGAGTGTCACAATAAACCAATTACCTATAGATCAAGCAATCAAATCTATTGAGAAAAAATGTTTTAATTTAAAACTGCAATTTTGGCTCGATTTGATGATGACTTCTCTGAATATGATCACTATTAAATGAATATGACAACATGCAATGCCAGTCTATTTGCAATTCTTTGAATTAGAAATAAATAAATTCAAGCAATTAATGGTGACTGTAAGTAAGGTGATTAATTGAACATCTTATATCCCGAAAAACGTTTCTGTCAGTCATTCAAGTTTTAAATACACTATATAATTCTTCAAAAACAAACTCTACTTTATAAAGTCTAGACTGGCTTAAGTTTCTTACTTCTGTATGTTCCTGGTCTATAAAAATAAGTGTTTGCAGCAAAGCAAAGAAAGGAAAATGCTCTCAATAGGTATAGTATTTGTTGAATGTTACATCATTTTAGAAACTTTAGTTTACTATTTTTAAATAATGTTCAGGTTTGATAACTGCATGTTATTTATTTTTTTGATTTTCATGATAGAATCAGTGATTGTTTCTTACTTTTAATATTTGTTTATGTCATTAATTAATTAAACTTCATAAATATAGTATTAACCATATTAATATCAAGGGTTTAATTCTGAAATCAGATTGTATAAAGTGTTGCTTAACATGATAACAATGGCACAATTTATTTTGTAAATTTTGACCACTAAGATGCTAGCTTGTTTACTGGATCTAGCAGTATTCAATTGTATAGTTATTTTTGTGGCTGGAAATGCGATACAATTTACAAAAAATGAAACATAATTATGTATGCTGGAAATCCTTGCAATTCTTGCAGATTGTCTGATTGCATTTTCTTACAATAACTTGCTGAAATTTCCAGACCAGAGATTAGTGATGGTCATATAGCAGTCTCATTAGTGGTGCCGCAATCCAGCCAGGATAAACAGAAGAAACATATAAATGATGTTCACCACCAGTCAGCTGCATTAGAGACTTCCAAGTCAGAACTGGTTAAGAAATTATCTTCAAGTTATTCTGTTAAAAACGGTCAAAATCGCCGGACAGAAATAAACGAAGGGCGAAATGTGGTCAGGAATCATCTAAACACAGGTAAACATTATATGCAGTCTGAACATAAAAATGTGTTTCATTTTAAAAAGAAAACGCTAGAGTTTCTACATCCTGCATCACCTTTTCCTCTTTAAATGATTAATTGGCAGTCAATTTAATTTAAAAGTCAATATAATCTTTACCTTTAATTAAGTACATTAAAAATTGCAAGATTGAGTTATCATTGTAAGTGATATAGATTAACTGTACTGGTTATCATGATAAGTTATGTTGGCTAGTGTATTTGGTAGATGGTGTGATTGCTTTTATTTTCATTTAGAGATTGCTTTTTAATTTACCAGAAGGAAACACATTGATTCATTAGAGATTTGTATTGTTACTTGGTTAACCGCAAATGATTTTCTCTGTAAAGTAAAAGAACCATACCTAACAGCTAGCTTATTAAGTGCCCAAATATTTAACAGATAAGTATTTTTTCAGTAGTAAGTTATTCAGCTGTAACTCATTAATGATCATATAATATTAACCAGGGATCATATTTTTTTCGGTTTTGTCGGTCCTAGACCGATTGGGGTCATGAAAGACCGAATGAAAATCCCAAACAGTCGGTCCGATTCTGTGTGCTAAAATTCCCATGTCATGAAATCGATTACACAGTGCACATGTTAACATACCCTAATTACATTCTTATCTCGATTAGGTGTGATAAACCAGTCACTGCAGTCTCTAAACCGGACAGGACCAGTTTATTGCGTGTCAGCCGACTAGTATCAGAGTATGACCCCAAGCAGCGAAAATTCGCGCGGTTGTGTATTAGTCATGCGTGAATAACCCCGTGTCAATATTCAATCGATAATTTCACTGGCTTATACCTAGCACACTAATCGGTCCGTAATGTGTACTCGTCCACTATAAAATCGTTGAAAGTTACTTCGGAGATGAAAACCTCGACGTTATCCACGTGGAAATTGTGCATTTCATGCATGATACAGTAAACTTTCATATAAACAAAGAAGAAAATCGGATATTCTGCAATAATTCATAGTATTGTGGGCGGACCTTATACACTGAAAACACGCGCTGCAACTAAACAAAACATGCCGATACATTTTCCACCAGCGTAATAATCCGGCAATAAATAAATGAAAATTGCGGATCTGATTGACAGAACAGCCGAAAGTTATTTTTATTGGCGGAACTTCACATAAAATAGTACACAAGAAAAATAATATACATTGTATAAATCTTTAGTAAAAATCGTGTTAGAATCAAAATAATTCGTGTACTTTATTGTTTGTTGTTGAATAACCCACGACCGGAAGTTTGATGCGTGGTTTCAAATCACTCGTGCTTCGCACTCGTGATTTAATCCCTACGCATCTTAACTATCGGCCGTGGGTTATTTGACAACAAACTATAACGTACACGAATTATTTCTCAACTATATGGTTTTGTTGTTGCCAGTATCCAACCTACGCACAGACATTTGTTAGGTTCTGTGCATGTATGTAAGCTATTATCGAGTCGACAACGATTTAAAACATCGGTATAGACTTACACAGATAAATAATATTGACAACGTTGAAAAAAGTCAGATACAACAGCACACGAAACAACAATAAAAGAGAAACAAAATCATAAAACCAATTGAGAAAACTCGTATGTTCCGTTAAAAAAAATGCCAAAGGCAATTAAATTTGTACATTTATTATACCACCTTCATGAATGGCAAAATCAATGGTATATATGTTAACGTAATTTGTCATGATTTCGGATATAAATTTTCGGACACTTTTTTCCCCATTAAAATCTAGACCGATTGATGTTGCGGGAAAATATGATCCCTGATATTAACCCATTACCACTCAGAGACGCACGTTTACACGTTAGAAATCGCTTAGAAAATCAAATTATTGACCTCTCTTACAAGATTTAAGTTTTAAAGGCTTTATTTCAAACCTTAAGATACTGATGAACAGCAAACAGCATCAAACCTGAACAGACTGCGAGTTACTTTAAGGCTGTTCTGGTTTTATGCTGGTTACAAAAGCCATTTTCACTTTGCTTGTTATTGTGGAAAAGGTTGATGTTTGGAAGTAATTTATTTTTTACACTGTTATATACATGGGAAATGTGCAATGGTGTAATGGGTATGGTGTTTTAATGATCTTTCTTCAAATGCAGAAAGTACTGGTTCTACCCATGAATTGAACTAAAAAATTACTCCGATGTGCTTACTGATTACTAAACATCCAAATTTAAATAAACCAATGCAAACCAACAAAAACATCAATATTGACTAAGTAAGAAGTGAATGATTTGTGCAAAATGTTCTTGGCCTTGGGGTATTTATTTTGCATATTCAAATACAATTTTGTAAGGAGCTATTATCTTTTTTGTTATCTTAGAAAAATTAGAGCCGTTATGAGACTTTTACATAATAGTACTCCATATAATTTGTTGTTGTAAACTGCTTTTTACATGGTAATGGACTCCGTGGCATTTCAGCTGTGTTGATTCTGCCTTAAACCCTGTTTTTGTATGACTTTGTAAAAGATCAGTTACTTGTATGATCCCTATCACAATTCATAAAAGCGTATATAATATTCATTTTCATCATGATATCTCAAATGTTTAATATGTATATGTATACAACTTTATAAACAAGTGATATAATATTGCCCAGCTGGAAAACCTATTTTTGATTTCTAAACATATATTTAAAATGTTACCACAATAAATTAACATAAATTTCAGTATAACTTAATACTTGCATTCAAAATTTGTCTTCCTGAAATTTAGTTTATTAAGCCATTCATTTTTGAGCAATGAATGTTGAACTCTTCATTTACGTTATGTTCAATAAACATTATGACAGTCATCCCAGTAATTATTTAATGTTTTTTCATCTCTTTTATTCTAAGAATTTTACAAAACCAATTCATTAACATTGTTTTTCCTCCCCCGAAGGGTGGCATATAGTTTTTGAACTGTCCGTCAGTCCATCTGTCCTTTCCGAAAACTTTAACATTGGTCATAACTTTTGCAATATTGAAGATAGCAACTTGATATTTTGCATGCATGTGTATCTCATGGAGCTGCACATTTTGAGTGGTGAAAGGTCAAGGTCAAATATATGGCTTCAAAGAGGCGCAGAAGGGGGTGTTGTGTTTCTGACAAACACATCTCTTGTTTAATTGAATATTTGTATTTTCCTATAAAAAAAAACACTCTAACCCCTCCCCTGTCTGTCCAATTTCCATCTCCTGTGGTAAACATTTAAAACGAATTTGCTTTTTAAAGTGAAAAAAAATGTTACTTTGAAACAAGCCTATGTTTTCTACATAAATCTTTTGAGTTTTCTGTGGCCCATATAATATTAATCTTTTGTTGCTGTTGTGGTTGACCTTTCATCTGTACAATTTTGATAATACTATGTTTTATATACTTAGTGTTTTTCCCAGGAGGGCAAAGGCGCATGGCGCATTACTTTGAAAAAGGGCCTTTTAACGCGCAGTTTAGGTAAAAAAAGGGCAATAACGTTCCGTGAATACGTGGTTTTGAGAGAAACATATACATTAAAAAAATATAAACAAGCACATTTAATGGTTATTCGTGTATTTAACTTACTTTAATTAATATATTTTCCTTACTATGTCTTCCATTTAGTGATAAGTTGCATGCTGTTGGCTTGTTGCAGTAAACTGTACAGCACGACAAACATAATAAAGCAATATATGCATATGAATCCGATTATACACAGATCCACTTACATATAAATGAAACCATGTTTGTCTTATCCCATTTTCGAACGGTAATCTTGTCAGAAGTTTTAACTCTGCCAGTTAAATGAGTAAACTGAATGCTAGTTCTGGCAACCATTACTTTAAATATTGCTTTTTATGTTTTTTGACTGGCGCGACTTTACAGTTCACGGTCTGTCAATATATAAACTGTGCGCTGAAGTTTCTTTAGCTAGTTTCCGTGACATACATCATCTGAGTAGATTACTTATAAATATGTTGTTGTTATCTAAAACGTTTAATGCATCGTTTGTTATCACATGCATTTCATTAATCTCTTCTAAATGTGTGATCTCCATCGTTAATTCGATCGTTATTTGCCGTTTTTGCAGAGAGTCACAATTTATTTGCTGTATTGTCCGTCATCTTGATTCTTGTTAAAATGATATAAGCGACAGGTGGGCATAGCAACGTAAAATCGTATAATATGTCCGCCTAATATGCGATTCACATTTTGTTTAATTAGAATACGTTACAGTGATTCTTTCAATAATGAATTATCTTAATCTGAAATAAATGTTTTGATATTACTGTATTATACATAAAATGCACATTTTGCACGAGAAAAATCTAGAAGTCTCCGAAGTAACTGTCCACGATTTTATCACATGAGTCATTACGGAACAATTAGTGTGCTTTGTATAAACCACTGAAATTATCGATAATTATTGACACGAGGTTATTCACGCATGACTAATTTACAACCGAGCGAATCTTCGCGGCCTTGGGATCATACTCTGATACTAGTCGGCAAAGTAGTTTGGACAAAGGGCAATTAAGATGTTATCAATAAGGGCGCGGAAAACAGTGGGTGCTCATGTCATGAAAGGGCTAAAACGGCCTGGGAAAAACACTCTGTACTTATACCTCAGCTCTCTGTGTGTATTTCATTTATAAATGTATTTGTACAACCTTCAGCGATGGATAAAAGAAGGTATGGAAGGACACTGGAGCACCAAGATTCTGTGTTCTGTACTTATGACTATCACTATGGAAGCACAGAGTTGACAGTACATGTCACATATTTGTCATTTATGAATGATACATGTGCATGTTATCTCAGTCATTAACATTTGTGAAATATGGATAACAGCGCTTTTTTTCCTTCTAAAGCAAGTGCCTTATTAAGACGCCTTCCCCCAAGAGAAAGGCCCCTTCCCCAGAGAGAATTTCATGAAAATGATGCAATTTTTCCCCAATTTCAAGCTTACTTTGGGATATTTTTTCCCTGTTTGTCAGTTTTGTTGATTTTTTTTCCCCAAAAGTAGAAGGCCATGCCCTTACCCCACATTGAGTAAAAAGCCCTGGATACATTTTATTTATCACATATGTACCGTAATCGGTTGTGTATAACGCGCATTTGTGTATAACGCGCATCAACTTTTTGAAGCAAAAAATCGGGAAAAAAAGTTTTTGATGCAAAAAAACTGGGAAAAATTCGGTTCCATACTCCATGGGCTAACAGAAAATCGTTTTATTTACATTGCCGGTCTCGCGCGTTATTTCGAGCGTCTATGCGATATAGATGGTAAGGTTACATTACACAAATATATTTGTGTTTGACAATTTGCAAAATATTCTTTCCAGAATATGCGCGGTCCTGAAAAGGACCTTTGTTGTTGTCTTTGATCGTCTTTATAAGGGTCGTCCGTCTATGTCCGAAACGTCAATATTGTGACTGACAATTAAAAAATTCTGACAATTCAAAGACAATTTCAAGATTCTTTCTCTGTCGATCGCAGTGCTATTCAAGATACGGTAAGTCTAATGACAATTTTTATAATGATTAAAAATGGCAAATGTGCAGTTTTTATTCATGTTGAAGAGTGTTGTTTATTGCTCATTCAGTTGCTCAGTATAATTGACAGGTGACTTTAACGACTCAAACTTCTCAACACCATTACTGACATTACACGCGATAATTAAACAGTGGAGGTGTGATGCCGTCTGCCGGTTCGCATGTTTTGATAATAGCCCAGCTACACAAAACTTGACAGGTGACTCAAATCTTGACAAGACGTATGAAAACGTGTGAACAAACACAACATCAATTTTATTAACACATTTGAAAAGCAATAAAAATAATCATCAATATCGGGAAAGGCCTTGCCGACATACTATTGTAAATCGACAAGTGCCCCAATTAAATTGTGTAACCCTAGTACAGTAGGGTATAATATTGTGGGAATAAACAATAAAATTTAAATAAAAATGGCTTCCTTGTTTTTCATTATCTCCTTCAAATTTATTTGATTTCGATGCTCTGTACGTACCTGAAAAAGATAGAAAATATTAATTTTAACTTTATAACGTTTGTTAATCTATATTCAGATCGTAAATATAATACAATTATTAACATAGTGACAGTTGAATCGACTGGGAACAGAATGGTCCGAGTTACCGTAACTGGGTAACTGACAGGGAAAAAATGTTTTGGCATGCCTGTTGTTGTGCATAACGCGCATCAAGTTTTTTATATCAAATTTGGGGGTAAAAAAGTGCGCCTTATACACAACCGATTACGGTATACAACATGCAAACTTTAACATGTGCATGCTCCTTATTGATAGCTGTAAAGGCATCCATACAATAACATTGTACCTGGCAGTAATGAACATGTCCTCAATATAGTAGTAATATTGATGAGCCTGTTCACCGATGACTTTACATTTACTGACAAGACTGTTTCAAAGAGCATTGCAATTTGTTGAGAATTCCAGATCACTTGAGTGCTAAGGTCTTGACTATGAATGCATGGAGCTAGCGATTTCCTGGCACGCTTGGGAAAAGTAGCATGAACACAACTGAAATTGGTAAATTTGATTTTCTGCTAACAAATACTTTAAAATTGATAACTAAGTGTTGTCAAGTCGTCAATATTTTATAAATCAAACCATAAAGCTGGATAGGGAAATTAACTAAATGTTGCATTTAATCATCAATTTGAATTTTTTTGGACAGCAATTGGGAAATTTATAATTTTTTCCTCATTGGGAAAGTGCCGTTTTCCGGTATCTTATAAAGAAAGAAAAATCGCTGGGAGTCTACTGGTCTATGTCAACTCTGTGCCACCATACTAAAGCGTATCAATGCATGAGGTGCTGTTCAGCAGTTGTAGTAACAACTAGATCGAACTGTATTTGATCACTAGTACTGCATGCTCAGTGATGCTTAGTAATATATGCCTTGTGTAGGCAGAGCATTACATGACGGTGAGTGAAAGAAACTGACTTTCTACTCTTTTTTTGTAAATTTATCTATGTTTCTTTTATGGCACATTTTAATGTTACACATATCTTAGGCAAAAAAGAAAATCTCAGTTTTTTTCAATTATTTTGCCTTCAAAATAAGAGTAGGTAGGTGGTCTAAACTTTATTTTATTTTTGTTTGTTTTACAATTTCCTACTTAAATAAGAATATGCAGTGACATTCAGAAATCTTACCAAGATCTATTTACCATTCTCTTTATAGTTATTTATTTGTTTATTAAAAGTTAATTTAATGAACATGGTCAAATGTCAAAAACAGGTGAATCAAACTTAGTAGTTAATTAAGTGAATATGAATCAAATTTAGCTGAAAGCAGGATTACAAAAACATCAAGGGTACCCACAAGAAATCAGGATTGGACATGATAGTGGAAACAAATAACATCATTAAACGTCTTATGTGTTTTTAAATTGCAGCCATTTGCAGCCATTTTATTTTTTTGTTGAAATAAAATGAAAGGATGGTTTTTAATCACTTGTTAAATGACAACATTTAGTAAAATAAATATTAATATATTATGTTTAGAGCTTTTTTTTTTTAATTTGTATTATGTTTGATGGCGTATTTTGTAGTGTCAAGAAATGAAAGTTACTCCTTATTATATTTGATAATAGGATTAACATTGAATATTGCAAGATTAATCAGATATCCGAGCTTAAAATTAACCTAACATTACATGTTACTTTGTGAAACTGGAATGATCACAGTGTGCATCTAAATTTTACCCCTAAAAAAGATTAGACAAAGGTATATTATTTTTGTATGAAATTTTACCAATCGGACTAATTAAAACTATGAACATTAAATATTAAGTTTGTTTTAGTTTTATTTGTGTGAGTAGGATAATGGATGAGAGATAAATGTAATTGTGATAAATATGAGTATGATGTATGTGAGGATGGTAGTGTACGAAAGATAACTGTGAGTATACCGGTAACAGTGAAGGTAAGATAAGTTAGAGTATGATAGTGTACGAAATATAAGTGTGAGTATGATAGTGAAGGAAATATTAGTGTGAGCATGATTTTGTAGGAAAGATAAGTGTGAGTATGATAGTAAAGGTTAGATAGTGTGAGTATGATAGTGTATGAAAGATAAGTGTGAGTGTGATAGTGAAGGTAAGATAGTGTGAGTATGATAGTGAGGGTAAGATAAGTGTGAGTATGATAGTAAAGAAAAGATAAGTGTGAGTATGATAGTTAAGGAAAGATAAGTGTGAGTAGGATAATAAAGGACAGATAAGTGTGAGTACAATATAGCAAAGGAAAGATATGAGTGAGTATGATAGTAAAGGAAATATTAGAGTGAGCATGATTTCATAGGACAGATAAATGTGAGTATGATTATGTTCAAAAGATAAGTGTGTACGAA
Source organism: Dreissena polymorpha (assembly GCF_020536995.1). Lineage (NCBI taxonomy): Eukaryota > Metazoa > Mollusca > Bivalvia > Myida > Dreissenidae > Dreissena > Dreissena polymorpha. The sequence continues at coordinate 136,449,443 of NC_068355.1, read as the reverse complement.
AGATAAGTGTCAGTATGATTGGCTAGGTAAGATAAGGAGAGTATGAACGTGAAGGAAAGATAAGTGTGAGTAGGATAGTGAAGGAAAGATAAGTATGAGTATGATAGCAAAGGAAAGAAAAGAGTGAGTATGATAGGGAAAGAAAAATGTGTGAGTATGATAGTGTACGAAACATAAGTGTGAGTATGATAGTGAATGAAAGATTAGTGTCAGTTTGATTATGAACAAAAGATAAGTGTAAGTATGATAGTGAAGGAAAGATAAGAGTGAGTATGATAATAAGTACACGAAAAATAAATATGAATATGATAGCGAACTAAAGATAAGTGTGAGTATGATAGTGTATGAAAGATAAGTGTGAGTATGATAATGTAAGAAAGATAACTGTGAGTATGATAGTTAACAAAAGATAAGTGTGAGTATGATAGTGGTATGATAGTGAATGGAAGATAAGTGTGAGAAATAAGTGTGTATGAAAGATAAGTGTGAGTATGATTGTGTATGAAAGGTAAGTGTAAGTATCATAGTCTATGAAAGATAAGTGTATGCATGATAGTGAAGGAAAGATAAGTGTGAGTATGATAGTGAAGGAAAGAAAAGTGTGAGTATGATAGTTTAAGAAAGATAAGTGTTAGTATGATGGTGAAGGAATTATAAGTATGAGTATGATAGTGTACACAAGATAAGTGTGAGTATGATAGTGTACAAAAGATAAGTGTGAGTAAGATTGTGTACAAAAGATAAGTGTGAGTATGATTGTGTTTGAAAGATAAAAGTGATTATGATTGTGTAGGAAAGATAAGTGTTAGTATGATAGTGAAGGAAAGATAAGTGTGAGTATGATAGTTAAAAAAAGATAAGTGTTAGTATGATAGTAAACAAAAGATAAGTGTGAGTATGATAGTTTATGAAAGATAAGTTTGAGTATCATAGTGTACAAAAGATAAGTGTAGTGTGAGTATGATAGTGAACACAAGATAAGTGTGAGTATGATAGTGAAGGAAATACGAGTGTTAATATGATAGTGAAGGAAAGATAAGTGTGAGTACAATTGTTTATGATAGATAAGTGCAAGTATAGTAGCATTTTAATAATAAATATTAGTTGTATATGTGTGTTTATTATACTTGTGAGTATGATATGTGTGAGTATATTAAGGGAGTCTGGTAGGTAGGGAAGATGTGAGTAGGATGTGTGTATGATAGTTGTAAGAAAGATAAGTGTCAGTACATCAACTAATAAACAAAGAACTTGTGAATAAAAAAACTTTATTTGTCTCTATGTATATATCTGCCATTCTTTAAATGCAAATAATAACTTTTTCCACAGGCATTATATTAGTGTGGAAAAAAAACTGTGATGGTCATGTCAACAAAAATATGTGTGTTTCATAATTAGTAGGATTAAAACACACTGTTTTAGGCCTGTTTTAAAAAGAAGTCAGACAGTCACCATTTGTGGACTTATTTTTCCATTCACATACATCTACTGCTAAATGCTATGCATGAAACATTATGCATGTAGCATTGTATGTGTAGCTACTATTACTGCCACTGTTAATCAGCAGTATTAATGTAGTTTGTTGCATTCCATTTTTGATTGGAAACTAATACTTTACATGTAATTTCTTCTTAGCCATACAGATATATATTAATAAACAATAATTATTATGAACATTTATGTAAAACAGTATCACAAAGTCAATTTTCACAAAAATGTCTAAAAGATAACTTTGTTCCTAATAATGTGAAAATCAACTTTATTTGTAGGCATATGTTTATGTTCATTCTTTTTTGTATTTATTATGTGTAACTAGAACTTTATTAAGCTTGATTGTATTGCTTAAGCATATTTCTGCATATACCTTACATTATCATACATAATGCTCAATGTTGTGTTATGCCCACCCTATTTTTTATGCCAAAATGGAAAAGGGTTAATTCTAGTGAGAAAGCGTCTAAAGTTATCTTGTTCAAATTAATCTGAAATCATAAGAAACAAACTGGTAAATAATATAAAGATCTTAGAAGTCCTTGAAATATAGCTTTTCATTTTGAGAGAGTTATCAATGACAGTTACATATATGTGAGGTGCCCTCTGTGAAAAGGGGGTTTAATGCATTTACGTAAATTGTCGTCCCAGATTAGCCTGTGCAGACTCTTTCCGCCGAAACTGAATTTTTGCTATGAAGAGACTTTCTTATAAAGAAAAAAATATCATAACAGCGGAAAGTGTCATCACAGACTGCACAGGCTAATCTGGGACAACACTTTAAGCAAATGCATTAAACCCCCTTATCACAGTGCAATGCTCATAATACATCAAAGTTACTAAATCTTATTTATAAGCATGTTTCAGTAAAAGGTCTATGCAAATGAAATAAATAAATTTTAAACTTCTAAATATGCATTTTAGAGATTTTATGACATTCCATAGCTCTTTGCAGTATAATATTCTGTAGATTTATATAATACAATGTTTGAAAGATAAATTGTACGAATCTCATCATTTAAGCGCTTTATATAGGTATGGTTTAAATACTTGAAACAATTTTGTTAGTTTTTTAAGACAAACTGAAAGTGTAATGTGGTTTGTTAACCCTTTCCCACTAGATAGTGTAATGAGGTTTGTTAACCCATCCCCGCTCAGGCCACCGTGAAAATGGCTATGTGCAAACAGCATAAAACCAGAACAGTCTGCGAGCAACTCGCAGTCTGTTCAGGTTTATGGATAATGCAGTTTGCTGCTCATCAGTATCTGAGGGTTGGAAATGAAGCTTTTAAAACTTGAATCTAGTAAGAAAGGTCTTCAATTAAATATAACTTTCTAAGAGACTACAAACATGTCAAAATATGTATCTAGGTGGGAAAGGGTTGAAAAATAACATTTGACTACGAACATTTTATTTTACCATGATTATTGCTCCTGTTGTCAAAGAAATAATTGTGTTGATTTAATGTTTATTTAAATGTGTTTTTTTTTAAATATTAATTAATAATTATAATGAGACAGTGTGGATAAAAATAAGTAGCTTTTGTTCTATTTCCATGATCTTTTTTTTAATTACTTGATTTTCATTTTACAAGTATTTTTACATAAACTATTGTGAAATTTCCATTAACAAGAACTTGTTATTGTAACTTTTTCCCCCTTGTTTTTTCATCAGGTTATTGATATCAATCAAGTTTATTTGTATATGTTTTAGTTTTAATCCTTTAATAATCTAAGTTATGCTTAATTTTGAGACCTTTTTTACCATGATATACGAATACAATTGATTGTCTTTACACCCATGCTGTCACACTTAATTTACTAATAATATTATCTAGTGTTTATATTGTAACTGTACACAGACAAGTAACTCAACTTGAATAGCTCATAGTACCATGCCTTTGTAAATTACATCATGATATAACTATCAGGGAGTCCTATTATTGCAATCTGTTTTATACTATTGACTCACAAAACGCTGGGGAACATTTGTTCTGAGTGCATTAATAGTTTCCAATTCCTTCGTGTTAATTGGCAATTGAATGGAATTTGTTGAACAATGTTGCTTTAATTGGCAGAGCACAAAAATAGCTAAGACAAAGTGTTAAAATTAAGTTGTGTTTTTTTTATAGTTTTTTTAAGGAATACATTTACATCAGGATATTATACAGTAAACAACAGGGCATTTACATGGATATTTTCTAAGCACTTGGTTAGAGTATGGCTTATCATGCAAGGTAACCTGTTTTGACTCAGCTATTATACCTATAGATGAAATGAATACATTTTATGAAAAATAACTTTTGCACAACATTGTTCATGATATTCCCAGTATGTTTTACACAATTTGGACACAATTTATAATTGATTATTTAAAGATGAACAACAATTTGTTGTTCTGATGAACACAATATATCAAACCATTAACTAGTATTCTGTCCTCATGGTTCCATGTATCAAATTGTTGTTTATTAGTGTAATTATTTAATTATGTATGTTATTTATTTAAAAAATACCAATATTGACTCAAGTATGAATATTTAATCTATAAGTCTTTCATATTTTATGATTTCACATTTATTATTATAATTTTTGTACCCCTGACAGTGTTTTTAATCTGCAAACAATTTAAAATAATCAAGACTATTTGGGCCATGCTCTGTGAAAAGGGGGTTTAATGCATTTGAGTAAAGTTTTGTCCCTAATTAGCCTGTGCAGACTGCTCAGGTTAATCTGGGATAACACTTTACGCACATTCATTAAACCCCATTTTTACAGAGCACAACCCATTTGCTGAATTTTGCACGTTGCAGCGCTTTCAATATAAACCTTTTCACTGTCTAGATTTATTGATTTGATCAAATTCTTTGGAGAAGTCAGAAACACTGATCAAGCCTATATAAATAAACATTAGATCACTTGTGTCATTCAAATATAAATATTTTACCAATACATTTACCAATAAGCGGTGGTGGTTCGTTCATGAAAGTCTTAAATAAAACAGATTTCAACATGGTATTTGATTTGCCAGTCAAATATGTTGAATTGACTTATCTTTGTTTACTTTTCATTTATTTTGTCCATTTAACCCAGCATATGTAGATACATGCTTTCAAATAGACTATTTGTAATCACATGTCAGATGCAGTATTAACAATATTATCACATTTTTTTAATAATGCAACTTATTGTTCATCCAGGTTGGGGAGGAGGGGGGAGGCGGAAGGAGGTTGGTCTGTACATAGATACAAACTTAAATGTCTCACGATGTAATCATACATTTTTCAACGTACAACATTTTAACTAGGTCATAGAACGCAGAAATCAAAATATTATCGTAAGCCCAAATATGTATATTAACATTGGATGTGTTATCCTACAAAAATTACATACATAGATTCTGTAACTTAATTACATACAAATGAGTTTCATATATTTATTTAATGCAGCAAATTTGGTTGCAGGCTGTTCAGGTTTTATGCTGTTTGCTGCTCATCAGTATCTTAGGGTTGGAAATAAAGCCTTTAAAACTTGAATCTAGTTAGAAAGGTCTTCAATTAAATTGAACTTTCTATTTGACTACATATGCCTCAAAAAACGCATACAAGTGGTACAGGGTTAATGTAACCATAAAAAAAAAACATCAAAGTTTGAGCAGTTCATGACATTGTACGAGTCATATTATGACCATTCATTTTTGAACACATGATAACTTGCTCACAAATTTAGTACAACAAATATTTCTTATTCAAAACACCAACAAAGATGTTCAAATGAGTATGTAGCTGAAGAAATGAATCCAACAATGTCAATAACTGGATATGTTATTTCCAACTCTTTCCTTTTTCCAATTATGCAAGATAGTCATGATATCTATTTTAACAAGTAAAATCAAGTAAATGGGTAAATTGTTTTTTATGTGACCATCTATTAATATTTATCAATGATGACACCGTAAAAGACTATGGACAATATGAACCCATCAATATTATAACCATTGAGCAATCGTATAAAAATTAAAAAAAACATGTACATACTTGTGCTTATTTCAAATACTTAGTCGATTTGCATATAAATATACACAATTGTTATCTTTAATAAGTTGAACAGATAAGTTTTGATAGTGTAATGTCTTATAGGAAAATAAATCAGACTCATATCACAGAAAACTCCATAATTCAGGGTCGCATATTCAATCCTCCATTACATACTGTTTTGTCTTGTTAATGAAGCCAGGTACAGTGTACAAGTTGCCTTACAGCCAGAAAACACCATATATAAGGGTTGCAGATCCAATCCTCCATAACATACTGTTTTGTCATGCTCATGAAGCCAGGTACAGTGTACGAGTTGCCTTACACTGGGCACTAATAGAGCCAGAAAACACCTTTATTGAGGGTCGCATATTCAATCCTCCATAACATACTGTTTTGTCATGTTCATGAAGCCAGGTACAGTGTACAAGTTGCCTTACACTGGGCACTAATAGAGCCAGAAAACACCTTCATTGAGGGTTGCAGATTCAATCCTCTATAACATACTGTTTTGTCATGTTCCTGAAACCAGGTGCAATTTACTAGTTGCTTTACACTGGGAACTAATAGAGCCTGGTTTTTCCCTGGAACAGTGTGTCTCATGTGCCTGTACTTTGCTCTTTCAGCTTCTAACCCACCTTGCAAGACTTTCGGGAGCAATCGCTCTTGAATAAAATGTACTGCACATACAAATGGGCCTCACTCTGTGAAAAGGGGGTTTAATGCATGAGTGAAAAGGCTAGCGTAAAAATCCAGTCATAAGTCGAGATTTTACCTCAAAAATTTGATTAAATTTACAGTCTCGACTTATGAGGTCGTCCATGAAAAAAAATGTTGACATTCTACCAAGATTGATCCCCGCGGTAATGGTTAAAGTGGTTGTTGTTGTTGTATAGAAAACTTGTTGAAATAGGACACAAGAATTGTCGTCTTTTAACTGATACTTACCAATTAATATAACCACAGTTTGCCGCAAAATTTCCCTTGTTTTTATTTTCATAATTTAATCCAAAGATTTCATGTTAGCAGGTGTTTTCTTACAACTGAACGTGTAAAAAAAAGATCAAGTCATTTTTAATGTCGAGCGAGAATTGGCAACCTGTGTGAATTGACAGTTTGACGTCATCAAAGGAAAGCCGCTTCCTGTCAAGAAGCCATAAAGCATCACCCTTCTCGCCGATAAAATAAGATTCCTTTAATTTGTGAAGCGACATGTTTAACCAATCGCGAGTTTGTTATTCGCTGGTTATCGTTTAATTATGTTTGAGCACATGCATAGCTCCGCCTTTAAAACTTTTATGTAGAACAAAGGTGGAGTTAGCGGTCTATTGGTTATGTCAATCATTGTAATAAAAACATGTTTTACCGAGGAAGTAATCAATTGTTTTGATAGTCAGATAAAAAGTACAAAGATTTGATTACAGTGATCACAATGTATCATCGGATTATAAGTTTGTGGATTATTACTAGCATGGACAATTTAGTGCAAACTTTATAATAATAATTTATTAATTTGACTAACACATTTGATATGTGAAAATGCCTGGAAAACGCAAACGCCATGCCTATGACAATTCGTTTAAAATATGTGTGATAGAATTTGCAGAGCAATCAAATAATAATAGTGCTGCTGAACGCGAGTTTGGTGTTTCGTATGTCGTTGTTGTGTAAATTACGATGTACATGTAACTATGTTTTGGTTTCCTATGTTGTTGAATTTGTTTTTATGTGGTTCATAATGATTTGCTTGTCTATATTTTTATATATTATTTTCGATTTCCTAAATATATATGGTATTGATTATATTAAACAAAGTACATAATACACGTGTCTGCTATGTCTACGTCGCACAGGGCTATACTGACGTCATGGTCTATGTATAGAATAAAAACTTCCCGTACATTTAAAATGGCGTCTGTTTATGAAATTCGTGGACGGACAATTTCTGACTCGACTTATGACTTGGACATATTCAAAATCTCCGATTTTTGTATCATTTTTTACCCCCCGACTTATGAGCGGGTAGACTTATGACTGGGTTTTTACAGTAATCAGGGACGACAATTTTGTGCTTTTATGGTATTTTTTATTTTTTCTTCTTAGCAAACATTCAGTTTAAGAGGAAAGTGCGGATTGCGCAGGCTAATCTGGGACAACACTTTACGCACATGCATAAAAACCCCTGTCCACAGACCTCGGCTCAAATATAAATCAATAATTGACAGTAGAATGATGAGGTTTTATCTAATAAATAAAGTGTTGTCTTGAATAGGGATCAGGGGTGTAAGCATGAGAATGTCTTTATTGTTGACTTAGCTAAAAGAAGAATTTAATTCAGAGCTCAAACAAATTTGGGAAGAGGCATTTTGGGTGGGTAGGTCAGGTTATCTCAAACAAACACATTTTTAGGGATGGCCTGATATTACTGCCTTTGAGGTCAATGCAAAAATCAATTGATAGCAACAGCATGAAAGTGACACCCAATGCAAGTGTCGTTCTTTTTGTCGAGTTTATTTAGTTGTGTTCTTTAAATATGTGTCATATATTTACATTTTTCATTTAACAAATTGTCATGGCAGCTGAATTTACTAAAATAGTAATGAAATAAACAACATAATTTTGTGCGTAAGAGATTTGTTGCTTGACACATGTGGTTGTCAAGGAAACCAATCTGTTGACCTTTGACCTTGAACCTGCAGCTGTGCTGTAAAGCAGATCGATATCTAGTTCATTATTTTTGCCATGCCAAATTTAAAGTAGGAAAATCATTAATTGTGTCCACAATTTAAATTTTAATGACTCTTTGAGTGTTGAATGGTTTTGTTTGCCCATATTGAAGTTGCTACACTTGCAGAACAATGTGGTAGTATATTCGGAGCCATGGACTGTTTTCACTCACTTTTTTATGGAAGGCACTTGCATGACTTTGGCAAATAATGTCTTGAATTTAATTGGGATTATTGGATACAAATTGTTGTAATATTTTTGTAAACAAATAAAAAATTGTGTTCTTAGTTTTGACTTGGAGGAATATGTTGTGTGCTTTAGTAATGTTCAACACAATTTTTAAGTGACAAAGTTCTTATTTTAAGAACAGAAACACGACTGAAAAATGTTTAAATTGGATTTGTGAAGAACTTAATATAAATGTGAAGATGATTAGTTGTCAATTCTAGGTGTTGCTATACATAAAGATTTTTCTTAACATGAATATTTTTTTCGGTGGCAGGAACATAATTTTTTACAAGCATGATATGAATTTCAATATGGTGCCCTAAAGAAAGAAAGCAAACATTTTTAATCATAAAGGTGGTTTTTAGTAAAATATTATATAATCTGCCTTTTTTACCAGTGTAAAGCTTAGAAATCCATTTAGTTATGTACCATTTCTATGAAATATTAATTACAAGAGTTGTTAAGTCTTTTTTCTTTGTTGTTGTCTTCTTTAAAGAGATCATTCCTAATTCCATTGTTTTTCTGTCACTTCTTCTTCCCCCAAGTCTTCTTAAAGTGTTTTGTTTTTGGCGCAAAATCATGTTATACTCGTTTATAACATGAAATATTTGTATAATTATTATTCAAAGTTGTTGTTGTTGTATTTCTCAATATTCCTTATTTGGTTCTTTCTGTATTTTGTGTGAAATATTAGGAATATGGGATGAAATACATAGTCTGCTGTACACAATTATGTACTATTCAAGTTTAATTTGATTTGATTGCTTAAACCTTATCAGATTTAAGTGCAATTATTCGGGTGATAATAGGAACTTTATTATTTCAGTTCAGTTTAGGACAGAACCCTAGTCACTGCAGTGTATGGAATATGTACCCAAGAGTTAACCCTTTCCCACTCAGGAGCAAAGTGAAAATGGCTATAAGCAAACAGCATAAAACCAGTAACTCGCAGTCTGTTCAGGTTGTATGCTGTTTGCTGCTCATCAGTATCTTAGGGATGGAAATAAAGCCTTTCAAACTGGAATATATTAAGAAAGGACTTTAATTTTATTTGATTTTCTAAAGGACTTCACATGGGTCAAAGTGCGTTTCTGAGTGGTAAAGAGGTTAATGAGGGTAGATATTCCATATACCTCTTTTACAAGTGGTTCTTAATAACCTGACTTACACCATAGATAAAAATGCTTGGTTAACTGTTTTAAAAACACATTTGGCAACCTAAATAAAGGCAAATAAATTATAAATGGTATGCTATATGCCATAAAAATGGTAACTTTATACAAGATTAGTATAACTGGAAAGGTTTTAAAGTTTTAGAAAAAAAACAACCTGGACCAAACATACAATTATAATTTCCTTGCCAATGATTGGTCAGCTGGTGAAAGGCATGGTCTTTTAAGTGACATTGGAATACCAGGGTGCAGGATCAACAGGGTTTTCAGGGGTTTACACACGGGCTGGAAACAATGTAAACACACCATTAAGAACTTTATTTGAAAATATTTCAAGTTATTGTAATACTTTTGCAAAACTCTTTAGTGCATAAAAGACAGTTAATAATTTCTTGCAGTTTGTGCTGATATCTTATGATTTAAAAATAAATCCTTGCATACGTCTGAAATCGTTGCCAAAATTTCACGTTGCGTGCTGCATAACCATGTAAATGAATGCTTCATACATGGAACTTTGGCCAAGAACACAGGCTTATTAAATAAAGTAATCCTGATGTATTTCACATTGCCATAAGCAGCATAAAAACTGTCTTTTATGCAAGAGTTGAAATTCATAAGAAAAATTGTTAACCAGGTTTTCCGAAGGAAAAAACTGGTTATTAGATTGGCGAATGCGGGGGCTGGCTGGCTGGCTGGCTGGCGGCTGGCTGGCTGGCGGGCTGGCGGGCTGGCGGAATAAGCTTGTCCGGGCCATAACTATGTCGTTCATTGTCAGATTTTAAAATCATTTGGCACATTTGTTCACCATCATTGGACGGTGTGTCGCGCGATATAATTACGTCGATATCTCCAAGGTCAAGGTCACACTTTGAGTTCAAAGGTCAAAAATGGCCATAAATGAGCTTGTCCGAGCCATAACTATGTCGTTCATCGTCAGATTTTAAAATCATTTGGCACATTTGTTCACCATCATTGGACGGTGTGTCGCGCGAAATAATTACGTCGATATCTCCAAGGTCAAGGTCACACTTTGAGTTCAAAGGTCAAAAATGGCCATAAATGAGCTTGTCCTGGCCATAACTATGTCATTCATTGTGAGATTTTAAAATCATTTGGCACATTTGTTCACCATCATGGGACGGTGTGTCCCACGAAATAATCACGTCAATATCTCCAATGTCAAGGTCGCCACGACTAAAAATAGATTTAAAAAAAAAAATAAAATTACAAAGGGGGTTAATTTTTTTTGGTCATTTCAAAAGTTCAGTTTGAGTTTTCCCCCTCTATCATATTTTTTTTTCACAATGAAAACCTGGTTTTGTGACAATTTTGTCCCTTGTTTTAAAAAGTTATTTGAAATAAAGCACCACTTACTGTTGTGTTTACATCCATTTAAGTCACGTGATCTTGCACCCTGAAAACACCAATCCTGGTTTCTTTTGAAGTAATGATTTGACCTGGCAATTAAAGTCTGACCTTTATGAAACCATTTATTGTGGGAAATTTTCTTGCTTAAAACGTCACTTTCTATTTAAATCAGGCACTTCTATTGTTCAGTCATTGATACACAATATAAGGATTATTTTCTGAAGGAAATTGGTAAGTTTATTACCAGACGTAAAACCATTAACACTTTCACAGCCTTTCTTTGAGGGTTTGGTCACTTATGGCAATTAGTGTTTGGTGTTTAATGTGTTTTCAAATGGTGGTGGTGGACTGATGGTCACTTATGTTCCATGATTTATGTGAATTTTATCAGCACATGACATTGCTTGGTGATTGTGGTCTAATGTAGACATGTTGTTTGAACACAGTTTGGCAAATAGAAGTCAGAAAACAAAGATGTGAAATCTTGTTTTGTTTAAATAAACACTGAGTTGAAATTTTGTGGACAGAGTGGGAAAGATAAAGCATTGAAAGGAATTCCATGTGTTTTATGAACTGATTTGTTGTTTGTAACAATTACTTGCTTTCATTGTCTTTGTAATAAAATGCAGCCAAACCGGAATAAAAGTGCACGTAGGAAAGTTGTCAGGTAAAATTTTCTGCAGAATGTGTTGAAATAATAATACCTATATGTTGAACAAAGACAAGTTTATGATATTTGCAGTTTTTATTTACAACAGGATAATGTTTTAATTTGGAATAATATACTCCTGTATGTAAATAATTACTTGTTACAGTTTTCTATAATTGAAAATATGATACAAATCATTACAAACATTGAAAATGGGATACAAATAAGTATAAAAGACATACAGTTTTATATTCCTTGATTATTTATTAATATTTATTTTAGTTATTATTATTTTTTATTTTTTTGAGGGGGATCTGTATGTTCCAGTGTTAAAATAGAGGATACAGTTGGGATGCACTTCGAATAAACTTAGAGAGTCTTTGAAAACCTGAACCACCACAATTATGCCTGACTGTGTTAAAAAGTTAATGCAAAACCTGGAATTCAAGTTATCCATTCACAAATGTCGTTTGTAGGTTTATTTTAATTATTCATGTACAAAATATCATTTCCAGGTTTTAAATTTTAATAATACATCCCAAGAAAGTAGTTTCCAGGTTGGGAATTTTAATTATCCATGGATAAAACACATAATTTTCAGGTTTACAGAGGCAAGCGCGGACAGCCAGGTGATCAGGAGCCCCAGTCGCCTTGGATACAGCGATGACATCCCACCCATTGTGGTAGACGCAACGTGGGAGAACACCTCACAGGACTCCAACAGGGAGGACTTCCAGCTACTGGACCTTAATGGTACTGCATGTGTGTAAAGTGTCATCCACGATTAGGCGGTGCAGTCCTTACAGGGACGATACTTTCTGCTTATATTAAAGTTATTGTGTGAAAGATGACTCTTTTTAATGAAAATCCAGTCTAAACAAGCAGGGAGGACTTCCCAGCTGCAGGACCTCAAATGTACTGCCAACTGTTTCACATTCATATACTTGACTTCAACAGTACCGTCAACTGTTTCAAATTCATATACATGTACTGGGCCTCAAGGGTACCGCCAACTGTTTCACATTCAAATACTGGACTTCAACAGTACCGCACACTGTTTCACATTCATGTAATGGGCCTAAACGGTACTGCACACTGTTTCACATTCATATTCTGGACCTTAATGGTACCGCCAACTGTTTCTCATTCATGTAATGGACATCAACTGTACTGCACACTGTTTCACATTCATATACTTGACCTCAACAGTACCGTCAACTGTTTCTCATTCATGTGATGGACATCAACTGTACTGCATACTATTTCACATTCATACACGGGACCTTAATAGTACCACCAACAGTTAGCTGTCTCTCATTCAAATACTGGACATCAACAGTACTGCACACTGTTTCACATTCATATACTTGACCTCAACAGTACCGTCAACTGTTTCTCGTTCATGTAATGGACATCAACTGTACTGCACACTGTTTCACATTCATATACTGGACCTCAACAGTACCACCAACTGTTTCACATTTATATACTTGACCTAAACAGTACCACCAACTGTTTCACATTCATATACTTGACGTCAAGAGTACCACCAACTGTTTCACATTCATATACTTGATCTCAACAGTACCACCAACTGTTTCACATTCATATACTTGATCTCAACAGTACCACCAACTGTTTCACATTCATATACTTGACCTCAACAGGACCACCAACTGTTTCACATTCAAATACTGGGCCTCAACAGTACCACCAACTGTTTCACATTCATATACTGGGCCTCAACAGTACCACCAACTGTTTCACATTCATATACTGGGCCTCAAGGGTACCACCAACTGTTTCACATTCATATACTTGACCTCAACGGTACTGCACACTGTTTCATATTCATATACTGGGCCTCAACAGTACTGCAACTGTTTCACATTTATATACTGGACCTCAACAGTACTACAACTGTTTCACATTCATATACTGGGCCTCAACAGTACTGCAACTGTTTCACATTCATATACTTGACCTCAACAGTACCGTCAACTGTGTCTCATTAATGTAATGGACATCAACTGTACTGCACACTGTTTCACATTCATATACTGGACCTCAACAGTACCATCAACTGTTTCACATTCATATACCTGACCTAAACAGTACCACCAACTGTTTCACATTCATATACTTGACCTCAAGAGTACCACCAACTGTTTCACATTCATATACTTGATCTCAACAGTACCACCAACTGTTTCACATTCATATACTTGACCTCAACAGTACCACCAACTGTTTCACATTCATATACTGCTGCCTCAACAGTACCACCAACTGTTTCACATTCATATACTGGGCCTCAACAGTACCACCAACTGTTTCACATTCATATACTGGGCCTCAAGGGTACCACCAACTGTTTCACATTCAAATACTTGACCTCAATGGTACTGCACACTGTTTCACATTCATACACTGGGCCTCAACAGTACTGCAACTGTTTCACATTAATATACAGGGCCTCAACAGTACTGCAACTGATTCACATTCATATACCTGACCTCAACAGTACCGTCAACTGTTTCACATTCATAAACTTGACCTCAACAGTACCATCAACTGTTTCATATTCATATACATGTACTGGGCCTCAAGGGTACCGCCAACTGTTTCACAATCAAATACTGGACTTCAACAGTACCGCACACATTTATACACTGGGCCTCAACAGTACCACCAACTGCTTCACATTCATATACTGGGCCTCAAGGGTACCACCAACTGTTTCACATTCATATACTTGACCTCAATGGTACTGCACACTGTTTCACATTCATATACTGAGCCTCAACAGTACTGCAACTGTTTCACATTCATATACTGGGCCTCAACAGTACTGCAACTGATTCACATTCATATACTTGACCTCAACAGTACCGTCAACTGTTTCACATTCATATACTTGACCTCAACAGTACCATCAACTGTTTGATATTCATATACATGTACTGGGCCTCAAGGGTACCACCAACTGTTTCCCAATCAAATACTGGACTTCAACAGTACCGCACACTGTTTCTATTTCATGTTATGGGCCTCAAGGGTACCGTAAACTGTTTCACATTCATATACTGGACTTCAACAGTACCGCCAACTGTTTCACATTCAAATACTGGACTTCAGCAGTACCGCCAACTGTTTCACATTCATGTACTGGGCCTCAAGGGTACCGCCAACTGTTTCATATTCATATACATATACTGGGCCTCAACAGTACCACCAACTGTTTCACATTCATATACTGGGCTTCAAGGGTACCGCCAACTGTTTCACATTCATATACTTGACCTCAACAGTACCGTCAACTGTTTCATATTCATATACATGTACTGGGCCTCATTGGTACCACCAACTGTTTCACATATATATACTGGGCCTCAACGGTATGGCATAGTGTTACACATTCATATTCAGGTACTAGACCTCAATGGTACGACAAACTTTTTAACAAAAATCAAATGGTAACTGGCTGGTAATTGTTTTTTTTAATTTGCAATTAGTTGTGATATTCAATTAACAATGTGAAAAAATAACAATTTTTGTTTCTGGAAATGTAGCGATTAGGCTTCCACTATCTTAATGCATAAAGTGTCGTCCAAGATTAGCCTGTGGCAACTTTACAGGTTTATCTGGGACAACATTTTCTGCTTAAACAGAATTCCTTGCTGAAAGATGACTCTTCTAAATGAAGTTTTGTTTAACCAGTCTATATGTACATGCTTTTAGCATTGTTTTCCCAGAGCACAGCTCAAATGAGTGGTGTTCTGAGAAAACTGGGCATAATGCATGTGTGTAAAGTGTTGTCCCAGATTAGCCTGTGCAGTCCACACAGGCTAATCAGGGACGAAACTTTCCGCTTTTATGACATTTTTCGTTTAAATGAAGTCTCTTCTTAGCAAAAATCCAATTAAGGCGGAAAGTGTCGTCCCTGATGAGCCTGTGTGGACTTCACAGGCTCATCTGGGACGACACTTAACGCACATGCATTATGCCCAGTTTTCTTAGAGCGCAACTTAAATGAAAACAAAATAGTTCCTCCTAGTATGCTATTTGTTTTTGGACATTACATTTTTGTTTCATAAACCTTCATAAACGAGCCTAAATGAGAAAATTGTCTTATGTTATATGGTAAATGTGTCTTAAGAAGATTGTATTTTGCTACAGCTTTCTTTGCTAACAAAACTGGATAAATTATAGCAACAATGATTGTAAATAATACACTTAAAATTATTATACTAAACATATTGTCATTTTGCAAGAATAAGCATTGTTTAAAAAAAAAATCCATCTACATATATTGAGCTTATTGTAGAATTAATGTTATATTCCAACTTGATATATTACATGTTACATTAATAGCCAAAGAAGTTTACATTTTGCTGAGGTATATTTCATACCTTTCAATGACAATTGCAGTATTGAGTGTGGTATGGCTGCCTTCAAAATGGCCCAACCTGGCTTTCAAGGTATGGCTGCTGTCAAAATGGTCCAACCTGGTTTTCAATCATCTGACATTCTATATGCCAGAGAAAAAGAAGCTTTCCAAGTTTCTGGTTATGGAAATTATACTCTAAAGACTTATTTTGTCTGCTAACAGTAAGTTTCAGTGGATATGGTGTCAGCCAAGCCACCAGGCAGTCATGGTTTGAAACCCACTATGAGAGTGTTCTTTAGATTGCCCCAAGAGACATCCAAGTATTCATTCTACCCAGAAAACAGACTCGAGAGTGTTTCAGTAAGCCTTCAGCTTTTGATTCAATCAAGCTTAAAAAAATAGGTTAAAACTCACATTTAAAACATATCTAATTGGTCAGTTTGGTTTCCACAGAGGTAGCTGAACCAGACCTCGAGACCAGTCTAAACTCTGCCCGAGCTGAGACAGAAACCCGAGATAGTGGACAGCAGACGGATTTCCCGCCTACCCCGACAACTCCGAATTTCCCTCCACACCAGAAGGCGGGATCTCAAGGCAGACATTTTGTGTCTTCTCAGAAGTTTATAAACGAGAAAGGGCAGTCGGCTAAACACCCCTATGAAAAGACAGTTTATTTCGTGCAAACAGTTCAAAGTAATGGAAATACACCTGCTAAACACCATACGCAGACTGTGAAAAATAATTTTCAGTCGCCAACATCAGTTCTCAACAAGAGTGTTTCATACTCAGGGAGCCCTAGTACACGGGTTGACTCAGGATACAGCAGTCAACAAGAAACCATACGAATTCCGGGCTCACCACAACAATTGCAGACACAACCCGTAGTATCAAAAATTATCTCCAACTCCACTGGTGACAGATTATTGTCAAGTGATACGAACTACAGCAAAAGTCAGGCAGTTTCATCATCAACAGGAAACAGTTCCCCCACACGACCGATATCGGGTAGAGTAAATGAGAATTCTAAATCTGTGACATATTCCTACAGTGGAGATAGACCAAATAACACAGCAAAAATGAGTCATTATGACAATGCTCTAATTTCGCCACTGTCGTCTGCACGCAAACAAGAGAAGCAAGATCTTCAGATTCTGAATGATCGATTTTCAACGTACATTTCCAAGGTGCGATCACTGGGCGAGCACAACAACAGACTCGACAGCGCTTCGTTGATGAAGCAGACGCGCATTCTTGAAGATGAAGTAGCAACTCTGAAGGCTTTGTACGAAAGGGAGCTGGATGTTTTAAGGTAGGCTGGTGTGTGAAGAGCTTAATAAATTTATATGAGCTTCGTTCTGGAAAAACGGGGCTTTATGCATGTGCCTAAAGTGTAATCCCCGGTAAGTCAGTGCAGTCTGCACAGGTTTGTGTTTAGGTTATACAGTTATAATGACATGTTTTACATTGAAACATGTTCTAGTGCAGCAAATTTAAAATTTAAAAAAAAACATACATGTCTGACCATTCCAAAGTTAATATTAAAATCACTCTGTGAAAAGGGGATTTAATGCATGTGCATAAAGTGTCGTCCCAGATAAGCCTGTGCAGACTGCACAGGCTAATCAGGGACAACACTTTCCACCTAAACTGGATTTTTGGTAAGAAGAGGCTTTCTTGAAGTGAAAAATATCATAAAAGCAGAAAGTGTCGTCCCTGATTAGCCTGTGTGGACTGCACAGGCTTATTTGGGACGACACTTTATCCGCATGCATTAAACCACCTTTTCACAGAGCACGTCCACTAAAGTCTTGTATGGTATCAACATATATTTGATAGTCTAGTCATATTGATACAATCAATGATCTGGTGTTTGCTTTAATTTGTGTTCATGACTTACTGCGGAGTCATTTAATTTCATTTTAATGATATTTTTCATATTTGTAAAATTTGGCGTTTTTTTGGACCCTAAATTCATGGATTTTCTGGTTGAGCATGGTGAAAAAATTCCAAATAATAATATTTGTTTCACGGAAGTGAGCTATGTACACACTCCCAAACCATTCTAATGATCTTTCTTCCAATAAAAATCAGGTTATTTCCCTGAAACAGACTCATTAACGTAAATTGGTAATATAAGTTATAGGCTTCTGGGTTAAGAGATCATTGAGCATGATAAAACTATCAAAACAGGCATGTATCTATGTAATTAACTGTGTAAGATTACTTGGTCTGAATTCATTAATTCTTAATCTAATTAAGACCTTTCCATAAAATAACACTGTTCTTTGATAAGAATGATTTGCAATTATTAAGAAAATAGTGTTACTCAGTACATAATTTTTCTAAGTTCTCAAGCATATATACTTGAATCTTGGTCATCTCTTAAGTGAGAACTCTAAGAATGATTAGGTGTATAGGCATGATGTTTCAGTATATATGAGCCTTGCACTGGAAAAACCCGGTGAAATGCCATAGCAATTAGTGTCTTCTTAAATTGCAGTCCACAGAGGCTTATCAGGGACAACACTTTCCCCTCTTATGAAATTTTTGGTTGAAAGAAAGTCTCTTCTTAACCCCTTGCATGCTGGGAAATTTGTCATCTGCTAAAATGTCATCTGCTAAATTTCTAAAATTAGCATTTTCTTCGATTTTTTCAAAGAATACTATGTTCTGTGGCGTCTCATCTGGATCCAAACTGTTTGCAAAGGTCTTCGAAATTCGGTTCCAGCACTGAAAGACTTAATGAAAATCTAGTAAAGGAGAAAAGCGTGGTCCCTGATTAGCATGTGAAGACTGCACAGGCTACTCTGGAGCAAAACTTTACCCATAGCCATTAAGCTCTATTTTCCCAGGGCCAGGCTCATATAAAAAACCAGTTGTTCCTTTCTCCAGACAGGACCTGAATGCCACAAGTCGAGAGAGAAACAACTACCAGCTACAGTGTGAGAAAAATAAGCAGATGGCCATTGACTTTGAAAGCAGGTTTGTTTCTGATTATTTTTCAGGCCTCTTACTTAGTAATCAATTTAATTTAAATGGAAAAAAATGTTATTAATAATATTCTACATTAATTTTGTTAAATGCAAAAATTTCTGTATAATATAATCAAGTTGATGGAGCTCTGATGCCAAAATTGACTTTTAAGTTACTTTGCTTTTTATCCCACCTGAGCACAAAGTGGTGACTGATTTTGTGTAGTCATATTGCAGTTATCAAAGGTACATGATTGAATCTTTACTACTCAGGATGGCTGTAGAGTCAGACAAAAATCGTCGACTGGTGGACGAATTGAATCAGGCTCAGCGAAAAGCAAATACTCTCGAGACTGAGTTGATGTCCCTGAGACAGATGGGAGATGGTCGAGTAGACTTCCAACACCTGCAGAGAGAGATGGACAAACTGATACGAGAGAATGAGGATCATAAACACAGGTACTGGCAGGGATGTATGGGGGTTATACATTTCGTTTCATTCAATTGATTATGTTTTTAATAAACAATTTGTTAAAAGTGGATATTTTTTCATGACAGCACAGTGACAAGTACAATATTTATTTTGGGGGCTCATTAGGGAATAAATAATGGTAGTCTTTCATAACCAAAAAGCTGTATTTGTCTGTAATGCTTTTTTTTCCAAATAGTTTCCATTTTATAAGAGTAATAAAAATTGGAGAATAATATTGTAATGACGACAAAATCATGACATTATTCACAGTGAAAATTATTCACATTTTGTTACTGCTTTTTTTCACTGTTTGAAACAGAAAATGACAAGCTATAATATCGCTGTGATATTTCCTTATAAATAAGGATTAAAAAAATAAACATTATACCAAAATTGTCTTGACATATTCTTTAAGAAGTTCATGTATTGCAAAGTTGACATTGAAGTGTTTGAAGGCAATTTAGGGGCTCAGCACAAATTTTAGGGTCCATTTGCTGATGGGCTTTTGCTCATTGTATATTCCTTGTACTGGTATGTGGTCAGATTAAAGTGTTCAGGTTGGTTTATAAAAATTATTATAAAGGTATTGAAATACAGATTTGATTCTTTGTGTGGGGGATAGGCTGTGAAATTATTTCTATGGCCATTTTTTCCCTACTTCTGTTTCAAGTAGGGCAGTTGTCAGATACTGCCATAAATATGTGCAATATTTACTGGTTAACCAGCTTAATCTGGAAAATTGTGAATCTATTGACTGACCACCATTATATGAATGAAATACTGGTGAAAGTAGAAACAATCTATAAAAAACACACTAAATTATATGGCTGAAATATATCTTTAAAAAATAACAAACAAAAAAAAACACTGAATTATTGCTATCATCAACGTCTATATCAGACAGGAGCAGGAATCTCTTCTACGCACAGAGGCTGAGGACCAGTGCCACATTCTACGGAAGAAACTCGAGTTCAACGAACAGGTCCACGTGCAGCAAATGGTTGAGATACGCGAGAGACTCGAACAAAGTCAGGCGATGATAATTAGTCTTGAGTCTCGAATCAACGCAAACACTAAAAACGACATGGCTATCCCGGATGTGTTGAAGCAGGTTCGAGAACAAGCAGAGATCGAGTTCAAGAGATATCAGCTGGAGTCAGAGGAAAAGTACAATAGAAACGTAAGAATTGCAGTGTTGAGTTGGCTTTTTGTATAGGTTTTTTTAGGTTTAATTGATGTTTGCAAAAGATTGTATTTTCTCTGAAATAAAAATGTAATGAAGATTCTGTAAAAAAAAAAGGTAATGGGCCCAATCACTGGAAGGACATATCATTTGAAATTTGCTGATTTGTTGGTGATAAATGAATAGTAGGTTTAAAGAAAACAGAAACAATCTTAGGAGTTAGGGAGCCATATTTAAGATTTTTTAAAGCAATAATTTACTGCAGTCATTTCAAATCCAATGGAGCTAAACATGTCTTTAACATACTTTTTTCCATTCTCACCATCAAAAAATCTTTCAATCTCTGAATTTAGTTAAGATTATACAATTGAACATGTTTTGATTTGAAATTGTATACATTGATTTTAATTGGATACTTTTGGTTCTTTTGTCTCTTTTTTTTAGCTCACCAGAGCGCAGCTTGCCCATGGTGAGCTTTTGTGATCACCTTTCGTCTGTTGTTTGTGTTGTGTGTTGTCTGTTGTCTGTCATTGACATTTTTCTTATGAACACTGAAAACACCTTATTTTGAGCCCAAGATTTATGAGACTTGGTCAGGACATTTGTCCTAATATCTTGAAATCCGGTCATCTAGAGAAAAAATATTTATCATTAGGTCAAATGAACGAAAAAGCTTGTGAACACTCTGCAATTCATATATTTTGTCAAATCATAATGAAACTAGTTCAGAACGTTTGTTTTATTCATGTCCCACCAGAGTTGGCAAATTTTTGCAGTCAGTTGAAAAACATGGCAGTCATAGGCTAGGCCGTTATAATTATATAGCTATAATGAAACCTTTAGAACAATTCTGGAATCACAATTCATTTTAAGCTCACCTGAGCAAAACTGGATCACCATTTGTCTGTTGTTTGTCATCTGTCATCACTCATCTGTTATCCATGGTCAACATTAACCTTGAGGTCAATTTGGAGACCACATTTATTGCCGTATATTTATTTTACTTTTGTTGGAGCATTTTTCGAATGATATCTTGACCGAGATATTTAAACTGGGTTATGTTGGGTCAGAAACAAGGTCATTAGATCAAATCAAAGAAAAATATTTGAACACTATTGAAGCAACATGTTTTTGCACAACCTTCATTATTATTATTATTTTTATACCGGATTCATGGAACTTAGTGCGAACATGCTTTTTTTTTAGTTCCACATTTTGTCATGTGGGATCAAAAACTCTGTCAATAGGTCAAAATAAAGAAAAATCTTGTGAACTCTCTAGATCCTTAATTTATTGCTCAATATTTTTGTCACTTGGTCTGAACATATGTTCTTATGATATCTTTACAGAGTTTGTAGCTGGGTCAAGAACTAGGTTGCCTGGTCAAACTAAAGAAAAAGTTTGTGAACACTCTAGAGGCCACATTTATTGCAGAATCTTTATGAAACTTGTTGAGGACATTTGTCCATCTGATATCTTACTTAAGTTCAAAACTAGGTCAGGAGGGGTAAAAATTGTAGGAAAAGCTTGTGAACACTCCAGAGGCCACATTTATTGCCAACCCTTCATGAAAATTGCTCAGATTATTTGTTTTAATAATAGCCTTAATTCATAAAAGTCATCATTGTTTCCATTAAGGGTTTACAGCAGTAGTTAATATAAATATTTCAACTTTATCTTTAGAACATGCCTTGTTGCAAGCTGATATTCCATCCATCTGTTTCTGTAGATTGGTGCCTTGAAATGCCAAATGGACAATGACGCCCACACTATAGAGAGACTTAGTCAGGACAAGTCCAAACTGCAGGGACAGATGGGCGAGCTACAGGCAAGGATCAGGAACCTGGAGGGCCAGGTAAGGGGGCACAACTCTTTCCCACTCAGAAGCAAGGAAGTAAAGGCGCACAACTCTTTCCCACTCAGAAGCAAGATGAAAATGCCTTTTTGAAACCAGCATAAAACCAGAACAGCCTGCAAGTTTCTCCCAGTCTGTTCATGCTTTATGCTGTTTGCTGTTCATCAGTATCTGGGTTTGAAATGTAGCCTTGAAACTTAAACCTATTAATTTAATTCAATTTTTTAAGGGACAGCAAGCTCAAAATGTGTATCCTAGCAACAAAAGGTTAAGTTGTTTGATTACCATTCAATTCTTGGCATTGGCTGTAGAAATTTTGAAATGCTGACAGTTTATTTCCACCCATCTATAGATGAAATGGTAAGAAACCCATGAAGATCTAATGTGTATCAGTATGAGAAACTGAACTTGTGAAAGAATCAAGGGGTCTCTTCTAAAAGAAGTAGAGTATCTTACCTGGATTTTTGGTATCACAAAATTGTCTCTTCCTTCGACTTACAACAATTTACAATAATCAAGGAGAAGTATGAAAAGGTTAACTGTCAACAATTAAATGAATTATTTACTGTTATACACGACTTACAGTATAAACTATTGTTCACTAATAAAGAGAGTTATTTGCCCCTTGTAGATCATGACAACTTATACAGAGAGATTTGTCTGCCCATTATATATCATGACAACTTCTACAGAGAGTTGTCTGCCCCTTGTAGATCATGACAAATAATACAATACAATGAGTTTTTTGCCCCCTTTTAGATATGAGCACTATTACAGAGAGTTATTTGCCCAGTGTAGATCGTGACATATAATACAGAGTGTTGTTTAACCCTTGTGGATAATGACAACTGATACAGTGAGTTGTTTGCCCCTTGTAGACAATGGCATTTAATTCAGAGAGTTATTGACTTCTTGTAGATATTGTTATAATATAAGCCATTAGCCACTAATACAGAGAGTTGTAGGCCATTACACTGTAGAGGTGCTTCCCCTTGTAGATCATGACCCTTGAGCACCAGCGTCAGACGGTGGAGTCCATGATTCAGCAGGAAAGGACGCGAGCCAGTGAGCAGCTGCATGAAATGGAGGCCAAAGTCCGAGACATGCAGGAGCTTGTGTTCTCCAAGATGCGGGAGGCGAGTGAGGAACGTGAGCTCCACATTCCACTCAAGGCCGAGATTGAGGCAATGAAGATGCTACTTGAGGAGGAGGAAAAGAGGTGGGTTTGTAAATCACGCTTTGATTGAAGTTCCTATGAAAATCATGAATCTAATTTTTAGAAAATTCTTGAGTCGGTTTTAAAAATAATTGGCATATGTGACTGATTGTGTGGAGTTGTAAATAGTTTTTACAGTTTATTTCGTTCTATAAAAAGTATTTTGTAATTGTGTATTTTAGTTTTTAGTTTGTCATGTTTGTATTATGAAATATGTATTCACCCCATTTTTATTTGAAAAAAGTGATAAATCTTATTAAAGCAGACTTCAGAACATTCAAAATATCTTGGCCTTGTTTTTAGATTTGCAAACAGCAGATATGCAGTTGGTTGATTGGTTAGGTAGCATTCAACATTATGTGCATTCCCGTCAATAAATTCATTTTGCATTAGCAATTTTGATGAAACTTTATGTTACAAAAAGAATGCATGGCCAAGCTTCGGATTGCACAATTATTAAGGGTGTAGAACTTGGTTTTGTTGCAATACCGCGTTTCTTGTTTATGAAAGTGGTATATGTTTTATGTAGAGCATTCAGTGTAGGAAACGAGGTAACGCAGTAACTCTTTCTATGCGATAATTGTCAAGTTCCTTTCGCAGTAACTTTGAATTATGCAATAACTGTAGGAAATGAGGTTACGCAGTAACTCTATGCGATAATTGTCAAGTTCCTTTCGCAGTATCTTTAAATTATGCAATAACTGTGCCACGGAGTGTAGAGACACAACTCTTGACGCGATCACTTTTTGGGGGCTTAGAAGACAAAGCAACACACGCGTATTGTATAATAAAATTCTTATCTTTATTGATTGACGCCAACAGATGTTAAATGACGTGCAGAAGAAGAAGATGTTAAGACGTTAAGACTCGAAGACAGTCATCTGTAAATAACAAAGTTACCTAGACATAATACAACATTCAATCAGACGCTTGCATTATATAAAATACATGATTCAACAAAGGTTGTGTAGGTCATGATACAAACAATATCTCATGAATACATAATTGTACATTCATACAGATCACACTTATACAATCAATCAATTAACATATAACATTATGTGTGGTTTTCCTGCCCTTTACCAAAAAATCTAATCTTATTAAGATATCAAATATTTACTAATAAAATATTAGGAAATACTATTGATACGGAAAAATTAGTTCTCTCATAAAACTGACAATTATGAGGTAACAAAAAATATTACTTACTGCATATTGCTATCTGTGGTCCCCAAGAATGATTAACAGTCATGCCAGACCCACTAGTTTCAGAGTCTACTAGCACATGAGTAACTAACCTAATTGTTTCAAGGTTCTAAGTACACTGAAGATTTGGGCGACTTGCAATAGAAATTCAAATAATTAATATGCATGAATTCTGACCAATCGACGTTCAAGAATGGCCCCTAAACATCAGATCTAATTATAACTTATGCCTTATTTGGAGCATCCCTGCTCACCTTGGAATGCCCTGTCTCTGTTTATTCTAACAACAACAGTGACACTAGCAGAGGTTGCAGCTCGGTGAAACTGTCATTTTAATAAAAAATTATGGTCCTAGCAGACATGGGAAATGAACACAATACGCCCATTTATATGTCCAGGCATGGCAGGTGCTTCCTGCAAGTTTTAGTCTCTCACATTCACTGAAGAGTGAACATTGAGGAATGTGTTTCGGAATACATGTAATTGTCTGAATTAAAAGATCAAATCTTTTTTTTCCACCATTTTCATGTACTGTCTATACACAGACTGAGCATAAACAATAAGTATTCTATCAATATGAAAATATTATATTTAATTAGTGATGTTGGAAAATTTCCATTACTCTTACTTTAGCAACAGTGAAAAGCTTACATTATTATACCCCCACAAATGAAGTTTAGAAGGGGTTGATAGGAGTGAACTTGTTTGTCGGTCCGTATAACGTGTCCGCTCTCTAGTTAGCTCATATATTTTTTGAAAAAAAATTATGAGCTATTGTCATCACCTTGGCGTCGGCGTCTGCGTCGGCGTCGGCGTTGGCGTCCGGTTAAGTTTTGCGGTAAGGTCCACTTTTCTCAGAAAGTATCAATGCTATTGCATTCAAACTTGGTACACTTACTAACTATCATGAGAGGACTGGGCAGGCAAAGTTAGATAACTCTGGCATGCATTTTGACAGAATTATGTGCCCTTTTTATACTTAGAAAATTGAAAATTTTGGTTAGGTTTTGCGTTTAGGTCCACTTTTCTCAGAAAGTATCAATGCTATTGCATTCAAACTTGGTGCACTTACTTACTATCATGAGGGGACTGGGCAGGCCAAGTAAGATAACTCTGGCATGCATTTTGACAGAATTATGTGCCCTTTTTATACTTAGAAGATTGAAAATTTTGGTTAAGTTTTGTGTTTAGGTCCATTTTTCATAAGTATCAAAGCTATTGCTTTCATACTTGCAACACTTACTATCATAAGGGGACTGTGCAGGCAAAGTAATGTAACTCTGACTGGCATTTTGACAGAATTATGTGCCCTTTTTATACTTAGAAAATTGAAAATTTGGTTAAGTTTTGTGTTTAGGTCCACTTTATTCCTACAGTATCAAAGCTATTGCTTTCATACTTGCAACACTTATTAACTATCATGAGGGGACTGTGCAGGCAAAATTATGTAACTCTGACTGGCATTTTGACGGAATTATGTGCCCTTTTTTTCCTAAGAAATTGAAAATTTGGTTTAGTTTTGTGTTTTGGTCCACTTTACCCCTAAAGTATCATAGATATTGCTTTCAAACTTGGAACACTCGCAAACTATCATAAGGGTACAGTAAAAGGACAAGTTGCATAACTCTGGTTGTCATTTTTACGGAATTATGGCCTATTTTTGAATTAGTAACTTTGAATATATGGTTAAATTTTGTGTTTCGATCCACTTTACTTCTTAAGTATCAAGGCTATTGCTTTTAAACTTCAAATACTTTCATGCTATCATGAGGTTACTGTACCTGGCAAGTTGAATGTTACCTTGACCTTTGAATGACCTTGACTCTCAAGGTCAAATTATTAAATTTTGCTAAAATTGCCATAACTTCTTTATTTATGATTAGATTTGATTGATACTTTGACAATACTACTCTTACCTGACATACCACAATAGACTCCACCCAAACCCCATCCTCCGTGCCCTCCCCCCCCCCCCCCCCGAATCCCTCCCCCTAATTTTTTTTTTTTTTTAAAGATCATCTCACAAATGACCACCACCACCCTCACACTTTAACCCCCCCCCCCACCCACCCACCTCACCCCCCCCCCCCAAATTTTTTTTTTTAAACAGTTAAAAAAAACAAATATTTATTTTTATTATTTTATGTTAGAAATACCGTCCAACCATCGCACCCAAGAATCCCCCCCACCCCCCCTCCCCCCACCCGAATCCCCCCCCCCCCCTAATTTTTTTTTTTGTTAAGATCATCTCACAAATGACCACCACACCCTCACACTATACCCACCCCACCCCACCCCCCCCATTTTTATTTTTTTTTAAACGGTTAAAAAACACAAATATTTATTTTTATTATTTTATGTTTGAAATACCGTCCAACCATCGTACCCAAGAACCCAATTTTTTTTTTTTTTCATTTTTTTCCGCATTTTTGGAAAATAATGTTAAAAATGTCCACACCCCCACACTATACACCCCTCTTCACTGCACCCCTCCCTCCTTTGTGATTGAAAATGAGAGTCCCTTCACCTTTAAAAAGAAAATAGATGAGCGGTCTGCACCCGCAAGTCAGTGCTCTTGTTCAAGTTATTTTCATCCGATCTTCACCAAACATGGTCAGATGTTGTATCTAGATGATCTCTACGTCAAGTTTGAACATGGGCCATGCCGGGCAAAAAACTAGGTCACAGGGTTACTCTTTTTGCCTTTTTTAACAATCAGCATGGTGTCCTCTCTCTAATTCAAGTAGTTTTCATCCTATCTTCACCAAACTTTGTCAGAAGTTTTATCTAGATGATCTTAAGGTCAAACATGGGCTATACCAGATAAAAAACTAGGTCACGGGGTCACTTAGTATGTTTTACACATTCAGCATGGTGTCCGCTCTCTAATTCAAGTAGTTTTCGTCCGATCTTCACTATACTTGGTCAGAAGTTGTATCTAGATGATGTGTAGGTCAAGTTTGAACATGGGCCATGCCGGGTCAAAAACTAGGTCACTGGGACACTTAGTATGTTTTAAACATTGAGCATGGTGTCCGCTGTTTTTTGTGAAGACAACATGAAAAATATTCTGTGTCAATGCAGCATGTGGGGGTATTTGTCATGTCTGTAACAAAGTCTAGTTATAATTATTTTAAAAATAATGCCAGGTTACAAATCCTCCCCAACCACTAAGGATGTTTAAGTCAGTCTATTTTTTTTTAAATTCAATTACATTTGTATTACCAGTCAGTGAATGGTTAATTGACAACAAACTGTCATTGCACCTAGGTAAGACCGAATCAATTCTGTTTGGTTCACGGCAGAAACTCAGGTCACAATCCTTTCTAAATATTTCATGTGATGGAACACCCATTTCATCTACATCATCAGTCAAGTATTTAGGGGTTACAATTGATCAAAATTTGTCTTTTACTTCTATGGCAGAGTCAGTCATCAAGAAGGCCAATGCAAGGTTAAAGTTTTTATATCGAAAAAAGGAATTTTTATCCACAGATACTAGAAGGCTTCTAGTCGTGTCTTTAATTCAGTGCCACTTTGACTTCAGTTGCTCTGTTTGGTACACTGGTTTAACTCAAATGTTAAAAAACAAGTTACAGGTCACCCAAAATAAACTTATCATGTTCATATTAAATGTGCATCCTAGGTCTCACATAGGTAAAAACATTTTACTATACTTAACTGGTTGCCTATTGAAAGTCGAGTAAACCAGATCACACTTTGTCATGTTTTTAAAATAAGCTCTAAGTTGGCTCCGCTATATATGGAAGATAATTTTACTCCAGTCAGTAATATTCACAATAAGAATACTAGGTTCAGAGTTAGAACACAGTCAGACTCTCCTAATACTGATCTAAACATGCATGATTGCAATAGGTTTGCCATTCCAAGGGTCAAGGGTTCTGGCAAAAAGTCATTTGCTTTCAATGGGTGTACTCTCTGGAACTCTCTTCCTCAGCATATCAGAGATGCCAAAAGTATTCCATCTTTTAAACACAGTGTTAGGGAGCATTTTTTAAGCCAGATAGATTTTTAATGTGCATCTCTTTAAGATTTTTTACTGTTGATTTAACTTGAATGTCAATATAGATAGATTTATTGTGTCTTATCTAGTTGCTGTATGATTATTCTTTAGCTTGGCAAATAATTTTATGTTAATTTTTAAACACTTAAATTGTGATAACTTCTTAATAATTGTCTAGTCTAGAACTTATCAGAATATATTCTATGCATTTAGGTTAGTGTAACTTAAATATGTTACATGTCTTTCATTATTATTCACTGTGATATTACTATATACTGTGATATAAAACGTTGTCTCCTATGTCATACAATATTATAACTAAAGGACCACAATGGAAATAAGGGTTTAATTACAAACCCTTTATTGTGCAATCCTTAACGTATAATGTTGATTGACATGGCTTTGTTTATACATGCAGGTTGTTTTTTATTACTTATTGTGTGTATATAACATGCTGCCATGTTAATCTATGCATTTTATGTTGAAATAAATCTATCTAATAAATCTATCTATCTACCAAACCGTCTAACTATCATATTATGGTAATGTTCCTGTTACAACTTCATATGTGCAATTTTAATAGTTAAATTATTATGCCCATTGATAACACAAAGTTTTATGTGACGTATACTAGAGTCATCATGATATTGTTGGACTATTTGTTGATTGGTTGGTTGGTATTTTCGGCTGCTAGCATATGTTGTTGTTTGATCTACTTCTTCTATTTTTGTTTCAATTACATGAAACTTCTCGTGCTTCATATCAAAAAAAGAAGTACATGTAGCACTGGTTGCATGGATAAAATTCTTGAATAAAAGTTAGTCTTTCAAACATCTTTATTTTTTTATTCAACTTATATGAAACTTCTTCATATTCTGAAGGAGATGTAGTGTGTATCTTGATCAGATTCAATATTTCTAACCGGCAGCCATCTTTCTCTAAAAATCTTAAAACAGTATTCCATAATCATGTTTGACAAATGTTGCATTCATTGTGTACACAAGTGGCAAATTATGTGGGTTGTTTGAGTTTGGTTACCGGAATACAAAGTAACAGTCTTGCTTTAACTCTTTGAAGGCCTTTGCAAACAGTTTGTATCCAGATGAGACGCCACAGAACGTGGCGTGAGACGCCACAGAATGTGGCATGAGACGCCACAGAATGTGGCATCTCATCAGGATCCAAACTGTTTGCTATTCTGATTCTTTGAAAAAAATTCGAAGAAAAAGCTGATTTAAGAAATTCAGCAGACGACATTCAAGCAGACGACAAATTACCCAGCATGCAAAGGGTTAAATGTTTAATAAAAGGAAAAACCTTAATCAGGCTCAATTAGAGGTTTACTTGAGTGAAATCTTACAACTTTAAAGTTATTTAGATTACCAGCATCAAAGATGCCAGAGAACAGAAAAATTCTTACTAATAAATTGGAAAGATAACTACCCAGACATGTTTCAGAGTTTTTTCCCTTCATGACAACTGGTGTTGTTTTAATGAATTTAGAACACTTTTTGCAAAGTGTAGTGAATAAGTTGCCATGTTTTGCCAATATTTACATTTTTATAGCACTGATGTCTTCTGGAAAGGAAAAATGCTTTTGTTCTGTGATCAATATTGTGACATTGATGTGTCTGCTTAATATGTGTTCCATTTTTACAAAAATAAATCTCACAATATTAATTCATTAAGGAAAATGTAACATTTATACAAGAAACACTATCAAGTGCTCAAGCTTGGATTTTAAAAGGGCAGGGGGTGGGTATTTTGTCAAAAGAGCACCTTTGACGTGCAGTATTTTGTCAAAAGGGCACTTTGGAGTGCGGGGTCGTATCTGGAATGTTCCCAGCATATTTTTGTGTTATTAATAATTGTTAGAATATATGTTATTTCCATTATTATTAAACCATACAAATATAATGTCTACAATTAGGAATAAATTAATTACAATGTAATAAGAGGTTAATAAATTATAATATGTTTTTAAAAAATCGGGGCCTCGGAAGAGCAGAGCGGGGCCTCAAAAGGGCAGGGCAGGGCTTCAGAAGGGCAGGGCGGGGCGCCCTTCCATTTAGACCTAGCTGGAGCACTGCTATTGCTGTAATGCTTTCAATACAAACATTATTATCACACGTCAAAAAGAAAACTATATAGAATTATTGCCATCATTTGTCCATGCATTTGTTCATGTGTTCCTGTGTCTGCATGTCACATACTTCTGTGCACAACTCTTTTTACATTTTACATGAGATTTTCATTACGCTTTAAAACTATGATTATTTACAAACACCTATTGTCATTTAGGTTTTTCCATTAAGTTATTTAGAAGGAAATATCGCCTATATAATGTTTAAATTAAATGTAAAAGATTCTGTGAGCAACTCCTAAAAATACGTATAATTTTTTTCAAAGTTTTGCAAAATAATTATCTCCAAGAGCTACATTGCAAGTTACAAAATTTCATGATTGCTTTTTTTTGTTAATGAGTTATTGTCCTTTTTTAAAATTACATTAAAAGCTCCTGTGCACAAATCCTCCTATGTTTTCAAGGTTCACAATTGAGTTGATTTTATAGGTGTTTTTTTGTCCTTTGTTTAAAGTAATATAATGCCAGGGCCTTCTGATAGCAGTGTTGTTGTTAATATAAAATATCATTCTAAAATTCCATCTGAACCATATTAATAAAAATGGCATGGAATAGTGACAATACACTCAATGTCTTTGACAGCTTCTTGTTAAAATGCTTTTACTTTAAGTGCAAATTCATCAAGTCTGCCCAACAAAGTGTCTGTATTTTAAAGCAGTAGTTTATGAAAACTTCCTCTAGTAAAACAACTATCAAGTGTGCAGGTTTAATTTATTGTTCTCTGGGGATATGCAAGATTTTAGGTTTTTGATTTTGTTGCTTGAAATATTGATCAGTGTTATGCAAATTTCTTCAAGCATAATAAAGTTTGCACTTATGAACATAATTGCTTACGTTGCACAAGTTTGTCTTTTATTAAGTGGGGTGAAATAAGATAACTATATATTGGTGATTTAAACCGTTTTATTGAATTTTATATTTTATAAATGGTCATAAAAATTGTGTCTTCATTATGAAAATATGAACAAAATTAACATGGGAACAAAAAAAGCCTTAAATGTTGAAATTCAATATAGTCAGACAGACTTTAGAACTAAGGGCCATTTTTCTCCTTAATAACATCAGCAATTAAATTCATAATTATACTGACTTCTTATATAGAGCGATACAATCTGTTCAATTAACTTAAATCCAATACAAGTAAGCTGAATTTTTTATCCAGAGGTTATTTCAACACTGCTGTCAGTTAATCCTTTGCCAAGATTTGTGTATTAGTTTTAATACTATTGAGTGGTACACATAAAGTTTGACACCAAAGAGTAGCTTCTTAAGCAAAATAAGTAACATAATGTTACAAACAGTATAAAGTATATGTTTGTTTGTGAAAACATGATAAATGTGCGGTTGAAAATTAGCATTTTAAATGGTGCACATTAAGTGCTGTTTTTATTGGAAGGTTTAAAGTTTGTGTTGTGGTAACGAAAGACATTGAATCAGGAAAAAAAATCATATGTTGATCTGTTTGAAGTGAATGCTATGCTTTATGTTATATTTAATGTATTCTGTGTTTGTATTTTTAATTTATGGATAAAATTATTATTGTTTATTTAAATAGTGTACTGTATTTTAAGATGTCTTTATAGACATTTTGTGTTCGGTAAAAAAAGTTATTTGGTTTAGTCTTTTACATATTTATTTAATCTTAAGTTTGTAAATTACATTTTGTTATATTTATAAACGCATCTGTAGTGTGTTGACTATGATCGATCACTGGACTATAATCCAAGTCTATTTTAGATGTTAATCAATTCTGAAATTTGAGAAGTTCATAAATAGCAGCCTCATTATGATCCAAATTAAGAATTAACGGGCATTGAGAGCCATTGTAGAGAGCAACCTAATGTGCCTTTCTTTAGGATATATTGATTTTATAAATTAAATCTGCAGTTATGCTAATAGATAACAATTTATAAGAGTCATTTTTCCAAATGATTGTCGATAATGTTTTCGGCGGAATATACTAAATGGAAAACAGATTATATATTTAACAGACAACAAACAATTCTATTTATTGGTGATGAAACAAATCAACAAATGGGATAAATGGAAATCAATGAATTCAGAGACAGAGTGAATGGAGCGAGAAAGATTGACAATTAGCTGGTTGTCATGAATAAATGAATGTACCGTCTTTCAGTTGGATATATAAATCATAGGCATCTAAGAATGAAATGATTTGTAGTTTGAAGTAGAATACATGTGTTGGACGGAATTTTAAGTGCATATGGAAATTGTTTGTTTAGAGAAAAGCTTTTGCTGTGCAGCTTGGTCCACTTGTCAAGTGAATAACTGGCTTACTTGAAAAGAACATACTTTTCTCTTGTGTTGATCAAAGGTTGAAAGTAAAAGGAAGTCATGAAGGAGAAGAACAAACAACTGCCTTTGCTAATGTATAGTGACAGTTTGAAGTTCATTAAAAAGGACAATGTAATAAAGTTGTTAAGGCTGAGGCGGGATATTTGCCCTGGTGATGAGGTGGTGATTAAACCGCTCAGGTAAATGAATTACAAAATGCATTGTTTGTGGGGATTTCCCACCTTTTTAGCTCACCTTAGCACAACGTGCTCATGGTGAGCTTTTAGGGATCACCTTTTGTCCGTCATGCGTCGTCCGCTGTGCATCCTTGGTCGTCAACATTTTTGCTTGTTAACACTCTAGATACCAAATTTATTGTCTGATCTTCATTAAACTTGGTCCAAACATTTGTACAAATGATATCTTGGTCAAGTTTGAAACTGGTTTATTTGATGTAAAAAAACTAGGTCACTAGGTCAAATTAAAGAAAAAGCTTGTTAACACTAAAAGTCACATCAATTGTCCAATCTTCATGAAACTTTGTCAGAACATTTGTCCAAATAATATCTCAGCTGAGTTCGAAAATAGTTCTGGTCAGTTAAAAACATGGCTGCCAACTAGGGCGGGGCGGTTTTCCTTTTATGGCTGTAGTAAAACCTTGTTGACTCTCTTGAAGTCTCTTTTTAGTCTTCATGAAACTAATGTTCTAATGATATCTCCACTGAGTTCTAAAATGGTTCCGGTTTGTTGAAAAACATGGCCGCCAGGGGGGGGGGCAGTATTACTTATATGGCTATAGTAAAACCTTGTTAACACTCTAGAAGTCACATTTGTAGTCCAATTTTCATTTAAATTGGTCATAACATTTGTCTCAATGATAGCTCAGTTGAGTTTGATAATGGATACGGTCCGTTGAAAAATATGGCCGCCAGGGGGCTGGTCATTCTTCCTTAACAGTATCTGAGTCATATCTTGGTAGTAGAATCGATCTACCTGAACTTTTTCTGGTAAAGTTTGGCCAACCAAATGATGCTGAATCACAAAGTAGTGATATTGAAATACGTAATCCAGTTAGTACTATTTGGAAAAGTGACTTCCATTGTAAGGCATCAGCATATATCAGTATTTGACAAGAAAAGTTGAATTCAAATTTGAGTGTTGTTGTTCATATGGGGGTTCCATGTCATGTGTTGTATCAACACGAGTTTAAAGTACTTTAAATAAAGATATGTGAACCACAGCAAGGAATATCTAAAAAATAATACTGAAAATTAAAGTTGTGGATATTTGTGTTTAGCATTAATTTGTTCTGGAAATCATGTAAAAATGTGATCATGGATGATGAGGTTTTAAAAGCCATTTCTGTGAAGCCCTGTAAGTCTCAGTTGCCAGCATATGTGTCAGTTTATCAACTGTTTCTTGCTGCCAATCCACATTTGTAAACAATAAAATGCTGGAAAGTATGCGTGAGCATTCCATCAAGATTTATAGCAATGTCACAAGTCTTGTTGAAGTTGATGTTTTAAACATGCATGAGCGTTAATCATTTGTTTGTATTAGACATTGTTTGACAAAAATACTGAAAGTTTATATGATAGGAATATGAAATTTTGCAGTTGCATTATTGATCATCACAAGTCCAAAGTAAAACAAAAATGGAATATAGTGGAGTCTGTAAAAAAAACTAATCAATACAAAATGACCAACATGGTTAAAGTGTCCAAAACATTTTTGTTAAGAACCTTGCACCTTGACATTTGCTGACTTTATTTTCATGTTTATTTGCCCATTTTGTTCGGACAATATGTTCAGACTTCATTTTGATTATAAGGATCTTTATATTTTTACCCATAAGGCTTAGAGATATAGAAATGGACAGTGTCCTTGTGTGTGTCCATTATGCTCTTCTTTTGGCAACTCCATATTACATTTTGCATCTCCAAGTGCTGCAGGGTATATTGTAAAGGTTTCATGATGGAGTAATTTTGATTTACTTTTTAGCACTTCTTGCCAATAAAATTTCATATAATGCTACTGTGGGCAACTCCTCCTACATTTTACATGGCATTTTATGAGAAGTTTTTCAGAATTATCATCTCCGAGTGCTTCAGTGCATTTTTTGAAGGAGTTATTGTCATTTGTTTAAAATTTATACTTTCAGGGTCTTGTTATTGCATATTTTTCATTTTTTGTCTTACATATTATTTTGTAATCCTTACTTTACCCTTTGCACAGCAATGCACCGGTTATGAAGTACACACTGTCTGTGGAAGCTTCTTGTGAGCCTAAAAATACCCCGATATATTTGTATATTTTCAGGCTTCAATTACCACTAACCACGCCCACTAGAGATGCCCCCTCCTATACGACCCCAGGGATGTTTGGCCTCCCCCCAGTCAGCACCCAGGGGATATACTCCATGGGTAGCATTGGCAACCTGGGGTACTCAGGAGATGATGGAGAACTCAGGGTATGAAAATGTTATCCATGATTGCTTCTTTTATATGCAGAGCTGTCTAACATAATGTTTTAAAGTGTCAAAATGGCAGTTATGAAAAGAAGATAATTTTTGAAGAAGATAAATTGAAATCAGTTATTTCTTCAACATATTTCGTTTTCAATATATTTGATAGTTTTGTAATATTTCTTTTCTACATGTTTGCTGCATTTGCCGCAGTTTCCATGTCAATCCAAGAAAATGCACTAGTTGCATTCCAATCTGACCAGAACTTGATTAACAATTTGAAAAGATATATGTCTAAGTATATTTCCATATTTCCATATGATTTGTTCATGTTGCAAAATATTACCATGTAATTAAAACTTACATAGGTGGACTCATACCTATCATTAAATATGTGAGTGACAGCATGCGAAAATGTTTGTTATTTAGCCAGTGTAGCACAAGACTAGCCTGAGCAATAACACACTCTGGTCAGAAACTACTGTGTCTGCAATTAAGTCACGCATGGTTTTGTTGGCTCATTAGCGGACAGGCTAGCCCCAGACCAGACTGTGCCAATGCGCAGGCTGAAGGAGCTAAGCTGGTAATGATTAGGCATAAGACCAATTTTTGAATGTTGTGGCTCCTTTAATGTGAGGTGATCTCGTTGATTCTACACCATTTCAGACTCGGTTTGGAGCGCCAGAAGGGAGTTACTCTCAGGAGCCCATACCCAACACTGAGCCCTTGTTTACGCATGTACCCATGACAGAAACAACCACGGAACCTGGTATAATAAAGATTCCATATCAATTTTCTCAGATCTATTTACTCTGTTATGCTTGATTAATGTGAACCAATAGTATTCATATTGTTTAATTTTTGTGGATTCTCGTGGGTCCGCTCACCAACAAAATGACATGTTAAGTGAACGTCAACAGTCAAAGTTTTTATGTACAACATTTTAACATAATCCACAAATTTAAGATCAATTAAAAAAAATTTTTTACAAATCCACAAAGTTTAATATCATGAAAATAAAAATGGGGTGTGCTAAAGTTTTTTTGTTTTTTTTTTCAGATTAGCCTGTGCAGTCAGCACAGGCTAATCAGGGATGACACTTTTGGCTTTGATGAAAATTTAGTTTCAAGAAAGTTTCTTCTTAGCAAAAATCTATTTTAGCCAAAAAGTGTTGTCCCTGATTAGCCTGTGCTGACTGTACAGGCTAATCTGGGACAACACTTTACGCACATGCATCAAGCTCCCTTTTTCACAGAGCATGGCCCAAATATAATTTTTGTATTTGTTTCATTATGTTTAAATAAAATACAAAGAGATACGAAAATCTAGATAGACAGTGAAACATATCTTATCAGGTTGATTTAAAGAAATGTTTGAAAATTTAACTTCATAAGACCATCATAGCAAACTAATTTGAGCCTTGTTCTTGGAAACACTAGCTTAATGCATGTGCATGAAGTGTTTTCCACAAAATCAGGGACGACACTTACTGCCTTCTTGGTATTTTTCTTTTAAATGAAGACTTTATTTAAACGCAAAATATCATTAAAGCAGAAAGGGTCGTCCCTGATAAGCCTGTGCGAACTGCACAGACTAAGCTTGGACGACTTTTTACGCACATGCATTAAACTCCCTTTCACAGAGCATGGCCCATATATAATTACAAGCATTTCTACAAATGAAACAGTTTTCAGTGACTTAAACATCATATAATTTTATAGGACCTGATGATCTTTAAAAGGTCATTGAGTTATTGTGTTAGGACCGGGGCTTTAAAAATCTTATTTTAACATTGAACAACAAAAATATTTTTATGAAGTTAAATTTAAAAGTGCCAATTACATAGTGGGGGTATAAAATCCATATGTATGTAAATCAACCATCGTTTTTATGTTTTTGTTCATTTTTTTTTTGTTTAGTGTTAAAAACAACTTTACCATTTAATTGAGCAAATGTTTGTTTAAATACTTACTGGTCAACTGTCTAGCGTTGGGCATGTATTTACTTAATACACTCCTTTTAAATCTTGTGTGATTTATAAAAATAAAAATTTGAATACATTTACAGTATACATTTAAAATTTTAATAAGAATGTCTACCAATTTCAATTTTGAATTTAAATATTTTAATACTTCTTTCTCAATCAAACAGTTTGTATGATAAATGCGTTTAAAACATAACAATGGTATGCATATAGATTGATGGTATAACCACATTGTGTGAGACGTATTGCTACTTTTTTTTTCAAATCCATGAGAAACACCTATTATTCCAAACGCAGTGAAAGAACTTCGCATCCAGATTATAAACATTTGTATTGATTTATTAACTATAAATGATCTGATTGTTTGTTCACAGTTTGATAATTGTACACCTAGGTGTTAAAATCCATGCCTTTAAGTTTTATTTTAGATTTTCTAAATTTTGTTGACAGTATAAGTAAACAATTCAAAGCAAGTGACCACATGTCAACAAAATTGTGTGTGCCATTTAAATATAAAGGTTATTTTGAACATACCAGTCTAGAGACCACCAGAAATGGGTATACAATGAATTGAATGAAATTAATTTGAAAAAAAAATCAATGCTGTGTAATATTTTTATTTAATGATAATGTTTCAAGTCTGTTCAGTGTTTGGAAGTTAATTGGAAGATATCAAAATCAAAGAAGTAATACTCGAAAAGGACTGGGACTTAAGTTATATTGTAACCTTCATAATAGTAAAATATTCTTTTTTTTCTGGATAAATTCTAAATATACATTAACATAATTCATTATAAACTTATAATGTCTGTGAATGTCTTCACTATTTTTAACAAACAATTTTATAATGGTTAATGTGATGTAATGCTGTGTGTACCTTCAAAATATGTATTCATTGATAAATTAAGCACCATAAAGCCTTACCCAATACAATTGCTTAAAATGTCATCTGTAATTAATGCTACATAATTTTTTATTGGAGAAAATATACAACTTTATGGTGCTGATGATGCACAAAATCTTACTTGATAAGTTGCTGATAATATTTTTAATACTATTTTTTTCTTATTCCCGGCCGTTGTTATTCATGATTCCCAGCCGTTTAGCTCAGTTAAATGGTTGGCACATTTGCAACTTCAGACAGGAATATGACAAACTAACTTATACATGGGGCAGGAAAAGTGGACTTTTGTTAGGATTTCATATACAATAAATATGTACGAGGGCCATTTCATAAACCTTCAGCACCTCTTGCTGAGGAGATTCACAAAAAGAACCTGCTCTTAAGATGCACATTTAGATTAACAAAAACTAGTCATACGCCAACTTGTTGGCTTTGCTTGTAAAAAAATATTTATGCCTAGCTCTGCCAAAGCAGTATTTATGCATGTGCATAAAGTGTCCTAGATGAACCATAGCCATCTGCACAGGCTTATCAGTAACGACACTTTCCGCCTAGTATACTTAATTGTAAGAAGATATTTCCTTTGAAGAAATAATACCAAAAAGCAGAGAGTGTGGTCCCTGTACAGACTTCACAGCCTATCTGGGATGACACCTGTTTCCCAGGGTGAGGCTCTATATGGATTACTCAGTTTTGCTGATATTGGTTACCAGAGCAAACATCATTGTCCCCCGTTGGATCATTTCAGTGATGGCAGACTACCACAGTGGTACCCGCTACACATATGAGACCACTCCCAGTGTGAATCGTCTGCAGTTGGAGACCCCACCCCGCCCCTCCCCTCGGGCCATCGGACCAATCTCACGGGCCAAGTCTGCACCAGGTACCATCTCTGCTTTAAAAATCATATTTGAGCTGTTGGAAAACAGGGTTAAGTGCTTGTGCATAAAGTGTTGTCCCAGATTATCCTATGCAGTCCACACAGGCTAATAAAGGATGACACTTTTCCTCTTTTATGCTATATTTTGTTAAAGGAAGTCTCTTCTTAGCAAAAATTCAGTAAAGGCTTAAAATGTTATCCTGATTAGCCTGTGCAGACTGCACAGGCTAATCTGTGATGACACTTTACCCACATGCATTAGAACATGTTTTTCCAGAGGAGGATCATTTATATTTTGCTTTGTTTGGTAACATTTTAAATTAAGCTGGACTCTTAAGTGTTTCAGAACAATTTCTGTCACAAATGACAGTGTCACCATTGTGTATGTATTTGAAGTTAATGAGGTACTTTTGTGACTGAAACTGCATTATATGAGGACCCAGAGTTTATCTCAGCTCCCATCGTACTTAACTTGCTAGACTCTAGAAAGGTATGTTGACCACAAACCAAGCCCACAGGCAGCCCGGAGCAGGGGTTTAAACACTTTTTGCCTTGTTGAGAAGTGCGTGAACCAACGACTGAGATAACATGAGATCCAAGTGTCACCATTTGTGTGCATAGTTTTCTTATTTGCAATTATAATTGTTATCCCCCTTATTTTGGGGCAGGGGCATATAAAATTACTCATGCCTTTCTGTCCATTCGTCTGTTGATTAATAGAGACAAACACATAGGTACTCTGAAGTCTCAAAAAGTCCCATAAGCATAGATTTTTGAAAATAAATATTCAATGAGTAAATTGGTTTCGTATGGTTTTAAAACAGCTTTAGAGTTTAAAATCTACTCGTCACTTAAGAATTCTTTGGTGTGGAAATGGGTCCATTCGCTTGTTTAAGAGCTGTAAAGCAGTTGCTTCTTGAGTGTTGAAAATTTACATAGAGGATATTTGTTGGATTCTGTGGATTATCGATTTTAATTACCTAGTGATCATAGAAAATATAGATTTTTTATGATCGAGAGTGAATTTAAATCGATAATCCACCGAATCCAACAAATTTTCTTTTTATTTTATGCTTATTTTCACAGTTTATATACATTGTTCAAGAGTTTAGCTAAAGAATTTTGCTGGGATAATGACATCATTTCGTCAAAATAATGACGTCATTTCACAGTAAACGGTGAAAATTATTGATAATTTTCACTGATTATTTTCACTGTTTGAAACAGTGAAATTATCACTTTTAACTCACTGATATTTCTCTATAAACCACCGGAAAGCATAAAATAAAAATATATTAACCACTATGATAATGACTACCCTTGGTTTCTTTTTTTAACTTGGCAGGAGTAATGGCTCTTTGTTTTAGAAAACAACAAAATATTTATTACCTCTTTGGCATTGGTATGATGATTATTATGACAATAATAATGAGGGCATTTTTAATAACTGTGTGGCTGATAGTGAAAGCAATAATAATTTATAAGACAATAATGTCAACCTGGCCTTATTTCTGTTCCAGTGAGGCCTGGATCTCAAGTCCAAGTAGTTCCCACCAATCTGGGTCAGGGCAAGGACTATTTTGATGAGATGTTCCGTGACCTGACCCGTGAGACCCTGTACACCCAGGCCCACCCCAAGAGCAGCCCGCTGGAGCGCCCGCCCAGTGCCCCCCGGGAGAGATCCGGTAGCGCTGTTAGGGATCAGACACTGAACAGGCCAACAGAGAGGTGGGTATTGAAACCTTTCAGTGCATTAAAGCCAACAGATATTGAGCTTTATGACAGGTTCATAGATTAATTTTACTGGAGCACTCTAACTAATGGCTTACACAACATGTGCCGTTAGATTTTATGAGAAAACTCAAATGTCTCCTCTACAAAGAGTATGTAAAGATCTGGATGAAAAAACATGTTCAAAATGTTTCTTTCTAACCCTTTAAAGTGTCATTGTGGATAAAGAGTATATAATTATAATGAGGTGAATACCTTCAGAGATCCAAATGGTTCAACATTTGCTTTACCTTTATGTGGGAAAAATTCTCTTCCAATCTGTTTAAATCAATTATGGTCAAAGTTGAGCCCATTTTGGTACAGTTTGAGATTTATTGTTGAGCCCATATGAGATCCACATACAATCTGGTTTCACAAGGGTCTACATTGGTAGCCTACATGACTCTCATATATAAACCTTTAAGGTTCCCATATACTAGTAAGTTCAATGTGGCATTGCTTGCTGGTAATAAGCCTATGTTGACTTATCTCAAGCATGGAGACTATTTTTCCCGCAACGAGGATAATGGTAATGCTCATGCCCTCAGGTCTGACACATTTGTGAAGGAGACAGAGAGCTCCCCGAGCCCTCAGCCAGAGCGGCCTCAGAGTCGGGTCTCTGACCACGTGGAGGAACCACGCCCGCCACGGTCCAGCGAACGCCCGCACAGCTCTGTCTTTCATGACTACACAACCTCCACATCCAGGTGAGAACAGGGAATAGTGGAGTCGCGTTCTGGGAAAACTGGGCTTAATGCATGTGCGTAAAGTGTTTTCCCAAGTAAGCCTGTGCAGTCTGCACAGGCTTATAAGTGACAACACTTTCTGCTTTTATGGTATTTTGCGTGTAACATTAAGATCCAACATGTATGCCTAATTTAAAATATGAGCCTTGTGAAAAGTGGGCTCAATACTTGTGCATAAAGTGTCGTCCCAGATAAGCCCATGCAGTCCAAACAGGCATATCAGGGACGACATTATCCATTTTTATGTAAACTGTACAGGCTGATCTGGGACAACACGTTACGCACATGCATTAAGACCAGTTTTCCCAGAATTAGGCTTAGTGAAAAATAAGCTCGCATGCAATCATCACAAATTAAGACTCTGTCTAAATATTTTTACAATTATATCTTGGCCCATTTTGAAAAAAGAGTAAGGTCCTTTTCTAACTCCACATTTCTGTATACAGCAATTTAACAACATTTGGAATTTAAGTGCATTTTAGTTAAAATATTCACCACTTTACTGTCTGGAGATTTTATCCACTTAAAAATGTCACACGATAAATTTTCTTTGCTTTAAACAATTAATGTTAAATTTCATTGTACATGGTTTTACACATCAACTTATAAACCTACTTAGAGATTACATCTTAATTGTTATGTAATCATATGGCTTAATCCTGTAGAACTATGGTCTCAAGGTTTAAACACAGGATATAATAACAGTATCAACAAATGGTGTGGTTTTTTTAAAGACCTGAAATTTTAGTTTATCATAGAACCAAAAGGCCCAAAAATCTGCCCATCCATTCTTCTTCTTGAAGGCTAAAAAAGCTCCATTTCAAGTATTGATGGCAATGGGAAGAAAGCCAGGTTATAATTTTAGACATGCACAAGAAACTTACTAAATTGTGTGTGCCATATGAAGAGCTTGTGATTCGTTTTAGTGTTTTTATGCCCCCTTTGGAAGAAAAGGGGGTATATAGTTTTTGCACTGTCCCTCAGTCTGTCTGTCTGTCAGTCTGTCACACTTTTCGTGTCCGCTCTCTAATTCAAATAGTTTTCATCCGATCTTTACCAAACTTAGTCAGCAGTTGTATCTAGACAATATCTAGGTCAAGTTCCAATATGGGTCATGCCGGGTCAAAAATTAGGTCACGGGGTCACCTAGTGCATATCAAGGATTTAGCATGGTGTCCGCTCTCTAATTGAAGTAGTTTCCTTCTGATCTTTACCAAACTTGGTCAGAAGTTGTATCAAAACAATATCTAGGTCAACTTTGAATATGGGTCATGCCGGGTCAAAAACTAGGTCACGGGGTCACTTCGTGCATTTCAAGGATTTAGCATGGTGTCCGCTCTCTAGTTTATGTGGCTTTCTGATTTACTTTGATATTCTAAGACATTTTTATGCCCCCGAAGGAGGGCATATAGTGATCGGACTGTCCGTCCGTCTGTCCGTCACACTTTGCATTTAGATTTCGAAAAATGCTCATGACTTCTATGTCACTTCAGATAGCAATTTCATATTTGGCATGCATGTGTATATGGACAAGGCCTTTCCATGCGCACACAAATTTTGAACCCTGTGACCTTGACCTTGAACTTTGGGTCCGCGTTTAGGTTTTGAAATCTGCGTTTAGGTTTCGAAAAAAGCTCATAACTTCTACCAAGCGTTTATAGGGGGCATAAGTCATCCTATGGTGACAGCTCTTGTTTTAGTTGAATTATTATCAGTTATGAAACAATGTGTACTGTTTATAGCAAGTTATGGATGTGCTTTGTTTACAGTGGCGCAGATGAGTTTTGGACAAGGTACACATTGAATTCAAATCTATTTTGTGATTGGAAATGTTTTACCATTGTTTGACCTATTCCTTTTTTACCATTTCC
This sequence comes from Dreissena polymorpha, assembly GCF_020536995.1. NCBI lineage: Eukaryota > Metazoa > Mollusca > Bivalvia > Myida > Dreissenidae > Dreissena > Dreissena polymorpha. The sequence goes on along the minus strand of NC_068355.1, from coordinate 136,405,399 downwards.
TTTTTCACAGAGCCCATGTTTGCTTGCTGATCTTTTATCATCAACTTAAATTGTAGATATCATACATTTTAATAATTGATATCACAGTATATATGTTTGGTAGACACGTATGTAACTTATATCTTTATTTATGCAATATTCCTTTTAATGAAGATCATGAGCATCAAAATAACCATTTATCATTATCATCACAACATCATCATCAAAATATTAATATCATGATCATTATCATCAGCTTCCACTATCACTTTAGAAAAAAACTATTTTTGCTGTTGTAAATATCAACATCTGCAACTTTATCATCTGTAATATCATCATTAGCTGCACAATCATTTACCACCACCATGATCATCACCACCATCAACATCATCATCACCATCATCGTCACCATAATAATCACCTTCATAACCCTTAATAATTATCGTCTTTATGTACATGCAATCAACATCAGATGTTTTACTTTTTCGGCGTAGCTGTTTAACGTCACTTTTGACCTTAGATGACCTTTAGGTTACATTCATAAAAATGCCCGCGGCTACCCACGAATGAATACACTTCATTAAGTCCATTGGCTGATTTGAGAATACCACCAGGACATCGGAAACATGGCCGCGTCTTTCTAACACTGTTTAACTACGTGTTCAGCATGAAACAATTTTATCTCTTATGAAAAGGCATGATAGATAGAACAGTTTTACACTCAACTCTTCACATCAATACAATTTGTGCATAGATTCTACACCTTCGTCATTTCGCGGTTAGTGTCTGTGAATGTCAGAGTTTATACACAGGTCATCTCTGCGTTATAAAGACGCTATAGCGTGAACTAGGTGAACTTGAATTTTCTTTAGACCAGAAAGATGTTTAATTAAGATAGCCAGCGATATAATTATGGTATATCAATAATAGATTCTTAATGTGTTTTCAACAATACCAAATATTATATGTAATTAATTTAACAAGAATTATTCCACCATATTGACTAATGTATTAAGCATGAGCGCGATGATTCTCAATACTGTTAATACTCAAATCAAATAGCAATGCCCGACAAACCACTAAAACAGGTCTGTTCAAAGACCGAGCGTATAAATATCCAAATTATGTACAGATACTTCATGTGTGGCCGGTTGACTCATATGTTTTAATTTCACTTCCATTATTCTTTTGGTTTTCTGTTTTGTATCTATAGGTTTATGACCAGCAATATGTAATAATGTAAAATAAGCCGCAAAAACTCCGCGTAACATCCCGTACTGCGTGTGATGCAGCTAAGAACTGCACATAAAAAGACATTCGCTATCCTTGATCTAATTAATTGAACACTTTACCTTTCATAAACTCCAACCGCAATCAACGCCGTATATCTTTTTAAAGATATTTCTTGTTTAAGATTAAATATCTTACTTAATACTAGCTTCATTCCAACTAGACAATCTTAGACAAAGCTAGTGATGTTGCTGAGTTATGTTTTTGTTTATTTCAGTGCATGTGTAACCAATTTTGTATTGCCCAGACATTCATGGTCCCAGAGTGATACTAAATACATGTTATCATATTTATCTTAGGTGTTCCTTGTAATGCTCTAATAAAATTAATGAGCCATGCTCTGTGAAAAAGGGGCTTAATGCATGTGCATTAAGTGGCGTCCCAGATTAGCCTGTGCAATCTGCACAGGCTAATCATGGACGACACTTTCCGTTTTATGGTAATGTTGGTTTACAGAAAGTCTCATCTTAGCAAAAATCCAGTTTAGGTGGAAAGTGTCATCTCTGATTAGCCTGTGCAGACTGCACAGGCTAATCTGTGATGACACTTTACATACATGCATTAAACCCCCTTTTCACAGAGTGCAGCTCAAATACTAAATATTTTAAGTATGATTTGTGGTTATTGCTGGTTTTGTTTACTCTGAGTCACATTGATTGGTGGGGATTATAGGAAAGTCCATGGTTCATCTGTTCGTCCATCACATTGTTGTGTCTGCACTACAGCTGCTGTAATATTTGAAGTATTTCCTAACAATTGGCTCAACTATTTATATCACTGATACCATGGGCAGAAAGCATATCAGGCCTATTTGCTTGTGTTATTTATCAGATAGTTTAATTACAATAATTAAGTTTTTCTTTTAACATACCATGTGACCAGATTTTAATCTTTGATGACGCTGGTTTCCTTTACATGTATTAATTTTCCTGTGTTCAGTGACCCACGAACCTAGGCCCTGCTGTGTCTTCTTCATTGTACTTATTCGCAATGATTTTTGTGTTCAATGTTTTGTTTGAAGTCTAATATAAAGCATACATACAATAGTAATGTGAAGATCTGAAACTCTGTTTTTGTGGCTTCATGGATGTATGACTTACATCCTTTTTAAAGTCAATTAGAGAGTTTCCATACTAACTAATTGGTAATTAATAGATGGATGTGGGATAGCCACAATAAGTGTGAACTGCTCCCCTCCCATTTTCAAAGCATAAATTACCCTAAATCTTTTTAGCTCACCTGATTGCTCAGGTGAGCTTTTGTGACCGGTCTTTGTCCGTCGTATGTCCGCCAGTCCGTCCATAAACATTTGATCATAAACACTCTAGAGGCCACATTTCTTGTCCCATCTTCATGAAATGTGGTCTTAAGCTTTGTCCCAATGAAATCTCGGCCAAGTTCGAAACTGGGTTGTGCCGGGTAAAAAACTTGGTCACTAGGTCAAAAAAAAGAAAGACCTTGTAAACACTGTAGAAGTCACATTTCATGCCCAATCTTCATGTTTGTCTTATTGATATCTTGGTTCAGTTCAAAAGTGGTTCCGATCAGTAGAAAAACATGGCCGCCAATGGGCGGGGCAGTTTTCCTTATTTTGCTATAGAGAAACCTTGTAAACCCTTTAGAAGTCACAATTTTTGCCCAATCATCATGAAAGTTGGTCAAAACATTGGTTCAATTGATGTCTCGGACGAGTTCGAAAATGGTCGAGATTGGTGAAAAAACATGGCCGCCAGTGGGCGGGGCATTTTTCTCTATATGTATATAGTAGCAGTTTTCCCTATTTGGCTATAGAGAAACCTTGTAAACACTCTAGAAGTCACAATTTTTGCCCAATCATCATGAAAGTTGTTCAAAACATTGGTTTTATTGATATCTCGGACGAGTTTGAAAAATGGTTGGGATCAGTGAAAAAACATGGCCGCCAGTGGGCGGGGCATATTTCTCTATATGTATATAGTGAAAACATGTGAACACAGTAGAAGTCACATTTTTGGCCCAATTTTCATGAAATTTGCTCAGAACATTTGTTTCCTTGATACGAGAGTTGAGTTCAAAAATGGTTCCGGTCAGTTGAATAACATGGCTGCTTGGAGGGGGGCAGTTTTCTCATTATGCCCCCCCCCTTTTGAAGAAGAGGGGGTATATTGTTTTGCTCATGTCGGTCCGTCCGTCCACCAGATGGTTTCCAGATGATAACTCAGGAGCGCTTATGCCAAGGATCATGAAACTTCATAGGTACATTGATTATGACTCGCAGATGACCCCTATTGATTTTCAGGTCACTAGGTCAAAGGTCAAGGTCACGATGACCCGAAATAGTAAAATGGTTTCCGGATGATAACTCAAGAACGCTTATGCTTAGGATCATGAAACATCAAGATACATTGATCATGACTGGCAGATGACCCGTATTGATTTTCAGGTCACTAGGTCAAAGGTCAAGGTCACAGTGACCCAAAGCAGAAAAATGGTATCCGGATGATAACTCAAGAACGCTTATGCCTAGGATCATGAAACTTCATAGATACATTGATCATGACTCGCAGATAACCCCTATTGATTTTCAGGTCACTGGGTTAAAGGTCAAGGTCACGATGACCCGAAATAGTAAAATGGTTTCTGGATGATAACTCAAGAGCGCTTAGGCCTAGGATCATGAAACTTCATAGGTACATTGATCATGATTTGAAGATGACTTCTATTGATTTTCAGGTCACTAGGTCTAAGGTCAAGGTCACGGTGACCTGAAAAAGTAAAATGGTTTCTGGATGATAACTCAAGAACGCTTATGCCTAGGATCATGAAACTTCAAATGTACAATGATCATGACTCACAGATGACCCCTATTGATTTTCAGGTCACTAGGTCAAAGGTCAAGGTCACGGTGACCTGAAATAGTAAAATGGGTTCTGGATGATAACTCAAGAACGCTAATGCCTAGGATCATGAAACTTCATAGGTACAATGATCATGACTCGCAGATGACCCCTATTGATTTTCAGGTCACTAGGTCAAAGGTCAAGGTCACGATGACCTGAAATAGTAAGATGGTTTCTGGATGATAACTCAAGAACGCTTATGCCTAGGTTCATACAACTTCATAGGTATATTGACCATGACTCGCAGATGACCTCTATTGATTATCAGGTAACTAAATCAAAGGTCAAGGTCACAGTGCCTCAATCGTATTCACACAATGGCTGTCAAGGTCACGGTGACTCAACTTAGAAAAATGGTTTCCGGATGATAACTCAAGAATGCTTACGCCTAGGATCATGAAACTTCATAGGTACATTGATCATGACTCGCAGATGAAATATTTATGAAACTTGACCAGGATGTTTGTCTGGACAATATATAGGTCAAGTTTGACATTTGGTAAAGATTGAATGAACCGACTCCTCTCAGGTGAGCAAACTAGGGCCATCTTGGCCCTCTTGTTTTTTTTTGCAAACAACGTTTGTGTGGATTTTCCTGTCAAATATTTTAATCACATGATTTTTTATTAGCGATTATAATTAACAGGCTAAGAGGCATCAGTTGTAGTGCTGCAAACACACTTTAGTTTGGACATACAGATTGTACCTTTTCAAAATTCATCAGACTTGATATGTTTGATATGTTTGATATGTTTGTATCGTCAATTAATTTGTACAATGTTAGTCGTTATATTTTCTTGATCCTGAAAAAAAAAGAAATTGTTTTCTTTAGTTTATTGTGGACAGAAAGAAATTTAATTTATAAAAATAATACTCTACATCATTGCATATCTCTTTATTATTTGTTTATGGAATAAGTCTATGATTTTTGCACAGAGTGAATTCAAACATGTCTAAAGCATGATTGAATAACAGATCCACTTATAATTCTTATCAATAGATCTCTAGATTATCAGATTGTCTCTAAATATGTCCTGTAAAACCCCTTTAAAACTTGGCTTGTCCCTCATATCTGGTCATGTTTAGATTACCGGCTTTGCCACCAGAACACAGTCTACAAGATCAATGGCTACTGAATAGAGCCTAGATACTATTGTCTAAATGTGCCATTCAATAGGCTTTATCCAGGATTATGTACAGAGAATTAAACCTAAATTTGATATTAAATAAACCTTTTGTTGCACAGATTTGTATATTAGTGGATCATTTGCTTTTGAGAAAGTGATTGTTTCTTTTATTGTGTTTGTAAAGCAGTGGATAGGTGTTCATAAAGGATATACTGGATAGTTTGTTAAGAGAATTTACATTTAAATTGAACAAAACTATGCAAACATATTAGATCTACAATGTAGTATGCAGTTTAAATTATAATTGGTGCTTTTTTTGGACATAAACAACAGTATAACCCAGCTGTTCTATAAACATTTGAACATCAGAGATTAAAGATAGCTACTTACTTTTCATTTTTGCGAAGTAAAAGTTCTATTTTGTTATTATTTGCCAAAACAAGAGTGTTAATAAAACTTTTGCTGCAAATAAGGACTTACTTGACTACTGGAGGGCTGTACTTGATATTGAGCAATATATCTTGATTGATGTGAGATTACAGTATTGAGATTCTTATCTTGAAAATGGGCTCAAGTTGCAATGCCTAATGCGTTCGCAATGATCATACATGTACCTTCGAAAATCTGCGACCACATTTTGCTGAAATAACTTGCCAATAAAAAAAGAGTATTACATGTGTATGATCCAATTTTAAAGCAAGACTTTATAATATACCAAAGAAGACAGTGAAAGAGAAAATTTATTCAATTAATTGGAATAATTATATATAAAAAACTACACAAGAATCATCAATAATAATTTTAATTGGGAAATATGGAATTTATGTGCACATTATTATAAAATCTGAAAGTATTATAAAATCTGCACATTCGTGTTCAATATAACATTTTCTATTGTTGCTGGTAGGCAGCAGTGACACTGTGTGACATAATTGTTTGCAAAAGTTACTAGTTGTTGGATACATACTAATACGTCATTATGGGTTTTGCTGGCAGTGCAACGGGGGACGTGAAGATTCTAGAGGTGAACCAGGATGGAAAGTTTGTTCGGCTCTTCAACGATGGAAGTCAGGTAATAAAATGATTTGATTACCACATATAAATCTGTCAATCAAATCACATAGGGTCAGGTGTTTGATCATGCAATTTTGACCTGAGTTACTCGCAGACTGATCTGGTTTTATGCTGTTTGCACACAGCCATGTTCACTTTGCCTTTGAGTGGGAAAGGGTTAAATAAAATATTTTCTACAGAGAGTTCTCTCTGTATATAAAACCATGATTTATCTACTAGTCTGCCAATTGTTTGGCCTATAGTAAAGCGTTGGTATATACCGTCCTTGGAAACTTCTGTTGTCCACTAATTCCATGGTATTAGCACACAGTTTTGAAGCGGTTTAGTTCTTTTCACAACTGGAAGCATTTAGTTTGAGAACTGCTTAAGCATGAATAGCTTAAATAGTGCAATCAATTAAACAAACTGATCCAGGTCCAGATGATAAGGTGGAAAAGGTATACATCAATAAACTTGGCTGACTGGTATGTTTGTATTAATTGCTTTGAAAGTTATAATTGGAGGAATTTAGTTGTTTCAGTGGCATGTTTATTCACGATTGTGTAGACATCACACTAGGGGCTGTGTTATATTAAAAGTGTTAATCCTTATTTAAGTTTCATTTTTTTGGCAAAATTTAAAACACCAATATTTCAAAGTTCTATATGTCACTAAATATGTATATAACCCAAGCAAGTGTTAAACTGTTACAATGATGTAAAAGTTACTTTATTATGACTTAGGCTACAGAAAATCAAATATCATTAAAGCATTATATTGCAAATTTGAAATGAGAAGTACAGTCAGTATACTTTAATGGTGTTTAAAATGAACAAAATAATGTTGTCTATAAAGAACACAGTATATTTAAAAAATTGTATCAGCATTGCTCTGGAAAAATGGGGTTTGGTTTAATGCATGTGCATAAAGTTACATCCTATATCAGCCTGTGCAGACCGTTTTTTTTCTAAGAAGAGACTTCTTTTGGACGAAAAATACAATTTAAGTGGAAATTCTTGTCCCTGATTAGCCAGTGTGGACTGCAAGGCTGCACTGAGGTGACACTTAATGCACAGTCATTAAAGTCCTTGTGTGGATTGCAAGGCTGCACTGAGATGTCACTTACCGCACATGCATTAAAGTGTGGACTGCAAGGCTGCACTGAGATGATGACAGTTAACACACATGCATTAAAGTCCTTGTGTGGACTGCAAGGCTGCACTGAGATGACACTTAACGCACATGCATTAAAGTCCTTGTGTGGACTGCAAGGCTGCACTGAGATGACACTTAACGCACATGCATTAAAGTGTGGACTGCAAGGCTGCACTGAGATGACACTTAACGCACATGCATTAAAGTGTGGACTGCAAGGCTGCACTGAGATGACACTTAACGCACATGCATTAAAGTGTGGACTGCAAGGCTGCACTGAGATGACACTTAACGCACATGCATTAAAGTGTGGACTGCAAGGCTGCACTGAGATGACACTTAACGCACATGCATTAAAGTGTGGACTGCAAGGCTGCACTGAGATGACACTTAACGCACATGCATTAAAGTGTGGACTGCAAGGCTGCACTGAGATGACACTTAACGCACATGCATTAAAGTCCTTGTGTGGACTGCAAGGCTGCACTGAGATGACACTTAACGCACATGCATTAAAGTGTGGACTGCAAGGCTGCACTGAGATGACACTTAACGCACATGCATTAAAGTGTGGACTGCAAGGCTGCACTGAGATGACACTTAACGCACATGCATTAAAGTGTGGACTGCAAGGCTGCACTGAGATGACACTTAACGCACATGCATTAAAGTGTGGACTGCAAGGCTGCACTGAGATGACACTTAACGCACATGCATTAAAGTCCTTGTGTGGACTGCAAGGCTGCACTGAGATGACACTTAAAGCACATGCATTAAAGTCTTTGGTCTCAGAGCAAGGCTCATTTAAAGAATAATAAATATTTCCATGTGACTTTAAACCAATATAATGACAGATGTTTATTTGTCAAAGTGAACAAAAAACAATGCTATAATTGATCTCTGTAAACAAAATAATATTGTTATCAAGCTGCATAATAAGTCATGTCACTCTATGAAAGTATTCATGTTTGATTGCCCCTCCCACTTTCCCAGGAGATTGAGTTCGGAGGCTACATGATTCAGCAGAACGTCGGAGGACATCCAGTGGCAGTGTTCCGGTTCCCACCGCGCACAAAGTTCCCGGAGGAGTCTACAATCACTGTGTGGTCCGGTTCCCAGGACCCTGTGGAGCATCAGCCGCCCCGGGACTTTGTGTGGCGGGAACAGCACAAGTGGGGTACTGGACCGGAGTGTACCACTATCCTGTGTAAACCAAATGGACAGGTACAAGTCTTGATTTTGTTCTTGTATTGCATGCAGTTTGGTGAGGCATTACTGATTATACGGGTTCTTGAAATACCAGTTTAGTTTGTGTTTTTATAATCTTGGTATTCATAGTTTAATGCAAGTGAATACTGAAATACTTAATCTATTATATCTTTGTCTTGCTCTGGGAAAACGGGCTTAATGCTTGCGCGTAAAGTGTTGTTCCAGAATAGCCTGTGCAGTCCGCACCTTCTAATCAGGTACGACAATTTCCTCCCTAAACTGGATTTTCAACACTGCACATGTGCATTATACCCTTTTTCCTGGATCAAGGCTCATGTTTAGTTATGTGTTTATATATTCATATATATATAAGCTGTGCTCTGTGATAAAGGGGTTTGATGCATGTGCGTAAAGTTTCCTCCCAGATTAGCCTGTGCTAATTAGCACTGATTAGCCTGTGCTAATTAGCACAGGCTTATCACGGACACCACTTTCAGCCTAAACTAGATTTTCGCTAAGAAGAGACTTTCTTTAAACAGAAAATATCATAAAAGTGGAAAGTGTCGTCCCTGATTAGCCTGTTCGGACTGCACAAGCAAATCTTTGACGACACTTTACGCACATGCAATTAACTGCCTTTTTACAGAGCAGGGCTCATATATATGTACATAAAGTCATGTTACAGAAGACCTAAAGAAGGCTGTTATTGTTTCACTGAAACTGAAGCATTAAAATCACACAGTCAGTTAACTATTTAAAGTAATTTAGGCGAATAATTTGGTGCCTTTACAGGTAATGGCTGTCTTTATGGACACCAAATGTTGATTTAAATGCGCCTCGTTCCGGGACAATTTTTCTTAATTCATCTGTGTAAAGTGTTGTCTCAGGACAGCCTGTGCAGTCTGTCAGACACTTCCCTCTTTTATGGTATTAAAAAAAAGGATTTTCTAAGCAAAAATCCAGTTAAGGCAGAAAGTGTCGTCCCTGATTAGCCTGTGCGATTGCACATGCTGATCTGGGACAAGATTTTGTGCGCACATGAATTTAGCCCAGTTTTCCCAGAAAGCACCTTAAATGTGTATGTCTGTGAACAGGCGGTAGCTTGGATGACTGCCGCCCACAGGTTTACAAAGAACCCGTACGAGGACAGTGGGAAGGGCTCGCCTATGGAGGAAGTACAAAGTAAGCTCCTTTGAATACTTTTTTATGGCCTGAAAACGGTTTATTGCAAAGTTTTTTGATAATGCTGGAATTTTAAATATCTACTATGAAGTTGTTATAAAATGAAAAATTACAGGACTCTTATTAAATGACACCATCACACAACTTCCCAAACCCTTAAAAAATTTAGAGACTCTTGCGCCTTTATCAATACGTACTTGGTATTAATATATGGTTTAGTTCATTATTGATTCATATCTCCCACTGTGGCTGATAGTTGAAGGGTTTTTGTGGCTGATTTTTTAGCTCGGCTGTTTTCGGAGAAAACCCCAGGTATTGTCATAGCCAGCTTGTCGTCCGCCGTCAGCCGTAGGCGTCGTGCTAAAACCTTAACATTGGCTCTAAAATCAAAGTGCTTCCACCTACAGCTTTGAAACTTCATATGTACATGCACCTTGATAAGTTCTACACACCGCACCCTTTTTTGGGTCACTAGGTCAAAGGTCAAAGTCGCTGTGACCTTTAATATAAAATTTTAACATAGCCTCTACAATAAAAGTGTTTCCACCTACAACTTTTAAACTTCATATGTACATTCACCTTCCTCATTTCTACACGCCACACCCATTTTTAGCTTGGCTGTCTAAAATCAAAGTGGTGCTTCCACCTAAAACTTTGAAACTTCATATGTAGATGCACCTTGATGAGTTCTACACGCCACACCCATTTTTGGGTCACTAGGTCAAAGGTCAAGGTCACTCTGACCTCTAATATAAAACTTTAACGTAAACCTTTACATTCGCTCTAAAATCAACGTGCTTCCACCTACAGCTTTGAAACTTCATATGTACATGCACCTTGATGAGTTCTACATGCCACACACATTTTTGGGTCACTAGGTCAAAGGTCAAAGTCGCTGTGACCTTTAATATAAAATTTTAACATAGCCTCTACAATAAAAGTGCTTCCACCTACAACTTTTAAACTTCATATGTACATTCACCTTCCTAATTTCTACACGCCACACCCATTTTTAGCTTGGCTGTTTTCGGAAAAACCCGAGGTATTGTTATAGCCAGCTCCACGTCCGCGGTCCGCCGTCAGCCATCCGCCGTAGGGGCCGTGCTAAAACCTTAACATTGGCTCTAAAATCAAAGTACTTCCACCTACAACTTTGAAACTAAATAAGTAGATGCATCTTGATGAGTTCTACACGCCACATCCAATTTTGGGTCACTAGGTCAAAGGTCAAGGTCACCATAACCTCTAAAAAAAAAAAAAAAAAAAATATGACAAGCTTTTTCACAGCTGAGCGTTGGCACCCGTTAAGCGGTGCTCTTGTTTTAAATTTTGTAATCAATTTTTAGCTATTATACGGTTTTTGAGCACTTCAAATGAATATCTTATGTGGTGGCAGATTTTTGAAATGTTGTCTGCAATGCTTCAGTTCTAGAGACGGCACCTACTCAAGGCGGACAGGAAGTGCTCACAGAAATGAACGTGAATCTGAACGAGCCGAAACCGGAGGCGGTCTACCTTAGGAGGTAGGAATCCTTTGGTAGATGGCACAGCAAACTGCCCACTTCCCAATCTATGCTACTATTAAGTCCTCTTTGCTATGCTTACTAAGATGTTTAAATCTTGACCGATAAGCCAAAATTATTCTTGATGTTGTAATTGTGCCTTCACTTTTGTGTTTACATTAAATCAAAATATATTTGTCTATATGTTTAAATCCCGAAGAAGATGTGCTGACGTTCTATAAAATTAATGTGACAAGTTTTTTTTAGGCTGTATAACTTTGGCGTCTTATCATATAATTATACACCAAGATATATACAGTGAAATGCAACAAATAATGACATCATTTTGTTTTACTTGGATATATATATATTAAAATTGAATTTATTTATTGATAATACAAATACAGTGAAAACTCGCTATTAAGACCACTTGTGGGACTTTTCAAAAGTGGTCTTAATAGCGAGGTGGTCTTAATTCTGAATTTTCATGAATTTTGATGGACATATAATTACAACAACATAAATATTCAATGATCTTTAATCTTTTTGCATATAATATAACAGTCATCAGTTTATACATTGTATTTATACATTTATACATTATACAAAGATAGTATTTCAAGTTGTTTATTAAAGAAGTGTAAATACATGTACATGTACTTTTCATCAAGATCCTTGATGTTTACTTAACGAATGAGTCAATTGTCGTCTGCTTAGCATTTCGTCGAATAAAAATTGAGCTTTTCTTTTTAGAGTCTTACCCATGCTGAATAAATCAGCCAACTGTCGTTGAGATTTCCCATCACGCTAGTCGATCAATCAATCTTTTCTTTTTAACACAACTCTTTCCGTTTTCGCTTATCCATTTTAAATAACGATATGGTATAAAGGTCGGTTTTTATATCCATCACAAACAAAACCGTCTTACTCAAATATCCTAACTGTTAAATTATTCGCCATATTTAATCTTTGAAGTGTGTACCAAACAACTACCAATTTACCCATCAAAGACTCAATAATAATAATAATAGCTAATTGTCAATCAAGGGTTAATAATTATAACAAGTGCCGAAAATCTAACACCTGTGTCGCATTAATCGATGCCAAAAACCGTTGTCCTTAATTGTGGTTAATTGGGTCAGAATGGCTTCGTACTCAAGCCCAATAGTACCACAACACCAGATCAAGTAAGGTGTGAAAATTACTGGTCGTTTAGCGGGTGTCAATTAAGAACAATATCAATCATTGGTACTGATTAAAGTGGTCCTAATAGCGGATTAGCGGGTTTAGTGAGTGTAATGACCATTGAAATATAGAAGGAAAAAATCGGGACTGAAAAATGGTGGTCGACTTAGCGAGTGGGTTGGAATACCGAGGTGGTCGTAAAGAGAGTTTTCACTGTAAGTCAGTTATGTTTTTCTGAATTTTCTTAAAAATGTAGATTATTCTCTAACCCAGTACTCCTATGTCTGCCTATGTAAACATTGCAGTAAATATTGCAGGGAGAAGCAGACCCCACCCTCCCTGACGGCCCAGAAGCATCCACACGGTACCAGCCCAGGCACAGAGACCCACCCCCACACCGGTCAGCCACGCCCCTTCCTTTACGGCAACGACAACAGCAGTGTGAACAGGCAGTCTCGGGTGCAGACCACACGCCCTGACCCCATCGCTGGTGAGTGAGCAGGAATTGTTTGCTGGGAGCCAGAGGGGCTTATCTGCTATATTTCATGTCTGAAAAGCATTCTGGGATGGGGCTGAATGCATTCGCATAAAGTGTTGTCCCAGATTAACCTGTGTAGTGTTTAAAGGCTAATGTTGGATGACTCTTTCTGCATAGTCAAGATTTTTGCTGAGAAGATACTTCATTTAAGCGAAAACTAACATAAAAGCCGAAAGTTTCGTCCCTGTTTAACCCATGCAGACTGCAGGGTCTAATCTGGGACGACACTTAACGCACATGCATTAAGCCCAGAATTCCCAGAAAACTGCTCATATGCTGATATTACCGTGTCACTATCAGGAGACAAAATATGACAATCATTCTAAAAAATAAGAAAATAAGATGTGAAATGATCACCACTAGCTTCAATATTGAGTTGAGAAAACAAATTTTCAATGCTTTAAATGCTGATGTCATAGAAATTGTGTTTCTTCAAATGATTATGATTGATCTTCAATAGGTAATGTGTTTATAAAACATTAAGAGCAAGCAAAAGTTGCAAACATCAGTTATCTGCTGGGAAGTTAACATTTCTTACTGATTTCTAGTCAAGCCATTAACATTTGTTGTTGTTTTTTTTGGATTCTAGATATGTTTTCACAAATGACCTCTTCTTTTAACAGTTTTAGGTCAACTTACACATTTACAAAGTGTACTATCCTAAAGTGCATTAATAGACCGACAAATTCAACCTAAATATCAAGGATAAATTGTGATAACCGACAATTTGAACCTAAATAACAATTATATTTTTTCAGGAATAGTTCATTGAATGTGTCACCTCAAACGGCCATTTTCATGTTTTGGTAAATTTACACAATTGAAAAAAAATTGTTTCAGGTTTGCAAATTTTTGTTGTAGTTATGATTTTTGCGAGGAAATTGTAATACTGAACATTTACTATGCTCTTAAATATCCATTATATGCATTTTTTGACGATTTAAAAACCTGAAAATTATCAAGCATTACAACAATTGAGTAATTTGTAGAGTTCTGTTGTTATCATTATATTTGTGACATTACGAGGATTGCTTATGTAAAGTATAAAATACACCACTCACTTCATCAGCATGGATGTCTGAGTGGTTGTAGTTCTCGACTTTTACTCGATGGGTTAGTGGTTCAAGCCCAGTTGAGGATTACTTTTTTTCTTTCTTTAATTTTATTAGCTCTGCATTTTCAGAGAAAACCCAAGGTATTGTTATAGCCAGCTCGTCGTGTCGTCCGCCATCCGACGAGCGCCGTCTGACGTCCGCTATCTGACGTCCGCGTCCTGCTAAAACCTTAACATTTTGTTAAGGTTTTGAACAGTGGCTCTAAAATCAAATTGCTTCCACCTACAACTTTGAAACTGCATATGTAGATGCACCTTGACGAGTTCTACACGCCACACCCATTTTGGGGTCACTTGGTCAAAGGTCAAGGTCACTGTGACCTTTAGAAAAAAAAAATTCCGACAAGCTTTAATTTATTCAAAACTGCACCTGTACCCGAGCGTGGCACCCATTATGTGGTGTTCTTGTTTGTTTACTGGAGCTTTTTATTTCCAGTCTTTACATTTATTAATTTAAGGTATTTAATGACTAACTTCAATACATGCCAAAATCTATGAAAAGGTTCCTTTAAGAGAGTTTCAAAAAATATTATTTGTATTTTACTATAAAAACAACAACAAAAAACAATAGCATTTTATGAGCATACCAAAGTACAATAATTATTTATATATTGGTTGGTCTTTAAAGATGGTCACATATGTCACACAACTGCCCCTATTCTATTGATTGAATGTACCCCTTGTATTCAGGCCAGCCATATGCCGGTGGGTCCGGTAACCGTATCGGCAGTGCTCCACTGAGAAAGTACAAGTCTACCGCCGGAGGGGGAACTATACGGGGCAGTGGGGCCATTGCAAACCGCAGCGTAAGTAGTGCAGAGTCTTAGAATGACCTTTTTAAACAGCACTAGAATCATGATGACTTTTTGTGTGGTTGATGTTAATTAATATTTGTGGACTAAATGTTTTTGATAAATGTGTTCGTTATGTGTAAAATTGTTGTTTGAATGGTTTATGAAGTGAGAAGTGTACAACATTTTATAGCTACATTTTATGTATACTTAACAGCTTTAAACAATGTGTATGTTGAACATGGTATTAAATAATAAAAATTTGATATTTTTTTTAATATTTATTCTTACTTTAATAATCAAATGTGTGAAATTGTTTAGAAAGGATAAAAAACAACAATCATTAATCAGAAATAAGTGTGTTTTTTGGTTCTGATATATATTTGTTCATCTCTTTTATTTATTTCATGAAACATCCTTTGTTAATATGTTGGGGTTAATTGTGTTTGTGTGTTTTTACTTTTCTGCATAAGAATGCTAACTAATGGTATTAATAACATATTATTAATATGATATAGATGCTATTGAGTGTCTAAGTTGAGGTTATAAAGCCACTATTTACATGTATCGCTAATACACATAGATTTGAGAATTATAGTCCATTGATTTTATCTCAGCTTTATAGTGAATAGAATAAGGTCTAGTGTTTGTGAATTTTAATGCATATATTTTACTATACAGTGACAGAGTCCATTCATTTTACTGTATAGTAACAAAGTCCATATATTTTGCTATATAGAAGCATTAACTTTACTTTATAGTAACAGAGTCCATCAATTTTACTATGTAGTAACATTGATTTGTTACACAATTGTTTCAGTTTTAATATGAAACTGTATTAAACAACTTACTGTAAAGCTTTATAACACACCGTATTTTTTCTTCCATAATACAGTTGGCACGTGTTGTATGTGATGTGTAAGCAATTTAAGGTCATTAAGAGATTGCAACCCAAGACATAATTATGTATAAATTTAATTTTCTAAATGTTATTACATATTTTGTATTTTGAATACTTGTGATAGACCTTGCTCTAACCTCTGTGAATGTTTGACTAGGGAGGGTACATACAGTGGCTTCAATAAGGTGATGGCATATTGTTGTAAATCTTCCTCCAAATTTCATTTTAGCATGCATTCCTTGAAAGTGTTCACATTATGTTTGTATTGTATTACAAAATGGAATAATTACAAATTCACAGTTATGCTTTTTCATAGTGCAATGTTTTAATTTGATGGTGAAAAGTAATTAATTAATATGAATTTTAAATCAAATTTAATTAATTTACCTTTAAGTTAAGTTAAATATAAGAATTTCAGTATAATTTTGTGATTATCAAATATTTTAATAAAGTTAAACATGGCCTTGAATAACTATCATATTAAAAAAGGTGTTTGCATCCATTTTCAGTTGACTGAATTGATCTTAGGCAGTTTATGTTGCTTTTAATAAAAATAGTTCAACTCTGCTGGTTTCAGTGTTGGTGTTCACACAATACTGTAGCGGGGACACACACATTTCGTGTAATCAATTCCTAACTACTATGAGTACTTTTGCTGTTTAAGTGTTGCTGATATATCACTTTAGTTTGGGTACAAAAGTGTTGTGTGGTGAAATGATCACAGTACGATATTTAAAGAGTGTCTGTAAAATAATATAGCCGTGTGAATTAAGTAACTAACAAGTTAATAATCTAAATTAAGTGAATAGTCTACATTCATTATGTTATGTTGTCTCTTATTTGCCATAAGGGCTTATCAGCATTCTTTGCTAAAATGACCTTTAACTTCAGGAGCCAAATAGCAGAATTCATTTTTAAATAATTATATTGAGTCATGTTCTGGGAAGACTGGGCTGAATGTATCTGCGTAAATTCTTGAGCCAGATTAGCCTGTGCTGTCTGCATAGGCTACTGGGTATTCAGGGACGACACTTTCCGTCCAGACAGGATTTTTGTTATAAAGAGACTTCTTTTAAACAAAAAATTCCATAAAAGTGGAAAGTGTCTTCCCTGATTAGCCTGTGCAGACTGCACAGGCTTATCTCGGACAACTCTTTACACACATGCATTAAGTCTACTTTTCCCAGTACACCGTTCAGTTTATAAGAATTAATATACAGCTGTTTTTCCAGCATGTATTTGTTTCAAGTTTTTTATACTTGTTCATTTTAATTAAATCTGCGATCTTGAAAATTCTGTGAACATGTATAATTTTGTAATATGTCTGCCAGCAATATTGTATTTTCAGTTTCCGCATTAGTTAAATCATTGAAAAAAAATTATTGCTATGTATACCTTGTTATTACATAAGCAGTCAGCTGCATTGTTTGTGAACACATTTAATTCTGTTGTTTTTGTCTTGAACATCTACAGGTTAGACAGAACAGCTTTCTGTCCTATTTGCTAACCTCCACAAACTCGCCCCGGATTTAACTGATGACGTCCCATAACGCACGTAAAACTGTGTTGAGATTCTGTCTGTTTAGTTGTACAATCTGACAAAACGCCTGTGTAAATGTATAACCCAGCTGCCTTTACTCATTTCTTGACTTGGCCGGTCTAAATAGTTTTGATTTGGTAATAATGAAAGAACTAACTATTAAATATTGCTATTGATATGTTTACACATTTTTACTTTATTGCAGTGCATGAGTTAATCCAATTGTTTAGTCATGTGAAAGTTAAGTTTTCTTTGCAACTGACAATATAACACTTTGTTGGAATTTGACATTTGTGTGTCACCTATTAACATAAAAAAGCTGAAATCAAATAGGTTGAAGGTCACAACCATTTCTTGAAAACAAGATAAAACTGTTAATAATAACCTGCATAGGTTGCTTAATAACAAAGTTACCCAGAAAGTGCTTTTCAAAGGACAATTTAACTTTAGCGGTACATAGAAAAATAAAGGGAAAGTTGATACTTTTTTGCGTTGCTAAGAGCACTTCACGCCATTTTAGGCCCCTTTTATACTGAGTCAAAAATGCTTATATCGGTCATTAAATAGACAAATAACCTTATTTTTGATATACATGTAGTCATTTTGTATTTCATCTTTCCTTAGTATCGGGGGCTTCAGCCCCAATATTCCCGCTTTTTGATGGACTATAAATCAAAATGGGGGCTTAATTTTATTAATCACATACTTAGCAACGAAACGCACATCTGCTAAAATGTTTCTTGCATGTGCATTAATGGTAATCAACTATGTACCGGTAAAGTTCAATCTCCCCCTTTGCAACTCAAACACCTATGTTGGTAGGCAACTCTAGGCTGCTATGTAACTCTGGAACCCTTTGTTGCTACTTATTAAGCCAAGAACTTCAATATTCTTGCTGATGTCTCAGGTTGCACACTCAGAGTTTCCAATGTTCTTGTTGTTTTTGTAGGCCGGGGTCATTCGGCATGGGCCGCCATCACCGTTTCTATCTCCTAAACAGCAAGAGTACTCACAGTTTCGTGACAGTAGGCCTTTAGTACGGTTCTCTACGTAACTGTTATAGGTGTGTTGTACAGTCAATGTCCTCTTTCCTGCCTCTCGTATTATTCCGCCTGCTTGCCTCTGTAACATTCCAAATGGCGCTTCAGCACTGATGTGTAATAACCTTAGCACTTCGTCACCTTAATTCTTTTTCTTTACCCTTGACCTTTATTTAGTTATTAGTTTTGACCAATGATTTATAATAATCTCTTCCCCCATGTTCCTTTTCCATGCATAGTTTTTGGTCAAATCTCACTGAAGATCTTTTTTTTTTGCTTCTGTCAGAAACTTTTGTGTTGTCATCAAAACAGTGCTTTAACTTCCTGTGACATTTTGTAATCAATGCATGTATTTCATTTAACTTCCAGTGAAATTGTGTAATAAATACATGTATTTCATTAAAGATAACATAAAGCAAAAAACAAAGAAATGTAATTGAATGCCTTTTCAGTTTTTTATTTTATAATTGAACATTATTGAAATTACTGAAAACCACTCACATATCCAATATTTCTATGTTTCAAAAGTATACATTCATCCATTCATTGAAATGCTAACATCCACAACTTTTAAAGATATTTCAAGTAATACCTTTGTGCACTAGTTGTGTATTCTTAGAGTGCAATTTGTATAATATCCTTGTAGTATTGTTCTCTTAGTATTGTAAGCGCTTATCCCCTGAAAGTACCATTACTCTCTTGTTACTATCATGTGTGTTATCTTTCCTTCCTCTTGAAACTTTCTGATGTAACAAAAATGACAGGACTGTGACTAACCAGGACTGTCATATGTGTTAGTCAGGATGCTATTTGGAAACACTTCTCTGGAAAAAAAATGCCCATTCCATTACAAAGTTCAATAATTGAGACGGTCTCTATGTAAACTTGACTTAATACATGTGGGTAAGGTATTGTCTGCACAGGCTTCACTTTCAGCCTATAGACTGGATTTCTGTTTTGAATAGACTTTCTTTAAACAAAAAACTATAAAAGTGGAAAGTGTCGTCCCAGATTATCTTGTGCCAACTGCACATTTTGCACTGCTTTCCCATAGCATGTCACCCATATTTGGGTCACTAGCCAAAGGTCAAGGTCACTGTAACCTCTCAAAAAAAAAAATTCTGACAAGCTTTCATATATTCAAAAATGCACCCGCAGCCGAGTGTGGCACCCGTTATGCGGTGCTCTTGTTTTATGGAATAGAGTTTTCCTGGGTCAGGAACACATGAACAAATATCTCTGATGATCTTTTAAGTCCTACTCTATGTATGTCCATCAGTCCTTCCATCTGTAACACATCCAATTGCAGACACAAATGATCCACATTTGCTAAAACATGATATTAATTATATAGCATCCAAATATTGTCATATCATTTAGTTCCAATGTCAGGTAAATGTTATTGTTCCGCACTGTTGATATGACTTAAAGTTATTGGCTCAATTTATTTGTCCCAAGCTTTCAATTTAACCATACATTGACAAAACGCATCATATGGGAGAATACATCAGTTTCACTGATATTCCTGTTAGACTTTACTGACAAAATATTGAATCAACTCTATTTTATCAGGCATATTTTTGCAATAACCTGGTATATACAAAATTGAAGTTTGTACAAGGCATACATGAAGATAGTAAAAATTGAAGTTTTATTTGATGTAATTGTGCATACTTTAGACACAAATGGTACACACATGTATGGTTCCTTTTATTATTACTTTTACTACTATGTTAACATAATATTTTGATATATTACTGTTTGTCTGTTTGTATTCAGCATAGTTGCATTTCTAGCAACTATCAAACAGGTCAAAACAATAATCACAGGCTGAAACATTAAATAAAATAATATCCATAATATTACTGAAAATTAATGTATTATAAATACTTTTGTAAATTATGGAAACTAGAGGGATCAATAATCAACATGAGCATTTATATAAAAGAGAGTGTACTGGTATACCTCCCAGGGACGTTTTGGCTGTTATGATCTGATGGCTGCCAATTACTGTATGTGAGCCTTGCTCTGGGAAAATGGGGCTTAATGCATTGGTGTAAATATGTGTCGTGTTCTGAGTAAACTTGGCATAATGCATGTGCGTAAAGTGTCGTCCCAGATTAGCCTGTGCAGTCCGCACAGGCTGAAGAGGGACGACACTTTCCGCCTAAATTTTTTTTTGCTAAGAAGAGACTTCATTTACATGAAAAATTCATAAAAGCGGAAAGTGTTGTCCCTGATTAGCCTGTGTAGATTGCACATGCATTATGCCTAGTTTTCTCAGAAAACGACTCAAATATACTGGTACGCCTCACATGGACCTGTGGCTGTAATGAGTGCTGCTTATTACTGTATTTCAATATTATGCACATTGTGTGACATCAGTATTGTCAGAAAGTTTGTGTTTGTATCATTTACACACATAGCTCGTGTATGTGCCAGTCAGATGTGAGTCATGGCCAAGTTGTATAATTATTTAAAACAATAATAAAATCTATTTTCAGACTTTCCCGTATCCATATCCTGTAACGTAAAGTGAATAATTTTATAAAGGTAGAAAAAACCTGCACAGTTTTGTTTATCAAATGCAATGGTGGAGAAGCACATTTTGATGGGTGGGCGATCTAGCATTCAAATGTATCTTTGTATGGCTTGAGGTGTCAGTGATTTAGCATTTGAATGAACCTTTGTATGGTTTTGAAGTGTGCTGCCTTGCAAACCTGGATATGATATTATGCATATTAAAACTGCGACAAGTTGCAAATGCTTCCATTAATGTTTACTATTCTTCCTGTAAATACGAAGATTTTCCTAATTTTTTGTGTATAGGAGTTTTCTGAACGTTTCACAGGACTTTGTTGAAAATATGGAATTTTAACAGTTAAATAGAAAACATTTGCTTTGAAAAAAAAGGAAAATGTTTTTTGATTTATTGACAATCTTTCATTACAAACTTTCAAGAACTCTTAATAAAATACATTCTATTTTCAGTGGTTGTTTGTTGTTATGCACAATTAGGAAGTATGAAGCACTTTCTAAAACTCTACAATGTCTCACACTTAATACGTCAACATGTATCGGCATTTGTGTTAATTCAGTTTGAACTTCATTTCTTATAATTATACAGCCTTGATAACAGTTTAAAACCATTTGAACCCAATTATATTAGACAATAGACTTTACTGAAAGTAACATTCCTGACATAATCATGTTAGATTGGTGCTAATTTATTTAAGATTTCATTTACTTTCACCGTTCGTTTTTTTTTAACATTTCCGGTTATTTTCAGGAGCCTGGTATGACTTCCGTCCCGCCCAACCCATTTCAGACGCCACGAAAACGCTTCGAGACTGGACTTGAGCAGGTTCAATCCCAACATCATGTTCATTTTAACCCTCCGATGCCACGCCCACCACTGTTCTCTACCTGGTAGTCTTAGCAACACAAGAACAGCATGTTTCTATAGCCACAGCTGGTTTCCATAGCAATCGTTAAACAGTGAGTCTCCATGGTAACAACTTGGCAGTTGGTTTCCTTAGTAACAACTTATCACTTGGTTTCCATAGCAGCTATTTGATAAATGGTTGCCATGGCAAAAATCCACAATGAAAAATATGAGTTTTCGAAGTATTAACTCAACAATTTTCCAAATTATTGTGTTTTCCATTGAATTACTTTGATACACAAGTGGAAAGTCTGTTTGTGCCCTTCTCGATGATTTCTTCTAGAGTAGTTCACATGGATGTTTTTGTCATCTTTTGTGGTTGAAGAGGCAGGACAATTTTTTAAACACAATTTTATATATTAAAAAAAAAACACTTTAAAAAAGGTATATCAATTATAGTTGTGAAGTTTTAAAATGAATAAAGAGTAAATTCAATTTATAACATATTTGCTTTAAATGTTGACACTTACATATGTCACATTGTTTAAATTCAATTATTTTCTATAAATATGAAGAATGCATTTTGCTTGTTATAAAATGGGTTAGGTACATAAGTTAATCTTGGATTTTTATGTTTTATTCTCAGTATATATTAGTTTAGGGCTTATTAAAGACTGTATGTAATCAAATATCAGGAGGAATGTTGTGTTATGCTTTTTTACTGCCAATGTATTTCATACAACTGTTACAACTTCGATATTGTTAACCTATTTATTTCTGAACTAACATATTACAAACTCAGGGTGTGCAAAAAAATATGTCAAGCAAGGAAAATAAATCTATCAGATATGGTTTTGTCAATTAATTAAAATATTCACACAAATTGGATGATAAATATTCTATTTACAAATGAATGATAAACAAATGAGGCATTTTTGTTAGTGTTTGATTTGGTCCTTACTTTAACTGCCCTCAAGAATTGTTGTTGGTTTTTCTGTAACTGTCGTGAACATGTTAACTTTCACTGCATTTGTTTTATTTATTTATGTTATTTGAATTACACTTATACATTATTTATATTGATTACTACGTATTGTTTTTGTGTCTGGTTTTTAAATTATGTTGTTATGTTTCCTACATAGCACATGTAAGATGATTGTCACTAACATTCTGTGATATATTGTTTTATGGGAACAATTTGAATCAAAGATAATGCTGTGATATGATTGTTAGTAGCTTACATATTGTTTCATTGTTACTTAGAATTTATTTAGGATTTGAAGTTATTGATGAAGTAATTGTGCGCCTCTTTTTTTACTATATTTGCCTTTACTTTCATCTCTTGTTTTAGGTAGGAATAACTACATAAATTTTATTTGTTGCTTGTGTATATGGAATGAGTTTTTTATTCTCTTATTATTTATTTTTTTGTTCGTAGAATTTGAGGTTCTGTTTGTAACACGATCATAACTTACCAATCTGTGTTGCGTTTAAAATTTATAGATATATTCTATAAAAAAAATTGTAAGTTATTTTTTAAGAACTTGTTGTTTAATCAAGTAAATATTATAAAATAGTTTATTCTACTTACTTGAATTGCTCACAAAACAATTATTGTAGAGAAAAATATTCTTATCTAACTTTTACTTTTTTTATTAGTTATAGGTATAAATGGCAATGTTAAATTGTTTTTGTTAGATTTAAGTTATTCCATTTCTCTGACTTGTTTGCATTTTGAATGTGTTTCTCTACTACTATAGATAAAGCCTGGCATTTTGAATGTGTTTCTATAGATAAAGTCTGGCTAGCTATAGTTGAGCCTCATTCTGGGAAAACAAGGCTTAATAAACGTAAAGTTTCATCCCAGGTAAGCCTGTACAGTCTGCATAGGCTATTTAGGGATGACACATTCTTAAAACCTGGTTTTCACTAAAAGCAGAAAGTGTTGTCCCAGATTAACCTGCCCTGGCTAATCTGGGTTTACATTTTACAAACATGCCCGATTATCCCAGAGGAAGGCTATATTTTGTTTTGTGTATCCAAGTATGCTTGCAGGTAGTTTATGTGTAGGAAACTGTTTACATTAGAGTGATATGCACACAGCATTCAACAATAAACCTATTAATTGAACAAATTTGGTCTTTTTTAACAGTAGAATTGTTTGGTCTAAATGAATGACCAATTAACATTATAATGCTATGTTGTAAAATATATCGTAACACCGTTTTATTCTCATGAGCAACTCGTTCAACCTGCGCTTAAAGGGGGCAGGATTATAGGAATGCACTTTGTCAATCTATACCTAGGTCAGACAGTCCATAACACTTTTGTGTCCACTCAATATCTAAACTTCAAGGGTTGATCCTCCATGGTTGTGTCTGCTTCATGCCTCCAATACCCTCCATTGCAGCATTTACTTTAAAAATTTGCTTAAATGTTCAATTCATTTAGAACACATGCAGAAAACATAAGTCAAGCACATTTGCTCATAGTCCAGGTAGTACTTAAAGGTAGAATTTTTTAGCCCCCACTGCTTTGTCTTTTCCATTTCTATCCTTTCTGCAGTAAAAAAATGTTGGTATTTAAAAAAATCATTTAATATGTTAACTGACAAATTAAAAATGTTTTAAATAGTCTTAACTTATAACAAAATGGGATTCAAACCTAGATTCTCTAAAAGCAATAACCAACTTGATACCAGCGCACCACGCAGACTTGTCATGTTATGTGGCTTAACATATGGCCAATACTTATACTCCATGTATTATCCAAATTATTGCGGAAAAGCGTTACAAACACTTCTATATTCACTGGGCAGAAAAATGATTAGACCAAAATGTTCAGACAAAGTTCCGTAAATGTGGCCTTAAGAGTGAACACAAGCTTTTGCTTTCATTTCACCAAGTGACCTATTTTTAAACACAGATACAAATTCTGTCAAGATAGGATTGATGAAGTATCATTTGGCAATAAATGTAGCAGCTAGAGTGTGAACAAGCTTTTCTTTAATTTGACCTAGTGACCTACTTTATGACAAAATTACCAATTTAAGCTTGCTTGACATTTCAATGGGCTTCATGAAGGTTTGGCAATAAATGCTGGCTCTAGTGCTCAGAAGCATTTTCTATAATTATTCCCAGTATTGTGTGACCTTGTTTTTTCACCCCTTTTGACCCAGTTTCAAGCTCAATAGAGATACCATCTGGACAAATGGTCTGACCAAATTTTGCCAATAAATGTGGCCTAGTGTTCACACCCTTTTTCTTTTATTTGACCTGGTTTTTATCCCATGTGATCAAGTTTCAAACTTGCTTTTATTGTGTCAAATATTCAGCCAAGTTTCAAGAAGATTGGGCAATAAATATGATCTCCAGAGTTTTCTTTAAATTGACCAAGTGACCAAGAATTTGACCCAGTTTTATGCTAGGCAGAGAAATCATTGGGACAAATGTTCTGACCAAGTTTTATTAAGATTATTCCTCTGGTGTTTTCATTCATAACAACACATGACGAACAACAACTAGGAGCATGTTCCTAATAGGAATGGAACCCGTGGTAAATATTTGAACTACTGGGAAAAACAGTTTTTCTTAAATAATTAAGGTTCATGAAAAACAATAACTATGTTAGTAAACTGTAATAATTTATTGCAGCATTTCGCAGTGTTTAAAAAGACAAAATACCAGGCTATAATGTAAACTATCATGATAAATAAAAAATCATTCTAAAGATTTACACATTTAATATATATAATCATACATTATTGTGGACATTAAGCTCAGAAAATATACCCAACAACATTCACAAACAGTTCTCACAAAAATAAAACTCAATTCAATAACAGGTTCTTATATGCGCAAAACAAGCAGGTCACAAAGAAAAAATAAGCAACACTCAAGATGGTACAGCTTTTACCAAGCTTGAGATTGGCCTATCAGAATCAAAATAACTGAGTATCAATCCAAGGCAACTGGGTTTAATGCGTGTGTTAAGTGTCCTCCCAGATTAGCCTGTGAAGTCCGCACAGGCTTATCATGGATGACACTTTCGCTTTTATGGTATTTTTTATTTAAAAGAAGTCTCTAGTTTGCAAAAATCCACTATTTAAGCGGAAAGTGATTAGATTTTGCAAACTGCACCAGCTAATCTGGGACAAAACAGTAGGAACATTCATTAAACCCTGTTTTCACAGACTGAAAGAAATGCACTGTATTTACATTCAATGATGCAAGTTTTGTTAAACATCGGTCAGTTACAAGCAAATTCTAATCAAGCCTGAGGTAAATGTATGCAATGTTACATCAAGAGAAATATATCAATTAAAAACAAACGTCTGAACAATTCACACTATGGCAAAAGGGGCTTTTTGCTAAATTAAATCATCATATAAAATAATGAAACTCAATTAAACGGCATGTAAAACAAGAAGGCCCTGAAGGCCCACAGTCGCTCACCTGAGATTCAAAGAAACTGACCTGTTCTGTGCAGCCCAATATGTTATTAGAACAATATGTTCTTACCAACTTTCATGACTAGTGAACACCCTGGCAGCCACGTTTTTCGACAGACCAGAACCATTTTCATACACATCCAAGATATCATTTAAACAAATATACTGACAAAGTTTCATGAAGATTCATAAGTCCATATAAGAAAAAATGCCCCGCCCACTGATGGCCATGTTTTTCAAGCAACTGGAACCACTTTCGAACTTGTCCAAAATATCATTGGGACAAATCTTCTGACAAAGTTTCATGATGATCGTACAATAAATATGGCTTCTAGAGTGTTAACAAGGTTTAACCATAGCTATATAAGGAAAAATGCCACGCCCCCTTGGCGGCCATGTTTTTCCACCAACTGGAACCATTTTCGAACTCATCCAAGATATCATTTGAAAAAATCATCTGACCAAGTATCATGATGATAGGACAACAAATGGGGCCTCTTGAATGAAAACAAGGTTTTACTAAAGCATGATATATAGCCATATTAGGAAAAATGCCACGCCCCCTGGTGGCCATGTTTTTTAGGCAACCAAAACCATTTTCGAACTCATCCAAGATATCATTAGGACAAACCTTCTGACCAAGTTTCATGAAGATCGGAAAATAAATGTGGCCTCTAGAGTGTTAACAAGGTTTTACTATAGCCATATAAGGAAAAATGCCCCGCCCTCTGGCAGCCATGTTTTTCAACCAACCAGCATCATTTTTGAACTCGTTCAAGATATTATTGGCGTGAATCTTCTGACCAAGTTTCATGAAGATCGGGGGATAAATGTGGCCTCTAGAGTGTAAACAAGATTTTACAATAGCTATATATAGCCATTTAAGGAAAAATGCCCCGCCCCTTGGCAGCCATGTTTTTCAAGCAAACGTAACAATTTTCGAACTCATTCAAGATGTCGTTGAGACCAATCTTCTGACCAAATTTCATGAAGATCGGAAATAAATATGGCCTCTAGAGTGTTCACAAGGTTTTACTAAAGCCATATTTAGCCATATACGGAAAAATGCCCCGGTTTTTCAAGCAAATGTAACCATTTTCGAACTCATCCAAGATATAATTGAGACCAATCTTCTGACCAAATTTCATGAAGATTGGACAATAAATGTGGCCTCTAAAGTGTTAACACGGTTTTACTAAAGCCATATAAGGAAAACTGCCCCGCCCACTGGCGGCCATTTTTTTTCACCGATCTGGACCATTTTCGAACTCGTCTGAGATATCAATGAAACCAATGTTTTGACCAAGTTTCATGATAATTGGGCAAAAATTGTGACTTCTAGAGTGTTCACAAGGTTTCTCTATGCCAAATAAGGAATACTGCCCCGCCCCCTGGCGGCCATGTTTTTCAACGGACCGGAACCATTTTTGAACTCAACCAACATATCATTTAGACAAACATTTTAACAAAGTTTCATGAAGATTGGGCATCAAATGTGACTTCTACAGTGTTCACAAGGTTTTTCTTTTTTCTGACCTAGTGACTTAGTTTTTGACCCAGCATGACCCAGTTTCGAACTCAGTCGAGGTATCAATGGGACAAATGTTCTGACCAAATTTCATGAAGATCAGACAATAAATGTGGCCTCTAGAGTGTTCACAAGGCAAAATGTTGACGACGCACAACGCACAAAAAGCGATCACAAAAGCTAACCATGAGCACGTTGTGCTCAGGTGAGCTAAAAAAGGAACAGTTAATTATAATTAATTCAGATGTGTATTTGGATATGACAATTAATGTTTCAAACTCCATCAATATTAATGACAAATGTACATCACATCATGTGAATACTTAACATGGTACTAATCCAGAATCCACTCAGATGCTTTTGCCTCAATGTTGAAACAAGTTCAGTCAAAGCACCATCTATTTGACTCACAAAGAAAGTTTAGAGCATTGTTACATAATAGCAGCTACAATAAATAGTCAAACTCCATGGCAACAATAACATGTGACAACATCAATTACTGGCTACAAAAACTAATTTCAGTTTAACAACATCCAACATTATGATGTTTAAAAAAATCAAAAAATCTTCAAAAGGCAATTTTTAACAAAGCATGGGTACAAATGTTTTGATTAATAAATATATATAGTAATAAGCCCAGATCGGCAATGTAAATATTTCGATTTCAATACAAATGACCTAGCTACTTTTAAATTTTAAAGATCCTATTATGTTGATTTTAAGAAACACCTTAACAAATAAAATAAAACCATAATCAATACACAAGTTGCATGTAAACAAAACAAGTATTTGTTGTGATTTTCCAAAATCCAGATCTATATGTATGTGTTCATCAATGAGTTAACAATATTAAATTTGGTAGAAACGTTACACTTAAACTTTAAACAGACATGTAAAACAATTGCAACAGGTATCCAATGTTTTATACACATTTTCCTGACACCAACAGGTACAACACTTCCTGCCTAACTAAATTTGATTTTTGCATAAAAGAGATTTCTTTTAAAAGAAAAACACAATACAAGCAGGTGTTGTCCCTAGTTTGCCTATGCACAGGTTTATCTGGACCAACACTTAACGTACATGCATTAAATCAGGTTTACCATGGGGAGGCTCATTGACACTACATTGTCAGCTAGAGACACAACTATTAAAATGAAACACGTTAATACAATCTTAAAGAAAAACTATACATTGGCACCTGTGAGACAGTGAAATCTGGCAATGAAAAAGCAGGTAGATAAGCAACTTTACTGTGCAATAAATAATGTACTGAAAATATACACTGTGACAACAATGATAACCCGATATATCTGTTTTGACATATAAGCTATGTTCTGGTAAAACTGGGCTTAATATATGTGTGAAAAGTGTAATTCCAGATTATATTTTGCAGAGCACAGGCTAATCAGAGGCTACTTTCCCAGATGATATTCCTGTTAAAAAGACTTCCTTGAAACAGAAAATACCATCAAAGCCAAATGTGTTTCTCCTGAATAGCCTGTGTAGACTGCACAGGCTAATCTGTGATGACACTTTACATGCATGCATTAATCCCAGTTTTCCATCAATGAGGCTCATATATTACCTATGAGGTAACCTATCTATGAACAGAAATGTTCCTTTAGTCTGTGTATAGAACACTATGGTCATTTAGTGGCAAGATTAACTTCTGCAATGCGATATATATTATTACAATCTCCAAATGTCGTATTGGCTTTTCTGCATATCTACAATAAATATTGATAACTGTGATATGCCCAAGCTGTTATTTTTGTCAATTAATGCAATTTATTCATGTTCAGGATTAATTGACACATATAGATATGTACAAGGACTTTTGCTATGTTTACAAGACATCAGAATTAGGTACAAACTTTAAGAGGATCCAGAGATTCATCTCGCAGTATATAAAGAAAACATATGGGCCATGCTGTGAATAGGAGTTAATACATGTGCGTTAAGTGTCATACCAGATAAGCCTGTGCAGTTCAGAGGGACAACACTTCCTGTTATATATTTTTAATTTTCGTTCTTCTTAGCAAAAATAAAGTTTATGCCGAAAGTGTCATCCCTGATTAGCCTGTGTGGACAGGACAGGCTAATCTGGGATGACATTTTATGCACATGCATTAAACCCCCTTTTCACAGAGCGCGGTCATTTATTGTCAACCTCTGTGTCAATTACTTGCATCAAACACCACTGTTTTGCAATAATGTTTACTAATGTCAAATTTTAATTGCTATAAACATGACGTTGGTCTTTGTTCAGCATACGGAATTTCCATACATCAAGAAGGTAATTGCATTTCTCTGAACAGATGAATGTCTGTTTAAAAGTGCTCAAGATAATATTCAACTATAAGCAAACTATTTAAATAAAACCAAACTTTTTGTCACTTTGTTTTCCCCTTTTCATAGGTAACCCAGTCTTCTATGTACTTTTTAACAGGTACATAAAAAATGAAAACTTTGAAAGGTTGACTTCTTTAATTTAAGGACAACTAAGTAATATTGTCTATAACAACTATGATCACAAAATAAATAACAACAATTTTGTTCAAATAAAAAAACATATACACTTATAAAAAACACTATTACAAAATATTGGGACATTTTAATGAATACATAAAACAACATACAAACATCTGTTTAACAACATAAATAATTAAAATATAAATATATTTAAAAAAAACTAATATCATCTACCTTAAAATGTATGAAGCAGTTTATTTAGCAATTTATCAGAATTTCACTTGACAGGTTTTATTGTTAGTCCGTAAATGGCATTATAAAATGCATGAAGGAACAGTCATTCAACACTTTTATCACAAAATGAGTTTGAACGCAGTGGAAATGCGTAACGATATTGAGAACAAAATTTACTTAGATAGAGAGACAAGCTAATGAGTGTATCTAATAGAATTAGTCCATGCATAATATTGTATAATTAAAAGTATACTGAGATTTCATTGTCAGACAGAACGCCATTGTATATTTATACATCTATATTCCTTTAAATAAGCGATTTTCAGCGAATACACAAAATTAAATTAAGCATTTAACTTGTTTGATTTGTTGGGTAGCTGGTTAACCAACACTAAGTGTACATACAAAAACTATTTAATCTCTAATGTCAATTTAAAAATGCATTGAAAACCCCTTCTGATATTTTTTACTTTCAGATATATGCCTTTCTAAATCATCCATGAACATTTTCAAAAATTCTCAAAAGGCATCAATAATACTGGAATTCTACTACACAGATTTAATTTCAATGAAGAAAACCTTAACAGTGTTATTTCTCAAGGTTTCTTCATATAATTAACTGTGGAAAATGTACAAAGTAATAAGTACAAAATTACCAAACATTAACAAATTGTGATAAAGCATATGGCAGGATTCACTTCATATAAAACCCCTTGAACTAAGACCACAATTTAAACCACTACTATCACATTAAAGTACATTGCCATTTTTATAGAATTGTGACTATGACACACAAAACTGAGGATGTGAGCCTAGCTCAACTAGAAATGTCAAAATCCTCGAGAAAAAATCAGCAAAAGTTGTACACATAAAATACTGAAGCAAGCATAACACATTTTGCAAATTTGTCTCAAAGGCAAAATTGAAAACAAAACAGAATTTAGTTTTCTTACTTTTTCGCTTACCAGTTAAGAGCTCATAACCTCGTTAATAACTTCAAATCTTATCCCTGCCATTGACAATGGGTAACTCTGCCTTTAAGAAACATTTCTGGGAGACAATTACCCCTCCTCCTAACAAAATTCACAAACACCCATCCTTTCCTTTATGACCCAGCAAATAGACATCACTTCAACTAAACAAACCCATCTCTACATTTAATCTATGAATTCAGCCGAAAGGAGGAAGCATTATGACCATATCACTGCAAGTAAATGATGGAACTTCCATGCACATCCATATCAAACCAAAAGCCAACTGACCCGATCCCATGCTTTTTACACCCACTTGTTTAACCACACATTTACAAAGAGGCGCAAAAAACTGGCACAAGTCAGCATCTACCCAAAGTAAAAACACCTTTCAATCTAAGCGGCCCCCTCCCCACCCAGTTTCTGCACCCCCTTTTGCATCTTATGGCCCAAAAGTCAATCTCAACCTCCCCCACCCATTTGTACTCCTTCATTCTATGACCTCCATAAGGCTGTTGTCTAGGTTTTCTGTATGAAGGTGCATATGAAGCCAAATATACATCACTGCAACTTAACCAATCCATTTCTTCATTTAAAACTCTGAATTAAGACTAAAGGAGGAAGCATTATTATCATATAGTTCTTCTTCAATCTATTCCCTCCATGAAGCTAGTTGCAAGGTTCTGTACGAGGGTGCGTATAAATTTCAAGCCAATACATCCATTTTATGACCAAACATTCAAATTATCCATCTCCTCCACCCCCTAGAATCTCATTCATTCTCCTTCATTCAATGCCCTCCATGAAGCTGGTGTCCAGATTCTGTATCAGTGTCCGTATGAAGCCCATCTCCTTGCGCGTATTCTCAAAGATCACCTGGGGCTCATGTGACTCACACCGCAGACAGTTGGGCGCCATCACCATCGCTAGATTGTTCACATCCATCTTCGTCACCAGTGCATTCTCACCCGCAGCAAACACCTGCAGGAATCACAGTAAAGTGTGTGTGTGTCAATTTAGGTTAACTTCACATTACTTTGTGTAAGTTTATGCTATTTTAGCATTATTTTAAGCTTATACATGCTATTTGGCATATATTTTGTAAATGTATGCTTATTTAGCATTTTGCAAATTTTTATGTAGCATTGTTTTGGTAAATTATGTTTATTTTGCAATATTTGTAAATGTTTGCTTGTTAAGGATATTATTTGGACATATATGCTTATTTAGCATTATTTTTTGTAAACTTATGGTTATTTTGCATTATTTTTTTGCAAATTTATGCATATTGTGCTTTTTTTTGTAAATTCATGCAAAAACACGGCAGTCCGCACAGGCTAATCAGGGACGACACTTTCTGCCTGAACTTGATTTTTACTAAGAAGAGACTTTTTGCAACGAAAAATATCATAAAAGCGGAAAGTGTCATTCCTGATTCGCCTGAGCGGACTGTACAGGCTAATCTGGGACCATACATTACGCACATTTATTAAACCCCCTTTTCACAGTGCACGACCTGTATATAAATCTTAAAAGTGTTAATGATTATCTAAGTATCAACTAACATTACCTGCAAAAATCTGATAAGGTATGCCAGCACGAGCCTGTTGATTTCAGGCAGTCTGTTCACGACGGACACTGCAGCCTCAGCGTTGGTGAAGTTCTCTATACAGTCAGCATAGAACTCATCTGGAATGAGCGGCGACTCAAGCTCTCTATACCACAGCTTGAGTAGGGAGGCAGGCACATGGGGGTCCGAACACTCCGTTGGCGTCTTCCAT
The DNA here is from genome assembly GCF_020536995.1 of Dreissena polymorpha. NCBI lineage: Eukaryota > Metazoa > Mollusca > Bivalvia > Myida > Dreissenidae > Dreissena > Dreissena polymorpha. The sequence goes on along the minus strand of NC_068355.1, from coordinate 136,372,090 downwards.
TGGTCGCAGTGGATCTTAAGGGAGTTAACCTCGTCTATATCACCTGGCACTCTGGCAATAGGAAGAAATACATATAATTGTTCTGGAAAAACTGGGCTTAATGCATATGCATAAAGTGGCTTCCCTGGTTAGCCTGTGCATTCTGCTAAGGCTAATAAAAAAACTTTCTGTTTTTATGGTATTTTACATTTAAAGAAGGTCTCTTCAAAACAAATATCCAGTGTCAGCAAAAACTGTCATCCTTGAAAAGCCCATGTGCACTGAACAGGCTAATCTGGGACAACTTTTAACGCACATACATTTAGCCCAAACCTTTTTATAACAAGGCTCATTTGATAATGTGTTTCAACATGTTGGTGTTATGAGGCTTAGCACATCATAATATGTGTAACAGGAAAGTACTTTAAATTTGCATGCTCAAATATTTGTCTTTTCTCGCAAATAATCATTTGAATTAATTTGCCAAGTCATGAATGACAAGACGGCCATAGAACAAAGGTTCCTTACCAGAAACCCATAGAAACTGATCTCTCCTAGGCTACCTTTATGATGTTTCCATAACCATTTTAGAAATTAGCAAAGATATCAATAGAAACAATGTTCTGTGCAAGTTTCATGATGATAGGGCAAACAAATATGCCATCCAGAGTATTAGCAAGGTTACTTCATAGCCACAGTAGGAAAACTGCCTGGCCTTCTGGTCATGTTTTTATTTAATAAACAAGAGGGCCAAGATGGCCCTAGTTCGCTCACCTGAGAGGAGTCGGTTCATTCAATATTTACCAAATGTCAAACTTGACCTAGATATTGTCCAGACAAACATCCTGGTCAAGTTTCATCATTATTGAACCAAAACTCTGGCATATGGAGTGATTTTGTTTTTGTAAGATTTGACCTGGTGACCTATATTTTGAGTTGATCCCCCTTACCAAACATCAAACTTTGCTTACAAAAATAAGTATTATGACCAAGATTCATAAAATCTGAAACAAAATTGTGACCTCTAGAGTGTTAACAAGGATTTTTTATAATATAATGAAAATTTGGAGAATCTAATTATGGCATTAATTATGTGATATATATAAAACCAATCTTTTCACCAAGTTTCATGATGATTGGGCAAAAAATGTGACTTCTAGAGAGTTCACAACCTTTTTAACTATATAAATATGAGAAAACTGCCCCCCCCCCCCCCCCCCCCCGGCAGCCATGTAATTCAACTGACCGGAAACATTTTCAAACTCAACTCTCATATCAAGCAAACAAACGTTTTGACCAAATTTCATGAAAATTGGGCCAAAAATGTGACTTCTAGAGTGTTCACATGTTTTCACTATATACATATAGAGAAAAATGCCCCGCCCACTGGCGGCCATGTTTATCATCGATCTGGACCATTTTCAAACTCATCTGAGATATCAATAAAACCAATGTTTTGACCAACTTTCATGATGATTGGGCAAAAATTGTGACTTCCAGGGTGTTTACAAGGTTTTCCTATCACCAAATAAGGAAAACTGCCCCACCCACTGGCGACCATGTTTTTCAACGGACCAGAACCACTTTTGAAATCAACCAACATATCATTAAGACAAACATTTTGACAAAGTTACATGAAGATTGGGCATGAAATGTGACTTCTACAGTGTTTACAAGTTTTTTCTTTTTTTTGACCTAGTGACCTAGTTTTTGACCCGGCACAACCCTGTTTCGAACACGACTGAGATTTCATTGGGATAAAGCTTCTGACCAAGTTTCATGAAGATCGGACAATAAATGTGGCCTCTAGAGTGTTTACGAACAAATGTGGACGGACGGACAACGGACAATGACCGGTCACAAAAGCTCACCTGAGCAATCGGATGAGCTAAAAAACATGGCAGGGCAAATTAAGACACCATGGGCTTGATTTGTACACATAGGTTCTAAGACAATCATATTATACTACAATAGAAATACCATAAATCTGGGCCATGTGATTTCAGGGGAAACGAGTTTTACAGTAATCACTTTAAATATATAAGGGAAACAAGTAAACCCCACAGGCTGGGCCATTTTGGACTTCTGGTTTCCCCAATACCTGAAGATTCCCTCGGTCTGTGCCCCGTTAAGCCTCAGCACCCACTCGGAGAGTGTGGTCTGTATCCATGGTAACCGTCTCTCAGGGTAGTGGTCCCTCTGCATCTTCATCACGTCCTCCAGTGTGCTGCCAAACATCGATGGGCAGTAGATGGACTTCTACAAGAAAAGTAGTGCCAAACATTAAGGGGCAGTAGGTGGACCTCTTAAAGAATGTAGTGCCAAACATTGAGGAGTAGTAGATGGGGTTGTAGAAGAAACTAGTGCCAAACATTGAGGGGCAGTAGATAGATTTTAACAAGAAAGAAGTGCAAAACAGTGAGTGGCAGTAGTTGGACTTCTACAAGACAGAAGTCTTATTTATATGACGCGCAAAGAATTTAGAGATACTTTTTATATGGGCTAAATTCTTTGGAACATCTTATGGTGGAAACCAGAAAGTTTAAATGTTCATCAATTTGCGTAAAATTGCAAAATAACATAACAACTCATAAAGTTTTAGTTGAAGTCTTTTTTTACCTCCAATATCGTTGAATTGAAGTTAGAAAGGCATAAAATTTTCAATTAAACTTCTGCTTAAATCGCAATAAAATAACTGTTCTCTCGCCATGCAATGAAACAGATTTAAATATGAACCAATCAGAAGAAGGCATTATGTTGTAACGTATAGGCGTAAATTTTATTTAAAATGAGCTTTTAACACCGACTTTTACCTAAGTAAATCTAGTATGCTCATCTTTGTCGATTTAATAAGCATATGTTCAAAACAGATATGGTGCAGTTTCTATTCACTCTTCTTAGTTGCAGCAACTTTTAATGCATGTCTTTTTCACACCTCTGTCTGTGTTGTTGTATGTACTTACATTCTACGTTACATAGGACGGTATACTGTATGATCTGTATCACTATTATTTATGTACCGTATACAAATAAAAGATGCTATTTATTTCAGAACTTTACTATATAACACTCTGCGCTAACAACAGACGAACGCAAACTGTTTTTCCGCCGTTTATTCTTAACATTTAAACCACATATGTATGTAAATATTATTGTAATCCGTTGATATTAACTGTCTGATATTGAGACTTGAATGTTGCGTACAAAATACTTGCGCAACAATATAGACAAAGAAGGAAAACTTTCCACCATGGTTTTGGTCTTTCCCCCGTTATACGCTCCAAATATTACCAATTGAAAAAGTAGCTTAATATTTGAGAGCGTCAACAAGTTGGACTAACAAGACAGTAGTGTCAAACATTGACGGGCAGTTGGTGGACCTCTTAAAGAAAGTAGTGCCAAACATTGAAGGGCAGTATGGATTTCTACAAGAAAGTAGTGCCAAACAGTAGTAGTGGATTAAGTGAAATTACAGATTAACTGATGTATGAATACAAAAGATATTGGAGACATCATTGACAGTTTGTTTCATTTACTATATTAAATTAGCAATAAATGATTAAAAACCAAGAATGACCAGATTGGTAATTTATTGCAATTTTGCAGTTGAGAATTAGAATTATTATTACAGTTAGTTCAAGATATTATTCTTTGATTTTTAAATCTCTGGTATGTAAAATATACATCATAAATACAAGTTTTGAGCCTGAAAATCCAACTTATGACTGAGGCTTTATCTTACCTTTGCTTGGTCAATTTCATCGAGGGTGGGTTTCCTGACCCCTCGCTTGGCCCCTGATAGCATGCCTCGCTGCAGTCGGCGGTGACAATGCTCTGCAAAGTGGTGGATAGGGACCTGCAAAGCAATGGGAGATCACTCTGGTCAGTCTTAACAAAGGGAAGTCACTATCATAAAATATCAATAAAGGAAAAGTCGATTTCATGACACATCAAGAATGTGAAGTCACTTTCTAAAAAAACATCAAAGGGAAATCACTTTCATAAAACATCTACAAAGTGAAGTCACGTTCATGAAACACTAACAAAGGGAAGTCACTTTCATAAAATATCAACAAAAAATTCATGTAAAAGCACTAAATACAATGAAATAATCATTTTCCTGTGCGAAAATCACCAAAATGATACCCATTCAAAGTTTTATGGCTTTTTTTTCAAATAAACATAATATATACAGTGATAATAGTTGTTTATGATATAAATTGCTGCTGTTTTTCGTCTTTTCTATTTGCATGGGTTAATTTATATTTTGTTTATTAGTTCCAATAATATAGGCAATTACACTGAGTTGAATTAAAACAGATCTGGGCAGATTTTACAGAGATAGCTCTTAGTGATTCACATTTACTAATATTGGACTAACAAGAAGATTGTAAGAATATTGCAACATTCAGTGTTTAATATAAAATAAATATCCATTACTGTAAGTTAAAAGGAATATGTTTTTGGGGAAATAAATATATTGAACATTATTTATTGTATTCTTTGTATTTGCAAAGTATGAAAATAAGACACTACAGTTATAAATTTCATACCACACATATTCATGATCAAATTACTCCTAGTCTAAATGACACGACTGTCATTATACCCAACAATTTCACATAACTGTCGCAATAAAATGCCCATGCAGCTGTTAACAATACGAGTCCTTATTCAGTGTCCATGATTATGCATGCAAATGCTTGAAGCCTGAAACATGCATTCATAACAGGCAGCAATAAATCATGCAGTTGCGAGATGATATCATGGAAATTATATACAGCCACAGCACCATGTATACAGAGAAAGATAATACTCATGAAATATGCAGGAAAATAACACTTATGTATGATAAATAACTTCAGCAGAAGGATGATCTGTATTTATAAATGTTTGTTAAACAACCTGCAATATGTTACTTCACATTTTTCAAAGATGACAGTCTCTTTGAGAACATTCTAAATAGAGTTTAGTGAGTTACTTGGCATGTCAACATATATTTGGGCCATGCTCTGTGAAAAGGGGGTTTAATGCATGTGTGTTAAGTGTCGTCCCAGATTAGTGTAGACAGTTGGAACAGGCTTATCAGGGACGACACTTTCCACAAAAACTTGATATTTGCTAAAAAGAGTCTTTCTTGAGATGAAAAATATCATAAAAGTGGTATGTGTTGTCCCTGATTAGCCTGTGCAGACTGCACAGGCAAATCTGGGATGACACTTTACGCACATGCATCACACCCCCCTTTCACAGAGAACGGCTCATTTGTTTGTTCAACCATAACTACAACATCCATTTTTCTGTGACATTCACTGATCAAAATAAATTTAAAAATCTGATTTTTAAATTCCCAGGAATTAGCCTATTGCCCGGACATAATTATACATGTAAATGACACTGAGTTAAACTCGAGTTAATAAGCTGCACTCTGGGAAAATGGGGCAAAATGCCTGTCCATAGTGTCGTCCCAGATAAACTGGTGTAGTTTGCAGAGGCTAATCAGGGACGACAGTTTCCGACTTGACATGTTTGGAAAGTGTCGTCCCTGATGAGGCTCAGCAGACTGCACAGGCTGATCTGGGATGCATTGAGCCCCGTCCCCAGAGCCCGACTCTAATATTCAGTTTCCAGGTTGACATGACAAGAAGATACATTAGTATTACACTATATTAACAGTATGATATTGCAGTCTTATACCTTCATTGCCAATAGCAGGTTACTAAATGATTGCTGTCAAACAGAAATTTAAGTTAAGAAAAAATATTGGTATTATTATTAAATCTTCAAATAAGCAAATCTTTAAACATGAAATTATAGATGGCCTATTTTATAAATCATATTAAAACATGTTATGAACACAGTTACATATTACTATCTACAAAATGCTGACACAAATAGAAATCAAGCAAACAGCAATGAGAAAACTGTCTAAAACACAAAGGAGCAAAACTAAACACTAAAAGAAACAATACAGAACAGCAGGCTTCAGGACTATGAACATATTTTAGCTCAATTAATTTAGTCTGAATATATAACTTAAAACCAATGAAAATCGCATCTCAAACACTAAAAGCTATCTGATTCTTTAATATAATTGTTTATTGGTACATTAAATTTTCACCATTTAAAAAGTATTTAAGTTATATGACTGGGCCAAGAATCTAGTCCGCAATCCTAAAAATTTTCTCGACCACCTGAGCCAGCAGGCTGACTAAGTCAACAAGTTCATATAACATAATAGTGTAAGATGAAGCAGACTAAGATAATCAATAGTTTTAGTTCAGAAAAAGAATAGGAAGAAATTGGCTTATATGGTCAATATTTTCAGGTAGGTAAGAATAATTGAATAAATGAAAGATGGAGAAAGCTTATTTGGTTAATATTTTCAGTTAAGAAAAAGTGCACAGTGATGCAAGCATAATTGGTCAATATTTATTTTCAGTATAGAAAAAAAATAAAGATGGATAAATCTTTTATGGTCAATATTTTCAGTTAAGAAAAAATGCATGATGCAGCAAGCCTAATTGGTCAATATTTTCAGTCTAGAAAAAAAATTCAGATGCAAATATTTCAGTCATGTAGCCTGATAAAAAACTGTTCAATACAGAAATGCAAATCTAGCATGCAACTGAAAGCATCAATAAGCACTAGAGACAGGGTGGCTAGCTGGTCTTACATGGTTGTAATGTTCGTCGTCGATAATGTCTGTATACCGGATGCCATGTGTTTTGCACCAGCGAGCCAGGCTAAACTGTTCAGCAAAAACAACACAACGCCTATGATCAGAGTATGTGTGAAACTCAAACATAGATCACTATTAAAGATAAACTTACAACACGCAGTCACATATATAGAGGAGTAACATATAAATAAAAAATTTAGAGAAACAAAACTATGATTTTCCTGAATTTTTCTTTTAAAAGAGTAAGTGATATGTAACTTACTCTGCCAACCTTCAATGTACAGCAAAATTATTAAGATCAATCAGGAAATGTAACAGCATGTTCTTAATAATAATTAATTAGTGACTTGCTATTCCCTCCTATCACTCAATTGGTTTGAATGATCCATGTTGTTTATGAAATTTACAATGAAAACAATTGTTTGTATGACGACATTAAATGCAAATTTATATAATAACAAGAGATGTGTTCGACAGAAACACAATGCCCCCTACTGCGCCGCATTGATTTTGTAAAAAAAAATATATATTTTTTTTTTTGGGGGGGGGGCCTTTGACCTTGAGGGATGACCTTGACCTTGAACTACCACCACTCAAAATGTGCAGCTTCATGTGATACACGTGCATACCAAATATCAAGTTGCTATCTTCAATATTGCAAAAGTTATGGACAATGTTATTTTTTTTTTCCGGACCGACAGACAGACTGACATGCTGACTGACGGACAGTTCAACAACTGCTATATGCCACCCTACCGGGGGCATAAAAATATGTATACCATTGCTGTCTGACATTAAATCACAATGGTGTGTTAAACAATGTCACAATCCATGTGAAAATCATTGGAAACCATTAGCAAATTTAGCTATGAAAGCAATAAACACAAACAAAATATATCAAAGTAACGTATTTAAAAAAATAGTTTACATCTAGTCTAAATTACATTATATTATACAACACCCACAATGTATTCAATTCTTAAATAAAACAAGAGAAAAATGAAAACATGTGATCCAGAACTAAAAGATGAAGCTGTTTCAACAAATATAATGGATCTCCTATTTTTAAGGCATATTTATCTAATTTGTCAGGATTTTTCCCTAAATTACCCACAATATTTCCACATCCTCTATTCAATATCATATGAGCTTCATTCTGGGAAAATGGGGTTTAATGCATGTGACTTAAGTGTCGTCCAGGATTGCTCTTGCTGTCAGCACAGGGGACTTAATGCATGTGACTTAAGTGTCGTCCCAGATTGCTCTTGCTGTCAGCACAGGGGACTTAATGCATGTGACTTAAGTGTCGTCCCAGATTGCTCTTGCTGTCAGCACAGGCTCAATGGGACTTAATGCATGTGACTTAAGTGTCGTCCCAGATTGCTCTTGCTGTCAGCACAGGGGACTTAATGCATGTGACTTAAATGTCGTCCCAGATTGCTCTTGCTGTCAGCACAGGCTCATCAGGGACAACACTTTCTGCCTTAACTGGATTTTCACTAAAAAGAGACTTCCTTTTAACGAAAAATACTATAAAAGTAGAAAGCATTGTTCCTGATTAGCCTGGAACCATACATTAGGCACATGCATTAAGCCCAGTTTTCTTCAACGAGGCTCATGAAGTTCATGTTAACATTTTACAAGCAGCCCTCACTCACATTTTCGAGGTCATATTTGGGGTCGATGTGACGGGATATGTAGCCGTCAAGATAGTTGTAGAACTTCATGGTTGGGGGGAAGAAGTTGAGAATGATGGCCAGCAACTCCCATCCTCTCTGCAGACTGTCCCTGAAACAACCAGAGCAGTCAGGTTTTGATAGAAAATTCCCGAAGAGCCCCAAAAAACAATTCCTTAACTTCCTAAAATTCTTTAAGTCTCTTGCTTTTGCATGATGTCGTATTTTAACACAAATATTTTGAACAACAATTTAAACCATCTAAATTAATTTCAGTCCAAAAACAGGTCAATGTCAAGGGAAAAATGAGGTGAGATGATGTGGGTATAATAAGACCAGTCCTACATAGCATCCATGCATGTATGAAAGCTTTGTAGCATGAAGTATTGATGTTAGACCAAAAGCATCATTTTGGGTCAACCAAGAACTCATACCTTTTGAATAAGATTCAAAAAGTAGGTCAAAATCAAGATAGAAATTATGTCAGGTGATGTTAGTGCATAGAAAGTGTTCATAGATAACATTCATGCAAGTATCAAAGCTTTGCAGACATTGATGCTACAAAGAAATGCCATATCAACCAAGAATTTGAACCTTCTGAATTAGTACGAAAGTAGCTTAAGGCCAATGTCAAAATGAGGTAAGGTGATTTGGATGTGTTGAGAGTTCAAAGAGAACATCCATGTAAGTAATCAAGCTTTGTAGGACACATTATTATATACAAAACGTGTAATTAAGGGGAAACCTCTGACTGAGAGATGGAAAAATGGACAGGCCTATTGCAATATGCCTTGAAACAATTAACAGTAGTTGTTAGGGGCATAAAGTCTAAGACCATAGCTATAAAGATTCGCCTACCATAAATCTGTAACTTATATTTATTATGTTATGTATGTACTCATCAAACAACGGTTCTTAAAATACTCTGTATGTAACATGTATGTATGTATGCATGTTACTTCTTACAGACAAAATAACTTAATTTCAATAGCCTTCAAATACCTGAACTTAAAATACTCTGTATATTATATGTGTGCATGTATTTATATAATTTTATGGAGAAAATAAAAGTATGCAACAATTTATATGGGCTGTGCTCTGTGAAAAGGGGGTTTTATACATGTGAGTAAAGTGTTGTCCCAGTTGAGCCTGTGCAGTTTGACATTTTTTGTTTGAAGAATGTCTGTTACTATAACAAGGGCTGTTTGTAAAACATGCATGCCCCCCCCCCCCCCATATGGGCTGTCAGTTGTAGTGGCAGCCATTGTGTGAATTGGTTTTTTGTCACTGTGACCTTGACCTTTGACCTAGTGACCTGAAAATCAATAGGGGTCATCTGCCAGTCATGATCAATGTACCTATTAAGTTTCATGATCCTAGGCCTAATTTTTCTTGAGTTATCATCAGGAAACCATTTTACTGTTGCAAGTCACTGTGACCTTGACCTTTTACCTAGTGACCTGAAAATTAATAGGGGTCATCTGTCAGTCTTGATCAATGTACCTATGAAGTTTCATGATCCTAGGCGTAAGCATTCTTGAGTTATCATCCGGAAACCATTTTCCTATTTCGAGTCACTGTGACCTTGACCTTTGACCTAGTGACCTGAAAATCAATAGGGGTCATCTGCCAGTCATGATCAATGTACCTATGAAGTTTCATGATCCTAGGCCTAAGCATTCTTGAGTTATCATCCGGAAACCATTTTACTATTTCGAGTCACTGTGACCTTGACCTTTGATCTATGAACCTGAAAATCAATAGGGGTCATCTGCCAGTCATGATCAATGTACCTATGAAGTTTCATGATCCTTGGCCTAAGCATTCTTGAGTTATCATCCGGAAACCATCTGGTGGACGGACCGATGGACAGACATTACGACCGACAGACCGACCGACATGTGCAAAACAATATACCCACTCTTCTTCGAAGGGGGCATTCAAATATAAGTTTAGGAGGAAAGTGTCGTCCCTGATTAGCCAGTGCGGACTGCATAGGCTAATCTGGGACTACACTTTACACACATGCATTAAACCATCTTTTTACATAGCACAGCCCATTTTTGTAACAATTCACCTACTCTTTCTTGTTCTCTGTGGTCTGTCTGCAGATCTGTATGCAGATCTCGTCGCGAAGGTCAGGGCCGACCGTCCAGCCCTTGGTGGTGATGTCAAGGGCCAGCTGTGACTGGCCCAGCCTGGTCTTACGGTCGCCCATGTACATCTGGATCAGCTTAAACACCGCAACTGCCTCCGTCTTCGTGTTCTTGTCGTTGGTCCGCAGCATAGGCTTGGAGATTGGGTCCTGGGGTAGGAATATTTGTAGAGTGAATAAGGAATTAACAATGCAAGGGGCATAAGTTCAGGGGCACATCGCAAAGATTATTGTGATGTACAGGAAAAATATATCTTGCACTTCTACATAGTATAAACAACATATCTATCAAGTTTCATGGAAATATACACACACAATGAGACAAGTTCACAACACTACGTACAAACATGGTGTTGTAATAATAAAAAATGTGCCTGATTTCAAAGGCATATAACCCTCTTCAAAGAATATTGCAACATGAAAATCATGTGTTGCACTTCTACAAAGTACAAACAACCTAGCTATAAGTGTTGATAGGCTGAAAACTGAGAGACAAGTTCAAAAAACAAAGTACACATGCACGAAAACGAAACCACACAACCAGACAGGGTGACTTTGTTTGCAGGGGTGAAAGTTATACATTGAGTAATACTCATGAACACACCATCTCGTCTCTACACCATCTCATCTCTTCACCATCTTGTCTTACCTTGGACCATTTGAGCATATTGGTGAGAGGCACATTCTTGCCAAAGATTCCCTTCTTGTGTTTGTTGAGGTGCTGCTGTGCGTAGTTCTCAATGTCGCTGTCGGAGGGCAACTTCTGCTTGGCTGACAGGTGCTTGCCCTGACTCATGGGCGGACACGTACCAGCCCGACCCTGCAATCACCAGGTCACATTTTACAACTCGACAGCCCTGTTATGGGAAAACTGGACTTAATGCATGTGCGTAAAATGTTGTTTCAGATTAACCTGAGCAGTCGGCAATTTTTTTTTTTTTTTTTAAATGTTTATGTGTCTGAACTGTCAGTACAAAGTCATATCCATAACCATCCACCTGTCTACTAAGGAATCCTATTCTAGAGGACACTGGCATATTGAACTAATACCTACCTGTCTACTAAGGGATCCAATGCTTTAAGACACTGGCATATTGTAGTAACACCCACCTGTCTACTAAGGATTCCAATGATAAAGGACAATGGCATATTTGACTAACACCCACCTGTCTACTAAGGGATCCAATGCTTGAGGACACTGGCATATTGGACTACCACCCACCTGTCTACTAAGGGATCCAATGCTTGAGGGCACTGGCATATTGTAGTAACACCCACCTGTCTTCTAAGGGATTCAATGCTAGAGGACACTAGCATATTTGACTTAGACCCACCTGTCTACTAGGGGATCCAATGCTTGAGGACACTGGCATATTGGACTTAAGCCTACCTGTCTACTAAGGGATCCAATGCTATTGGACACTGGCATATTTGACTAACACCCACCTGTCTACTAAGGGATCCAATGCTCGAGGACACTGGCATATTTGACTTACACCCACCTGTCTACTAGGGGATCCAGTGCTTGAGGACACTGGCATATTGGACTAACCCCTACCTGTCTACTAAGGGATCCAATGCTATTGGACATTGGCATATTTGACTTACACCCACCTGTCTACTAAGGGATCCAATGCTCGAGGACACTGGCATATTGGACTCTGACTGGCTAGGAACCACCATGGACAGTGGGCGCTGGGAAAGGTCCATGCTCAACGAGTGGGCCTTCTCTGATGCCGGGCTACCCCGACCCCCCTCTGGCTTCTCGGGCTTCTTACGTTTCAGGGATGCATGCTGCGTTTCAAGGGTCCCTAGGCCAAACAGGATTTGAGGATAGACACCACCAACATGGTCAGTTTCTTCAAAACCTAGGTCTGTGAATGTAAGCATAAAACTCACCATTTAAAATGAAATGAGGAAACAAATAAACAATGGCTATGATTCGCCCTAGTTGCACATACAATATGGAACGGATGAACAAACAACTTTTTAATTTAAGTGTGCTGGGATATAGTATTTACGGACATAAATAAAACATGGATTCTTGTTTTTTTAGATAACCAGTTTACATAATTAATTATGTTAGATTTTCATTTCAAACCAACATAACAATATAATGTATCAAACCTCTTTTTTCTATAAGAGATAATTGTTTGCACAAACATACGTTAATGAATCAATGAAACCAAAGAAACCAACCTTCTGAATACTGCGAGCTCTGCATGGGGTCAATGCCCTGATCCTCTTCATAACTCTCGTCTCCCCCCTTCCCGTTGATATCAGACGCAGAAGAGAGTTCCAACGTGACGGAACCATCGCTTTGTCTCACCTTTGCAGGCACCTCACCTTGCTCAATATTGGAATTCCTCTCTTTAAGCACATTGCGAAAATGATTTTCATTGTTAAAATTGTACTTTGGTACTGGAGTTGTTTCAGTAACCTTTTTATCGCTTACGTCATTGAATTTAAGCGGAGGGGGTATGTTTAAAATGTTTGCGTACTCGGGTTCTGAATCCTCATCCTCCTCCAGATTTCTAGAAGGTTCTTGAGAAAAGTACTGGTTATTCACTATATTAGAGAAAAGTATATCACTAGTTTGTTCTTTGCTATCGCCATGGAAACTCCTGTTGGATCCCTTTGACGATATGGAATCCTGAAATGAGACAGCACTATCCTGCATATTCCTTAGCGACCCCTCAGACTGGACGTCCGACATGTTCCTTACAGACCCTTGAGACGACTGTGAGTCAGATAACTCACGATCCCTCTCCCGTAAAGGCAACGAAGTTCTAATGTCCTTACATTCGATACCGCCAATCCTTGGTGAAGAGTGCGATGTATCGCTGTCTGATCGCTCGGCTCGATTATAAAATCCAGTCTCGAAATATTCAGGATGAATCTGCGACGTCTGCATGGCAGACGAACTCACAGTGGGCGTGTCACTAGCACCGGAATCTGACAGATATTGCTGATCTGAGCTTAGTTTTCTATAACCCGGATTACCGTCACGTTTTCCCACGTACGTTGGATTCGTTCGGGGAAATCGTAATTTAGGTCTACTCGGCGAGGGGCTCACATGTCCCCCCTGCTGCTGACACAGAATATCTTGGCTGAAGGCCAAGCATGGTTCATCACCACGAGAACCAGGTATCACAGGGCTGTACATCCTGTCCCCATGACCCTGAAGGTCACGGGTGGGGGTAGGAGTTCCCCCATTAATAGGGCTAAAGCGTGTCTGGTCCACGTCTTTTCTAGACATGTTCATTACGGGACTGTACAGGTTTTCTTGCCTATAGTTTGATGACTGAGACGACTGCACTGAGACAGGGCTGTATAATTGTTCATGATGATCGTGAACGGAACTTTCGTGAGAATGAATGGAACCTTGAAAAGAGTTTTGCCTAGAATGCAAGGGGGGTGTAAAAGAGTCATTTGGCTTGTTTGGCGGGGTATACGTCTCAGATCTACTAGAATAAACATATTCCTTATCACTTCCACTACCACGATGGTATCCCCCACTCCGCAAAACACCAGCGCCATGACCTTGAAACAAATAGGAATCATCGCGCGCATAACCATGAGATGGCTCCTCTCGTATTCTACTGTCCGGAAACCGATAACTTCCAGAACGGGCTGGCAAGCACCCGCTACTGTGCGTGCTCTCACTCCGGTGGACTGCCGACTGAGTCCGACCCAGTCTCGGGGAATCCACAAGCTTTGGCGACATCTCAAAGGACTCCCGTCTTCCGAGCCCAGACTGGAACGATGGACTGGACGAGTAGCCTGCGTGTGTGGAGGACTGGGAGCTGGAGTGCGAGCCCCGACGTCGCAGCTGGTCTGCGGCATTGATGCGCTCAGCGCTTGTGCGCTGCTCCTTGTAGCTGTCATAGTGACCTGAGCTGCTCAGAGAAGAACTCGAGTCCTGACGACTGTACCGCGCCTGGAAATACCAAAATGTACAGCGATTGACTGTACCGTGTATGTAAATGCAAACATGTATGGTAAAAAGACTGTAATAATACATGTACAATAATTAAGATATCTGACAGAAATCACTTAATCACCATATAGATATACTATTCCTATTATAGATGAGTGCAGGATTGTGATTGTGGAAAGCCCACAGAGGGGAAACATCTTTCCCTCTTACAATGCTCATCAAAACACTTCACTTTTCAGAAGATCAAGCAAAACCAGAAACTTTTGGGGAATATTGGACTCAATGCATGCGAGTTAAGTGTCTTCCCTCAAAAGCCTGTGCATGCTGCCCAGGCTAATGAAGCACAATACTTTCAGCTTTATTTCAGTTTAAAGTAAGTCTCTTCATAGCACAAAACCAGTTGAGAAGGAAAATGTCTTCCATGATTACCCTTTGCAGACTAATCTTGGACAATACTTTAAGCTAGGGTTGCAACGGATATCGGAAATATCCGAGATTCGCGGATCCAAACGAGGAAATTGCGGATCTAACCGTGATTGGTAAAATCGGTTTCGAATCCGGATCGTATTTGAGTTTAACATTTCCTTTGTGGTAATTGTTTCTTTCGCCCTAATACTTTTCGTTAAATTGTTTCTTTCTGTTTGAAAGGCTGACTGCTACGTGGTTTGTCACGATTATCGCTACTTTTTCGATAAAAACATGGTACACACACAGTCTACTTTCATTTTCGATGGTGCAAAATGGCACAGAAGAAAATTCAAGATGCACCTAAACACAATTACAATCCTCTGTGTGGAAGCATTTCGGGTTTTATCAGCATACTAATTCAACAGAACTTGACAAAGCAAAAGCCAAAGTATGAAAGAACAGTTTGAATCTTGATGCAAAAATTGGTTGTTCATTGAAAAATCCTGAAGATACAGGAACCTTGTATAATGCATTATATTAAGTATTATGTTATGATAAAAACTAAGTGTTTTTGGAATTCAAAAACTTGTTGTTTTTTATAGATTTTTTGAGATACAGGAACTTATTTGTTTCAGTATTTTTGAGGTACTTTAAGACACATGTAACTTGACAAGACTTTTGATATGTGAAGCAACTTCAATCTAGTCATATTGCAGATTTTTTGTTTATTTAAAAGGTTGTTGAGGCTTCTTGAACAGTAACTTGATAATTGTTCTCTGTTTGGAGTAATTAAGTCTATAATAATAATAAAAATTAAATACTTTTTTCATAAGAAATATATAAGTTCTGGTGTTTTAACTCGTAATTTTGGTTATAGCAATATAAATTATAATTTATTTTGCCTATTTTTATTTTCACTTAAGGATTCAAACCAATATTCGATATCCGAGCCCTTGGATTCGAATTTGGATCCATTTAAAATTTTGGATTCGCTGCAGCTCTACTTTAAGCACATACAAGCCCAATTTTCACAGAGCAAGGCTCATTTGTGTCAGTATCTTGCTACTGAAAGGGGAAATGTCATCCGAATAAAGAAAAAATCCCAGACAACCTCACAGAAATTTTTCAATGATGACATACGCACCATTAAGGTCCCATCTCCTTGCTTTGCGTCTCGGGGATAGGACTGATGGGAGGCTTAAAATGAGCCTAGCTCTGGGAAAACAGGGCTTAAACATGTGCGTAAAGTGTTGTCCCGGATTAGCCTGTGAAACCCACACAGGCTAATCAGGGACAAAATTTCCGCTTTTATGGAATTAAAAATCCCACCCAACTTCCCAGCATTTCTCAATGACGACATAAACTCTACTTACATCTGGTCTCCCCGCCTTGCGTCCCGGGTGAGGACTGGTTAGTGGCTGAGCAGGAACCAACTCCTTGATTGAACCAGACCGCGCCACCTGGAGCTCACGTCTCTGAAGGAAATAGAACAGACACATGTACGTGACGATCAGCACCAGCGCCGTCAGCAACCCCACAATCTCGGAGAGCGACTGACTGGTTACTGTGGTTACCAGATCTGCCATTTTGTGTAGGAATATGCTGTCCACCAGTTCCATTGTTCAACTGCAAACACTCATGGTCTCAGTCCACAACACTTGGTAACACTCCATAAAATTGTGATTATCACAATGTTCAATGATTTTTTACAGTTACACATTTAAACTGCTATTATTCTGAAATATTTGTATATTGTTTTCAAACTTATTATAACACATACAAAATACAACCTTTCTTTTTATGTTTTCACAAATACTGTTGAGTTTTCTGCACAACTTAAATATTTATTATAGAATATTCTAGTATGACATTTTTACAAAATGACAATTGTATTTCATTCTATTTTCACAAGTTTTATTTCTTAATGAAAGTTTGATTTTATTTCCGATTTTTCTCAGTATTATTACACTGTAAATGATCTCAAATATTATTTGCCTTTTAACTTGGATCAATATTCCCTAAGATTTGTGATTAGTAAATATAAGAATAGGAAGAAAATAACACACTGCTTAAGTGTCTGTTTTACATAACACTGCATTGAAGGTACTAAACATTCCTCGCCAAGATAATCTTAAATCTTCAACTCCAACAATGATGCTAATTATTTGCTCATTAATTAGTCCAAACACAAGTGCAAACATATCTGAACGCCTTCTGATGAGCAACCCCATTGTATCAAAACTTAAGATAACACAAAAAGTCAGTTGATGAACACTCCATCACCAACATTCCATTACATCCAGACACCTGCAGTTAAAAATGCCGAAGTTACCAGTGAATCAATTGAGATGCTGTCTTTTTGCAAATTCATACATATATGCCCACAACACATGATTAACCACAAACTACCAAGCCTCCACATATAACAGGTTGTAATCTGTGATTATTCCCCTGACAAAGCCAAGCTCCCTCACAACACAAATAACAAATTGTAATAGTCTGTTATTATTCTCCTGATGAAACCAAGCTATCAGATCTAATCATACAAAATTACACCTGAACATTCCCACTCTATAGATCTAAACCTAGCACCATGTTTATCCCATCCACTTGCTCACTATATACTACGAAAATAAACATAATTCATTCCGCCATATACTTTAAGACTCTAAGTCTCCAGTCCAGCAGAAAGTTATGTAAACTATCATGATCTTTCACACAATTCTTGTATTTTCTCCACCACTTAAGATTTTCCAAGAGAATTTACTAAAATGACTGTTTATCGAAAAAATATAATTAAGATTTGTCAACAGCCATGGAAAAAGCTATTAAAAACTCACTCATTTTTAGTAGCAAATAATTAAAAGCCACTAACGTGACTGTAGATTCACCACTCAAAATGTGCAGCTCCATGAGATACACATGCATGCCAAATATCTCAGGCATGCCAAATATAAAAAGTGGCTATGTTCAATATTGAATAATTTTCTCCCTTTTTAAAGCTTATTACTTCCCTTAAATCTATATTTTTTACCATAGACCTAAAGGATGACCTTGACCTTTTACCACAATGTGTTTGTCAGAAACACAATGCCGCCTACTGCAATGCTTTGATTTATTTAACAAAAATATATACCTGGGCAGGTCAGATAACTATGTCCAATTAAAGCTTATTACCTACCTTGACTTTGTTTTTTCTACCCTAGACCTTGAAGGATGATGTTCACCTTGAAATTTTACCACTCAAAATGTGCAGCTTCATGAGATACACATGCATGCCAAATATCAAGGTGCTATCTTCAATATTTAAAAAGTTTTGGCCAATGTTAAAGTTTTTTTCGGACGGACGGACAGACACAATGACTGACGGACAGTTCAACTGCTATATGCCACCCTACCGGGGGCATAAAAAACTCACGAAAGAACCTGAAACAAACTGAAATAAGATGAAGATGTTCATGGACATGAATAACAATCTGAACCACCAGAATTGTTCAAGGGAGGCACCCAAAATCAACCACTGTTACATAAACTATTTACTACAGTTGTGTAGGTGGGAACATGAAATGTACAACATACACAACTACAGTCTGTGCAGGAATGTGTCGAATGTTGGATGGAAATATTCACTTTAGTGACGCAAACGCAGAAAACACAAGGTTGATTGTCTTGTATATATCAGCCCAAACAATCTTGCCAACTTCTTGTTACCATTGCCTGAATTTTGTACACTGGCACTTTCATGAACTCCCCATTATTTTCCTCCTACTTCACACAAAAAGGATTCAAAGTAAGTTACTTTCTTTGGATTACAGTAAGACATTCATCTCAATTAAATATGAAAAAAATATTGTTTAAACTTCTCAGAGGATATGTTACATTTGACTAAAGATTCCATGCTATAAACATCATTATTTTGATTACCCAGACCATAAACCCTGTATTCCAAATTATCTCAAAAACTATTTTTGGTTAGTGCATACAGAAATAAATTATCAATTCATTTGAAGTTTGATAAATGATGTTAAATATACATTTTACATAAAAAATAACAGTCACTGACATATTTTATTTCACTTCACTACATTCATCAAATCCTGTCACATTCTTCCAACTGTAATTAGATAAACTTTTTAACGCAAAACACATTTAAAGATTTACATGCAGAGTGCACATTAATCATAACTTCACACCTCAACGCTGAACTATTTGTTCTAATGAGACAATTTCAAAATGATCTCTAGTCAACAGCTTGTTAAAGTCCATCATGACGCCATTGAATATTGCATGTCCTTTTTAGGAATTTTATTTCCTGTACATCTTTAGTGTACACGTCCGTTAAAATATCCTTGTTCAGCGGTTAGTTAGAACAGAACAAACTTGAGTATCTAGTAAACAATATATTGACTTGTTTGTGCTGTATATTCTACCAGTACTAACACTTGTCTTGTTTACATGAATGTTATCTTTTATTTGCATACACACAGTCCAATTAACATTTAAACAACACATTTAAATAACGTGTGTTTCACTTTAAGAACTGATTATCTCAATCTTAAAGAAATAAAACCAAAATTGATCATTGATCATTTTCTTGATTTTGTTCAAACGAAACAATCATGCATACAGCTGATAAATTATTCCAAAATTTGGTTTCACTCATTGATTAAAATATCACGCTTCCTTATTTTGCACCAATGCGAGAGCTGTTAAATGTAACATAAGCGGTAATCTGTTACACAACCCTCACAGACGTAATTGCATTCCTTACAGACTGTACAATAACTGCACTCAAACATGTTGCATATCACATGCAATATCTGTATATTGAACTACAGTGCTTAACCATTGCATGCCAATACATTAAAGAGATAATTGAAAACACACGCCAGTTTCTGAATAACAATAGAATCTTCAGGTGTGTGATTGACGAAAAGTCAAAGAGGAGGAAAATTCTGTCAAATGATTTTGGACCATGAGTGACAAAACTCTCAACCCTTTCCCACATAGAAGCTTAGCAAAAATGGCTATGTGCAAACAGCATGAAACCAGAACAGCCTGCGAGTAACTCACTGACTGTTCAGGTTTTATGCTGTTTGCTGCTCAACAGTATCTCAGGGTTGGAAATGAAGCCTTTAAAACTTGGGTCTAGTAAGAAAGTCCTTTAATTAAATTTAACTTTCTATGGGACTACAAATGCGTCAAATACATATCTAAGTGGTAAAGGGTTAAAACAGAAAAACACACACAATTAAACACCTAGCGTCTTTATCCTAATAAACGCGCCCGGGCGCGATGCAAATCACAAAGAGGGCGCATTTATTTCACCCTCCTTTAGGTATAATATGAGCCAACACCTAAAATGTGTTAACCGGTATTTGCGAAAAGTTCCGAGTTCATTGAGCAATCGTAAACATATCACAAATAGTTTTATAAGAATACTACTCCCTATTATCATGCGAACTGAAAGGGCCGTTGTCGTTATGACCGTAGTGAGAACTGTAACAGTACGTGTGGCCGAGATATGAACAGTGTTAATAAGTGAAGGTTTATGGTTACGGTAGCTTCAGCCCAGCGTACCGCATATTAAACAACCTGGGTAGATCCGTATTTTAAATGCACGGTGTCAAAAAAAAAACGTAAATGAATTTGACATTTAAAACTGAAAACACCGATAAAATAATAAAATTGCCTGCATGTTGTAGTTTAATTCTTACATCGATCTGTTCAAAATATATATGTTATTATTATTATTATTAAAGTTTTATTTCTATAAGGTTCTTGCCAATTACCTTGTTGATAAAAAAAAATTCCGTCAATAAAATGCAATTACTTTACCCCTTAGCAGCCGAGAAATGGGGGCGCTATTATTTTGATCACTCCTTCATTTTATTACACGATAGGGGTGCATTTATTAGGGCGGGAGCGTTTATTAGGATAAAGACGGTATTTCAACTTAACAACACAATTTATCATAAAAACTGTTTTTCTTCACTTGCTAAAATGCAAATGTAACAGTATTATGGGTTAAGTCCTTGACATTTGTTTCCGTAAGAACGATGCTAGCAATCTTGTATTTTTGCGCGTTTTTTTCTTTTGCCATATATGTTCAGCTCTTTTACAGTCTTCAATTACAACACTAAAACACATGATCCATAGTTTACGATTTGTTTCACATGGAAAAAACTTCAACAAACCAAAACCAGGACAGTCAATCTTCTTAAACCATTCAGAAACTGGTATTACTTCCTGACTTATATCCAAGGTTTAGCTAATACACTGCAATTTGATACGTTTTAAAAATGTACATTAAGTATAAAAGTGTTATTTATTGAAAAAAAATTACATTGTATTAAAATTTTCTTGGAATGGCTAACAGTGAGCTCCTTTTTCAGCGTGGCTGTTTAACAGTTTACAACTTAGATATGTATTTTGACGTGTTTGTAGTCCCTTTGAAAGTTAAATTAAATTAAATTGAATTAAGTCCACATTTCACTACACTGATTAGTGTGATATCATACAGAGATATGGTGATGATGCCAATGTTCTGGGTTATAAAGGTCAAATCAGCCAATGGACTGAATGGAGTGTATTCATTCTGGTCTGCTGGCGTTATGTTAAGGTCAGCTAAGATGAAAAGCTGAGTTAAGCCCAAAACACTGATATTTACAAAAGTAGATCATGTTGGAAATATGTATTTATTTTAATCGGACGCATTCAATGTTGGAGTAGTGGCTGCAAGTTTTGATTGGCTGGAAAAGTCTATTGGTAAAATCCATGTGAATTGTTTCCGCCAATATTTACATTGATGTATGATCTCCCAATGAAATAAGTTGCATTCTGGGAAAATTGGGCTTAATGCATATTCATTAAGTGTTGCCCCACGTCAGCCTGTGTCGTCCATACAGGCTTATCAGGAACAACACTCTCCACTTTTAAGGTATTTTTTCTATCAAGGAAGTCTCTTTAAAGCAAAAATCCAGTTTAGGCCAAAAGTGTTGTTCCAGATAAGCCTGTGCACACTGCACATGCTAATTCTGATACAACACTTTACACATATGCATAAAGCCCAGTTTTCCGAGAACAGGGCTCAAATGTTCTATTTCAGAAAATTATGGAAATCTACTGATATGAGTGGCGTTCTGAGAATCCTGGGCATAATGCATAAAGTGTCATCCCAGATAAGCCTGTGCAGTCTGCACAGACTAATCTGGGACGACACTTTCTGCCTAAACTGGATTTTTGCTAAGAAGAGACTTCATTTAAAAGAAAAATGTCATAATAGCGGAGTGTCATTCCTGATTAGCCTGTGCGGACTGCACAGGCTAATCTGGGACGACACTACGCACATGGATTATGCCTAGTTTTCTCAGAACAAGACTCATTTACACATGTGATTGCCTCAAATGTTCCAGTGCTGACCACAAGAGCGGGGTCGGTGAGTGCATGAGAAGCATTATTAATCAACCAGGAAGCTGTACACAGCCAGGTCACTATAACATCATAATAATTAGATAAGCATGGCCAGCAATCATTGGCTACATTCCTATCAATCAACACCCAGATAAATATTATGTTCTCATGCAGAGACATGGAAATGCTAATGACTTTTCTAGCACTGTGCCTGGCCTTCCCAAAAGCCTACTGAGTAATAGTTACTGTTATTATTCTCTTTATTCTAATAGAAGATGTATATCAAAACATTATTTCCAGTCAATAATGAAGCTGCTCAAACCATCTGTGATACATTTAGAAAGAGAAAATATGCTATCCATGAAACAACTAGCTGAAAATCATTCATTAAGAGAGTTACTCATTTCAAGATTAATTTATATCAGCCACTCATGAGAAACTATGCGCCCTTGCATTAAACCCCCTTTTCACAGAGCACAGCCCATATATATTGCTACCATACTTATGAATTGGTCAGAAATGTATATCTCAGAATGATTTTCAAAATAATATTTCATGCATTTCTAGACCAAACCATCGCCTTTTGTAAAATACAGTAGACTCTGCAAATACCGGACTCTCTGAATACCGGAACTCTCCCGATTCCGGACGGTCAGGCCAGTCCCGTATTTTCTCCTTCTATTTCTTTGCTAAAAAATGTTGAATAAACCGAACTCTCTGAAAACCGGAAACCGGACAGGTATCTCCGTAAATTTGGTCATTTTCATCGTAAAATACATTGAGTATACCGGACTGTCTAAATTCTCAAGATGCCCGAGGCGTGAAAATAACAATACCTAGTCAGCACAGCAATGCGGTGTCACACATTTTGCTCGCGCAATTATCGATAATCGGATTAAACATACCATAAAGGTGTCAAGTCGTTACCGCGCTATGGGAGTCGGATAAAGTAATGTAAAACAAACGGTGAATTTCTATAATAGACGTGTGGTAACACCAAAAGTGATTGACTCGATCGTTTTATTAATTATTTATTATCGCCTATGATAAACAATTTAATTAAAAAATTAATGCATGCCATTGCGACGATCACTGTCTTGTGATCTTCCTGGCAACGACAGACACCCTCCTTAACATTGCAGAAAATAAGATCGTAAAGGAGAAATGTGCTTTCAAGCAGAGAGTGATCTTGGACTTTTTCATGAAATCGTAAACTTCAAGAATAAGTAGGTTTTGAGATTATGAATATCTTAAAAAATAATTATGACGCTGTTTTTTGCCGTCCGGAATCGGGAGAGTTCCGGTATTCAGAGAGTCCAGTATTGGCAGAGTCTACTGTAGATGATTAGATGAACACAAATGTTAAATGTACTCAATATGATATATATATGAACTCACAAGAAATACTAAAAGCCTACTCTAAACTATTTAAGATTTTACATAATCATTATTCATAAATAGTATATAATATATTATGCAACATTTATCTGAAGTTACACAGGTTTTAACAAGTTACCAAATTAGTTCTTTTATTGTAGGAATTATACAAGAAGGTGCCAAAAAGTGAGATAATAATTATCATGTTGTTCTGAGCTCATTAAGCCAGACAAAGTTCTGTTCATTTGAAAGTTTAATAAAATTATTATTTATCTTTTGTACATTTTCAAATAACTTTTCTCTATCATCATGAAAACATTGACAAAACATTGCAAAGTGAATTTCATCCTCTACCAAATTTAAATTACATAAAGTACAAAAACGCTGTCCAGCTGGGATTTTCTGATATCTGCCAGTTTCAATTCTTAATTAATGACAGCTAACTCTAATGTTTGTAAACAAAACTCTGATATCTCTATTTTTCGGCGCAAGCTGTATTAAGCCAGCTTTTCACCCTGACTTGACCTTTGTAAGTGTCCAATAATATTCAAATAAAATTTCCCGCGGCTAGGTACGAATGAATACACTTCATTTATTCCATTGGCTGATTTGAGTATAACACCAGAACATTGGAAACATATCCGCGTCTTTGTAACACTGTTTTACTGCATGAAACAATTTTATCTCTAATGAAAAGGCTCAATAGATAGAACAGTTTTACAATCAATTTTCAACATAAATACAGTTTGTGCGTTCACCTTTTATTTTCAGAGAATTACCAGCGCAAAAGCGTTTATACTAAAGGCTATATTCTCATATTTAGTACTTACTTGCATTGCATTTCAACCCGCGAGGTTTCGGGTCAATTCGCGGCCAGTGTGTGAAAGTCAGAGTTTATATACAGTTCATCACCGGAGTTCGCAGAAGGGGTTGCGATCTTTTCATTGAAGGAAAAAATTGGAATCTATGCTTTTTTTGTCTGATGGAGTAAATAGTTCGTTTAGTCGCTTTGTCGATATATCAATATTTTAGGCACAGCTGTTGCCTTGGTCGTGTACAGTTGGCGTAAACAAGCCGTCTTTTCAGCAGCAGAATTGTTACCTTACTTTAATGCATTGAATTCCAATCCACAAGGTATCAAGGTCAGTTTGTGGTCAGTTGCAGAAATCTTTATATAAACGCCGTCTCGTAAACTTTGTGCACTTGAAGTCTGTTTTGATCAGAAAGATACTAAATAAAGATATTCGGCGATATTATTGTGGTATGTCAATCATCGATTTTTAATATGTTTTCAACATTTGCATGATAAGGACCAATTTTGATAAAATTAATTAGAAATATTTATCCATTTAGACCAGTTTATTAAGCATGAGCACAATAATTCACTATACTATAATTATGCAATTAAATAAGATTCGAGTATTGCCGGCTGACCTATATGCACTCGTTTATTTTCATGTTTCTTGTGTTTTTCTATTCTGTAAATATAGATATCTGAGTAATAATATCACATAAAGCAAAATAAGCCACGAAATCTGGCGCAACACCCCGTAATTGATTTGCTTGTGATGTAGCTAAGAACTGCGCAGAAAAAAGGCATCCGCTACTTTTTATCTCATAGAGATAACTTTTGATCGTTCATAAACATCGACCACAATCAACGCCGTATATCTTTTTAAAAGATATTTCTTGTTTAAAGTATAGAAATATGGCTCTTTACAACATCTGTTTTTGAACAGGGAATAAGTTCTTAGTTTACCACTCGTGCTAGTAATTCTTGATCGCCAAGTTGATTTATACAGGGACACTAACTTTCGCTTTACCAGAGAATGCAAATTCTTTTTATGCAAACTAGTAGAGGATAAATTAAGACTTTTGAAAATATGATTAACACTTGTGACCCAGCTGTCCTTATCACTATTAAAAAGTATATTTCCTTCACTCAAGGCAGCTGACAATAAGGCACTTACTTTACCAGAATACATTCTCTGATAATATTTGACAGTATTACATCAGGGTTTTTTTTTACTAAGAAAGTGACGCCGATATTCGGCGTCTTCCCCTACCAGAATTTTTCCCCTAAAACTACCATTTCCCCTCCAAAAATATAATTTTTCACCAAAATATAATATTTTACCCTCAAAGAAATGGTTTTTTTCTTTTGGGAAGTCGACACTTATCTCTCTCTCTCCCGACGAACACTCAAATCTGGGAATCCCAGTGATTCTATATATAGCTCTTAAATTACATCATGGAAACCGGGCAACTAATCGTATTAATCATGTGACTATTTTACTGGATTCCGGTCTTGCGCGAGAAGGGTGTTTCGTCAATTAATTACCCTAAACCAGTCGAATTTTCATGCGGGTTATGTGAAAGCCAAGATATAAACATTAAAACAGAAAAAAGTCTCACAATTCGCGTTCATACACGAACAAAATAAAACGTTCGGACTCTGAAAACATTAATTGTGTTGACGCATTTTTTAAGACTGAATCATCAAAAACCGTTGAAACCCAGCAGGATCCGGAGGTACATGTAATCAACATCGATTAATACTGTCGGATTATTGTGAAAGTGAAAGTAGACAATCGGCAGCTGCCGCACCTTTCCCTTCCAATACTGTAGCAGATCTAGATCGTCAACCCATTCATCATGAAATTGAAATCACAATATTGACATCGTTCCCCGGCCCCAGTTGAAAACATTTCCCATTATTAGATCTACCCCTGCTACTTTATTTAGGACTTTGACTTTAATATCATACTTGTTCATGTGTTTAAGAACAAAAAGGTCAGAGACATGCCTCTTTTTCTAAAAAAAAACCCCTGAAGTCTGTAGGCGAGTTATAGACATTGAAATGAACAGTTTTTATTTTTTCCCAAAATATGTCTCTTTCGCGCTCGATTTTCCCCTTTTACCCAGCGTCCAGCGTCTTCCCCTTTTTCTTAAAAAAAACCCCTGTACATAAAATATCAACATATAAAGGATAACGTCCCAGTTCACCATATACAGCATCATTAGACGTTCGCTTATGAACACTTAAAACATATTTCAAAAACTTCACATGCTGTTTCTCACAATGCATATTATCAAAAGATTTTAAGACTTAGTGTTCATGAACAAAGGGAAACAATCACGTAATGCACAACCCAAAATTCCAAGTAACAACAGTAGTCTCCCTTACATCACTATTCTCCATTTCTTTTCCAACCTGCATGAAAACCACAAAAAACAAACAGGTTCAATATTTTCTGAATATTTCTTGGTAAAACAAAGGTAAATCAAGGTAATTATTACAAGTTTCTCCTCTGAAATCTGATAAGCTTTCTGTGTTTAATGAGCAGCTTCATGTATTAGACATCGCTGACTTGAAAACAACAACAACATGGAACAAGGGAATAATAAGTCTAACAGAAGATGTTCTTGCAACAAAACTCCTAGATATTTGTTTTAAAGATTAGTTATAATGCCAAGAAATCATGAATGTATTTAAGTAAATACACATGGTGGTGACCTGTGTTTTTATTATGATTCAAACCCACCTTTGTTTTAAAGGTTATAAAAGGAACTATTTTGTGGCTTGTACGGAGAAAACTACAATCACGTTTTAATTTTGACCAAATTTTTTATTGATCTTTCACAAGTATGTTAAAGAAAACTAAAGAACTCCTACATCAGAATAACTGATACTAATGTCCAATTTTTTTTCTAAGACTGCATTTGTTTTTAATTGTATTTATGTTCATACTTTTTTACCATGCATATTGAAGTACTAATCTTCGTAGATTACAGCAGATTCTGACTTGAGTACCAGACCTTGAAACCGACTAATTTGTAGCGAGCTAAAGTCATTGGGAGTATCTTATTCCTGAGAACCTGCAATTTCAATCGAAAACCAGTTAACATCTGCACAGCGTGAATTGATGATGGGGAAATCATACTTAGGCGCATCAGGTTTTGTACCATCAAAAATGGCTTTGCATAAAAACATGAATATATAAATGTTCATGGGAAAGAAAGATATTGGTAACAGAAATGGGTAGAAGGTTTCATTAGTTAAAATATAAACATTTAACTGCAGCCTTATTATATACACATTCACCATTATTACTTAAAAGGATTTCAAAAACATTTTGTAATACATATGGTAATCAGAAGTTATTGATATAAATATTTATTTTGTTTGTGGCTTTTTAAAATATGTATTTGCATATAAAATAGCTTGGACAATGGCTACAGCAAACCTAACTGGGAATTACATGCATTTTGCTGATAATTTGTCAAGCTTAAACATATATTGTTTTCATTCAATTATTTTGTAAAACATACATTAAAATTAATTATATATATGGTCAATACAGCTGTTCATATCCAACAAGAGCACCGCATAACGGGTGCCAACGCTCGGCCGCAGGTGCAGATTTGAATAAATGAAAGCTTGTCAGAATTTCTTTATATTTCTTTTAAGAGGTCACAGTGACCTTTGACCTAGTGACCCAAAAATGGGTGTGGCGTGTAGAACTCATCAAGGTGCATCTACATATGAAGTTTCAAAGTTGTAGGTGGAGGCACTTTATTTTAGAGCAAAATGCCGAGAAAACTACTTCGCAGCAACAATTGAAAATTACATCTGACTTGTTTGCAAAAATATGTTAATAATACCCTAAAACCCTAATACCCTAAGTGCATTTCTATGGCACCTAGGTAATGCATTAATAAATACTAAAACGAAAAATAGTGCAATAAGACAGGAGAAAAATGGTGAAGGAATGGCAAGACCTCATAAAAACATGTATCTTCAAGCAATATAGTCCCAGGTGACTAATCATAGCATTCTAACTAGAAACTATTTCCCAGAGAAAGTGATGTGTTTTTACCTATGTAATTATCTTGCTAATTGGCAGGCCATAAAGAACAAATCATCTTTCATAGAATTAATTCATTGCAGAAATCATGTCTTATCTACTTAGAAGAATGGTCCATTAAACAAGTAATAATTCAGGGTGTTGTAATCTACAGTTGTTTAAGCACGGCAGCCATTATAATTGTAGACAAGTATGTTTAATGCTTAAGAATATGAAGTCTGATTCAAATATTAAGACTAGTGTAAGTGACTTCAACTGAAGCCACACAAGGTGAAACCCCTAGGAAGGATTCAATAACTGCTAATGAACTTTGTTCTTGAATTTACATAATCAACAAATTGCCATTTATCATAACAAATTGTGATTCTTGAACGTATTCATGAACAAGTTCATTAAAAATTCATAAATATGTTCAAGATCAAGGACATCAATGACGATGTGTTCATAATATCTCAGAAAACTAGGCTTAATGCATGTGTGTAAAGTGCCATCCCACCTTAGCCTGTGAGGTCAACACAGGTTAACCAGGCATTACACTTTCCAACTAAACTGGATTTTTGTTTATAAGAGACTTCCAATAATCCAAAAACTCCATAAAAGCGAAAAGTGTTGCAGACAGCACAAGCTGATCTGGGACAACACTTTACACACGTGAATTAAGCCCAGTTTTCACAGAACAAGGTTCAAATGTTTGCAATGGACCCTGGTGATCAGTGGACAACTCACCCTGTCTGGCAGAGGTGTCTGGGTGGAAATCTCTCTCTTTGGGGCGGATACATCGTCTCGAACCTCGGTATTCTGTTTCAGTGTCTGCAACAAACAGGCAGCGTGGTGAGAGTGGAAAATATTGCATAGAAAAATATATATACAAACTAATGCATTGTCAAAGACGTGACTACCATTAACGACTCAGATACTAACTTTGACCCAGTTAGTAGTTCCTTGGAAAATCAAATTAAAAAATTTAAGACCTTTCTTACTAGATTCAAGTTGAATAGGTTCTTTTCCAACCCTAATAGGGTACTGATAAGCAGCAAACAGCATTATAAACAACTGAAAAGACAACGAGTTACTCGCAGGCTGTTCTGGTTTTAACTTAAATGCTGGTTGCATAAAGCTTTTTTACTTAGCTTCTGATGAGAGAGGTTTGACAACCCAGGTGCACCACTTAGGCAGCTTAGTACAAAGACAAAATATTTGAGCCATGCTCTGTGAAAAGGGGGTTTAATGTCCATAAAGTGTAGTTCCACATTAGACTGTACAATCTGCACAAGCTAATCAGGTACGAAAATTTCCGCCTGACTGGATGTTTCTTAAAAGCTGAAAGTGGTGTTACTGATTAGCCTGTGCAGACTGCACAGGCTAATTTGGGACAACATTTTATGCACATGCATTAACCCCCCCCCCTTTTCATAGAGCACAGCCCATTTGAAAAGTGTTTTCTGAACATAATACAAAACATTCAGTACTACATTTACAATAATAAGAAATCACATATCATAACACCTGACCCAACCAAGTTATAATATCTACATAAAAGCTGCAAAACCAAGCAAACAAACACGTCAGGTGACTTTATACCTTAACATGTCAAATATTGAAAAATATTTACTTGAAACCAATTTTTTTTTTAATTTAAACTATATATAAAGAAAGTCTATGTAGGTACACGGATTAAAGTCAGTTTTTCACAGAATGAATAACATTATTTTCCTTATTCGATAACAAAGATGGTTCACATTACCAAATCGTCAACTGAGTATCGTTGTTTCGCCATCTTCCTTATCAATAGTACACTCATCAGCAAAATATTTATTAAACTCATGAAAATGGTCCCAAACACCACCACACAACCAGCCACAAATAGGACAAACATAACACCAACACTTCACTACAACACTAAATATCATAAAACATTAACATATCAAATCCTTCCAAAGTATTAAAGACTTGATCATACATAACTGCGTGACGGAAAACAACAAAGGGAGACCACTATCGGTTCCGGTTCGTCATCTCGGTAATCGTTGAATCTCTTGTCGACAAGCAGTAACATCCTGAACAACTCTGTCCACCACTCAAGTACCTCGGTCCCTTGAAAACTTCACTTATTGTCTTAATGGTTTCAGCATCTTAGCTGTCAATTGTCTTGACTATTTTGAGCATTTTTATGTCAGCGTTTTACACTATCGAAATTGCTACTCAAGAAGGATGAAAATCTAAGAACGATTATGTCAATGGAAACTAGTTCAGTGTTGTATCACTAATACAAATTCATTCTTAAACCAAAAATGCTGTTCCAGAAAACGATACAGCAGAATTGTTCTTAACTCAGTTTAAGTCAAGAATCAAACTTCCAATACAATAAATTATTTTCACCCATATGTATGAGGATTTTAACAGTCCGTAAACAAACAAGCTGTCACATAAATACACAATGTTATCAGGTACATTTTATTGTTTGCAAATAACTGGGCACTTGCTATAAAGGTACAGTATCCAGTCAACCACTACTTGGAAGGCTTCAGGGCTTGATCAAGGGTAGTGATATCAAGTCAAGTAGGGCAAACTTGTAAATGTATTGGGTCATTGTATTTACATTCCTTGACAAAAAAGTCGGGGAAAATCAAAAGAAAATTACAAGAAAGTCATACTTATGATAATTCAATGATTAATACCTCAAATTTAATTTATTTAATTTCTGCATTGATTATTTAATATTTTATACAATATGAAATTACACAACACAATAAAAAATAAAATATCAAAGAAAACCCATAATTACCCACTTTTAATACATAGTTAATAATATTCAAATAACTAATTAACAACAAATCCTCGTAATATTCATATTACAATATTGTATACATTTTTTTTCCCCTTTGAACTGAAAAAAGGATTTGAAGTGCAAGCAATAAATATTTTTTAAGAGTACCATAAACTAAGCAAGCCATATATTTGGCCTTGCCCATTGTCCAATATTGGCCAATTGGAGACATTATCAGCATTGTCATCATCAAGCTGAGTGCATGCCACTGGTGGCACATGGCACACTCCAGGTGGCCAATGTTATCCAATGTTAATTTGTATTAGCAGATCTGGATGTCAATATTTCCATTCATAGAACATGCCAGATGACAGTGCTATATTGAGAGAATTGGCTTCTGTCCCCACCTATTTTTGTCGACATTTTGTGACAAGTGTTGCTTTATGTTATTGTTTATGATAATACAAATAATTGGTGTATAATACAACAGCCAGCTCACTAAGTTGATTACTGTTAAGGCTACAGCAAAGGATTTATGCTTAAAGGGTAAGTAACCTTGACCTCTTTTGTCAAAGTTTATTTTACCTCATGACAATGAACATTTAAGGGTATGCCAAATATTAAGATAGGAACTTACATGGGTTTATTTAAATCAATTTCATATAGTATGAAGTCCATATGAAAGTGAATGCACAGCGATTTTCCTCCTTCTTTATAAAGTACCGGTAAACGGTACTTTCCCAATCGAGCGAAAATTCCCAAATTCCCAATCGGCATCTGAAAAAATCCCAATAGGCGTCCGAATTTTTTCTCAAAACGACCGAAAGTTTCGCAACAAAGCCCAACTTTCGGCGAGCGAACAAAGAAAATCGTATAGTTGTGTGTAACCACGCGCTCGATTAATTTCGGGTTTTATTATTCAGCGCGTGCAATCAATAGAGTCGTTACTGTTTCCGGTTCTTTTGTCAGGCAGCCAGCGTTTTACGTCGGTTTGTAACCTTGCCTCTGTGGAAAGGGTGTTCAGTCTGATGAACAATCTTTGCACAAACAATCGGAACTGTCTATCACACGACACATTGACAGCACTAATGATGCTGTGCAGAGAGGGATGCCAGCAACTGATAGATGATCAAACATCAAAGATTGTTGAAATTTTCAAAAAAATGAAAGACAGAGACATTGCTTTACAAGAGATTAAAACAACTTGTAATTGATTGTGTGTGTTCTTTATAATATTTTGTTATTTATTTCAACTTTATTACTTAATGGTCATTAAGGCATGCCTGCAAATGATTATTTAAATGGGTATGTTCAATTAAGTATGAACTGTATGATGTATTCAATAAGACCCAAACTTCACGAAGCGATTTTCCCAATTTAAGGATTTCACGACTCGATTTTTCCCAATTTTGAGGTTTTCACGACTCAATTTTTCCCAATTGGACCGGTACGGGTACTTTTCCCAATTGGACAAGGAAAATCGCTGATGCATATCTTGTAAATTTAAAAAAATAAATGTTGTACAGGAAATTATATAAACATGTACTTAATCATGTAATTTTAAATAATTTTGACTTCAAATTAACTTCAAGAAATAAATAAGAATATGTATGAGCTTGCTCTATGAAAATGGGTTTTAATTCAATTCACACAGGGACGATAATTACAACTTCTATGGGATTTCACATTTAAAGCAAGTTTTTATTTAGTGAAAATTTGGTTAAGGCTTAGTGTCTTCCCGATTAGCCTTTGCAGACTGCACGAGGAAGACTCTTTACGCACTTACATTAAATCACGTTTTCTAAGAACACAACTCATACAACAATTATATGTAATAAGATTAAACTGCAAACCTTGTTTTCATCCTCAAGATGAATTTTATACATAGGATTTAAGAAACACACCATTTCTTAATGTCACAATCCAATTGCAAGTCATTCAAAAACTCTTACACTCTCACAATGTAACACTAACAATAAAAATCTTGCAATACTTAAGTCATTTTGTTTTGTAATGCAATACATTGGTATGTAAGTTAAAACTGACGTGAGTCAAAAGCAAACAATGTAGTCACATCCAAAGAGTAATATAATCTCCATTCATGTACATTGGCTATATAAATATATGTTAAGTATGCAATACAGTTATTTAAAGGTGATAAGTTTCAAGTAGCAGTTAAGATTCATTATCATCCTGATTTACTAATATGATTGAGAAGAAGTTTTATTTAAAACCAACACCACAAAAGCTGTTAACAACAAAAGTAGTCAAAATGCAAATCTTTGCTATAAAGGTGCAACGAAAAGGACATTTTAATTTCCTTAATGGCATGGTTAGTGTCTTTAATCAAAGATATTCTGTCATAAATTTACACAATTATTTGCATATTCAACTGAATACATTCGTTTACACAAAACAATTCTGCAAAGCTTATGTGTGATCTCTTGTTGTATAATTGTTCTTCACAGGAAATTTAAAGTAAACATTTCACTTTCGTTTCTTTTTTCATTCAGGATTTGTCTTGAGACTTTATATCTCTTATTTTATTTCCACTCAAAAGACCTTAAATAATCATGCCTAAAATAACCAAGTGTGAGAAAACTCTTAACAAGAGGGCCAGGGTGGCCCTAGGTCGCTCACCTGAGTAGTTTTAACATTAAGCAAGGGTAACAGGTTGTTAACGTTGTTTTGTGAAAAGAAAGGGTTTGTTGTTTCGGCAGATATATACATATATGCGTTATAAGTAGTTTTGTGTGTGTGTTTATGTTTTTAAAATAGACATTTGTTACCTGTTGCAACAAAGCTATATTTTGGATAAAAGTAATATGAGGACAGTTATTTAATAATGAGCATCAGCAAAAGAAAATGGAAGTACTTTTTTTCACAAATTGTTGTCAAGCTTTGAGATCATGAGATAAGCATCTCAGCATCTTTGGATGTTATAGGGGATGACTAGTTACAACCTGTTTTTGCAAGAACAGCTTTAGATAGCAAAAACAACTGTATTTTATCAATAGATTTAGTGTTTATAAAATAGATTTTGCATAATTAAATACAATATGTTAAATTGTTATCATATATCAAAGTTGGTTATAAAGAAATAAATGAGTAAGAAAATATGTACTAGAAATTGAAAAAAGGTCTTCTTTTAAGAAACAAAACATCACTTGACCTATCTCATAGTTACAAATGTGTGAAATATAGAAGTAAACACACAAAAGACATTGGAACAAGAGCACCACATAACGGGTGCCAACGCTCGGCTGCAAGTGCATTTTTGAATAAATGAAAGCTAGTCAGATTTTTTTTTAGAGGTCACAGTGACCTTGACATTTGACCTAGTGACCCCAAAATGGGTGTGGCGTGTAGAACTCATCAAGGTGTATGTACATAAGAAGATTCAAAGTTGTAGGTGGAAGCACTTTGATTTTAGAGCAAAATGTCATGGTTTTAGCACGACGCGGACGGCAGACGACACGACGAGCTGGCTATGACAATACCTCTGGTTTTCTCCGAAAACAGCTGAGCTAAAAATTATCATATCAAAACAACTATTTGTAATTTAAATGCACACAAATTTTGTAGCATAAATACATTATGTTTAAACAAGAGTGCCAAACTGTCACAAGATACGCCCGTTCGAAGGTTTTGGACACCATGCTCAATGCTTGAAATGCACTAAGTGACCTCAAGACCTAGTTATTGACTTGGCATGACCCATATTTGAACTTGACCTAGATATCATTTAGATGTAACATCTGACTAAATTTGGTGAAGATCAGATGAAAACTACTTCAATTAGAGAGCGGACACCATGCTAAATGCTTTAAATGCACCATGTGACCTCGTTTTTGACCGGGCATGACCCATATTCGAACTTGACCTACATATCATCTAGACACAACTTGTAACCAAATTAGGTGAAGATCAGATGAAAACTACTTCAATTAGAGAGCGGACACCATGCTAAATGCTTGAAATGCACTAATTAACCTCGTGACCTAGTTTTTGACCCGGCATGACCCATATTTAAACCTGACCTACATATCATATAGACACAACTTTTGACCAAATTTGGTGAAGATCGGGTGAAAACTACTTCATTTAGAGAGCGGACACCATGAAATCCTTGAAATGCACTAAGTGACCCCATGACCTAGTTTTTGACCCGGCATGACCCATATTCCAACCTGGCCTAGATATTGTCTAGACTCAACTTCTGAGCAAGTTTGGTGAAGATCGGATGAAAACTATTTGAATTAGAGTCCGGACAAAGTGGCGCCGTTGAAAATGCACTTATTGACCCTATGACCTAGTTTTTGACCCGGCATGACCCATATTCGAACTTGGCCTATATATCAACTAGATGCAACTGCTGACCAAGTTTGGTGAAGATCGGATGAATACAATTTGAAATAGAGTCCGGACAAAGTGGCCCCTTTGAAAATGCACTTATTGACCCTATGACCTAGTTTTTGACCCGGCATGACCCATATTCGAACTTGGCCTAGATATCAACTAGATGCAACTGCTGACCAAGTTTGGTGAAGATCGGATGAATACAATTTGAATTAGAGTCCGGACAAAGTGATGCCTTCCGCCCGCCGCCCGCCGCCCGCCCGCCCGCCAAGGGGTTTCACATAATACGTCCCGTATTTTATACGGGCGTATAAAAATTGAACTGCCAAAACAACTTTTCTTTTTAACCAAACAGTTTTTTTGTGCTTCTTAAAAGATGTGATATAATATTGTTGTTGTTTTTTTACTACCAAATTGTTCACATTTTTGACATAGTTTTTTAAACAACTGGAACAATTTTCAGACTCACCTTGCAATGATATTTCCAATTGAAACAACAATAAAACCTGTTAAAATCACAAATCTTTGATAATCACATTCAAACTACTGACTGACTAAAAACTGTAGGCCTAAAACGTTTCAAGTTGTAATCTATCTTATAAATGGTGTCCATCTGCGGCAAATTGTATAAATCTGGATAATTCTTATCCAGCGGATAACTTTTGGTTATCTTCAATTTTATGATAAGATAACCAAAAGTTATCCGCTGGATAAGAGTTATCCAGATTTATACAATTGGCCGCTGACATCAAGACAAAGGTCTTTGAAGTGCCCCATTAATGGGGGCCAATTTCCAAGGAGTGTTACACAATAATTGCATGGCTATTTAAAAAGTAATCAATCAACACTATTGTACTGGAAGAATGCAAGCACTGGCATAAGTGAGCTCTTAACAGAGAGTAGGATAAGTGAATGGAAGGCCAAATAACAGTCATATGTAACAATTTTTGTTGTTTTATTGGTTTTACCACTATGTTGAATTTCTGCAAAAGATAAAGATAACAATCTGAAGTAATGGCAATAATTAATTTGAGTAATGGCTACTAATGCTAAAATTATAATTTTATATTTCGGTTGTTGTTAATGTTTCTGAATCCATGAGTGACCATGACCAGTATCATCATCATCATCATCATCATCATCATCATCATCATCATCATCATCATCATCATCATCATCATCATCATCATCATTGTGCACCACATTCCTCATTACAACTAGAGTGTTAACATGGTTTTAATATAGTCATATTAGGAAAACTGCAACTTCCCCCGCGGCCATGTTTTTCAACGAACTGTAACCATTTTCGAACACAGCTGAGCTATCATTAGAACAAATCTTCGGACCAAGTTCCATGAAGATTTGACTATAAATGTTACTTCTAGAGCTTAATTAAGGTTTTACTATATCCATATTTATAGGAAAACTGCTCCGCCCCCTGTCGGCAATGTTTTTCAATGGACCGGAACCATTTTCAAACTCAGCTGAGATATCATAAGAACATATGTTCTGACCAGGTTTCATGAACCTTGGATTATAAATGTGACTCCTAAAGTGTTAACAAGGTTTTACTGTAGCCATATAAGGAAAACTGCCCCGTCCTCTGGCGGCCATAGTTTTCAACGGACCGAAACCATTTTCAAACTCAACCGAGCTATCATTGAAACAAATGTTATGACCAAGTTTCATGAAGATTGGACTGTACATGTGACTTCTAAAGTGTTAACAAGGTTTTACTATAGCCATAAAAGCAAAAACTGTCCAGCCCCCTGGCAGCCATGTTTTTCACCGAACCATTTAAGAACTCAGCCGAGATATCATTAGAACAAATGTTCCTACCAAGTTTCATGAAGATTGGACTCAAAATAAGACTCCTAGAGTGTAAACGAGGTTTTACTATAGCCATATAAGAAACCATGTTTTTCAACTGACCATAACCATTTTCGAACTCAGCTGAGATATTATTGGGACAAAATAATGTTCTGACAATGTTTCATGAAGATTTGACAATAAATGTGACTTCTAGAGTGTTAACAAGCTTTTTCTTTCATTTGACCTAGTGACCTTGTTTTTGACCTCACGTGACCCAGTTTCAAACTCGACCAATCTTTTGACCAAGTTTCATAAAGATCAGACAATAAATGTGGCCTCTAGAGTGTTAACAAGGCAAAATGTTGACGATGGACGACGGACAAAAGGTGATCCCAAAAGCTCACCTGAGCACAACAAAAAGAAATAGATTTCATTTTTTGTATTGATAATGCATATTTGCACAATAGTATTGATTGCATTAATCAAGTGACATTTAATCAAGTGACAGTCTTGGCCGTAACTCGCTCGACCGTCGACCGGGTCGAGTGATTTTTGCCTCGGTTGAGTGAAAATTCTAAGCCTGTAGCCCGATGGGTCGAGTGCTTTTTTCGTGTCCGAACTTAGTAACGAGTCCGAAATAGCTTCATATAGACGCTTATTCAAGACTGCATTGGTTATTTCCCTTGAGCACTTATTGATTAGACGCTTATTGAACATTGTTGTTAGTCGATCTCGCGAGACGCTATAACAATTATTATTACTTGATGGAGAACTTGCGGTGAAACATTTATTTTTACGTATTTTCTGTGTTATTTTGAGGGTGCATCGCACAAACATCAACCGAAAAATGAGAATGAAGGTTGCAACACAAAATATGAACAACAAAATGAAAATTCCAAATGTCATGGAAAAATAATCAGTCTTGGCTTCGTTTTGATGTGTCCAAGTATTGAGAAATTTGATTATGCGCCTGCATTGCTGACTTGCTGGTATGTGCATGTCATGCATAATGTAAAAAAATATGCAATTAAATATCATACACTAACTTACAAGTATAGTTTTTTACAGATAAAGTTTATCTGTCAAGGAACAAATCCTGACAGTAAATTCAAAGGTGTATTTATACTGCATTTTATATGCTGGTACAATCGGCAACAAACCATATGTGGCTTAGGCAATAAAACTACTGCTACAAATGTGGTTTTAGATTTAGAATACTCAGAAGTTTGGGCAGGAAAGTTGCCTCCTTGTGCTACATCTTATGCACAGGTATTATTGCTAGTTTGACATTTTATTTACTTTATTCAGATATGTGTTTGGAAAATTTATATCATGTTATACAATTGGTTTTTTTTCAGGCCACCTTAAGGAGCATACATGATATGTCAGACCTGGATGTCGGAGACTCAGACAATGACCATGATGGAATGGAGATGTCAGGAGACCTTGTGTTAATTTTTTTGTAAGATATTAACTGTGAATAAAAACAGAATCAAGTGTTTATTTGTTTAATCTTTATTGTTCTATGTTTCATCAATACAAACATAGTTACAAATGTAACAGAATGATAACTTTTAATTCGGGCTAGTTAAAATTGATTCGGGCTAGTGAAATTTCAAAGCCGGTAGCCCAACCAGGCTAGTGCCTAACAAAAATTAATGCCAAGACTGGCTATATATTTTGATAAGCCAATCAATGTCTGTGCATTTCAAATATTTAGAGGATAAAACATTTTAAGCAAAATTGCACATGGGTTTTGTTTCAGATTTAAAAACAACAAGTGGTACTACATTTGTGATTTGTTGATGAAGGGAAATTAATTGTTGTTCTACAGATGTGAGGTTGGAGTATAAAGTTTTTGTGTAAATCTAAAACCTGTCTATTGAATTATGTTCACAAGCTTTGTCAAAAGAGAAAGTGATGAGCCTGATAAAGTACTCTCATTATTATATAAATTGAAGTTTGCCTATGTAGATGTTTACTACAGGTCAGTTAAAAGGAATGTCATATTTATAAGTTGATACCTGCAGTTTGGTCAGTGTAAATCTAAGTCAACTATAGTTGATACCTGGAGTTAGGTCAGGGTCAAATATAGTTGTTACATAGAGTTTGGCTAGAGTCAACCAGTTGTAACATGGAGTTTGGCAAGTGTAAACTATAGTTGTTACATGGAGTTTGGCCAGTGTCAACTTAAGTCAACTATAATTGTTACCTGGAGATTGGATGATGTCAACGATAAATGTTACCTTGAGTTTGGCATGTGTCAACTATAGTTGTAACCTGGAGTTTGGTAATGTCAACTTTAGTTGTTACATGGAGTTTGGCAAGTGTCAACTATAATTGTAACATGTAGTTTGGCAAGTGTCAACTATATTTGTTACCTGGAGTTTGGCAAGTGTCAACTATATTTGTTTCATGGAGTTTGGCAAGTGTCAACTATAGTTGTAACATGGAGTTTGGCAAGTGTCAACTAAAGTTGTAACTTGGAGTTTGACCAGTGTCAACTTTAGTTGTTACATGGAGTTTGGCCAGTGTCAACTATACTATAGTTGTACATGGAGTTTGGCAAGTGTCAACTTTAGTTGTTACCTGGAGTTTGGCCAGTGTCAACTATAGTTGTAACATGGAGTTTGGCAAGTGTCAACTATAGTTAAAACTAGGAGTTTTGCCAGTGTCAACTATAGTTGTTACATGGAGTTTGGCAAGTCTCAACTATAGTTGTAACATGGAGTTTGGCCAGTGTCAACTAAAGTTGTTACATGGAGTTTGGCCAGTGCCAACTATAGTTGTTACTTGGAGTTTGGCCAGTGTCAACTATAGTTGTTACATGGAGTTTGGCCAGTGTCAACTAAAGTTGTTACCTGGAGTTTGGCCAGTGGAATGATGTCACAGTTTTGAGGACGGTGCCACACTGTTTTCTGGCTGCTGGCGTTGTAGTAGTAGAAGCGCGAAGTGTTGGGGTCAAACAGCTCCCACCACTGGTTGTCATCTGTCTTCTTTCTGCAACACAAGAAATGATAATTAGAATTCTGATCTATTTTTACATGTATTTTACACTTTACTCCTCAGAAGACAAGTGATAATGGCTATATGTGGCCAGCATAAAACCAGAACAGCCTGCAAGTAACTTGCAGTCTGTTCAGGTTATATGCTGTTTGCTGCTCATCAGTATCTGAGGATTAGAAATTAAATCTTTTAAGCTTGAATCTAGTAAGAACAGAGTTAAAATTTCATTTGATTTTCTAAGGAACTACAAACCTTCCAATATGCATTAAGAGTGTTTATGGGTTAATAGGAGAATGACCCTCATCAGTTAGGCCAGTAGCTTCTTAAACCATTGTCAGTGAATACTGGTGCAGTTTCTTTCAAAACAGAAGCTAAATCTTAGTGGGTTTCTTTGTTGGGATTTTTTTGTTTAACACTACTAAGAGAATGTACTTATTTCAGTAACTCATAACTGCCCTGTAGTAATTCAATCAGAGGTAGGGGAACAATTTTTTTGCCGCACCAGGAAACGAACCCAAAATCTTCAGATGTGTAATCCAGTGCTCTACCAACTGACCACGAAAACCTTCAAAGATCCAAGTTTTTACTTCCTTTTTGTGCTTATGTTGTTGTTTTTTTTGCAATGGTGATTGATCGCATTAAATAAATGTGCTAAAAGAAGAGCCATTTCCTGTTGACAAAAAACTGGAGATTCATAATTTTGAGAAGCAGATTTATTATTATTTTAATTATTCAAGGCTTTAAACAGTGCTTTTATTAAACCTATTTGCATTTTAAAAGTTGATTTGGTTTTGTTAATGTTTCACAGACATTTCAGGTTATGTTGTTATTCCCTCATGTGCTCTTAAAAAAAGAAAAGCATTGTACTGTCAAAATAATGATAACCTGGTGCTATTTGTTGGACAGAGGTAATTCATACCTGACATTAAAAGAGATATCAGCAATCTTGGCATGACTGATAACAGGAGACCACCGTATCTACTTAGAATTAAGACATATGACATATGGGGTGATAATATCTCTGCAAAAATACTACACATTTAAAGAAAACATAACAACCAAGAAAATTGCCCTTAAGAAAAAAATGCCATCTTTTTGTATTTCAGTTTTAATTTCTTAACACTGATTACAAAAACTGCTAACTATTAGCTATCTGCAAAAGTATCAACAAACCAAGACAAAAGGCAATACAATGGAAAAGAGAGAAAACACAAGACTAAAGGTGTTGAAATAGTAAAAGGAAAGCTATCCAAGACTTAAAGGGGCCTTTTCACAGATTTTGGCATGTATTGAAGCTTGTCATTAAATGCTTTATATTGATTAATTTAAATATTGGACCTAAAAATCTCTAGTAAAACAACAAGAATACAATTTAAAAAAGTTAAAAAAAGTAACCCTCAATAGGGCTCGAACCACTGAGCCTTGGAGTCCTGGAGTAAAAAGTCTCCTGCTTAGACCACTCGACCATCCGTGCTCATGCTATGATCGGATGTATTTTTTACCTATATAAGCGATCCTCGTAGTTTCCCAAAATATAATGACAACAACAGAAATTTCCAAATTATTCAATCGTTTCGCAGTGCAACGCTTCATAATTTTCAGGTTTTCAAATCGTCAAAAGATGCATATAATGGATATTTTAGAGCATGGTAAATGTTCAGTATTACTATTTCCTTGAAATATCATTATTAAAACGAAAATTTGAGAATCTGAAGCACTTTTCTTTTATTTTGTCAATTTACCAAAACGTGAAAAGGCCCCTTTAAGGTTTTGAATCTGGAATTGGGATGCTATCTTAGACTTAAGGTTGTGAATCAAGCATTGAGAAGCTATCTAAGACTTAAGGTTTTGAATCAGGAATTGGGAAGCTATCCAAGACTTAAGGTTTTGACTCAGGAATCGCAACACTATCCAAGACTTAAGGTTTTTAATCAGGAATTGGGAAGCTATGCAAGACTTGAAGTTTTAAATCAGGAATTGGGAAGCTACCAATGTCTAAAAGCAACTGTATTAAAAACGTACGCTACTCAAAATTTAAAGGTGTTGAAACATGATATGGGAATCTTTATAAGACTAACAGTGTTGAAGCAGTAAAGGGCAGCTACCCACAATTAAAGGAGTCAAATCAGGAAAAGGGAAGCTGCGCCCTAGACTAAACGTGTTGAATCAGGAACTGGGAAGCAAACCAAGACTAAACGCGTTGAATCAGGAACCTGGGAATCAAACCAAGACTAAACGCGTTGAATCAGGAACTGGGAAGCAAACCAAGACTAAAGGTTTCAAATCAGAACCTGGGAAGCAAACCAATACTAAAGGTGTTGAATCTGGAAAAAGAACAGCATTAACTGTTACTACAGTTAAGTGAAAAAATGAGCAATTTGTTATTATATTTTACTTTCCTTGGTGGGCCACAAAACTTATATCTAGCTTAGCTTTCATCTGTAAAGGGCAGCTGTGTTTCTAAGCAATAAATCAACAAGATCTGTGTTTGTGAAACACAATGCCCCCTACTGTGGTTTAAAGATGCACAGCAGCTATTTTTTGCAGCTATTTTAAAGAAAATTATCCAAGCCCATAACTTCATCAAAAATCAAGGGACCAGAACAAAACTCACACTCATCTGTGAGTATTGTAGGTAGACTTCCATACCAAAAATCAGCTCAATATCTGAATGTCTTTTAAAAAAGAAAAGAGGAAAAAAGTTATTATTGAGCTTATTTCAAAATCAAAGACCCATAACTTCCCCCAAAACCAATGGACTGGAACAAAACTCACATTTCATCTGTAAGTCATGTAGTTAGACTCCCATACCAAAAATCAGTTCAATATCTGAAAGGTTAGCGTAATCTGAAAAATGGTTTTACGAGAACATTTCTAGCCCAGTGTCCATAACTTTGCTACAAATAAAACTCACATTTCATCTGCAATTCATGTAGGTAGACCAACATACCTAAAATCTGCTCAATATGTGAAACTGTGTGTAAAAAAACCTTCAGAAAACAGACTGCCAGACGGACAGTCCAACTGTAATATGCCATTTTAACGGGTGCATAAAAATGAAACAAACCTTCCTGTATTGATACTCACAATATTTAACAAGATGTGTTTGTGAAACACAATGTCCCCCTATATGATGTTTGACCTTGTAGGATGACCTTGACATTGTGAAGGATGACCTTGACCTTGACCTTTCACCACTCAAAATGTGCAGCTCCATGAGATACACATGCATGCCAAATATCAAGTTGCTATCTTCAATATTGCAAAAGTATTCATAAAATAAGCGATTTGGGCCACATATATTTGATCTCTAACCTTGAAGGATGACCTTGACCTTGACCTTTCACCACTCAAAATGTGCAGCTCCATGACATGCACATGCATGCCAAATATCAAGTTGCTATCTTCAATATTGCAAACGTATTTATAAAATAAGCGATTAGGGCCACATTTATTTGACCTCTGACCTTGAAGGATGACCTTGACCTTGACCTTTCACCACTCAAAATGTGCAGCTCCATGAGATACACATGCATGCCAAATATCAAGTTGCTATCATCAATATTGCAAAAGTATTCATAAAATGAGCGATTTTGGCCACATATATTTGACCTCTGACCTTGAAGGATGACCTTGACCTTGACCTTTCACCACTCAAAATGTGCAGCTTCATGAGATACACATGCATGCCAAATATGAAGTTGCTATCTTCAATATAGCAAAAGTTATTGCAAAATGTTAAAGTTGGCGCAACTTACAGACAGACCAACAGACCAACAGACAGACCAACAGACAGGGCAAAAACAATATGTCCCCCACTACTATAGTGGGGGACATAAAAACATACATTTACCCAAATATTTCAGTTGTATTTTTGTTACTCTGCCTAAACCCCATAAAAAATAAATAACAAAATTGCAATAAACTAATGTTGTCAGGCAGTTCTTACATACAAGCATTGTTTTAGTACCTTTTGTTATTAAGACAGAATGTCTAGGTGCCATGTACAAATGAGCCTAGAAATCAGGTAAGTTTTTTCAGAAATCTAGAACACATAACACAGAATTTCAATGTTGTAAGTATAACACAAGACTGCGTGTGACCAATTATTTCAAGTCAATATGAGAGGTATTGAAAAAGAAAGAAAACTGATAACATGGGGGAGGGGGGAGGAGTTTGGAGTGGATAGGAAATGGGTTGCCGACGCAGGGGGCATGTGTCCATCTGCCTGTCCTTGTTCTTGTAAATCTGCATTTCTAATGTTCTGCATTAAAATCTACACTACTTATACATCAGTTATAGTCATGTCCCCAGGATGTTAGTCAGGCAGAGCGGCAAGACAGCGCGGGAGGGGTCAGGGTGGAAGGGGCCGGCCCCCTT
This sequence comes from Dreissena polymorpha, assembly GCF_020536995.1. NCBI lineage: Eukaryota > Metazoa > Mollusca > Bivalvia > Myida > Dreissenidae > Dreissena > Dreissena polymorpha. The sequence goes on along the minus strand of NC_068355.1, from coordinate 136,327,268 downwards.
GCCCATGTCGACTTTTTTATATTTTGAACACGTAGTTGAACACGAACTATGAGGAGCTATTAAAACACAATGTTATCTTTTTTTTAATAATCTATTTTTCCTTAATTCATTTCAGTATAGTTATATTATAATATTAAATAACAAGCAAAATAACAGCAGGCATTAGAGCGAAAAAATAATTAAAATGTTCAAGCATCGCAGCAACATGATCTGAAAAAAAAGCGACACCCTAAAATTTGCTTTTGATGTCCAGGCACCGCGGGGCCACTGGGCTAAAACCGCCTGAAGAAAAGCATGAGTGAGTTGTCATTACTAATTCCATGATCGGGTATGCACCAACATCATCAATATACAAGTAAGTTATCAATTGTCATAAAATGTTCATTGACACATTACACATATTGGGCTTATGGAGCACACTGCATATTTGTACAACAACAGTGCCCATTTTCAAGGGGAATGACACCATAATGTTAAACACCAGAACCCCATGAAGATATTTCAGTGCATACTGTAAGCAGGTCTTTAGAAGAGCATATAAATCTTGATGGGGGCCCTCCACACCTGACATCAAGGCACCATAAAGCTGTCCACACATCATCAACAATGATCCATTCTCCCAGCAGGCATAAAGGTAATTAACACCTGGAAGTCATCCACCCCATCTCCAAAATACAACCACACCTACCAAACAACCTTTCCTCCTCAGAAAAGTGAAACTTTCAGTCAAACATCTCCATGAAAAATAACCGTGGAAAATATACAATTTATAGTGTTTGCAAAAAAAAAAAAAGGAAACATCAATCAACTAGAGCTTTGTCACGTGACATATACCCCCACGTGCCGCATTGGCACAGACTATTTTGTATGCTGTCTTCACAAAACAAGAGAATCTAATTTATGGCGATTTTTTAGAATTATTATGCCATTATTATTTATGGCCATTTTGACCTTTGAACTCTTGAATTCTTTTGCATGACACGCCGTCCAATGACTGTGAACAAAATTAATGTACAGAGTCATTTTAAAATATCACAATTAATGACATAGTTATGGCCTGGACAAGCTCATTTATGCCCATTTTTCACTTTTGACCTTCAAGTGTGACCTTGACCTTGGACATATCAACGTAATTCCTCGCATGACACATTGTCCAATGATTGTGAACAAATGTATAAAGTAATTTTAAAATCTCACAATGAATGACATAGTTATGGCCCAGACAAACTCATTTATGGCCATTTTTGACCTTTGAACTCACAGTGTGACCTTGACCTTGGAGATATCAACGTAATTCTTTCGCGCAACACACTGTCCAATAATGGTGAAAAAATGTGCCAAATGATTTAAAATTCTCACAAGGAATGACATAATTATGGCCCGGACAAGCTCATTTATTGCCATTTTTGACCTTTGAACTCAGTGTGTGACCTTGACCTTGGAGATATCGACGTAATTTTGTCGCGCGACACACCGTCCAATGATGGTGAACAAATGTGCAAAATGATTTTAAAATCTCACCATGAACAACATAGTTATGGCCCGGACAAAGTCATTTATGGCAATTTTTCACCTTTGAACTTTAAGTGTGACCTTGACCTTGGAGATATCAATGTAATTCTTTCGTGCGACACACCGTCCAATGATGGTGAACAAATGTGCCAAATGATTTTAAAATCTCACAATGAACGACATAGTTATCGCCCAGACAAGTTCATTTATGGCCATTTTTTACCTTTGAACTCAGTGTGTGACCTTGACCTTTGAGATATTGACTTATTTTTTTCGCGCGACACACCAACCAATGATGGTGAACAAATGTGTCAAATGATTTTAAAATCTCACAATGAACAACATAGTTATAACCTGGACAAGCTCATTTATGGCAGTTTTTGACCTTTGAACTTTAAGTGTGACCTTGACGGTGGACATATCAACGTAATTCTTTCGCCAACACACCGTCCAATGATGGTGAACAAATGTGCCAAATGATTTTAAAATCTCACAATGAACAACATAGTTATGGCCCGGACAAGCTCATTTATGGCCATAATGATCTTTGAACTCAAAGTGTGACCTTGACCAGAGAGATATCGACGTAATTCTTTCGTGCAACACACCGTCCAATGATGGTGAACAAATTTGCGGAATGATTTTAAAATCTCACAATAAATGATAAAGTTATGGCCCGGACAAGCATTTGACCTTTGAAATTCAAGTGTGACCTTGACCTTGGAGATATCGACAATTTTTTTTTACACAACACACCCTCCCATGATGGTGAACAAATGTACCAAATTATTTTAAAATCTTACGATAAATGACATAGTTATGATCCGGACAAAGTTTTGGTTTAAAACACACTAAGTGACCCCGTGACCTAGTTTTTGACCCGGCATGACCCATATTCAAACTTGACATATACATCATCTACATACAATTTGTGACCAAGTTTGGTGAAGATCGGATGAAATTTCGGGACAGACCGACAGACAGACCGACAGACAGACAGACCGACAAAGTGACTCCTATATAGCCCCCATTACCAATGTTAATGGGGGTATAACTAGTCAACTATTCCATGTCAAATCAAAATGCTCAGAATTACAGTAGATTCGGCTCAATACAGGGAAATATTGTTTGCAAAATTGAAAATGTCCCTTACATAAATTTAAGAGATAATATCAACAGCCCCCCCCCTCCTCAGCATTGATTTATTCCTTCTGTATAAAGCACTTGTATTTTCTATGATCTCTTCAAAGACACCGCATCTCAAAATCTGAAAATTTCTTCTTTTTTTCCAATACTGAGCTTAATCAATCACAGATGAACTGATCCTGCTTGTTCACTCCTACCTCCTACCCAATCTCCCTGCTACAGCATGCCTTAATTTACAGCATCAGCATCAATCAGACAGATTTTATCCACACACATTTCCTATGCTGCACCCAAGTATAAATATTAATATAGGAGCTTTTACAAGAATAAGTGTCTGATTCATTTGGCAGTCACTGATAAATGATGTAATTAAAATGATAATTGAAAATTTGAACCTTGCCTTGGGAAAATGGGGCTTATTGCATGTACGTAAAATTTCGTACTATAAATTATTTAGCTGTGCAGATGGCACAAGCTCATCTGGGATGACACTTAAGGCCCAGACATTAAGCTTGGTTTTGGAAGAGCATGGCACATTTGGAAGTTTTTGGAAAGACACTACTCTCCAAATCAGAATCAAAGACAGGACCTCCAAAATTATCAGTTTCAACTAACTATTCCACTTGATCTTAATGAACAATTCATGAATTGTGTATGAACTGGTTCCGGAAACATGCACATAACACATCATTTCACATGAAATATCACTGTCAATTGTTATATAACTTGTATTTTTAACAGTAATTAACAAAGGCAGAAGTTGGAACATTGAAGAAAGATCATGACAGGTAAACATGCAAGACAAGTGTAAACAATCTCAACTAATTATTTCCACGGAAACAGTGAGGCTTTTGTCTTCTTTGATAATTGGTTCAGCAGAAAACAACAAAGCCAACAAGGCATGATCATTATGCCAAATATTTCTTTCAAAAGCACATCTTTTTGATGACTGTGGAAACTAAACTGTCAAGATTTTACTAAGTCAGTTGCAAAAATCCATGCTTTTGAAGGCTTATGAGAGACATGATTCAACTAAATTCTCAAACAAGAAACCTTGCTGTGCAACATAACCTGGTTTCAAATTTCAAGTTATTAATAGGACATGATTCAACTGAATTTTAAATTCACAGACAAAAAACAAGAGACACCATGAAACATTATAATTATAAAGTAAAATAATTGTGTGATCCAAACCAAGGTTTTCGTGCAAGCAATAAATATAAACAGTTTCAGAACATCACCTCCATAAAAAGTTAATCAATTCAGCAGAACTAAATTTGTTCCGTTTTAAGAAACAGTAAACTGATTCTTGACCCAACTTTTCCCAAACAGAACCACAAGCCAGGTATACATGTAAGCTACCTACACAATACATGTCAGCAGAATATCTCCATCCATTGTCAAGTATTTTTTTATAACTTTTTTTCTAATTAAGAAACTGTGACCTTGACCTTACGCCCATTGACCACAAATGAAGTTTCATGCTAGGTCTGCAAGTAAGCAACCTACAAACATCACTTCAATACCTCCATCCAAACTTCCAAACTCAAATTAAACACCTTTAACTAATTTTTATTTTTAGAAACATTGAAATTGACATTCCCCAATTACAATTCCAAGTAAGGTCTACATGCAAGCATGCTTTCTGTTTATGCTTTATACTAAGTTTCATCAAGATCTGTCTATGAAAACACAAGTTTTTGACCTGAAATAACTAGTTTTCTGTTTTTCTACTTTTAGTAGCAGTGGCCTTGACCTTGACCTGACTTTTGATGCATAGACATGTATGAAAACTCAAGCTATTAGTCTTAATGTCAGCTACCAACACGATACCCACATTTTCAGTACAATATCTTCATCAAACTGAACTTATTGAGTGAAAACTGTTTTTCAATTTTTAGCAAGATTGAACATGACCTTGAATCACCAATTGTGTGCCAAATTCAATCCCACCTGAGGTCTTCGTAAAAGCTTGCTATACACAAAGTTTCATCAATATTGGTCAATGCAAACTAAATTTATTGACCAGTAACTATCTGTGTCTGTGAGTCCACTTGCCTGTCCCGAAAGCTCCAAAGCTGGTGGAAACACCCACAACAAAAACTCAAACTAAAAAGCAGGATTTTCAACTTTATGGAAAACCTTGTTAAAATTAAGTAATTTTTCATTAACAGAAATTTCAAGAACCATTCAACAACAGAAAAAAACAGCCACATGTTGCAAAATTTGAAACAATTCAGCATTTGTCTACATGGTATCTATCTATCCAGACAAACTATTATCTAAATTTATGTTCATTTGTCTGGAAACTGTGGCCTGATGATAGACATAACTAGGTCCAGACAATCTGCTATTATGATTCCAAAATGGTTGTGCAATTTCAAAACTGAATTGCGGTAGGTCGATTTGGCTGGCCCAGTGGCCTGATTGGGCCAGTTTTGAGGAAGTCTGAAACATAATTATGAGCCGCACTCTGAGAAAATGGGGTTTAATGCATGTGGGCAAAGTGTCATCCCAGATTAGCCTTTGCAGTTCTCACAGGCTTAATCAGCGACAACACTTTACGCTTTTATGATATTTTTGCTTAAAGAAAGTCTCTTCTAAGCAAAAATCTAGTTTAAGCGGGAAATGACCTCCCTGATTAGCCTGTGCAGAACACACATGCATTAAATCCCCTTTTCACAGAGCGAGGCTCATAAGTAAAAATGCAATCTTTAATATTTTTTATTTGCCAGTCAAATTTTTTTTTACAAAAGTACACAAAATTTAAGTTTATTTTCTTCAAGTAGGAGTGCATGAAACAGACTAAAGCGTAATGTCATACATTCAAAACCACACAATGTGGTTTTAGAATTTAAGCCAGTTCCTGCAATTAACCATCTGTCATGGGCATCAACACATATTTATTGGCACATTGTCATGTTATTACAACTAAAGAATTTGCAGGAGTATCAATTAGTGGAAAGATAAATTGGCACATCTGTGATCAAATATAAAATGCCAGCTAGTAAAATAAGCACAACGCCACAAGCCCCGAACAGAGCTTGTGCAGATTATAATTTTCATAGAGGATACATGTAATGATGTAACATTTCTTGGTTTCAAGTAATAATATCATGAGAGATGCCCAAAGACAGTTTGCATGAATATACTTTCAATTTGATGGTATATTCAGGGCTTTTTTCCTTCTTAGAGAATTGCAGTATTCACAAAGTTGGTCATTCTCAATCAATTATCGCAATTTAAAGAAGTTGGGGACTCAAAGTTTTATAATAAAAAAAAAATCTGGACTAATTTTTTTCCTAATTTGAACAGTTGGCAACCAATTTTTTTCACAATTTTAGTAAGTTTGAGACCTGTTTTAATGAGAGGGCTTGAAGGCCCCGTCACAAAGATGGGGATAACCCTGATATTTAATGTTTTCTTTCATCTAATATAATCACCACAAAGTCATATTTGAAGTTGAATAGCTTTAGTAGTTGTATAGCATATGTAAACTAGAGCTTTGTCAAAACTACGAATACCCTCACATGCCGCATTGACACAGAATATTTTACATGTTGTCTTCACAAAAACCAGCGGAAACCATGCTCACTGTTTAAGACGCACCCCGTGACCGAGTTTTGACCCAGCATGGCCCATGTTCGACCTTGACCTACACATCATCTAGATACAACTTCTGACCAAGTGTGGTGAAGATCAGATGAAAACTACTTGAATTAGAGAGCTGAGTCACCATGCTCAATGCTTAAAACGCATTAAGTGACCCCGTGACCTAGTTTTTGACCCGGCATGACCCATATTCAAACTTGGCCTAGACATCATCTAGATACAACATCTGACCAAGTTTGGTGAAGATCGGATGAAAACAACTTGAATTAGAGAGCAGACATTTAATACGGACTGACAGACCGACAAACCTACAGACAAACTCACTACTATATACCCCTCTAAACTTTGTTTGTGGGGGCATAACTACAAGATCATTTATAAATCAAAACAAGAAATGTGACCATGCCAAGAAATGATCTAGCTTAATTTAATTAACTATGCAGGCATGGTCTGCATGTAAGTTACCTATACAGAAAACCATGGCACTTTACCTCTTGACAGACTTATTTAGAGGAAATCTTTTTCTATTTTTTTACTAACAGTCACCTTAGTCCCTGACTAGCCCCTTATGCAATCCCTCATTAGATCTTACTTTCATAACAATAATCTTCATCTAAACTGAATTGAATGCAATTTTTCTTCATACATTTTTAGCAACAGCGACCTTGAATTTGACCCAACTGGCCTAAAATAAAACCCTATGGTAGATCTACACTGCTAGAGAGAGAAGTTATTGAACCCAAATGTTAACCTAAATTTTCCATGTTCAAATAGGGGTATAATTCTGCTGAATCGCAGCTTAACCCTTTGAATGCTGGGAAATTTGTCGTCTGCTAAAATGTTGTCTACTGAATTTCTAAAATTAGCATTTTCTTCGATATTTTTTTTAAGAATTCTATCAAAAATGGCAAACAGTTTGGATCCTGATGAGACACAACGTTCTATGGTGTCTCATCTGGATCCAAACTGTTTGCAAAGGCCTTTTTAATTCGGTTCCAGCGCTGAAAGGGTTAATTACCTATTGTACATGGTTTCAGTCCAGTACACCGTGACTGCACAAGAAGACAAGATAAAGAACTGATTTTAAACATCAAACCAGTGTAAGGGACACAAGATAAAACAGATATAGCATACTTCTGAACTGTTTTCAGATTCTCAGCACCTTTCCCTATCCTTACATCAAACAAGACAGGCCAGCATTGATACAAGAGATTTTGACTTTTAAAACAAATCTTCAGTGCTTTTCCTCATAACTTCTTGCAGCATAATCCTTATATCACCATCACATTGTCCTTACATCACACGCCCAACAAGGTTGAGGCAGATAAGACTGATAAGCGGCTGCAGAGACAGTGCCTTATCATTGACAGCTTTGATGTAATTAGCAGATGTATTGTTGCTCAAATGGTGTGATAGTAGGGCATGGGATTTTCATAACAATTGAGAAAGGTGGGGTGGAGATTTGTGAGAAAATGCATTTCTGTCTTGATACTGTATTTACTAGAATATTTGGTGATTTGGCTGTAAGATGGGATCAGGACTTTTGAGTTAAAGTGGTCATATTTTACATTGACCTGATAAGACTGGGTAAAAAATATCCACATTAAAAAGTGCATTTTTTTGCAACAAAACCAGAAGATTTAAAATCAGGTGACAAATTAAACCAGTTAACAAACATGAGTAACCGATTTGGCACTTGAGATAATCATTGACCTGTCTTTAGTGTACTCCAAAGGCTCTTAAAAGCCAAGTATCTTCAGAGTTGTGTCCCTTTAGTCACAAATATTGCCTTTGCCCATTTGCATACATGCCAGACGTCCCGATCTTGGCGGGACAGTCCTGCTTTTGGGGTGTTTGTCCTGGTGTCCCGATGTGACACTATTTGTCCCGACATTCGTACAAAACAATATACGCTCTATAAATTCACAATAAAATTCCCTATTCAAGCTCTGTCTGGCTTTAATTACCATCGCTAATCCCTTTATTGGCCCCTATTAACAAACCATATCTACTAGTCGAGTGATCCAGTGTTGTTTTTGACACCTTATCAGCAATATATCAGCAAATTATTGATTTTATCGGGCATTCACACCAGGGTATTTTTTACTCCTATAAATATGAGGTCGATATACATCGTAATCGGTAGATTACATCTAATTATATGGGCTAGGTATTTTTATGATAAGGGTCGTTAATTGCTACTGATAGATGCATCATAGTGCATTAAGCAGATTGCTTTTGTATTTCAAGGCCCAAATCAAGTCCAAAGATACTATTATTACGCAGTATTCAGTGTATTCTATGTCAAACAAATCGAGCGCTGAATGATACCTGAGACATAAATTTACTTTCGTTTTTGACTGATTTTCTGAAAATAATGTGTACATATTGCATCAATCTAAATTTAGAGTTAATGGATGATTGGTTGAATAAAAACAGTGCTAAAAACAACATCCTGTTGAACGTTGCCTTAGTCCCAAATGGATTCATCCGCATAGTGCACATGTTTGTTTACTTCCGGAAAATGGAGAACGTCTGTGTTCATGCAATTCTAAACACATTTATCGCGAATACACTGTAACTCCAATATAACGCGGATGACGGGGTCCAAGCCACGCAACCGCGTTATAAACGGACAGCGTTATAAGTTTTGAGCTTATTTATTGCAGGGGGATATAAAAACAGGTAAAGTATAGCCTATAATATAGGTCCTGTGTATTGCCATGCTCTGTTGTCATCCGAAAATACTTGCATATAAACCGAATCGAACGATAACTTAATACATACCGCTTTTCTAATGTGCACATGCATCCGATAATCCAATATAATTACAACATCAATTACGAAAAAAATAATCTTTAACATTTATGACGAGAAATATGAGATTCATAAGCACATCCATATGCCGACGCCAATTTTCAGAAAAAGAGTACAGTGCATTATGGGACAGAGCTTTAATTGGGCGAGCGACTTTAAATTTAGATTGAATGCAATACGACACATGTACAAAGAAATGTTTTATTGCGTCATACGCGTCATGTAAAAATCGTGCTTTCCGTGGACTTTCTGGTAAATGGCAAAAATTAAAGTGAATCTCTGTTAAGTATACTGCGTTAGCACGTAAATAAATCGTTAGGATTATTTAATTTATTATTCGTACACGTACAGAAACAACAGAAACATTAAACAAAGATCTTTTTATTTATCAAGCATGTAAAGCATATAATAAACGATAACACTGTCAAAGTTTATAAAATACACGATACATACAAAACATTAACAGGTAATTCATCTATTCGCTATGAAATGTGAAATATTCCGTCATCTTTCTCTGCTTGCACGAGTCTCTGGCTGCGCAGTATACTAGTTGTGCGCAGTATATTTCACAGCCGCTCTTTTCATATGGACAAACTGCAATCAAATCAAAGTAAAAATGTTTTAATCGTTTTGAATAACTTTAATTTGATAATTATTCCACTTGCACTTACCTTATTGAAAATAGCGCACTGAGCCGCTCTGATAGAGAATACATGTAATAAACACTGACTCGCAAGTTTTCACACCTTTATTGACCTTTATTGACATTACACAAGAGATTAACACCAGTTAGCTTTCTCGTGTCGTTTAACTTCTAATCGATTAAAATCGATTAAAATCGGTTAAACGGACGGATAAAGCAAGCAGGCTGTGATCGCCGCCATCTTTGAATTTTCTGAAAATACATGAAGATGCATAACATTGGTTTGAATCAGAAATGGAAGGTTGGAGAAAAAACGGGATCCAAGGACCCCCCGCGTTATATTGGACACAGCGTTATAACGGACCGCACTATATTGGAGTTACAGTGTATTTGCCAGAAATTATGAGGTTTTGTAAGTAATTAGCTGATTACTGACTTCAGTAAAGGTGGCAAGATTGATCATTTTAGGTGTCCTGCTTTTAGGTCAAATGTCCCTACATTTTTAATGGACTGTCCCAATTTGGACCCGAACATTTCTGGCATGTATGCCCATTTGCCAAAATGGCAGTTTTCAACATCTTATATCACATAGAATATTTGAAATATATATTCAGTAATGGATATATTGATGGAAACTTAATATACATATTTCATAGTAAAATTTATATAACAAGGGCTGTTTGTTAAACATGCATGCCCCCCATATGGGCTCTCCGTTGTAGTGACAGCCATTGTGTGAATATGTTTTTTGTCACTGTGACCTTGACCTTTGACCTAGTGACCTGAAAATCAATAGGGGTCATCCGGAGTCATGATCAATCTACCTATCAAGTTTCATGATCCTAGGCATAAGCGTTCTTCAGTTATCATCCGGAAACCATGTTACTATTTCGGGTCACTTTGACCTTTGACCTAGTGACCTGAAAATCAATAGGGGTCATCTGAGAGTCATGATCAATGTACCTATGAAGTTTCATGATCCTAGGCATAAGTGTTCTTGAGTTATCATCCGGAAACCATTTTACTATTTCGGGTCACCATGACCTTTGACCTAGTGACCTGAAAATCAATAGGGGTCAACTGCGAGTCATGATCAATCTACCTATCAAGTTTCATGATCCTAGGCATAAGCGTTCTTGAGTTATCATCCGGAAACCATTTTACTATTTCGGGTCACCATGACCTTGACCTTTGACCTAGTGGCCTGAAAATCAATTGGGATCATCTGCCAGTCATTATCAATCTACCTGTAAAGTTTCATGATCCTAGGCATAATTAGCGTTCTTGAGTTATCATCTGGAACCCATTTTACTATTTCGGGTCACAGTGACCTTGACCTTTGACCTAGTGACCTGAAAATCAATAGGGGTCATCTGCCAGTCATTATCAATCTACCTATCAAGTTTCATGATATTAGGCATAAGCATTCTTGAGTTATCATCCGGAAACCATTTTACTATTTTGGGTCACCGTGACCTTGACCTTTGACCTAGTGACCTCAAAATCAATAGGGGTCATCTGCTAGTCATGATCAATGTTACTATGAAGTTTCATGATCCTTGGCCCAAGCGTTCTTGAGTTATCATCCGGAAACCACTTGGTGGACGGACTGACCGACAGACCTACCGACCGACAGACCGACCGACCGACATGTGCAAAGCAATATACCCCCTCTTCTTCGAAGGGGGGGCATAACAATATCTTAGATCTATATGCTGTCATTTTCATCTGCCGTGTATTAATTAAAACTAAACACTCAGAAATATACATCCAGCTTTTCACCTTACCTGACCTTGGTAAGTGTCCAATAAAATTCAAATAAAATTTCCGCGGCTAGACAAGAATGCATTCACTTCATTTAGTCTGTTGGCTGATTTGAGCATACCACCAGAACATTGGAAAAATCAACGCGCCTTTGTAACACTGTTTTACTGCGTGTTCAGCATGAAACAATTTTATCTCTAAACTTAATATACATATTTCATAGTAACATTTATATAACAATATCTTAGATCTATATGCTGTCATTTTCATCTGCCGTGTATTAATTAAAACTTAACACTCAGAAATATACACCCAGCTTTTCACCTTGGTAAGTGTCCAATAAAATTCAAATAAAATTTCCCGCGGCTAGACACGAATGAATTCACTTTATTTAGTCCGTTGGCTGATTTGAGCATACCACAAGAACATTGGAAACATTAACGCGCCTTTGTAACACTGTTTTACTGCGTGTTCAGCATGAAACAATTTTATCTCTAATGAAAAAGCTTGATAGATAGAACAGTTTTACACTAAACACTCGACATCAATACAGTTTGTGCGAGTACCTTTCATTTTTAGAGGATTTCCAGGGCTAGAGCGTTTGTACTTAAAGGCTATGTTCTCATATTTAGTAATTACTTTCATATTCCTGTCTGTGTACTAGTATATATAAGTTCATACAAGTATCGTTTTTCCCTATCCTGATATTCGTTTTGGCCAAACCATTTTAAATTGTTTTCGAAATTGAACATTTAACATGTAAAAGTGTAAAGTTTTAAACAAGCCGTCGTTCCAGCAGAGGAAGCGTGGCCTCACTTTAATGCATCGCATTCCAACCCGCAAGGTATCAGGGTCAGTTCGCGGCCAGTAAAACAATCGTTATATAATATAGACGCTATCGCGTGAACTAGGTGAACTAGAATTTAATTTAGACCAGAAATTTGTTAAATGAAGATATTCAGCGATATAATTATGGTATGTCTATAATAGATTTTTAATGTGTTTTCAACAATACCATGATAAATATTATTTTTGATTAATTTAACAAGAATGATTCCACAATATTTTACTAATGTATTAAGCATGAGCGATGATTCTCGATACTGTTAATAATGGAATCAAATAGCAATGCCCGACAAACCACTAAAACATGTTTGTTAGAAGAACGCGCATATAAATATTAAAAATATGTACGGATACTTCGCGTGTGGCCGGTTGACTCATATGTTTTAATTTCACTTCCATTCTTCTTTTAGTTTTCTGTTTTGTATCTATAGGTTTATGACCAGCAATATGTAATAATGTAAAATAAGCCGCGAAAACTCCGCGTAACATCCCGTACTGCGTGTGATGCAGCTAAGAACCACACAGAAAAAGACAAACGCTATCTTTGATCTCATTCATTGAACTCTTTATTTTTACCAACTCCTACCACAATCAACGCTGTATATCTTTTTAAAAGATATTTCTTGTTAATATTAATTTAAGGATCCTAAAAAGATGGGTCCCCAACTTTTTCCAACAAATTTCTGCTGCACATTTTGTATTCTTATAACCAAGTAAATACGGTACCTTTTCCATATGGGTAATGATAACTTCTTAATCCATAGACAGTCAGGACAGAGACAATAGAGCTTACTAGCAGGCCTGCTAATGACATATATCAGGTAATCAAAACAGAAGCAATGCATTATCAGCAAAAACACGCAATGACATTTTACTCACACCGCAAGACGTTGGACCCCAGAGTGATCACATTAGCTCACCTCGAGGACTTCGTGCTCAGGGGAGCTAAAAAAAATGTCAAATTCGTTCTGCCGTACTGCTTTTGCAGCTGCTAATGTTACCTTGAGGACATCATGCTCAGGGGAGCTAAAACAGTTGTCAAAATTCGTTTTGCGGTAATGTTCCTGGAGCTGATAATGTTTCTCACACAATAAAAATGTTGGTTACGCAGAAGATTCAATAAGATGTTGGTTTTTTTTGGCAATCATTTTTTATTTGTTTTTTTTGTAAAAAGACAAATAGCTCCTGGAAGTTGTTAAAATCTATACCAGATGACGTTGTAAATCTTTCAAACTTGAAAATGGAAGCATCATCACCAATAATTCGGAATTGTGAGTGGTTAAATCAGCCAAAGGAATTACAGAATTTGCGGAATGGATGCACTATAAACTTACATTTTACCAAATTAAATATGGATCAGTATCTAAAGGTTGAAAATAAAGCCTTTAAAACTTGAATATAATAAGAAAGGTCTTTGATTAAATGTAACTTCCTATGGGACTACAAATGCGTCAAAATACATATCTTAGTGGTAAAGGGTTAAATATGTTGGATTATTCTTATCTAAAACAGTAATCAACAGTGTGCATACCAGTTACACCATCTATAATTTATAACATTATTTTATCCAGACGTATCTTCAAAATACCACTTGTTAAGTTACATCCTCAAAGGAAATATTAGCCGATCTTTGTGAAAACCAGGCTTAATGCATGTACATTAAGTATCATCCCAGATAAGCTGTGCAGTCCACACAGTAATCATTGCAGTCCACACAGTAATCATTGCAGTCCACACAGTAATCATTGCAGTCCACACAGTAATCATTGCAGTCCACACAGTAATCATTGCAGTCCACACAGTAATCATTGCAGTCCACACAGTAATCATTGCAGTCCACACAGTAATCATTGGTGACACTTTCCGCTTAGACTGAATGTATGTTAGGAAAATACTTCATTTAAAGGGATCTTTTCACGGTTTGGTCAATTAACAAAATTGAAAAAAGTTGTTTCAGATTCGCAAATTTTCGTTTTAGTTATGATATTTGTGAGGAAACAGTATTACTGAACAATTACCATAGTCCAATATAGCCATTATATGTATCTTTTGACGATTTGAAAACTTAAAAATTATAAAGCGTTGCAACGCGAAACAATTGAATAATTTGGAGAGTTCTGTTGTTGTTGTTGTTGTTTTAATTTACGAAACTACGAAGATTGCTTATATAAGGTATAAAATACGTTTAACCGGCGGAATAGCCGAGAGGGCTAATGCGTTTTTACTTCAGACTAACTCCTGGACCCCGGGGGTCTCTGGTTCGAGCCCTGGTACCGGCTACTTTTTTTTTCCTTTTTTAAATTTTATTCTTGATCTTTTACTGGAGCTTTTAAGATCCAATGTTAACATTTATCAATATAAAGCATTTAATGACAAACTTCAAAATATGCCAAAATCTGTGAAAAGGCCCCTTGAAAACAGAAAATTATATAAAAGCGGAAATTGTAGAACTGCGCAGGCTAATCATGGGCAATCTTAATGCATATGCATTAAGTCCGGTTTACCCTGAGCTCTGATAATATTATCTTTCTAACAGGAGACAAATAGTTATATACCCTATCCCAGCAACTACCATCTTTCTGCACATTAACATACTGTCTTTCAGTGTACAATTGTTTGTCAGCAAAACTAGCAAACATTATCTCAGACCATAAGACACTTTCTTCTTATTACCACCTGACCTAACAACTAACATGCAATTAGCAAGACAATGACACCTACTTCTAATCACATTTAAGTGGCCAGTGACATTTAACCAAATCAAAAAGTTAAATAACAGTTTATATCATTCTAAATTCCTCCAGCCATACAATTACTTATTGCTTATCATGAATGACATCAACTTACAACAGCAGCTCAATACATACAATATACAATACAGTACATTTATACCAGAAATATACAAGAGAGTGATTATCACAACAAAGTATTTTTGGTCAAGGTTTACAATGGATGGCAGGCAAAAGGAACCATTAGCGTTCCTTTTTATTTTTTCATTTAAATAGAAACCAAATATCTAAGAAAATTCAGGGATGTGCATTAAGAATGTCATGTACATCAAAAATGAATATGGTACATTGGTACATGCACACTTGGATATTTTATAAGGGGTAAATCTGATTATTTACACTAGCTGCTGAACTTGTTGACTTTTCAGAGGGCTGCAGTAAAGATAAATCTCTTCAGATTACATGAAGTGATAGCATCTTCTTTTCATGGCAACTGCATACACTGCTATGAAATTTATGTTTCAGGTATGTTTTTTGTAGTCTTCATGGTACTTGAAGTCAAGATCATTGTATGCAGTTGAAGCATTTGACATTCATACTAATAGGTAAGACCTTAAACATTATAACACCATTATATAATTAGTGCTTGGCTTACTGTAACATTTATTTGGCAAGACATTTACAGACATAAACAAGACTGTTGTCAAAATACTAAGGTCCATTGGCTCACACCATATGTAAGTTATGTACTGAGTTTTATTGCTATATTGTAATATTTCAATAAATGTCTATCCTGCACATACATCTGCTTAACGCAACTTACTGCATTTTTCAAAACAAAATAGCTCAAATTTCTTAGCATCACTAACAGAACAGAAAAATGTTAATGGCTTCGAGCACTGCTATGTCATCATGTTTCACTTTCTGAAATCTTGCCAACAAAAGTTGAAGGACATAATTTTGGGACCCGATGATAACTATGTGCATGCCTCCAAAAATATTCTCATAATACATTTCAAAAACAAACTATTACGTAGAGCATAAGTGTCATGTAATATTGCCATATGTATGTCATCTATTCTGTTCACATCATAAAAGATCTCGAATTCAAACGCAATTGCATGGTTGAAGCCCATTCGAAAAATATAAACCGCAAATAATATTGTCAATAGATAAAACTGTCCCGAAGCAAATTGAACTGCGAGTCTGACTCACCTGCTAGTCTTATTTATAAGACGCGCAAAGAATTTAAAGATACTTTTTATATGGGCTAAATTCTTTGGAACGTCTTATCGGGGAAAAGTCAAAAATGTGTTGGAAACCAGAAAGTTTAAATTTTCATCGATTTGCGTAAAATTGCAAAATAACATTACCAACTCATTCAGTTTTAGTTCAGAAGTCCATTTTTACCTCAAATATCGACGAATTGAAGTTGGAAAGGCATAAATTCTTCAGTTAAACTTCTGCTTAAATCGCAAACCAATCACTGACCTGTAGCCATGTCATGAAACTGATTTGAATATGAACCAATCAGAAGAAAGCATTACGGTGTAACGTGTACGCGTAATTTTATTTAACATGAGCTTTTAACACCGACTTTTACCTAACTAGATCTAGTATGCTAATCTTTGTCGATTTAATAAGCATATGTTCAAAACAGATATGTTGCAGTTTTTATTCACTGTTCTAAGTTTCAGCAAGTTTTTATGCATGTCTTTTTCGCACCTCTGTCTCTGTTGTTTTATTTACTTACATCCTACGTTACATAGGAGGACAAGGACGGTATACTGTACGATCTGTATCAAAATTATTTGTGTACAGTATAAAAATAAAAGATGTAATTTATTTCAGAACCTTTTAATTGTCAATTTAGAAAAAAACAATGCTAAATTAATCCAGAAAAGTATAACATTGGTTTACTATGTAACGCTCTGCACCACAACAGACGAACGCAAACTGTATTTTACGCTGTTTATTCTCCCACTTTAAACCAGATGCTTTACATCGAGGTCGTGTTCTCGATTTATATCTACACAGCGAGCGAATCGAGAAATATTGAAAAATTGAATAGTGGTTGGATTTAAATTGATCAGGCGTGCAAAATTCAAAGTGTCATTACATAATTTCTACGGAACATTATCGAGAAATGAATTGTCTACACAGGTATGTAAATATTATTGCAAACCGTTGATATTAAGTGTCTTATATTGGGGCTTGAATGTTGCGCACAAAATCCTTGCACAACTATATAGACAAAGAACGAAAAATTCCCACCATTAATTTGGTCTTTCCCCCTTTGTACGCTTCAAATATTACCCATATAAAAAGTAGCTTAATATTTGAGAGCGTCAAAAATTTGGACTAACTCACCTGCAAAACAAGTCCAAAGGAAGCAAGCTGTCAGTCATGGAAAACGGTCGCATGTCGAACGAAAAGGGCTGAAAAGGGGCCATGTCAAAGATTGACCTAGCTGCCATGGAATCCATGCGTTGACAGAAATTCTCAAATCTCTGAAAACTGTCAGAAATCCAGCTTTCTGAAGAGCAGCTGCTGAACATGAATGATTCTCGAAACTCCATTTTGTGACGGACTTTTAATTCAAGATTTAAAGGTTGTTTTAGAAACATTCACATTGTGTTATGAATTTCAAATGTGTCCATTGTTTCATGAAGTAATGCTTATTTTGTAGCCCCCTTTAGTGTTTGTATTTGCCATGTCAAACTCAGATAAGACTGTTGGTCTTTTATGATTATTTCTATCCGCAAAAACAACAACTGCATGTTAAAACTTTCAACGAGAAATGATGTCTACATAGGTTAATATAAATGTCCCATTTCAAACTGAAAGAAATTCATGCAATAAATGTTTAGCACAGCTGTTTTTTGTTAAGTATTTCAGGTATCAACAGGAATCTGTCCAGTTACGCCTTATGGCCATTATGTATCCATCCTTTTCCAGTCCAGTCGTGACCATTATGTATCCATCCTTTTCCAATCCAGCCTTCAACTCACAAGTACTTGCAACTCATACATGTCTCTCACTCCGTTATCCTTCGTTTCACGTTTTGAATATTATACATATTCCTTTCATGTCTTAATTTGTTTTCTACTTCCTCATATTTGATGTAAAATAATTTAATAATGTTCAAGGAAGCCACACTTCACTTTATTCTCCCAGTTCTCATACCTTGCTATCCATCTTAATAACGTTCATTCCCAGGAGACTCCCCCCACCAGATACCTAGTGGAGCTATATTAACTGCTCATCCCAACCCTATAACTCTGTCAGATCACAGCTTATCAACATCTTATATTAAAACAAATGAAGTAATATTCACTTGAAATAATCAAAATCATGATCCATCTCAAACCCAATCCATGGGTACTTTTTAAAAACTCTACTGCTCTGATAATTTTGTGTACCTATCAAACGGCACCTCTATCTGTTACATGGAATGGGCTTATACACCCATAGGTCTGCCTCTAGAGCTGTGACTTCTGGCAGATATGCATTTATCCCTTGATTCCAAGCTACCCAGAACTACTGCTGGTTAGCTCTAATTGATGTTTTATAGAGATTATATTTCAGCAACAAACAATAACCAAGAAATACATGATTGCTGAGTAATTTTTGCATCTTTAAGAGCTTCACTCTTGAAAAACTGGGCTAAATGCATGTGCATTTATTGTCTCCCAGATTAGCCTGTGCAGTCAGCATAGGCTAATCAGAAATGACACTTAGCACCAAACCAGGATTTTTTATAAGATTAGACTTTCCTTAAACGAAATATACAAAAATATGTACATACATTCACCCTTTGCATGCTGGGAAATTTGTCGTCTGCTGAAATGTCGTCTGCTGAATTTCTAAAATTAGCATTTTCTTCAATGATATCTTGCACGAGTACAAAAGTGGTTCTGATTGGTTAAAAAGATTGCCTCAGGGGGGGCTGGACATTTTTCAGAATAGCAAACAATTTGGATCCTGATGAGACGCCACGTTCTCATCTGGATCCAAACTGTTTGCAAAGGCCTTTAAAATTCGGTTCCAGCACTGAAAGGGTTAAACCCTCTAGCACACAGACTTCTGGCAGTGTGCATTTATCTCTTTATTCCCAGCTACCCAGAACGTGCTGGTTAGCTTCAATTGGTGTTTTACAAAGATTTTATTTCAGAAAAAACGAAAACAAAGAAACACTTGATCACTGAGTGAATTGTCCTTACAATATATAAGGCTGTTGTTGCAAGGTGAAGTTTGCTTTCACAATGAAGGTGTGTTTTTTTACAGGTTTGAAAGGTTTTGCATATATTTCACTTGAAAATTTGGTTTCACAATGTTTTTTTTATAAATAATTTACTGAGGATTAAATAATACAAAAAAGAAAGATAAGAGGCAGATATCTAGATATTTAAGGCTATTCTGTTAGTGCATGTTTGTAATTGGAAGTTACACAACTTACAGGCTTGTGTGAAACTGAGGTGAAAGGCTCCATGCATGTAAGTTACAGGCTGGCGTTAAACTCAGGGGAAAGGGTCCATGCATGTAACTTGATGTTACAGGCTGGCGTAAATTCAGTGGGAAAGGGTCCATGCATAGAACTTGATGTTACAGGCTGGCTTAAAACTGAGGTGAAAGGGTCCATGCATGTTACTTGATGTTACAGGCTGGCTTAAAACTGAGGTGAAAGGGTCCATGCATGTAACTTGATGTTACAGGCTGGCATTAAACTCAGGGGAAAGGGTCCATGCATGTAACTTTATGTTACAGGCTGGAATGAAACTGGTAAAGGGTCCATGCACGTAACTTGATGTAACAGGCTGGCGTGAAACTGGTAAAGGGTCCATGCATTTAACTTGATGTTACAGGCTGGCGTGAAACTGAAGGGAAAGGGTCCATGCATGTAACTTGATGTTACAGGCTGGAGTGAAACTGGTAAAGGGTCCATGCATGTAACTGGCTGGCATGAAACTGAGGGGAAAGGGTCAATGCACGAAACTTGATTTTACAGACTGGCGTGAAACTGGTAAAAGATCCATGCATGTAGCTTAATGTGAGAGGCTAGCGTGAAACTCAGGGGAAAATGTCCATGCATGTAACTTGATGTTACAGGCTGGCATGAAACTGAGGGGATAGGGTCAATGCATGTAACTTGATGTTACAGGCTGGCATGAAACTGCGGGGAAAAGGGCTATGCATAGAACTTGATGTGAGAGGCTAGCGTAAAACTCAGGGGAAAGGGTCCATGCATGTAACTTGATGTTACAGGCTGGTGTGAAACTCAGGGGAAAGTGTCCACTCATGTTACTTGATGTTACAGGCTGGCATGAAGCTAAGGGGAAAGGGTCCATGCATGTTATGTAACTTGATGTTACAGGCTGGCATGAAACTGGTAAAGGGTCCATGCATGTAACTTGATGTTACAGGCTGGCGTGAAACTCAGGGAAAAGGGTCTATTATGTTAAAATACATAACTAAAGAGTGGAAGTTACAGAACAGGACAATAACCTGATTTACCTTTAGTGTATCCACTATACAAATAAGGCTTTAGAAGGGGAGATTGACAATGTCAGTGTATCCACTATACACATATGGCTTTAGAAAGGGAGATTGACAATGTCGAAGTAGCTATGAAGTATATGAAGGTCTATGCCAATAAAATTGCATGTAACAAGTTACAGAATGTTGTTAATGTAAGGGGAGACACATTTAAGCATAATATGCATAGTGTAATGTGGAATTTAGGATAAGTTTATGAGCTTGTTTTCAGGCTGCTGTAAATCTGAGAATGTTTGGGATCCATAAATTTGATGTTAAAGGTACACATTGCAATCTGGTATCAATATGAGGAGAACTGAATACACAATGATCTTGTAGTGTTTATGTCCACACAGAGCCTGAGAAAATGTTCCAATCCTAGTTCTTTTAAAAGTCACTGCATCTTCAATGCCAAATAGACAATATTAATGAGTCATTGGAGTAAATTTGCTAGTGCTAATTACAATAAACTAGTTCAAGGGTTTCAATATTGCACCTCTTCAGGTAACTGCCAAGAAACCTGGCGCCATAATTGCTGCCTATATTGCTTTACCATCATCAACTTGAGCTCTTCAGCAGAAAATGTGCACACAAACAATGTAACATGATTTTCTGGCAAGCAATAGAATTCTTAAATAAATATTAACAAGATTTAAGAGGACTCTCAACAAAATGAGGATCTAAACCAGATCCTCACTGATAATATAGCAGAAGTTATAATTAAGCTAGTGCATATAAAACAAGTTAGCCAGAGGCCCAAGGTCGCTCACCTGAGTCTTCAGGCAGCTGAACTGTTCTCAGCATTTTTTTAATGTTTCTGAAACCATTTTCAAACTTGGCCAATAAAAAAACTAGAAAGTTATCAAGGTTTTACAACAGCCATATAAGGAAAATGCCCCGTCCCAGGCGGCCATATTCTTCATCCAACCATAACCATTTATTAAAATCAACCCAACTTTCATTAGAACAAATGTTCTAACCAGGTTTAATTAAGATTGTACCATAAATGTGACTTCTACAGAGTAAACCAGGTTTTACTATAGCCATATTAGGATAAAATGCCCTGCATGCCCCTCATGGCGGCCATGTTTTTCAACAGACTAGAACTATTTTCGAACTAATCCAAGATATCATTAGAACAATTGTTCTGAATCAAGTTTCAATGTGACTTGGACAGTGTTAACAAGGTTTAACAATAGCCATACAATGAAAAATTCCCCACCCCATGGCGGCCATGTGTATTAATAGACCGGAATCATTTTTGGACTCATCAAAAATATATTAAATGTGACTTCTAGTATGTTAACCAGGTTTAACTATAGCCATATTAGGAAAAATGTCCAGCCCCCCCTGAGGCAATCTTTTTAACCAATCAGAACCACTTTCGTAATCGTGCAAGATATCATTGAGACAAATCTCCTGACTAAGCCTCATGAAAATCAGACAATAAATGTGGCAATGCATATGTTGACGACGCACTAAGAATTGTTCCCGTAAATTGGAGAAACAGCATGCAACAATTGAAATTATGTAAATTACCGTGTGAAGTGAATAAGCTGTTCCTAGCATTATTTCCTCATTTGATGAATTCGCATTTCTGCTGATAATACGTTTCATTCCGTGGTGGCATAATTATGAAACGCATAATGCTAATTAAATACATAGTTTGTATTACTTGCACACCATATAGACAAACACATACAGTCCAACCCCTCTTAAGCAGCCAGTCAAGGGAAACAGCCAAATTGGCTGCTTAAGCCGGGTGGCCTCTTAAGAGGGGGTTTGGTCATAGGGAGTCTGGAGTTGATGAGTGCATGGCCAACTGTTCAATTTTTGTATAAACAAAATGGTAAATATGTGTACATGCACTAAACAATGTATAGACTTAAAATAATTTTATTTCTTCCTTTCTAAAATCAGCTATAAGACAACATTTTCATTCAAAAAAATATTCTATTCATCTTTCTAATCATCATCAATATCATCATCAGAATCAAGTCAATGAAAAAGAATCATTCTCATGATTCATTGTTTACACAATGCGCGTTGTATAGCCCAAATGCACTTAAGATGGGAACAGTTGTGAATAAGTTATGCGTGAATAACTCCCGTGTCACTATAAATCGATAATTTAATCGGTTTATTGCAGTTTTATGGCTTTGAATACCTACCGCACGAATTGGTCCCGACAGTGATCTCCTTCACGATAAAATCGTGGCCAGTTACTTAAGAGACTTATAATAGCAACCGGGTGTTATCCTCCTGGTAATCGTGCTTTTCATGCATAATATTATAAAAACATTTTTTCGCCGTGTAAAGGGTTTTATCAAAATTAATATTGAAATCATTGTAAATATAAAACAAATATAAATGTTTTGTTTTATTCCCAAATGAGAATAATAATTTGTAATCCGAAACACACTCCTGATTGTTTAATGTTAATGAGACGTTTACAAATTCTAGCATCGTGTATTTCCTTTGTCCCGACAAAAGCGCGCGAAAATTATGCACCAATGTACAATGTCACGCCATACCCATGGTTCGAAAGCATGCGTGTATTGATTTTTGGATAAAAACTTTGTAGCACAGATAACATGTAGATCAGTTGATTTCGGTTAAAAGTTTTGTTGTTCTTTTTAACTTTTAATTAGCCGATAATTGTCATAAATGTGTGCTTGAAATAGTATGAGCTACAAATAATAAATTATAAATTAAGAATCTCCTTTCCAGTAATAATAGGTGATATTCGCACGTGCGGAAACAAAAAGATCAAACGGTCGCATATTGCTTTTAACCCGATAATCCGCAGCTAATTAATTGCAATTTGCAAACTGGCTGTCAAAATGTTTATCACACATCACGCTTCAGTACTACAGAGCCTAAACCACAGACTGAAAGTATGTATCTATTTTTTCGCCGTTGCGTCTGTGTAATTTTGCCAATGTACATGACTGACTTACTTGCGCGTGACCACTCATATGGGGGGAATTTAACATTTGGGATGCAAAATTGCTGGCCGCTGGCTGGAGAAACGGGGTTACCGCTTAAGAGGGGTGCATTATATAGTGTTTATCGACGGTCGCGGCACAGACCGGTCGCCTACACCGGGTGACCGGCGATGAGGGGTGACCGGAAGTAGGGGTTGGACTGTATGTAGGTCTCTGCAGAACTTAATTGCCTCATTATCAGTATTGAATTGCAATCTCATCAACTAAGCTACAGGAAAGTATGGTCATTATTTATACATAACAATATTATATATAACCATAAAGACTTTTTCTTTCGAATACAAGTGAATAAACAAGAGATGTGTTTGTCAGAAACACAATGCCCCCTAATGCGCCGCTTTGATTTTTTTTACCTTTGACCTTGAAGGATGACATTGACCTTTCACCACTCAAAATGTGCAGCTCCATGAGATACACATGCATGCCAAATATCAAGTTGTTACGTTCAATATTGCAAAAGTTATGAAGAAGGTTAAAGTTTTGGTCAAAGTTTTTGGACACACACACGGACACATACAATGACAGACAGGCCAAAAACTATATACCCCCGATCTTTTGATCCGTGGGCATACAAATCATGCAATTTTCGCTTATGAGTCCTGCATGAACATGATCTGATGATAATTTTAATATTTAAGATAGTCTTTGGCACTAGAAGGGGTGTTGGCACGAAATAATGTTCTCCCTCAAATTGAAAGGGACCAAACTGAAATTGTTAATTGAAAAGCATATCACAATATACTATATTCCAAGTGCTTGTGATTAACCTGTTGACCACACAGTAATAGGATAGAAACATTTAGTGTACTAATTTCAATCTACCCAACAAAAAATAAAATCTGCACCTGCATTACCAAACCAGATAATCACCTATTCTTAATAACATACTGATGCCTTACTGATCAGTTGCAGGTGTGTAACCTCAGACTGATCGCCCTAGGGCTACAACACAGCAGAGTTGATTTGCAGACAAGAAAACTTGTATTAAACATGATACAATCTTCAAGCTCATTTTGTCTGTAATATCTGTCTTCAAGTGAGAATGTATATTTTTATGCAAACCATTGAAATGCCTGCAAACAGGTTGTGTTTGTGGTTTTGAACATTTTTTCAAAACCTTGTCTGATATTTACATGTAATAACAGATAATAATGTTTTAATAACTGTAATAAAATTCAGATTCATTCATATCAGCAAAGATGCACGTAATAACTTTCAGCCACAAAATGTTCACATAGCTCTACACATCTCCAATTTCGAAGAATCATAAAAAAGTTGGGGCACAATATGGCAGGGACATATTGACACTATTCTACATAAAATTGTGTCTGCTTAAAAAATCATATATTTGTAAAATCGTTAAGAAATATAATAATATAGGTCCAAACTGTCCCATGTTTGACCCCAAAACAAAAATCTTTACCTGTACTTATCCCCCAGACAATAAACCCATCTAAGCTAACAAAATACATAGACTTTGAGTAATTTTCGTGTAAGAGTTATACCTTTTGGTAATAGCATCATGACTTAAGTCATTGGAATTATATTTTATGCTTCTCCAAGATGTCAATATACAAGAGCGGCAGACAATAAATATTTAATAACATATATCATAAAAGATTTTATTGATAAAACATCAAAGAAAGGCATAACAATCTAGCCCTTAGAAGAGAGCACTTAACTAAACATTTGAGCAGATTGTTTTCAGTTCTGAGAGTAAATAAGCATAGGTCATAAAAGTAGAACATGGTGATGTATCTAGAGCATTACAAGTAGGTACATCTGAAGGGCCTAAAAATAATCAGCTAAAACTTGCAATAAACTATGTATTAATGATATTTATAGGACATGAACAGCTCATACAAAATCATGTATGGTTGTGTGTATTGGTTCATGAACTGTTTATGATCATAACATTCAAGAACAGATTATGTACAGTTAACTCAAACTGGTTTTTACTAGTTCATGAACTGGTTTCTGGAAAGTTTATGATTGCAAAATGAGACAATACATTTACCTAGCAAAAAGTTCAAAAGCTATTCACGAACAATGGTTCATGAACTGTTTATGAACATTTTTGAACTATTACAAAAGGACAAAATTATGTTCTTCAGCCATAATGAATGGAATTCATGAAAAGTTCATTAACTGTTTTTGTTTCAAGAACTATTCAAGATTTTGATTCATTTAATAGTAACAAAATTTTCTCACATCTTTCATGAATTGTGGTTGTGAACAATTCCTTCAACAACCTTGAGTAAGTCATGAACTGCAAGTATTCATTTTTCTATGGTTCAAAGGTTCAAAGTATCCTGCAGTATGAAGGGGACTCCTTTAAAAGGAACCTTTTAACAGATTTTGGCATGTATTGGAGTTTGCCATTACATGCTTTTAATTGATAAATGTAAACCCTGCATTATTACACTTTACACACATGCTGGAACTAAATAGGTCCAGTAAAAAGCAAGACTAGAATTAAAGAAAGAAAAAAAGTAATCCTTAACTAGGCTCTGACCACCAACCCTTGAGTACAAGACTAGCCCTAAAACCACTTGGCCATCCACACTAATACCAGGAATGGTGAATGTTATACTTTAGGCCATCCTTAAAAAATTGTTTGTTTTGCACATCCCGACCCAGGTAAATTTGTGTGGCTCGGTAGGTAGGGATTTTATTTTATTTTAGTTTGTTTTTTTCTGACATTGAACTCCGACATATACCAAACTGAAAGGTAATATCAAATAAAGCTCCAAGTCTTCTGCCTCGTGAAAGGAAATTGGTAAAGATTTTTCTGCACCGTCCGTATCACCGCATATGTATTCGTAAGTCTATTTTTTCTATAAAGAACTTCGAAAATATAATATAATCGACGAAAAATACTTTATCCGAAAACGACAGTCTCAAAAATTGTACGCATTTTGCACATGAAATAAAATGTGCATATCGTTTGACTACAGAAAATGAAAACAAGTAACAGGGCAAATACGTAATTAATATACTATGTGGTTGACAAATTACTTTACAATAGCATAGTTTGTGAGTAAAAAACAACAAAGTAATTATAACATTTTAATTTCAATCAAGAACAGAAAGGTGCAACATCTTCGACATGTAACTAATTATTTAATTATCATCCTTTAATTCAGATTGATAGTCAGTAGAAATTTGTAAAGTGATCAGCTTACAAATAATTTATTGAGTGTAAGGCTTCTTTTCATTTGCTAATTTTTTATACGACTTTTACCATCGGCCGTTATATTGTAGGCAGACGACAATATCAACTGTGTATTTCATTATCTGCGCATGAATGACCCAATATTACCCGCTGGCGAACTCAATGTTGATTGGCCAGCTACCATATGCGCTTCAAATTGTTCATGGAAACAAAGAGAAAAATAGTTTTCAAAAACACGCCGGATTAAAATGGCGGATGTTTTCAATGAAATTTAACGAGATTTAAGCATATTCGCAAATTATATTTTTCGTTGTGCTCAGGTAAGCAAACAAAAACAACTGCATTTGTAATGCTTTGTAATTTTCAAGTGTTTAAAGCATTAAAAAGTGCATATAACGGATATTTTAGAGCATGGAAAACGTTCAGTATTACTGTTTCCTCACATATGTCATTTGCGATTCTGTAAAAATTATTGTAAACATTGTCAATTTACCAAAACTTGAAAAGGTCCCTTTAAAGTGTGTTAGTTTATGTGTGGGAATGCCTTGCTACAGATTAAGCAGTACAAAAAGGTCAAAAAGTAATACCCCCACCTCCCAGGTAAAACTTTGCTTCATAATTAATCTCTCAGGGCGGACATTGAGGATAGAGACATTACCAAGGCATGACCTCATGAGCACATGCAGTAAAACCTCCCAAACATACAATAAACCCTTGACAACATTTGCTCAAAGAGTACTTCTTCTTAGCTTTTTTTCATTATCACTCAATAACAAATGGCACACAGGGTCTCCAGTAAATAACAATAAAGCTTATCGCTGTAAATCAGAATTAACCTGCCATGGGTGCATTTTTACTGAGATTAACTCATTTGCCTCTATCTTAAAAGTTTCTCATGGTTATCATTCTAACTACAGTGAGAGGTTACATTTGTCAGTGCTTTTTGTGTGGTACTATACAATGTATACCATGAAAAAAAAACTTGAAATCAAGTGAGCCCTGTTCTGGGAAATCTGGGCTAAATGCATGTGTGTAAAGTGTAATAATGCAGGGATGACTCTATGCATGTGTGTAAAGTGTAATAATGCAGGGATGACTCTTTCCCCTAAATGCATGTGTGTAAAGTGTAATAATGCAGGGATGACTCTTTCCACTAAATGCATGTGTGTAAAGTGTAATAATGCAGGGATGACTCTATGCATGTGTGTAAAGTGTAATAATGCAGGGATGACTCTATGCATGTGTGTTAAGTGTAATAATGCAGGGATGACTCTATGCATGTGTGTAAAGTGTAATAATGCAGGGATGACTCTTTCCACTAAATGCATGTGTGTAAAGTGTAATAATGCAGGGATGACTCTTTCCACTAAATGCATGTGTGTAAAGTGTAATAATGCAGGGATGACTCTATGCATGTGTGTAAAGTGTAATAATGCAGGGATGACTCTTTCCACACATGCATTACACCCTGGAGTTTACCCAGATCGTTGCTCAATGCATTTATAATTGATTAACTGTGCTGATACAAGTTTAATACAGTCTATCTATGAACAATTGCATGTTAGTCTTTCAATTTTGCATTTGCATATTATCACATTCAACAATATTCAGCCTTATTTTGTTTACAGTGCAAATGAATGGCAAAAACTGTTTCTTTCCTGTAGCAAAAAAAGATTCCTGCACTTTCAAACACAAATGACTGTGCTTGATGCGGGAAATTGAAAAGGAATATATTGAGCAACAAATACAAATGAGGATTTTGTATCTCGTTAAATCTATGCTATCATACCACATCTAGATTTGAAAGGTTGGCTTTGACTATAAGGCAACTGATTTTTTATGGGTTAACTTTATTTTACGAAATATTTTGCGAACTATCTGTTGAGTTTGAGTATTTTTTGTTACTTTAACTATACCTTGATAAGGGAGAATACTAAAAGTTACAGCTTGAACAAGTCTATGAAGTTATCTGCCCAAAACTTGTACACAAGAGAAGTAACTGTAACATAGCAGAAGGCAAACCCTTTGCAGTTGTTACCTCCCCTATACCATGTTAACCACTGCCATAACAGGTATACGGTTCTGGAGTAATTGCTAGTGTGCAAGCGTACACAATATAAAAAACTTTTTAATTGTACACATTTGAGACATTTTGAAGGTGTGTTAAAATTAAAGGAAAAAAAACAAAAAACAATTTTGGGGTTAATCACGTGATAGTCAAGATGGTGATACCCATGACTAGAGAGCTATTTTTCACCATTTTATACCCTTTATTACTTTTGTTTAATTTTTAAATACGCTCACTTTCCAGCTATATCAGTAAAGAGGTCATAAGCGTTTATTTCGTATAAAAATTCCCTTTATATCTGGAATTTACTTCCTGCAAATTTTCCGAGTGGAGCTGTAATTAGGTAATCCTTCTAAGGAATTTTCCAACAAGTAAAGACAATATAAAGAGCAAATATTAATACGAAATAAACCGTTGTAACATTATTGCTGATATGGCTGGAAAGTGTCAGCGGCAGTTCAAAAATGAATACAAGTAATTAAGGGTATAAAACAGCGAAAAATACCTGCCTCGGCATGGACGTCGCCATCTTGACTATCACGTGATTACATCCTCTGGGTAACAATAAAAATCGCCAATTGACCATACCTTTTTACAAGGGAAAGTCATTTCCTTGACAAAATAGCAAAAAATATACAGAATTTGATGATCAAGTAATAATTACTTTTGAATGTGCATGGAGATGAGAGTACTTTCTTTTGAACAAATCAAATTTAAAAGCATTAACATTACAAATGAACACAATGTTCAATACAATAAGATATGAGAAAGTTTATTACTATATCAAATATTTCGTTATAACGGCTGTGGTACACACAGAAAACCCTTAAAATGGTGGCCATCCAAAGCAAGTATTCCAACAAATCAATATCAGTTATATCCACTGTTTATAGTCAAGGGCAAATGCAGAATAATTATCAGGGCATCATCAACTTTCTCAATAGTAAACAATTTCCTTTAGGTCATGCAAACATGCGGAAGACTTCTTACAGAAATGGGAAAATGAAATCAAACAAGGTAAAAAGAATGGACAATTCAAACATTGCTGAACAGTGAACTCTCCTATTCTTAAATGGTCGAACAAGGAGTATTCAGTGACAAGATGCGTAGAAGTATGAAATCCTCATTGGCAATGAAATTAAGAAATGATAAAATAAAAATAATTTGACATAGATTCTGGAATGAACACTGGAATAAACTTTGCTTAAAATTAAATGAAAGCATGAAATCCAAAATGGCCGATGTAGCACATAACTAAATCCTTCATTTAAGCATTGAAGGACAAACTTTTAATTGAAAACAGCCAAGATTGCACAGTTCCTAGTGTCAACAGACTGATAAAAAAAATTCTTTTCTAATTTCACAATTACTTCTTGAGATGTATTGCAATACAATATCAAAGCTCCTTTTCCCTTCTGGCTGAACTGCATTTTAAGCAGATAAGAAAACGTAACTCTGTATAGTATAAGTACAGTACAAGAAGTAGGAGAGAGTTATCTCTATAAAAATGATAAAATTATAATGCAGGCCTGTTAACAGTCTAAGTTCCTAGCAGTCATTTTGGATTATATTGGTTATAATGTGACCATATTCAAGATATTTCTGACAGTATAGGACCGTATTTATTTTTAGTTAAATACATAGATAATTACTTTCTTGTCGAAAACAATGGAATTTTCTTTTTGAAAATTAAAAATTTTCAGGTTTAAATCATTAAATGTCCCTCAGTCATTTACATTTTTTTTGTATAACACACATTCCAAACAAGACTATCCAAGGCCATCTTTAAGGTTTTGCACATACTCCAAGATGGTGAAAACAGTTCACCAGGCAATGACAAAAGAAGGATTTTAATCAAACATTGCCGAAAAGTGGTCTCTATGCTTAGAAATCAACTTAGGAACAAACTTTAAAATGAGCAAAATAGAACATAAAGTTTCAATCACAAGTCATAACCTTCTTACCAGAGCATGTGAACTCCAAACCTGAACAATCATAGATAAGAGAACAACTATATTAAGGATGTCCACACTCAACATGGGTATACCATTTCTGAATCTAACTGTATAGCCTTAATACCAATAACAGTCCAACATTTTCTAGCAATTTCTTCATGGTAGTTCTTTAATCTTTGTTTCATGCCAATCTAAAATTTCTGGGTGATAATACATTGTCTCATTGCAACCTTTTCTTATGTTGACTGAGCTCTATTGGATTTATAACCACACAAACGGGGGGGGGGGGGGGGGGGGGGGGGGGCAATCTCAGGAAAATTGGGAAGGAACACTATTTCAAATAAACAATTTTAAATGTTATAACAAGATATATTCATCGGACCCTGAAATACGGGCTTCTAAATGATTAAAACTTTAAATTATATACAATAATAATTCTGATCAAATAGGGATCCAAATCGTATCCAAATTTTAGTCTGAGTAAAAGTCCTTGCCACAAAACATAAAATGTGATGCATACAAAAAAAAGTCATTATAATCATCTTTTAATTAATTTTGTTTCATACAGACTAAAACAAAGTCACCAGTCCGAAAAAAACAATGAAGTTCAAAGGACACTAAATACCCACAGAATGCCATGTCAAACCTAAATGAGTGTGCTCTGTGAAAAAGGGGTTTAATGCATGTGCGTAAAGTGTCATCCCAGATTAGCATGTGCAGTCTGCACAGGCTAATTAGGGATGACATTTTCCGCTTTATTACATTTTTTGTTTAAAGAAAGTCTCTTCTTGTAAAAAAAACAGTTAAGGCGGATAGTGTCGTTCCTGATTAGCCTGTGCACATTGCACAGGCTAATCTGGGATGACACTTTACGCACATGCATTAAACCCCCTTTTCACACAGTGCAGCTCAAATGTTATGGAGCCTCAGCTGCAATTCTACCATAATGACTACTATAATTGCTGCCAGCGACCTACAGGAGAAAACTATAATGTCCCAGTGGGGAGGCAGACTATTGTCTCCCTGTCAGTTCCTGTCCATCACAGATCACATGGGAACCAGACATTAGAAGTGCTACATATTGCCAACCACATGAGCTGTCACTCAGCCTTTGAAATACTGACTGTGTAAGTAGTTGGAACATATTATTTTACAGGACCGATCTTTGAAAACAATAAGTCAGTTAAATGGAAAACCAACTGCCTGGTAACAACTTTTAAAGGAATTTCTGACTCAATCTATAGTACCCCCAGTGCACCACTTTGACACAGGCATAGCAGCCCATCCCTTGGCAAGAGGGTTCAAGAGGGCACATAATGGATTGCACAGGCTAATCTGTGACAACACTTTATGCACATGCTTTAAACCCTCTTTTCACAGAGCACGGCTCAAATATATTCCACAGCAAAACATTCACAATCAACAGTGCATTTTTTTAAAGCAAATCTCAAACAGTGAACCCTTCAAATAAAACCCCTGGAAACAATGGTTACATCATATACAGTGTCCCTCCTTTAAGTCCATGAAAACATTGGCTACTGATATATGGTAAAGGGGAGAGAACTCACATTTTCACGCCCGGGGGTGGGTCCCACACACATTCGCCTGTGGTCAGGTTGGCGTACATGTGTTCACGGGTGCGGGGTTCGATGATCTCCACCCATTCCCACCTGAAACCAAATAGCAGCAATTAAACATCCTCTTGATAAAAAAATTGCCATTTTGGCAGTTGTTGATTTGCCATTTTGAAAATAACCAGTCCATCGTAACAGCTGAATGGACCTAGCAGTGGCCCACAAGAAACAATTGTCTAAAAAAATCATCAGTGTAAATTCAAAAATGGGTCTTATGAAAAATGTGGCCTGGGTAGCTCCAGACCAGTCTGCCAGGTTAGAAACTATTCTGTCATTCAATATATAGCATACATGGTAGCTCCTAATCAAGTGATTTATTTTGCCCAATAGGGAAAAGTACCAGTACCAACCCTAATTGGGAAAAATGTGCGTGAAAAACCCTGAAATTGGGAAAAATCGCATCAAATACTTAAAAATTGATAACAAAGTGTTGTCAACTTGTTAATATTATATTTACTTAGGTTCAAGCCCTAGTGGTGCATACAGAAACTAACTAAATGTGGCATTTTATTTAAAAAAAAAGAAAAGAAAACCTTCAATTGGGAATTTGTTTGACAACAATTGGGAATTTTGTAGTTTTTTCCTAATTGGGAAAGTGCCTTTTTCCAGTACTTTATAAAGAAGGAAAAAACTCGCTGCCTGACCAGACTGCATCAGACTGCTCTGAAGCTTCCCTGGCCACATATGGCATAAGACTGCTCTGAAGCTTCCCTGGCCACATATGGCATTAGACTGCTCTGAAGCTTCCCTGGCCACATATGGCATAAGACTGCTCTGAAACTTCCCTGGCCACATATGGCATAAGACTGCTCTAAACTTCCCTGGCCACATATGGCATAAGACTGCTCTGAAGCTTCCCTGGCCACATATGGCATAAGACTGCTCTAAACTTCCCTGGCCACATATGGCATTAGACTGCTCTGAAGCTTCCCTGGCCACATATGGCATAAGACTGCTCTGAAGCTTCCCTGGCCACATATGGCATAAGACTGCTCTAAACTTCCCTGGCCTCATATGGCATAAGACTGCTCTAAACTTCCCTGGCCACATATGGCATAAGACTGCTGAGACTGAAGCTTCCCTGGTCACATATGGCATAAGACTGCTCTGTAGCTTCCCTGGCCACATATGGCATTAGACTGCTCTGTAGCTTCCCTGGCCACATATGGCATCAGACTGCTCTGAAGCTTCCCTGGCCACATATGGCATTAGACTGCTCTGAAGCTTCCCTGGCCACATATGGCATAAGACTCAGTACAGCATGATGCTGCTCATATCTTTTCTGTAAAGAAAGCTTTGAAAGAACCAGTGTGAGCAAGCAATACTCAAAATGTTAGCTTCTAACCCTCTGACAGTCTAAGTAAGGGTCTGTTCTTATAAAAATATTTATATTGGTATTTCACAAACAGGTGATTTTATAAACCATCATTTTAAACTATTGTAATTTCTCAATACAATTTTTTAATGTGTAGCAATCTCTTCTGTCATAATAATGGTAATTGATTCCTGCAGCTTTACATAATCAACAACATGGATGCTTCTGTAGAAATTCCATATTGAAATCGATTAAATAATTCAACACTAAAAGTGTGCCGAAACAATATAAAGTTACTCCAGAAACAAAACATAAAGGCATCAGACCACATTGCAGGGTCCTAATGAATTCTTTTAAATGCCAGAAGTACCTAGACCAGATGCAAAATACCCCTTGGGATGACTTGTCTCACAGTTATCAACACTCATCACCATGTTGGAACAATGGCCATTACATGGAGAACAAACACATGGTGCTAACCTGACCTAAAAATGTATGTGAACACTTTCCAATAAAAGATTCTATTTCATTTATTTTGTTCTTCAGATATTGTGAATGCTCAAACCTAAGTTCCTATTTTGTTCCTCAGGAATTATTTATAAAATAAAAATTATGAAAAATGACATGGTACTGCAAAAGATCAATTCTCTCCTTGTTAAGGCTAAAATTTACACATTGAATTTAAAAGATTGTATACAAAACTACCGATTTTATTTGAAATTGGTTTCCTGAAGAAACTCAGAAATATGATTTAAACACATTCGAAGAATTTTCATTTATAACTTTACACATAACTGTTTAGTGAACCATTGAATACCCAAAATATACAAATAAGCCATGGGAAAATGGGGCTTAATGCATAAGCATAAAGTGTCATCCCAGATAAGCCTGTGCTGTACACACAGGCTAACCAGGGAAATACTTTCCACCTAAACTGGATTTTCCCTCAGAAAGCATTTAATTTAAACAGAAAATACAAGTGAAAATTGTCTTCCCTGATAAGCTAGTTAGTCCCTGATTGCACAGGCTAATTTGAGACGGCACCTTACACATGCATTAAACCCCGTTTTTCCAGAGCAACGCTCAGTTATAAGGAAGGAGACTTCTTGCTAAGTATGAATCCAGCAATTAGGTTCATTTAATTGGACTGAGCTACTTTACAATATCTCTATGAACAAAATACTGCACCACACAAATACAGTTAATTTTAAATGAGTTGAGTAATTGCACTCCTTAAAGGGATCTTTTCACGCTTTGGTAAATTAACAAAATTGAAAAAAGTTGTTTCAGATTCGTAAGTTTTCGTTTTAGTTATGATATTTGTGAGGAAACAGTAATACTGAACATTAACCATGCTCTAATATAGCCATTATATGCATCTTTTGACGATTTTAAAACCTAAAAATTATAAAGCGTTGCAACGCGAAACGATTGAATAATTTGGAGAGTTCTGTTTTTGTCGTTAAATTTTGTGAAACTACGAAGATTGCTTATATAAGGTATAAAATACGTCAAGGATGTGTACTCGGCGGAATAGCTCAGTAGGCTAAAGCGTTTTTACTTCAGGACTCTGGCAGGACTCCAGGGGTCACTGGTTCGAAACCTGCTCCGGGCAATGTTCTTTTCCTTTTTTTAAATTTTTTTCTTGATTTTTTACTGGAGCTTTTACGATCCAATGTTTACATTTATCAATATAAAGCATTTAATGAATAAGTTAAAAAAAAAGCCAAAATCTGTGAAAGGGCCCCTTTAAGTTAAAGTTATCTTTCTTGGCCCAAATTTTGTTGCACTATTTGTACATAATTATGCTAAAGTTATTGTTGTTTTCTAACCAGAAACAAAAACCTAGATGTACATGAAATATGCAAGACTGTCTAGGCACAATCAGAGCATCTAGGGCGTTAAAAATGTGCAGGAATGATTAACATTGTTTCAAGACTCCCTCTATTATTGAAACCAGAGCAGAAGTTTTACATTCTGTAGTTTAAAATCACCTGTAGGCAATGAGGCAGAAAATTAGGATCCCCAAGACATTCTTGCAAAATTCAAAGTACCATACAACCTCTACACGTATTCACAGTTAAGAAAAACCTCTACAAAAATTCACAGTAAAGTAAAACCTCAACAAAAATTCACAGTAAGTAAAACTTCCACAAAATTCACAGTAAAGTAATATGTTAAATCTAGGTCACAAAAGTGACGAAAAATTCAACCCTTACAGATTTGCCATCTCATTTTAATTCTGACATGATTTGAGCATTTGAGCATTTGCAGTCATTCAAATTTCTTTTACATGGAAATTGTGCATTATAAGATGTAAGTTACCCTACATGTACTTCACCAAATACCATAATTATTTATTATGTCACATCAGTTTTAAAGATAATTATCCTGGTTTATTAAAATGTTTAAACAATTCTTACCTGATTAATTCGTTGTTAATAACAATCATAACCACAGTTACTTAAACATATATAACAGATATTTGTAGTATAATTTTATTGACGATTGTTTTCTATTTCTCTGCTTTTTATAACTGGTTCTGGAAAAGAGTGAAACTAGGTCACGAGGTCACTTAGTGCATTTCAAGCATTTAGCATGGTGTCTGCTCTCTAATTGAAGTAGTTTTCATCTGATCTTCACCTAATTTGGTGAAGTCAGCAGAACAACAGTACAGCAGTTAACAGAAGTATTTTCCTATAATACATACAAGTGCTTTCCGTAAGGATTGACACAGGTTCCCTATTAGGATTGGCCATAAAATAAAGAATAATATAAGCTTTAATTTCCTGGGGTTAAGCCTCACTTCTCAGACTGTGTTACTGAATACAATAGTAAGACACTCCTTCTAACAATGTATGGTTAAGTGGTTAGACACAATTTAAGAGCTTATACAAAATAGGAATAGAACAAGAGTGCCAAACTGTCACAAGATACGCCCGTTCGAAGGTTTTGGACACCATGCTCAATGCTTGAAATGCACTAAGTCACATTGTGACCTCGTTTTTGACCCGGCATGACCCATATTTGAACTTGACCTTAATATCATCTAGACACAACTTCTGACCAAATTAGGTGAAGATCGGATGAAAACTACTTCAATTAAAGAGCGGACACCATGCTAAATGCTTGAAATGCACTATGTAACCTCGCAACCTCGTTTTTGACCTGGCATGACCCATTTTCGAACTTGACCTACATATCATCTTGACACAACTTCTGACCAAATTAGGTGAAGATCGGATGAAAACTACTTCAATTAGAGAGCAGACACCATGCTAAATGCTTGAAATGCACTAAGTAACCTCGTGACCTCGTTTTTGACCCGGCATGACCTATAATCTAACTTGACATACATATCATCTAGACACAACTTCTGACCAAATTAGGTGAAGATCGGATGAAAACTACTTCAATTAGAGAGCAGACACCATGCTAAATGCTTGAAATGCACTAAGTGACCTCATGACCTAGTTTTTGACCCTGCATGACCCATATTTGAACTTGACCTACATATCATCTAGACACAACTTCTGACCAAATTAGGTGAAGATCGAATGAAAACTACATCAATTAGAGAGCGGACACCATGCTAAATGCTTGAAATGCACTATGTAACCTCGTTATTTCGTTTTTGACCTGGCATGACCCATATTCAAACTTGACCTACATATCATCTAGACACAACTTCTGACCAAATTAGGTGAAGATCGATGAAAACTACTTCAATTAGAAAGCGGACACCATGCTAAATGCTTGAAATGCACTAAGTAACCTCAAGAATTCTGTTTTTGACCTGGCATGACCCATATTTTAACTTGACCTACATATCATCTAGACACAACTTCTGACCAAATTTGGTGAAAATTGGGTGAAAACTACTTCAATTAGAGAGCGGACACCATTAGAAAATCAATATTGGCACGCTATGTATGAGCGACAGCAGTAGGCAGGCAATACCTGCAGTTAAATCATGCAGACGACTTGTGACGTACATGTAATTGCCACAAAAATCTTAGCCAGTTACCTAGAAGACTGATGATTGCAACCGGCTGTAATCCTCGTGGACAACGTGAATTTCATGCATAATTCTGTCAAAACATTCGACGCGTAAAGTGTTTAAACAAATTATCGTTGAATTCATAACCCAACTGTTAATATTTGATGAAATCTCACTTGGGAATAATTAAATTTGTAATCTGAAACCCATTCCCGTAACTCGATGCTAACGCGTTTTTAATCCGAAACACACTTCCGAATGTAAATGTTACCGCAACGTTGAAATATTTTTGCTTCAAATATGCAATGCAAATTTATTTTGTGTTGAATCTTTTTCTCAATTAAAAAGAGCGGGAAAATTATGCAGCATGTACAACGTCGCGTCATTTGCATAGAAAGCGCGCGTGCATTGAGTGTTTTAACAAGCACACAACACGTCAGGGGATTGACGCAAGTTCAGAGGCAATATTTCCTCAAATCTATAAATAGTCAGTTAACATTTATTTGATACTATAGAAAAATGGCAAAGTTTGTGTTAAAGAAATAACTGAAATAATATTTACCAGAAGTGATTTATAAAAACAGAATTAACGGGATTATCGGGTAATATATAGGAACTTGAAAAGTAGTAAGTATACAGTAATAGAGTTGGGTTGAAACGGATGTATTGGGGAATCGTTCGAGTCGGGATTTTACTATCTATGCGGGAAAGTTTTTTAACAATTTATATTTTTAAAGTGGCCTTTTCACAGATTTCGGCATATTTTGAAGTTTGTCATTAAATGCTTTATATTGATAAATGTAAACATTGGATCTTAAAAGCTCCAGTAAAAAATCAAGAATAAAATTAAACAAGGCTGTTTGTAAAACATGCATGCCCCCCTATATGGGCTATAAGTTGTAGTAGCAGCCATGGTGTGAATACGTTTTTTGTGGTGGTGGTGGTGGTGGTGGTGGTGGTGGTGGTGGTGGTTGTGGTGATGGTGGTGGTGGTGGTGCAATGCATTACAAAAATGCCTTACATTTGGTAAAATTTAAATATATTACAAGGGAGGCAAATGCTAAATATATTACAAGGGAGGCAAATGCTGTAACAAAAAGAACATGCATAAACGGTAGTTGTTTCCCTTGTTTGAACCATGCTAAATCCTTAAAATGCCTATTTCCAGTAACTGTGACCTTCATCTGTGACCTTGACCTTTGACCTAGTGACCTCAAAATCAATAGCGGTCATCTGCGAGTCATGATCAATGTACCTATGAAGTTTTATGATCCTAGGCCCAAGCGTTCTTGAGTTATCATCTGACAACCACCTGGTGGACGGACCGACAGACCGACCGACAGACCGACCGACATGAGCAAAGCAATATACCCCCTCTTCTTCAAAGGGGGGCATAAAAAAGGAAAACAAAGTGGCAGGTACCAGGGCTCGAACCAGTGACCCCCGGAGTCCTGGAGTTAGTCTGAAGTAAAAACTCATTAGCCCTCTCGGCTATTCCTAGCTTCCTCACAAATATCATAACTTAAACGAAAATTTGCGAATCTGAAACAACTTTTTTCAATTTTGTCAATTTACCAAACCGTGAAAAGATCCCTTTGAAATGGCTGGAGGATTTTCTTGAAGAGTCATAGCGCACCAAAAGATGTCTTTTGACGCTGTTTTTCTTTGAGTTATAACGCACCACAGAACATCAATTGATACGTTAAAATAAACAAATCAACTTAGGGAGGGGACACCCCTCCTGAACCACCCTTATCAGCGCCGGGGCGCCTGACAAAAATCCTGTGGAAAGCACTGTATCAATATAGACATAAAAGACATAATTGAGGTAAAAACCAAGCCCAATGCATGTGTGTCAAGTATCATGATTAGCAGTCTGTTGCCGCTTAAAGCAGGGACACAACTTCCTGCTTTCATGTAATTTTGAGTTTCTCTTAAAATCCAGTTAAGCTGGAAAGTGTCCTCCCTGATAAGCCTGTGCTGTGCAGACTGCACAGGCTAATCTGAGACAACATTTCCCACACATGAATTCAGCCCCGGTTTCCCATAGAAAGAGTAATTCTCATATCTTGAGATGTTAAATTCCTTCGAGTGGACTCCAGAATGTAATCAAAACAAACATCATAAGATAATTGTCTTATTCCATGTTATAAGAATGAACATAATTATTTTCTTTTTTAAATGTAAATGA
Organism: Dreissena polymorpha; assembly: GCF_020536995.1. Classification (NCBI taxonomy): domain Eukaryota; kingdom Metazoa; phylum Mollusca; class Bivalvia; order Myida; family Dreissenidae; genus Dreissena; species Dreissena polymorpha. The sequence goes on along the minus strand of NC_068355.1, from coordinate 136,287,318 downwards.
CCTGAAAGTACTTGGGTCTACGCAGGTAATGAACTTGAGCTTCAAGTGAAAACCAGGCTTTCACCATAACTGAGTTCATCAGGTAAATGAACAGCATTTAGAACAGCTACGGTAATGATGGAAAACAACTTGTTCCTGCACCTCAGACATTTCCAGGCACATTACCAGGCCTTTTTTTGTAACTCCTTATTTGCATTGTAAACAAAACATCCCAAACAGTGCTGTTTGATGCAGGTGTTTCCTCCAAGGTCTCAACTGTTCAAACATTTCAAACAATCCATTTCAGAATTGCAGCATGTTTCCTAGCAGATGTACAAACAAATGTACAGGTAGGCAATCATTCATGCATTCACCAAGCATGCACTTCCAATTAGCGATGAAACTGTGGTTAAAAAATCTCAATAAGACATGTTTATAAAGTTTTGGTTCAAGTTTGTAAAACAAATTTCTTTCCACTGAAATAATCTGGGACTCAAAAGACACAAGATCCACAAAAGCAGTTAAATCATAACTCTTTATAAGTTTATATAGTATTACAACTTACAAAGAATATTTGTTTGCTATCGAAACCAAACTGTGTGAGAATATCTCATAAATCAGTTGAACATGGCACTTGGTTAAAGTGTTATATGCACTAAATAAAAGAAATTACTTCCATAATTCCAGTCTCAACAACTTGTCAGTCATCCGGTCTAAAAGTACCACTTGACAAAGTTGTAACAGCAGCAACAAGGTCTTCTTTCATTTACAATTCAACTAATATTAAAGAGAAGAATGTGGTTAAATACTTCACATATTGCTTTATAAAACACATTATGAATCTATTTCATAATTTAGAAGAAATCAGCATAATACCAAAGTAACCACAAAAGGTATCTTTTTCATGATAAAACAATACCAGTCTTGAAAATCTTGGTGATCTAAACATTGTGCTCGTCCTGCTCATATCTTGGTGATCTAAACATCGTGCTCGTCCTGCTCATATCTTGGTGATCTAAACATCGTGCTCGTCCTGCTCATATAAACCTCCTTCTGAAGAGACCGTGCGAGCATTAAAGTGCATGTGCATAAAGTGGCATTCCAGATTAGCCTGTGCAGTCCACACAGGCTAATCAGGGACAAAACTTTCCAAACAAATGCGACTTTTGCTAATAGGAGACTTCCTATAAACATAAAATACCATAAAAACAGAAAAAAGTCCTCCCTGATTAGCCTGTGCAGATGGTACAGGCTTATCTGGAATGACACTTTGGGCACATGCATCAAGCACAGTTTTCATGGAACTAGCCTAAAATTTTACTTGCACAGAAAAAAACAAATTCAAATGCAAAAAACAATCAAATGTGAGAATTTATGCTAATGAAGTAAACACATGCCAGGTTAGGTTGTCGCGCTATAACAATATCCAATCACTGCATGGTCAATGCCTGCATAATGAAACTGACAGAACATCCCACCCAAAAAACATGCAAATGTCGACTAACGGTTCCTGAACCACAAATTGTTCAGCCATATTATTATGTACCAGGCCAGCATTATACTTCTGTCCAGTCAACTCACCCAATATTCAATTACTGTAATGAACAGCAATGAATCCATGGCCATGCACAACTCCATATGGGGACAGTTCTGCCAATAATGTGTTTACAATACAGTCCAGGAATATTCACTCAGACCCAAACTGACACTTCTGACTTTACAACACAAATACATGTGCAGTGTTTTGTTTCACCATTGTGGGAATGGGTCCCTTTGGTATGAGATAAATTGAATTGTTTTGAATAAATTTGGAAATTGATGTTGTTGTTGTTTTGCTAACAAATACTTAATACTGAGAATAGACGTGTTGTCAATAGTATATCCCTTTCAGTGCGGGAACCGAATTTTTAAGGCCTTTGCAAACAGTTTGGATCTAGATGAGACGCCACAGAACGTGGCGTCTCATCAGGCTCCAAACTGTTTGCTATTCTGATAGTATTCTTTGAAAAAAATCGAAGAAAATGCTTATTTTAGAAATTCAGCAGACGACATTAAAGCAGACGACAAATTTCCCAGCATGCAAAGGGATATTTACTAAGGTCCAACTTATAGAGCTGGATGGGAGATGAACTAAATGTTGAGATCTAAACAATTTTTTTAACCTTCAAATTGGGAATGTCACATTTGGGGAAAATATATATTTTTTCTATTGGGAATGGGGCAGGAATACTGGCCATGATTTTTTTAACGAAAGAAAACCAATGATGTACCATCTCATGCAACTTATGTTCTTTTTATGTGTTTATGTTGTTGCACTATGATCTAGACACATTTATTCAGCTTCATTATCTTGTTTATCGGACAAAATGGTAAACATTAATTTACTGAAAAAAATGTATACTTAATTCTACGAATAAATATTTTCATTCCTACAGATTTACACAAATGGCAGTGAAATACAGTACCCTCAGAGCTAACTTGAGTTCACAACTTCAATTCACAAATATCCGAAAATGACTTGTGATAATACAGATTCTATTTGTTTGCTTTATCTTATTTAAACATTCCTAGTCTTATTTTCAAATAACCATGACCTCTGATAGACACAGTTCTCATTGAAATGGAAATTGATACCACCCTTATCTTAATTCCAATCGTTTTCAATTCATTTATCTTTCAACTTTTAATAACTTGAAAATAAACATATGCAAAAACATTTTAATTCATATAGGATCTGGCACGAGTTGTCATATATCATACCATATTTTATTAAACGAGTTCAGGAATTTTGTTAGTAAGCGAGCCTTTGGCCAGCTTACTAACAAAATTCCTGGACGAGTTTAATAAAATATGGTATGATATGACAACGAGTGTCAGATCTTTTTTATCACATGCTTTTAAATGAGCAAATTAAATAAATATTTAGGCAAACGTAATGATAAATCCTGAATGTTGTTTACATTACGTGACGTAATTTGACGTTGCAACGTCATTTCAGCAAAGTAACGAAATGCGATTGGTCAATAAACGAAAACTAAACCAATGAAAACAATTAACAAGAGGGCCTGAAAGGCCCAAAGTCGCTCAACTGAGATAACAAGATATTATTGGGACAATTCTTCTAACCAAGTTTTATGAAGACCGCCCCTTGGAAGCCATGTTTTTCAAGCAAACATAATTATTTTTGAACTCATCCAAGATATCATTGAGACCAATCTTCTGACCAAATTTCATTAAGATTGGAGAATAAATGTGGCCTCTAGAGTGTTAACAAAGTTTTAATATAGCCATATAAGGAAAAATGCCCCGCCCCCTGGCGGCCATGTTTTTCAACCAAAGGGCAATATTTTTTAACTCTCCCAAGATATTATTGGGATGAATCTTCTGACCAAGTTTCATGAAGATTGGACAATAAATGTGGCCTCTAGAGTGTTAACAAGATTAAACTATTGCCATATATACCTTATAAGAAAAAATGCCCCGCCCCTTGACAGCCATGTTCTTCAAGCAAAGATTACCATTTTCAAACTCATCCAAGATATCATTGGGACAAATCTTCTGACCAAGTTTCCTGAAGATCGGAAAATAACTGTGGCCTCTAGAGTGTTAACAAGGTTTTACTATAGCCATATAAGGAAAAATGCCCCGCCCTCTGGCAGCCATGTTTTTCAACCAACCGGCATCATTTTCGAACTCATCCAAGATGTTATTGGGATGAATCTTCTGACCAAGTTTCATGAAGATCAGACAATAAATTTGGCCTCTAGAGTGTTAACAAGATTTTACTATAGCCATATATAGCCATATTAGGAAAAATGCCCGGCCCCTTTGCAGCCATGTTTTTCAAGCAAACGTAACCATTTACGAACTCAACCGTCATATCCAGAAAACACATGTTCTGACCAAATTTCATACAGATTGGACAAAAAATGTGACTTCTTGAGTGTTCACATGTTTCCACTATATACATATGAAGAAAACTGCTTCCCCCCCATGGCAGCCATGTTTTTTCTACGATCTGGACCATTTTCGAACTTGTCCAAGATATCAATGAAAGCAATGTTTCCACCAAGTTTCATGATGAATAGGCAAAAATTGTGACTTCTAGAGTGTTCACAAGGTTTCTCTATAGCCATATAAGGAATACTGCCCCGCCCCCTGGCGGCCATGTTTTTCAACGGACCGGAACCATTAATTTTGTAAACTCAACCAACATTTCATTTAGACAAACATTTTGACAAAGTTACTTGAAGATTTAGCAACAAATGTGACTTCTACAGTGTTCACAAGGGATTTCTTTTTTTTTTCCTAGTGATCTAGTTTTTGACCCATCATGACCCAGTTTTGAACTCAGTCGAGGTATCAATGGGACAAATGTTCTGACCAAGTTTCATGAAGATCGAACAATAAATGTGGCCTCTAGAGTGTACACAAGGCAAAATGTTGATGACACACGACCAACGACGGACGACGGACAAAAGGCGATCACAAATGCTCACCATGAGCACACTGTGCTCAGGTGAGCTAAAAATGTGATTACATATGTGTAATATAATAAAATATGTAATGGTTATATTACATGGGTATGGCATGTGATAATATTCATTATTATATGTATAAAACAATTTTGGGAATTGAAAATATTCTTTTTTTCTAAAATAAATATTCTATATAATATACATGTACTTATTATTTACCTGTTTGTAAAACAATGCGTAAATATGAAACTTTTGTAAAAACAAAGTAAAAACAAGAGATGTGTTTGTCAGAAACACAATGCCCCTATTGCACCGCTTTGAAGCCAAATATTTGACCTTTGACCTTGAAGGATGACCTTGACCTTTCACCACTCAAAATGTGCAGCTCCATGAGATACACATGCATGCCAAATATCAAGTTGCTATCTTCAATATTGCAAAAGTTATGACCACATACAATGAATGAATGACTGACAATCATTCGATCCGGGGCCATAAAAAGTTGCAATGTTTTAAGAGATTTAATAATACCAGTAAACATTATATTCTTTGTTGAAAAGCCTAGAAAATCTTCCCTTACCAAACTTAATACTCTGGATTTATCCTTTTTTTTTCGGCATCTTACCAAGTGTCGCATAGCTTGTTCGATTAGCAACACCGTGCGCAACTTGCGGTAATGATGTGAATTGTATTAACTGAGCTAGGGAATGAAGTTTATTACATTGTGAATTAGGCAAGTGGGTTCCATTGTGATATTGTCAATTCATCTGTATGATAAAATATGATGAAATGTACAACAAAGTCATGGAATAATTCAAGTCCAATTTAATTGCTGTTTCAATTTCTTTATGTACAATTAACTTCTCCAATTTAAATACAACAAAGCTATTGTCAAGCAATATGGTCCCCTACCGGCTCCACCATTGTCAGAAATTCCACCATTTTCAGAATTATTTTTGGTTGCCAAAGCAACCACAATTTTTGATGTAGAAACAAAATGAAATGCTGTGCATAATGTCCATATTGCCATCTATCCATGTTGCAAGTTTTATGAAAAAATATTAAGAACTTTTAAAGTTATCGCAGGATCCAGAAAAGTGTGACGGACAGACAGACAGACTGACTGACACACAGAGCACAAACCATAAGTTCCCTCCGGTGAAACCGGTAGGGGACAACAACCATTTTACATTCACAAATTCATCATTGCATAATAAGATAAGAAACAGTCTTATTCCACAATTAACATTTTACATGGCTGGGCATTTTCTCCTTTTGTCCTCGCCGCGTTCCGCAAACCATTACTAACTTAATACATACATTCATGACTACGTGTGCAAAATCATGTGTGCAGAGAACCAATGAAAAACTATTTGATGGTCACATGAGAAATCACTTGAGCAGAGAACCAATCAAAAGGTGGCGACGACAATTAACAAATAAATACAGAGTGGATCAATGATTAATGCTTTTGACCAATAATTTTGACATGCGTAAAGTAACAAGGAATTGACTGGCCAATCAAGTATTATTAAAACCAAGAGTGGCTGACAGTTAAACTGACGTTTTAACCTTAAACGGCAAACAAATATTATCTGAAAAGCGATAAGTGACTGGCCACGTAAATATTTTAGCAAAATTGTGTTATTATGTTTTCACAATAATGTTCCAAAATAATAAAATGTTAAGAAATAACTACATATGTTCTCTTTTACATGCTTTTATATGCTTTACATGACAAAAGTCATTTCATCAAGACGAGTTCTGGGAAACCTGGGCTTAATGCATGTGCTAAAACAGTCATCCTAGATTTGCGTGTGCAGTCTGAACATTAGCTGATCAAGGACCACACTTTCCCCCTATAGTGGATTTTTGTTTAGAAGAGACTTCCTCCACACACAAAATATTAACATTATGCAGATTGCACAGGCTTATCTGGGATGACACTACGCACATGCATTAAGCCCAGTTTTTCCAGAACACAGCTCCACAGATCCCAATAGTGTAAACTTACGTTTTCTGGTGGTGCTGATGATGGAGCCCATTCATGCGCCAGGCGACCCTTCTCCCCACCCACTGATGATAAGGACAGCCACCATTGATCAGGGGCAATGAACCGAACTTGGAAGTGTGCATCGCAGAACAAATATCTAAGTTAACAATCCAGGTGATTCAATGATATATTTAACAACGTTTCAACATAAATCCAGTTTTCATAGAATGGATTTATAATGATCCAAATGTCCCATCAATGATGATGTATAGTATGTTCAATCAAGATGTGTTTTTTATATGTCCAATCAAGATTGTATTTGTATCCAATTTCTTCTAACAAAAGTGTCAACACACCCAACTCAAGGAACTGAAGTGTTTATCCATATTTGGTCAACATTTCAAGAACTCTTCATACAGCACCACAAATGAATCTAGCAGAATTCTCACAAACCTGGACCATCCTTATTCCAGAATTCCTGTCTCTTAGCCAACACAGCACTTAATATGCCCTGTCTCCATCAATAATTTATCATTTTTCGTCTTTAAAAGCTAGAACTTCCTCTCCATATCCTTATTATTTTACTGTGAATGGAGAGCAAGTCTTGCTCTTTTTTTCTCTCCAGTACTCTCACATTAAACCTACACAATTAAGTGATCCTTGAAAAATGCTGTTACTGCAAATGGTATCAAATATACATAATCTTTTCTTTCAAAGAAGTTTTGTTTACAAGTTACACTCTCATTTTTCCAACTAGCCTTCATGGATGTCAAAAAATCCATTACATTATGGTCTTGTACATTTAATTGATACTGATTTGTTAAACTGTGCAGTAGAAAACTGATATCACTATTAAATGCATGTCGTCTTAATTAGCAGCAACATTTACAGCAGTTTAACTTTGAAAGTTGTTTGACATAATCCATTAAACATTTCTGAATCAGTTGCAACATTGAGATATGGTTAGAAAGACTCACTGTTTATTAACTTAATTTCAATTTATAAAAGCCACATATAAATAATTGTTTCTTCCATTTAAAATGTAACTTACTTTTAACAATGTTAGATTGCAAATTTTAACACTTTTCTAAGATCTACACTGAAGCTGGTAATTTTCACAAAATAAGAAATCCAATGTCAATACTTTCCATACAAAACACTTAACAACATACTGGATAAGTATTAGAACCAAATATTCAATAAACCATTTTGCCACCACAACACAACACACTACTGTCTATCATAATGATAATTTCCTCTAAAGAAGCATCAGCCAGACCAGCTTAAAGTCCATATGGAATTAATATCCAAGCTGTAGACCAACAATATACATAGGAATGCTTGTATGTAAATAGTCCATAATCTTCCCTGATAATCTTGTTCTGATCACAGATATACTCTCAGCTAATACTAATCCTGTTATGCAACCCTGATTCCTTACTGCACCAGTCCTATTAATGACAGATTAGCCTGCCCTACACACCTGCCATACTAACCACCAACTTGCCTCAAGCAATTTAAGTTCGCCAGGAAATTCCTAATTTCAACAATCGTGATGCAAGCTCATGATCCAATATTGTTCTAAAACGCATGTCTTGTTAATTTGAATTATCTGATAGGAAAATGTTGTTCTTAACAACCCCTGTAGAGTCTGTTCAGGTCCACCCATACATGCACTCATGAAGAGGCTGATGGACCTATTAATAAACCTCAAAATACACACACTGTAAAACTGTTTTCCTAATTGCATTAGATTGAACATGAAACTGCTATATCTACTGAATACAACTATGAGATACAATTGTTAAGCTATCAATCCTGCAAAAATTTAAATTCAAATTGATGATCACAGGGTCCAAGGTTCTGCATACAAAAGTTAAATATCAGAAGGATTTTTACTTATTTCACCAATGACCATTTCAAGCTACCATGTGGGCAGACCAAGGTCAAATACTAATGAGGTATTGTGTATTGATTGTCACACCATTGACTGACTCAGGCACAGATAATTCCAAGCCTTTAATTCCCATCAACACCAACTTGCAATACAAACACTTGCAATATGGACACATGTGAAACCTAAACCCAAGAGACTTTACAGGAGCTAACAACTCATCATCTAAATATGCACCATTATTAATATTCTGGTGGATGGTGTCAAACTATCTTGAATTGTTCATGGTGTATAAATATCTATCATCACAGGCACTAAACATACTAATAAAAAAAGTATTTTTTGTTTACATAATCAGAGTTTTATGGGACGCGATATTCTGCGTCAAATACGCATAAAATGCCAGTCAGGACCCGTCATTTTTGTTGGTTTGCGTCCCATGGGACGCACAATTATTTAGACGTATTGGTTCTCGTAATATCAACAAGAAAACTGCAGTACGTAATTTTCTAGGAGGTAGGATTGTCTCGCTTGTTTGATTTATCAACCAATCCTATTATTGCCCACCTGCTGTTGCTAGGTGTAATGTCCCGAATTGAGATTACAATGCGTAAATGCGAGCTATTTTATGTCGCTAAGAAAGAAAAGCTTACCAAGGTTACAATAGCTTATTATCTGGCAAGCAAGATTAAACTGTAAAAATAAATACGTTATACAATCTTTAATTTTATAGGTGTGTGTTAAATCGCGGCCAGGGCCCTCAATCTATCAAATCTGCCGCCGAATTTCGGTGGCAGTCCCCCACCTGAAAAGTATACATTTTTTCCCTTTTGGGGGGAAAATTCCCCCTAAAAAAAAAAAAAAAAAAAAAAAAAAAAAAAAAAAAAAATTTTTTTTTTTTTTTTTTAAATAGAAAGATGTGTCTCATTATTATTATATCTCAATTCTATTTCAATTTAATATTTTCAAACATACAAAATTATGAAAAATGCAATGAATATAGTGCAAACATGTACAGATGAAATAATGAGATAGTAAGTAAAAAAATCCCCCAAAAAGGGAAACACCGCGAAAATTCCCCCTCCTAAGGGCTGCGGACCCCTTCCCCCAAAGTAGTGTGAGGGCCCTGGCGGCTATTGTTTACGTAAATAATCGATTACTATACTTTAAGTTTTAACTATTGAATTTAACACAGCCAGCATATTTAGCATACATTCGCTGCTTGTAACTCAAATGGCATGCATTTTAAAATTCCCTTTTTCGTCTGCAAAAATGTCAAAACAAGGCGACTTACGCGCATTCTTTCAAAGTAGTTCAAAAGATGCAGAATCAGCCACACAAGAGCAAGGTTCCTGTGGGACTGAAACAATGCCCCCTGCCACTAAAAAGGCTCGAAAGTTTTTGCCGGAATGGCTTAATAAATATCAATGGCTTTCATTCAGAAATGATTTGATGTACTGTGAAAAACAAGCAAACAATACTTGCCATGAATAAAGGACCATTTACGTGTGCTATACTACTAATATATCACTAAGTTATATTGGGACCCCCATTTTTATTGACAGGACCCCTGAAAATTAATAACAGGAGTCCTAGGGACCCCTAAAATTTGACATGAATGTAAAACCCTGCATAATTATGCAATTAACACATTTTTTTCTTTGTTTCTTTACAATACCAGCCATGATATTGACAACATACAAAATAAGTCTTTTCTTATAAAAAACCTTTCTATAGTGTTTTTTCTTCAAACCACCACCAGTCCAACATAAATGATAAGTAGGCACTTATGCTGTGTATAATTACCAATATTTCTATTATTTCTTGCAATTACTTTTTATCATGCCAACAGGCTGCCATCAAAACATAAATGTTGCCCCAGGTGTCTTAAAACTATCTTATCACTTTTGTTTCTCAGCTTAAGTAAATGGTAATCTAATGGGACTTGCAGACAAGGTTAAATATAAACCCCTAGTTATAATTCAACATTTTGACAACTCCACTGAGATAGAATGCAAGAACATTATAAGAAATTCCATCTGTTCACACAATTATCAGGGAATCTAAAAGTGTTAAAGTCATCAGAAATAACATTTGTCTTACGCAATATCATCAATCACTTTTTAACACATAAAAAAGAACATTCAGCCGACTTTCTGCAAGTATTTGTTTTACACTTTTCCTGATTTTTAAAAATATTTCTTCTGACTGATCTCTGAATCACATTAGTCTCTTCTGACTGATCTCTGAATCACGTGAGTCTCTTCTGACTGATCTCTGAATCACGTGAGTCTCTTCTGACTGATCTCTGAATCACGTGAGTCTCTTCTGACTGATCTCTGAATCACGTGAGTCTCTTCTGACTGATCTCTGAATCACGTGAGTCTCTTCTGACTGATCTCTGAATCATGTGAGTCTCTTCTGACTGATCTCTGAATCACGTGAGTCTCTTCTGACTGATCTCTGAATCTCGTGAGTCTCTTCTGACTGATCTCTGAATCACTCGAGTCTCACTCTGGGTAAAAGAGGCTTAATGCTTGAGTGTAAAGTGTCCTCCAAGATCAGCCTGTGAAGTTCACATAGACAATACTATTTAAAACAGCTACCCACTTAGCAAGAATTGATAAACTGATATTTTAAAAGAATATTAAGAGGCATGAAAAAATATCAACAATTTTATGCCTTATAAACGTTTTACGTCCATTCACAATATCCAGGTGAAGAAAACAAGTCCAAATTCTTTCACCAACAGCAAAAACAACAATTCTTGCCAAAAACAACAGCTGAATTACTTCAGCAATAACAACAATACATCCAGCGTCAGGAAGGGAACGCTACCAAAAATCCATCAAAGCAACAATACAATCTGAGGCTAACTTCAAAGGGCAAAAGTCTGTGATTTCTTCACCCAATTGGCAGGGACCCTCTCACAAATCCAACTGGTCCTAATTTACCCAAAGATTCACACATGTTTAGCCAGGCTAATTAAATACCTGTTGATTAGAGGTAGCGAGTAATTTGATTATAGAGAATGAATAGAATCACAGCATGTATGTGTTTTCTTATCTCAGAACTCAAAGCAAGTTCTCTCAAAGAGTAGGACATTGTTTCCATCTCTTGCCTGTCAAGTTTACACTGAAAGGCGGGTATAATATTACTAATAAGAAAGAAATTACCAGGCGGAAAAGTAATGAATCTCAGGTACATAGCTCCTTTAAAAGTTGTCTTAACTCATCTCCTTTTGATAACATTTAGATGTTTGTTGACCATTTTCTCTTCTCTTCAAACAAACTCCGACATGCTGGTTAATTTAACAATTAAACAACAGAAAGCACAATTTCCTAGCGATTTTAATAAGAAAAACACTTGTTTGGGGGAAAATGTTTTAGATTACACTTAAGGAATATATGCAAACAAATCAGTATCAGCAAGATCTAATTATTGTCACTCAATTGCACACAAATCATATCCCTTGCAACAAATGATATCCTATATCAAAGAACATGCGCAACTCCATCAAACATATTGATCTGATAATAACTGAATTACAAGAGAAAACATGATTTGGTTGCTTTGATCTACACCATATACAGAATATTAACTTAATATATTGCTGAAAATTACTTTAAACAAGAAATATCTTTTAAAAAGATATACGGCGTAGATAGTTTAATGAATGAGATCAAGGATAGCGAATGTCTTTTTCTGTGCAGTTCTAAGCTGCATCACACGCAGTATTGGATGTTACGGGGAGTTTTCGCGGCTTATTTTACATTATAACATATTGCTGGTCATAAACCTATAGATACAAAACAGAAAACCAAAAGAAGAATGGAAGTGAAATTTAAACATATGAGTCAACCGGCCACACGAGAACAAACCTGTTTTAGTGGTCTGTCGGGCATTGCTATTTGATTCGATTATTAACAGTATCGAGAATCATCGTGCTCATGCTTAAAGTGATATTATGGGCATTTTGCACTGTTGAATTGAGCTGAAAAGAATTAACAGGTCAAAATAGTTAGTTAAAATGTGGTTACTGATCAATTATCTGCAACTCACCTTGCTACCAGTTGTTTATAAAAATATATTTTATATTCGATATTCTTACGTGACCCACCCAGTCCTGTAAGCCGAAATGATCCGTAAAACAATATTGTGTCTTTGTGTCGTATGAACAAATCTGCACTAAAACTAAATTTAGGTTCAACTCGTAAACGCATGATCAGTTGTCAAACGAAAGAACGGTTGATATTCAAATGCATTGTTTTTCTCTTTCTGGTATATTGTTTTAGTATGTTGATGCTGCATTAATTACTATAAGTGTATATGAAGTAGAAACATCAAAAATAATCAACGGTTGCGATAGACACCTATAAACTGTTACATGCTCATTAATATCACTTTAGTACATTAGGCAATATGGTGGAATAATTATTGTTAAATTTATTAAAAATAATATTTATCATTGTATTGTTGAAAACACATTAAGAATCTATTATTGACATACCATAATTATATTGCTGAATATCTTCTTTTAACATATTTCTGGTCTAAAGAAAATTCCAGGTCACCTAGTTCACGGATAGCGTCTTTATTATATAACGATTATTTTACTGACCGCGAACTCCGGTGATGACCTGTATATAAACTCTGAATGTCCGCGACTTGACCCGAAACCTCGCGGGTTGAAATGCAATTCTTTAAAGTGAGGCCTCGCTTCCACTGCTCTTTATACTTTTACATGTTAACATGTTGACAGGAATATGGAAGTAAGTACTAAATATGAGAACATAGCCTTTTAAGTATAAACGCTTTTGCGCTGGTAATACTCTGAAAATAAAAGGTGTACGCACAAACTGTATTGATGTCGAGAATTGAGTGTAAAACTGTTCTATCTATTAAGCCTTTTCATTAGAGATAAAATTGTTTCATACAGTAAAACAGTGTTACAAAGACGCGGATATGTTTCCAATGTTCTGGTGGTATACTCAAATCAGCCAATGGAATAAATGAAGTGTATTCATTCGTACCTAGCCGCGGGAAATTTTATTTGAATTTTATTGGACACTTACAAAGGTCAAGTCAGGGTGAAAAGCTGGCTTAATGCAGCTTACGCCGAAAAAAATCAAATTTCATACTAACATAATTCTGAAAATGCTATGATACTGATAGCATTTACATGAAAACTAGATTATTGTTGAATACCTAGTAATTATTTTACATGAAGTAGCCATTTAATTCAAACACAAAATCATCAACAGATGTTCTGCCACCACACACAGCACAGTCTTATTATATTCATTTCTAAATTTATGGTCCACAACATACTCTGATCTGGGTCCATGATTGTATCCCAGAGTTCCCCACCAGTTGTGGGTCTACCAGTCCCACAAGTGGACAGTTTGAAATCAAATCAAAAGCAAAACCATATAACTTTGTTTCCAAATATTGGACACATAGCGCAATCTTGAATTACACCAATCACGGGGTATAATTAATTGCAATAGAACAGCACCGCTCATAAACCTGCCTAGAACAGCCCAGCATGTAATTGAAGTCCCTGTATTCCTGCATAGAACACTAATTAGCCAGTCTATGACCATTATCTGGTTGCAGCAATTAGGGGGAATCTTAAGCCAGGAATCTGAGCCATTAAACAGGGTTTAATGCATGTGCTGAAAATGTTGTCCCAATTAAGCATATACAGTCTGCAAAGGCTTATCTGGGGAAACACTTTCTGCCTAAACTGGATTTTTGCTAAGACACTTCCTTTCAAAAAACAAGGGCTGTTTGTTTAACATGCATGCCCCCCATATGGGCTGTCAGTTGTAGTGGCAGCCATTGTGTGAATACGTTTTTTGTCACTGTGACCTTGACCTTTGACCTATTGACCTGAAAATCAATAGGGGTCATCTGCCAGTCATGATCAATGTACCTATGAAGTTTCATGATCCTAGGCCTAATTATTCTTGGGTTATCATCAGGAAACCATTTTACTGTTTCGAGTCACTGTGACCTTGACCTTTGACCTAGTGACCTGAAAATTAATAGGGGTTATCTGCCAGTCATGATCAATGTACCTATGAAGTTTCATGATCCTAGGCGTAAACATTCTTGAGTTATCATCTGGAAACTATTTTACTATTTCGAGTCAATGTGACCTTGACCTTTGACCTAGTGACCTGAAAATCAATAAGGGTCATCTGCCAGTCATGATCAATGTACATATGAAGTTTCATGATCCTAGGCCTAAGCGTTCTTGAGTTATCATCCGGAAACCATCTGGTGGAAGGACCAACAGACCGACCGACCGACTGACATGTGCAAAACAATATACCCCCTCTTCTTCAAAGAGAGGCATAAAAATACCATATTGGAAAGTGTTGTCCCTGATTAGCCTATGCATATTGCACAGGCTTTTCTCCGATGACACTTAATACACATGCATTAAGCACAGTTTCCCCAGAATGTGGATGTAATAATTAGCAGTCTGTGACCTTTATCTGACTGCAGCAATTTCAGGGAAACTGAAGCTAGGAATCTGAGCTATTATCTGCAGCCATTAAAATCCTGGTGCACACATCACACAGACAGTGGCTGGTCTATTTCTCATTTATCACAGGAAGTGGCGCTTGGCCCATGTTCAAATTGGAGAACAGAAGAATGTGTTAATTGCGTGCAATAAAAATGCAATGATTTCCATCTGTGGCTCATTTGAAATGAAAGCAATCAGCGTTAACTCTGTCAGTGCTGGAACCGAATTTTGAAGGCCTTTGCAAACAGTTTGGATCTAGATGAGACGCCACAGAACGTGGCGTCTCATCAGGATCCAAACTGTTTGCTATTCTGATAGTATTCTTTGAAAAAAATAGAAGAACATGCTTATTTTAGAAATTCAGCAGACGACATTTTAGCCGACGACAAATTTCCCAGCATGCAAAGGGTTAAATGGTTGAGTCCACACCTGGGCTGCATGTCTCATTTTACAAGCAAGATCAGACAAGGTTGAGGAATGATATGAGGAAAAAAGTAATCTGCAAAATATTTTGTAATTAATACAAATTTACACTATAGTTGGTCACAGAGAATCTTTTCCATATGTGATATTTATATATTAAAATCAGGTATAGCTGTTATATTACAATAGGACAAATGTACAATTAACAGTGTTGACTTTTTACATACTACCTCTCTACCATAGCTTTTGCATAAGCCTGAAATGCAACACTGTATTGGGTACTCAGGAGTAACAATAGGTTACTTTCTATGTTTTAATAAAAAGGATTTGAAAAGTTCTGCAGTCTGAAATCTGCATCCCCACAAAAACAATTGAGATTCAGAACATCTTTATCTTTGAAAATGCTAAACCAGTAGCAGTTGTTATTTTGCAGTCACTACAAACCCTGGATTAGGCCTGCACACATGACAAAATAATCATTTAAGAAGTTTGTGTATCTTGTGCCATTGTTTAAAATAAAAAAAAATTGTATAAATAAGAATTTCTGTATTTTTTATAACTAAAATTTGTAACTCATCTTCTGCCAGTGGTTATTGATATATGTTGTTGGGTGTTTAATGTTGATAATGTGTTTGTTTTTTTAACCAATCATCAATTTATAAACTACCAAAAATGAAAAATCAAGACTTCCAATAAGGGTTTAGTTCTTATTTCTAATAGTTGGATGCTTGTAATCTTTGAGCATTTCCAACAAGAAATTATATACAAATCAAATATTATACTTCTTTAAACCATTTACCACTTGTAAACGTATTTTGACGCATATGTAGTCCCATAGAAAGTTAAATTTAATTAAAGACCTTTCTGACTAGAATCAAGTTTTAAAGACTTTATTTCAAACCCTTAGATACTGATGAGCAGCAACCAGCATAAAACCTGAACAGACTGCGAGTTACTGGCGTTGGTTTAATGCTGTTTGCATATAGCCATTTTCACTTTGCTTCAAAGGGTTAAGTTTTCTTTTTGTAAGTAACAAAAAGCTTATTAATGCAGTTTAAGAGCTCTAGACATTTTTCAACAACATTCATTTTTTAAATTTGTTATCAATGCTCAGTGATATTTTCCCTTAAACAAATCAATAAATTAAAACATACTAAATCGGAAAACATTTTCACCAAACTGACTAGTCAGTTAACAACATGATTATAAAATCAGTTTTATTTAGCAATTGTCTACACAGATCATTGAACTTAAATATGATTGCAAAAAACTGGTCATCATTTTTAAGGGATAAAATGTTGTGCATATCCAAAATTTAGTTTTCAGTTATCTGTTCAAATCCAAATCCAATTCAAATATAGTACAATGTAGCCCCCCCCCCACCTTAGCAGAGTTATTGGAAAACTACACCCCACTGTAAATCTATCTTAAGACTGATCATGTGACTACACTTATGATTCATCTTAGCCACTGTGACCTTGTAACATTGTGTAGTTTTTAAACCTTGCACAGCATAAAGAAAGTAATATAGTAAATACATACTTGTGAATTTTAGTGATTTTATCATTTCTGTTTGAATAACTTTAAAAGGACTTATCAGCATCAAATGGGCATCAGGAATAAAGTTAGATTTTTGTAGTTAAACTGGTAGATCTAAAGAAGTTTATGACTTACATTTGAAATACATGAACTACTGGATTACAATTCTGAAATACTTAAGCTTCAGAGTATTATTGTAAACAATGGATGGAAAGCGTATAAGGCGAAATCCAAACTTTACTTGGCCAGAAATTGATGCGCTTTTAAAGGAAATAGATAAATACAAGGATATAATATACAGTAAACAGAACACTTCATCAGTGCACTTGAGGAAGCGTCTTGTCTGGGAAATGATTACAAAGGAAGTCAACAAAGCCTGTCCAACGGGGCACGAACGAGACTTCGAGGAAATTCGCAAGAAATGGACGTGCCTTGCGTCGGAAACACGCCGGAAGTTTGTCAACATTGAGAAAGCTGCCGGCCATTCAGAGTTTGCTCCGGAGTTAACTGACGTGGATCTGCGAGTGGCTCAGATTGTGAGGCATAACTCGAGTTCTCAGGACACAGAAATGACAGACCTTGAGACCAAACTGGCTGTGCTGAAGGACTGTGCAGAGTCCACGGTTGAAGGTGGGTGGGGACTGTGCAGAATGCAAAATGGAAGGTGGATGGGGACTGCAGAGTCCACAACGGGAGGTGGGTGGGAACTAGACTCAACAATGGAAGGTGGGTGGGGAACTACTAGAGTCCACAATGAAGGTGAGAACTAGAGTCCACAATGGCAGGTGGGTGGGGAACTACTAGAGTCCACAATGGCAGGTGGGTGGGGAACTACTAGAGTCCACAATGGCAGGTGGGTGGGGAACTACTAGAGTCCACAATGCCAGGTGGGTGGGGAACTACTAGAGTCCACAATGGCAGGTCGGTGGGGAACTACTAGAGTCCACAATGGAAGGTGGGTGGGGCACTAGTAGAGTCCACAATGGCAGGTGGGTGGGGAACTACTAGAGTCCACAATGGCAGGTGGGTGGGGAACTACTAGAGTCCACAATGGCAGGTGGGTGGGGAACTACTAGAGTCCACAATGGCAGGTGGGTGGGGAACTACTAGAGTCCACAATGGCAGGTCGGTGGGGAACTATACTAGAGTCCACAATGGCAGGTGGGTGGGGAAACACTAGAGTCCACAATGGAAGGTGGGTGGGGAACTACTAGAGTCCACAATGGCAGGTCGGTGGGGAACTACTCGAGTTAACAGTGGCAGGTGGGTGGGAAACTTAACTAGAGTCCACAATGGAAGATGGGTGGACTTAGGAGTCCACATTGGATGGTGGGTGGGGACTGCAGAGTACACAATGGAAGGTGGGTGGGAGAACCCTTTCTACCAACACTGGATTTTAATTTAGAAGAGACCTTCTTCAATTTAGAAGTTCCATAAAAGTGGAAGGTGTCGTTCCTCATTAGCTTGTGCAGACTGCACACACAAATCTGGGACAACTCTTTATGCACATGGATGATAAAGATCAGTTCTCCCAGAACGAGGCTCAATTCAGGGAGACTTTCAAAATGTGTGGCTGTGAGAAATTATTTTGATTACATTTCTATTTTACAGTTTTTAGATTTAAATGTCACATCTGCCTGTTGAAAGTAAACTTTTTTATGAAAATATTTTACTTTTTTTTAGAAAATTGTGTTATCAGTGGTACATAAACAATTACAAATTAATAAGCTTTGCACAAAAATGCATTAACTTGTATCAAAATAAAAACACAATAAGTTATGTAATCTAATAGCATTTATAACAGACATGTTTTGAAACATCTAAAAGTTCAATGAAAACATTTCATTACAGGGGATCACAGGGGGAGACATTTCAACCCAAAAAGCATGAAACTGTCTGTTGAAAAGAATTTCACTTTCATCGATGGTTATTTATATACTTCACAGAATGTATTGTTAAGGCCCAGTCTCACTATGATGCCGATGGAGCCCCGGTGCGTGATCCAGGATCTACCGGGGCTCTACAGGGATGAACCATGACTCCACCTGGGATGACCAGGATGAACCAGGAACAACCTGGGCAGCACCTTAGCTCCACCGTGGCCCATACAGACATGGGCAGAGCTACACCAACGACTTGGTTGTCGCAGATGGTGCCCCGGTGAATGCCTGCAGAGTCCCGGAATAGCTACGGTACATCGGTAAACCGGGGCTCTTCCGGGACGCCACTGGCATTCACCGAGGCTCCACCTGGGCATTACCGGCGACGACAGGGTCAAACCAGGGCATTGCCGTAGCTCTGCCGGGGTCTGATAGCGGTATAGCCCCAGGTGAGTGCCGGTGGAGTTACGGTATACTGGGTCTCTGCCGGGATGCTGCCGGCTTTCACCGGGGCTCCACCTGGGCATTACCGGCGACAACCGTGGCTCTGCCGGGGCTTCAACGGGACAAACCGTAGCTAGTAAGGGGTTCACCGGGACTCTGGCGGGTTGTTGACCAGCTTCAACCAGCCGGCAGTGGGAAATAGTGTGACCCCGTTAAAAATGTTCTTCGCATCATCCTGGTTCTCGCCAGTGTTAGCAAACCGGGATGGACCGGGTCTCTACCGGCAATAGTGAGACTTGGGCTTTATTTACTTCGCTAAGTGAATTCTTAGCATTTACCCATTTTTCCTCTTTCAAAAATGGAAAAATTATGAAAAGATAACACAAAATAATTCAAGCAGCCTTTTAAGGTTTAAGAACTGTAAAACAACATTTTGATTTTCTATTCTTCAATTTCTTCGCATAGTTCTATTTGCTATGGTATGCTTCTTTGAAAATCAAAAATAACAAATTACACTTACTTATTCAAAGACATTCCAAGTTGCCTGGAACTATCATCCTTTTTTTCAGCCAAATTCTATCACTGAACAGTCAGTATGAACACATGTTTGAACATCTTACTTTGGAATATTGATATTAGGCATACAAGAAAACAGTTGTAATAAAATAATTTATATCTATTTCCTGCCCAAATATCTGTTATTTCTTACACAATTTCTTTCAAAATGTTAAGGAACCCATAAATCCATACATTCACAAGGAAATGGTCATAATTTGTCAATTGTGTATTCTGATGGCTGATTTATTGGAGCCTTGTTCTGAAAAAATGGGCTTAATGAATGTCCACTAATCAGGCTAATCAGGGATGAAATTTTCTGCCTGGACTGCATTTTTATCATGATAAGACTTGCTTTAAAAGAAACAAGAGCACCGCATAACGGGTGCCAACGCTCGGCTGCGGGTGCATTTTTTAATACATGAAAGCTTGTCAGTTTGTTTTTTTTTTTTTTTTAAAGGTCACAGTGATCTTGACCTTTGACCTAATGACCCAAAAATGGGTGTGGCGTGTAGAACTCATCAAGGTGCATCTACATATGAAGTTTCAAAGTTGTAGGTGGAAGCACTTTGATTTTATAGCAAAATGTCAAGTTTTAGCACGACCCCGGCAGACGACGAGCTGGCTATGACAATACATCTGGTTTTCTTCGAAAACAGCAGAGCTATAAAAACTACATTTAAGTGTTAAGTGTCGTCCCTGATACATGTAAGCCTGTGAGGACTGCACTGGCTTATATGCGACACTAAACACAAGTTAAGCCCAGTTTTCCCAGAACGAGGCTAATATTGTTTGTTATTTTCGTATTCTGGAGACTGTTTTATTGTTATTCCAGTGAAGAACGTGGACCAGGACTCCAAGACAAGCACAGAAGAAGATTCCTCTGACACAGAAGACGAGGAGGAGAATTCTACAGCTTCATGCAAACTCAGGACCTCTGCAAGTGGTAACCATTCAACTTGAAATTATAACCCAGAGCATTCATCTGTAGAGTGTTCTTGAATTTTGCATTAAATGACTTGAAATGACTTAACTAAACTCAATAATGGTTCAATTGATACAACTTAGAGCCATTACTATCTGTGCTTCAATTACACTCTCAAACTAACATCAGCAATAATTCATGTGGGTAAAGTGTCATCTTAGATTAACCCGTAAAGTCTGCACAGGCTAATCTGGCAAGACACTTGATTCAGATGCATTAAGCCCCGTTTACACTTGATTCAGATGCATTAAGCCCCGTTTACACTTGATTCAGATGCATTAAGCCCCGTTTACACTTGATTCAGATGCATTAAGCCTCGTTTACACTTGATTCAGATGCATTAAGCCTCGTTTACACTTGATTCAGATGCATTAAGCCTCGTTTACACTTGATTCAGATGCATTAAGCCCCGTTTACTAAGAGCACGGCTCATTTTCTTGCATATCAGCGACTTTTTTTCTTCTTTATAAAGTACCTGTAAAAGGCCATTATAAATTTCCCAACAGGAAGAAAAATTGTGTTAATTTAATTCCAAAAGTGCATTATCTGCAAGTAAATAAGTAAAATAAGCACTAAAACTGAACATTTTCAGCCAAAAAGCATGTAAATGAATATTTTAATTGGTTTGTGCAATTAATACCAACCATTTAAAAAGACCCATACTTCCAAATCAGAAGATTTCATTACCCAAATAACCCCAATGTCCGGATTTTTTTAGCTTGTTTTCCCCATTTGGTGCAGTACTGCATGGTACTAATCCCAATTGAGCAAAAAAATCACTTGTTAATATCTTGCAGAAAGTGCTGCCTTTGCCAGTCTATCACCGTCCTTGGGAACCTGCGGACAGAAACGTCCCTTAACTGATGAAGATGAAGATACACAAAACACTTTGTATGCCAAACAGCCATTAGATGTCGCTCAGCAGCAAATGTGTGTCGAGAAGAGGCGACTTGAAATCGAAGAAAAACGGTTGCACATCGAAGAACAAAGACTAGAAATTGAGAAAAAACGGCTGGACATTGAAAATCAGAAATTGATGTTGGCAAAACAAAAGTTTGACAAACATCAGAATGATTCTTAAATGATTTGTAAAACAAAATCATTTCAATAAGAGTTTAAAGGCATTTCGTTGTTAAAAATTGTGTCATAATTGAAGAATTGTTTTTGATGGGTGTTGTTTTACCTATTGATTATTTTCATCACAAAATGCTATCTGCATACGCAATCATCTCCAAGGAAAATAAATTGTGTTACAATTTATTATGAATGTGTTTTGGTTGGCATTGTAAATTATAATAAAAATAATAAGGTATAAGAGGAATACATTCCAATATAACATAACTACGGAATCCGGATAGGGCCAAGTTGATTGTCCCGTGTCGACCTTCGAGGTCGACGCACGACATTCAAGGGACGCACGATTGACACTCAACATTTTGAAGTCGACATGCCACAATCAAGATTCAAAGTAACATTCCTACTCAAAATCAACGAAAATATCGTACAATATTTCGTAAAATAAAGCTCAACAATTTAAAATCATTGTTCCTTATGGCAATTGCCGAAATTTCAACGCCGGATGTGGTCTGGTAAAATAGATGTTTGTGGATACAAAATTATCGTTTTTATTACGGTTTTAACATGGTACCATTTTAGTGTTTGTGTGTCGTATGAATAGATATATTCGCAGGAAATTAGCATGGAATTTATTGTGTCTACAAATAAATAAAAATGAGCATTTTGTATCTACAAAAATCGATGTAATCTTACTACATCTAGCGTTGAAATTGTGGTTATTACTATTAGGAAAACTGATGGTTTAGGTGTTAACTTTATTTTTCGAAATACTTTACGAAATTTTCGTTTATTTTGAGCGTTATGGAGACTTTAAGTGTCGCATATTGCGCTGGGTTTTAGAGAAAAAATATTGCAGAAAATCTTGACTGTCAACTGCATTGTCGACTGTCATATAGTGAGTCGCGGTGAATGTCAAGTGTCGCTTTGCATGTCGACTTCAATTGCTGTGTGTCGACCTTCCAGCGAGACACTCCACATTTGAGCGATGCACGATATGATGCGCGACATGCGATATGACACTGGACACTATATAGAGCAAATGTTACCTGTCAACCTAAAATTCCCTAGGTCGACATGCGCCATTTGCTCGATGCACAATCCGACGCGCGACATGACACTCAACACTATATAGAGCAAATTTTGCGCAAGTGTCGCATGTCGACCGGTGTGGGAGTATTTTTTTCAACTGCAAGCATGGTGTTATAGTAACTTTTTCAGCTACAAGTAAAAAATGGCCGCCATGTAGCTGAAAAAGTTACTATAACACCTTGCTTGCAGTTGAAAAAACTAGAGCTTTGTCACAGACGTGACGAATACCCCCACATGCCGCATTGACACATAATATTTTGCATGTCGTCTTCACAAAAAACAGCAGACACCATGCTCAATTTTTAAAACGCACTAAGTGACCCCTTGAACTAGTTTTTGACCCAGAAAGGCCCATGTTCTAACATAGCCTTAAGATCATCTCCATAAAACTTCTGACCAAGTTTGGTGAAGATCGGATGTAAACTACTTGAATTAGAGAGTGGACACCATGCTAAATGTTAAAAAACGCACTAAGTGACCCCGTGACCTAGTTTTAGGCCCGGAATGGCCCATTTTCAAACTTGTCCTAGAGATCATTTATATAAAACTTGTGACCAAGTTTGGTGAGGATTGAATGAAAACTACTTGAATTACAGAGCGGACAACATGGTGAGGTTTAAAACGCACTAAGATACCCCGTGACCTAGTTTTTGACCCGGCATGACCCATATTCAAACTTAACCTAGACATCATCTAGATACAACTTCTGACCAAGTTTGGTGAAGATTGGATGAAAACTACTTGAATTAGAGAGCGGACAACATTGTGATGTTTAAAACGCACTAAGTGACCCCGTGACCTTGTTTTTGACCCGGCATGACCCATATTCAAACTTGCTCTAGACATTATCAAGATACAACTTCTGACCAATTTTGGTGAAGATTGGATAAAAACTACTTGAATTAGAGAGCGGACAACATGGTGAGGTTTAAAACACACTAAGTGACCCACTGACCTTGTTTTTGACCCGGCATGGCCCATGTTCGAACTTGACCTTCACATCATCTAGTTACATCTTCTGACCAAGTGTGGTGAAGATCGGATTTAAACTACTTGAAATAGAGAGCGGACACCATGCTCAATGTGTAAAACATACAAAGTGACCCTGTGACCTAGTTTTTGATCTGGCATGGCCCATGTTCGAACTTGGCCTTCAGATCGTCTAGATAAAACTCCTGACCAAGTTTGGTGAAGATCGGATGTAAACTACTTGAATAAGAGAGAGGACACCATGCTGAATGTTAAAAAACGCACTAAGTGACCCCTTGACCTAGTTTTTGACCCCGCAAGGCCCATGTTCGAACTTGGCCTTAGGATCATCTAGATACAAGTTCTGACCTAGTATGGTGAAGATCGGATGAAAACTTCTTGAATTAAAAAGCGGACAACATGCTGAATGTTTCAAACGCACTAAGTGACCCCGTGACCTAGTTTTTGACCCAGCAAGGCCCATGTTAAAACTTGGCCTAGACATCATGTAGATACTGTAAACGTATAGAAATTCGTCGGTATGAAATTTCGTGGTTTAATGAAAAACAACTAATTCGTTGACACGTAATTTCGTGGATTTCAAATTTTCGGGGAAGGCTGACCGTCATAATAATTATACTTTTATTAAAACAACCAGAGTTATAACGAAGCATAATCTGCTAATCTGTGTTGACAGCAAGACTTGAGGTTAATGTGCACTGAAGCATGAAAGTGTTGCCGATAATTGTCGATAAGAGCGATAAAGCAGCGCACTTGTGGGTTCCAACTCGCTAATTGCCATCGATGTTGTTTTGACAATATTTGCACTTCTCAGCGCAATCGGTTCCCTAGTAGAAACACTTGAGTAATAAGGTCCCCAACATACAGGTGTGAAAACGGTATGTCTCTTTTAAATTTAATTTGCGCATATTGACATATATGATAAATCTGCAAACTGTTAATTTTACGACGTCACGTAAAAGAAATTTGTTTTTCTTCGCATTTGGTAATGCTATTTATAATCTTTATTTACCATGATTAATAAAACGTACAAAAACGATGATGAATAAAAAAAAGCAAAACTGATAGATATAGTGTTATGTGAACTACTGAAGCGAAGTAACTATTACAAAAACAAATATCTCGGATAACTGAAAACACAAGAAAATGTCGGAAATGACATTCTGAAATTTAGGATTAAAAATGTATAAATAATCGTTGGTACTTGAATTCGTGGTTCAGTGGACCAACGAAATCCACGAAAATTCGTACCACACGAAATTTAATGGTTTTACAGTACAACTTCTGACCAAGTTTGGTGAAGATCGGATGAAAACTACTTGAATTAGAGAGTTGACACTTAATACGGACAGACAGACAGATCGACCGACCGACAAGTTCACTCCTATATGCCCCCTAAACTTCGTTTGTGGGGGTATAATTACACCCACACCGTTCGACATAACATGACAGTGGAAAGTGTGGCAGATTTATCAAGGATGACACTTTACACATATGCATTAAACCCTCTTTTCACAGGGTGAAGCTCAAATTCATTGAAAAGCCTTACATGTATATTAACACTGAACGCGTCTTATTAAATGAAGGTAACTATGATTAAACTTAGGGCAATTAATTATTACAGGGTTCCCCATGGCTTAAACATTTCCTAAAGCAAACCAGGTACAAAACAACCCTTAAAATGAAATCTGATTAATTAAGGTCGGTGTTCATCATGTATGAATTGAGAATAGAAGCCTTTAAAATTAGGATAATCATTTTATCAGAAATAAATGACCATGTTCACTGAATGTTGTAAATGCAAGCAAAAACAAGATGCGTTTGTGAAACACAATGTCCCCCTATATGACGTTTGACCTTGAAGGATGACCTTGACCCTTCACCACTCAAAATGTGCAGCTCCATGAGATACACATGCATTTCAAATATAAAATTGCTAGCTTCAATATTGCAGAAGTGACATTACATGAGCAATTTTGACCCATATATTTGACCTTGAAGGATGTCCTTGACCTTGACCTTTCACCACTCAAAATGTGCAGCTCCATGAGATACACATGCATGCCAAATATCATGTTGCACTTCAATATTGCAAAAGTATTCATAAAATAAGCGATTTGGGCCACATATATTTGACCTATGACCTTGAAGGATGACCTTGACCTTTCAACACTCAAATTGTGCAGCTCCATGAGATACACATGCATGCCAAATATCAAGTTGCTATGTTCAATATTTCAAAAGTATTCATAAAATAAGCGATTTGGGCCACATATATTTGACCTCTGACCTTGAAGGATGACCTTGAAGGATGACCTTGAACTTGACCTTTCACCACTCAAAATGTGCAGCTCCATGAGATACACATGCATGCCAAATATCAAGTTGCTATCTTCAATATTGCAAAAGTATTCATAAAATCAGCGATTTTGGCAACATATATTTGACCTCTGACCTTGAAGGATGACCTTGACCTTTCACCACTCAAAATGTGCAGCTTCATGAGATACACATGCATGCCAAATATCAAGTTGCTATATTCAATATAGCAAAAGTTATTGCAAAATGTTAAAGTTGGCGCAAACCAACCAACCAACAGACCAACCAACCAACCAACAGACAGGGCAAAAACAATATGTCCCCCACTTCTATAGTGGGGGACATAAAAACACATAAAATCTTTCATTTAAGCTTTGATTGCAGTGAAATACTATTCATATTGAAGCACATCTGAGTCCATATCCTGCAATTTATAACCAGAACTAAAATCACCTGAAAGCATCCTGATTAACAAGAAATCCAATGTGGGTATGTGACTAGGTTTATTAACCCTTTACCACTTAAATATGTATTTTGACGCACTTTGCTTCTTTGTAAGATCTTATGGGGGAAAGGGTTAAAGGCATCCAACTTAATTAATATGGAAATATTCACTTTTGGACAAATATGTCAGCATTTTGAGAGAGTTTTAAAATAATTTTACGTTTACAAATATATCATTTGGTTTAAAACATAAAGCAAACAAAATAATGTTTAAGTTACAAGATAAAAATGTACTAATACAGTTACAAAATGTTCTTACCTTGCCTTCATGGTTCCTCAAATCTCACAATGCTAAATAACCTACATAAATTCCATTATTTACCACCATTCAGCCACAAATAAAACCTTCTATTTTAATAAATACATTCAGAATTGAGAAATAGCTAGCTCCAAAAATCTTTCATTACTGCAGATAAGGCTATCTTATCTCCGGATACCCTGCTATGCTTGTCTAAAACACTGCACTGCTATTTCTAGTCTACCATAACATACACTCTTCCCCTTTCTTGTCTAGGATTTAATGTACTGCAAGTTCAATACTTCTTTATTTCATCTGCTTTATTAAGCTATTACTACAACAGAATTGAGTCATGAACTTGGGGCATCCAATGATGAATCTTTCATTTTCTGTGGTTACTGCTTTCTCAATGGAGATAAACTGCAGCCTTATCTACATAATCCAGCAATTTACATTTGAAAAGATTCACTTCTCTAAAAAAAGAGGAAAAGGCCTATAATCTTATAGTTGAAGTTTAACTTCTTCATTGAAATATTGTTCATGTTTTTTCCCCATAAATACCACTAATAAACCATGATCTAAAAGTAAGTGTGCTTAATAACAGGATATCAATGACCTTGTTTTTTACAACACATTCATGGTATGTCAAGAGGTCTCTTAGGAAATTGTGCAGAAATCTTCCCAGTATTTGAATTTTTTAACACATGTTGATGACAGTTATATTTAACGGTGATGGATTATATAGATGGCTGAATGATAACAATTTTTACAAAGATTGCTTGATATACAGGGCTCTTGGAAAGGCTTAATTAATTTAGCGTTTTTGTAGGTCATCCATGTTATATTGAAGTCAAATTGTATGTCATGACTGCACATTCAAATTGGACATTCAAGTAAGGAGTGTCTTTTAATATGAGTTTACATTAATAAAACAAAGAAGAATATTATGTATATCAATTCTTCATTTAAATAGATTTTTTTGGCTGACCATTTGAAGATGCGTGCAATTGTTAACAGGACTCTTTTCGGGAAAATTTTTCTCTTCTGAACTTCTACCATTTCTATTTTTACAAGTAAGGAGTCCAGGACTCGTGATTTAAAATCCTAGCGTGACCCCTGATATAATCAGTCTCATGAGTTGCAACTGAGCAGAATTTATTATACAGCAAATCTAAATATTCAATATGTATTGGCAACCAACTATTTGTTAAATATTCTCTCACATAAAATATGTTTTACATTAACGACATTTCACAAAAGTGAACATTATACAATATAAATCACTTGTCCAAACTCCACAAAATACATTACATGTATTTAAGCATCTATATGAGTACATTTGTGCATATATATGGTCTGTGCTCTGTGAAAAGGGGGTTTAATGCATGTGCGTAAAGTGTTGTCCCAAATAATCAGTGAGGGAACAACACTTTCCGCCCAAACTGGATTTTTACTAAGAAGAGACTTTCTTTATACAGAAAATATCATAGAAGCCGAAAGTGTTGTCCCTGATTAGTCTGTGCGGACTGCACAGGCTAATCTGGGACGACACTTTGCCAACATCCATTAAACCCCAT
Organism: Dreissena polymorpha; assembly: GCF_020536995.1. Classification (NCBI taxonomy): domain Eukaryota; kingdom Metazoa; phylum Mollusca; class Bivalvia; order Myida; family Dreissenidae; genus Dreissena; species Dreissena polymorpha. The sequence goes on along the minus strand of NC_068355.1, from coordinate 136,258,816 downwards.
TTTCACAGAGCACGGCCCATATAGATGGTTAATTTGTTCACGTCACTGCCCTCCAATAACACTCAATATGCAACATTAAGATTTCAATTCTCATTGTCTACAAGGCATATTTTATCAACCATTTTATCTTTCTCCCAATGACATCATCAGCAAGTTTACCTCATAAATTTCAGTTTTTTATTGTCATTATATATTTCGTAAGAGCAAAACTTGAAATCATTTATCACAATTGTGTACAGTACACTCCACGCGTTTTCCCCAATTTCCCTCCATACTCCGCGGGTTTCGACCTGGAGGGAGATTAAGAAAATCCCGCTTTACGCGGCGTTTGCATGATTTTGGACGCGGCGGTTAACGATCGGCAAAACTGATGAGCCGACGCGGCGGCCCTCGGCGTTGGCAACGCGGGGGAAACTCCGCGTTTTACGAGATAATGATCAATTTAATTTTGTTTGACTTCCTGATTTTCAAATAAAATTACATTTATTACAAGTACATACATGTACATGTAGTATAATATTTACAATTAAAAAAAAAACAATCAAGATAGATCGATCCCAACGTGGTTGTAGAAGTAGTTGTTGTTGTATAGAAAACTCGTTGATTTACGACACACAAAACGTCGTATTTTAATTAATACTTACCAATTAATATAAACACAGTTTGCAACATTGTTTTTATTTTGATAATTTAATCCAAAGTTTTCATGTTAGCGGGTGATTTTCTATACTGAACATGTATATAAATGACCAAGGACCCTAAAAATCTCGCAAATCTGTGTGAATTGACAGTTTGACTAAATCAAAGAAAAGCCGCTTCCTGTCTAAAGGCATAACTTACTAAAGTAAACACGTTCAACGAATGCATAAGGAATGGTTTTAATTGTCGGAACAAAGTCAATTCTCTGCTCGCTAATGCATTGATTTTCTCTTTGTTTGTAGGTTATTCCATTGATTGCTAAAAGGTGGTAACTATTGAGTTGATAATTGCATTTAATATTCACAGGTGTATTCTTGTTGCGTCGACATTCTAAACAATGTTTACCAGTAATTATGGACCAAATCGGCAGAGTGACATTCACACATGTTAATCCCTTTTGTCAAAACACCGCAGACAGCAGTCTACACAATAGGTCAGTAGACAAGCTTTGCGTGTTTTCATAACGTCAAACACTTAAAATCCAGTTCCGCCCAGATGTCTTCTTTAATCAGTTTACAATACAATTAGTGTTAAAATAATTACTCTACTAAAATACTGTAACGATAAATTCGGCGTGTTCGATTTGAAATTATTTTAGAGGAAATATCAACTTATTCGCGATATAATTTCGTTAATAAATACCAAAGGAACTTTTAACCGAAATCAACAAAATTCAATGTTCTCTGCGCTACAAAGTTTGTATAAAAAAAATCAATACACGCACGCTTTGCAGGAGTATACATTGTTCCTTGACCTTGTACATTGCAGCATAATTTTCGCGCGCTTTTGTCGGGAATGACTGTATATTGGAAGCATTTGTAAACGTCATGTTAACAATTAAAAATCGTAGTGTGTTTCGGATTACTAATTATTATTCTCATTTTGAAATTTTACGGAACATTTATTCTTGTGTCATATGTGTTATTATTTAAATATTAATTTGTCAAATGTATTATATTAGACTTAATTCATATTGTAGACGTACCTGTGAATTAAAAAAACATAATTTTTATACGTATTAATTTTCTATACAATTATCTTTTTTATACATGTACTACAGTATTTAAACAATTTATTATAACAATGTTTTTATTTTTTGGCATGCCCAGTAGCACACTGCTAACGCGGCGTTGCGCGGCGATCACTGATAAGAATGGAAAGTGTCTGCATTTACCGACTAGCCTAAAGTAATACACGCCGCGGGAATTAGTGAACGCGGCGTAACACCGAGCGTTTTATCGAGTTCACCTCGCTCTTCCAACGCCGCGTGAACACTCGCTAGCAGAAAAAACCCGCGGAGGGAGCGCGTTTTTTGGGAGACGCGTGGAGTGTACTGTATATGGCAATCAAATCACTATAATGGCAGTATGACTAAGGTTGTTTGGCATAGCTGACTATCTTTTTACCTAGATTTATAGGGATTATTATGCAGCGGAAGAAATCAATGCCCAACAGAATTGCACTTATTATTAATTAAAGGGAATCTAATCTTTCAATAATTGTTTGATGTCGACCAATATCTGTTGCTTACATTTGGGAATTAAAACGTACATTCTCACTTCAATCGTTGGTGTGCATACGTTGATGATCAAAAGGTAAAAATGTCTTTGATCTTGCACCCTGGCTTCATTTTAATAGTGACTTTAAGTAACAAGTGACAAGTAATAAGTGACAATTAGTAACAAGTGACATTAAGTAACAAAAGACAACAAGTAACAAGCAACATAAAGTACCGGTGTAACAAGTGACAACAAGTTACAAAACCAAAATCATACTAGCATGTTTCAATGTGTACATCCCCAACAGAAGTTAAACAGAGGATCACAGGTGAAGGGGCCCTGAGCTTTAACAGCCTGGAGTAGTCTTATGAGGATAACCAGTAAGCCAAGTAGTTGGTACAAGAGTTTCAGACTTAGACAGCTTGAGTTATTTTTGCTTCCAGCTCATGTGAGTTTGGTTCTTGGTCACATAAAATTTAAAATCTTTCAATAACAAGAGATGTGTTTGGCAGAAACACAATGTCCCCCTCTGTGCCACTTTGAAGCCATGTATTTGACCTTTTACCTTGAAGAATGACCTTGACCTTTCACCACTCAAAATGTGCAGCTCCATGAGATACACATGAATGCCAAATATCAAGTTGCTAACTTCAATATTGCAAAAGTTATGACCAATGTTAAAGTTTTCGGATGGACGGACGGACAGACTGACTGACGGACTGACTGAAAGTTCAAAAACAATATGCCATCCTTCCGGGGCATAAAAATTCATATCTGGAAATTTAAGCTATTAATTCAACAGCTGTTCCATCATTTGATTCTATAACATTGTTAGGAGTGCTGGGACCGACACAAGGGGCTCCACATGTAATGTGGACTCTCAGGCAGAATGACTTCATAAACTTTGAAATGCATACACACACACCGTCTTAAAATTGGCTATCAGAGTCAATACTTGAAGTAGTAAAATTGGCACCTGATTGTTGAATATCATATTTTTTTAACAATTATTTCATTGCATTTTAGAGATTTTAAATTGTTATCAATTTGCAATTGACAAAATAACTTTCCATTACATATGCAATTTCTTCATAATAATAGCGAGTAGGAGAAATATAATTTGACTGATTGTATAAATATTCATTACATACTAAAAAGCATGTAATAAACAGGAATAAATCAATCAATTTTGTTGTAACACATCAAATCTATTCAAACCACTGCAGGAACATTGTTGAGCCAATAGTAATTGGTCTATTGCAATTATAATTATTATTATGATTGGTTACCTGCACTTTTCTAGTTTTCAGGGAAGTTGGGCATAGGTATTCCGAACCCCTGGACATGTTTTAATTGCTTTCCTGTATCAGTAATTCAGTTATACAAATATATTTTTTATGTAAACAAATGCATCAGTCTTGTTCACTTGATGTGCATTAAGTGAAGAATAAGTCCAAGTCTGGTCATTTCGCTTAAAATCAAAGGACCAGTTTTAAACACGTTTTTCTGTCATTTCATTATCATTCTAGTATTTAGGCAATTAATCTTTCAGTCTCGTGTACGAAAAATTAATTAAATAATCCAGACGATTTATTTACATCCTAACGCAGTTATTCACTTTCATTTTGGCCGGTATCAGAAAGTCCCCGTGAACCACGTTTTTTGCAAGGGTATAACAAAATAAAACACTTCTTTGTACATGTATCGTATTGCATTCAATCTATATTTAAATTCGCTCGTCCAATGAAAGCTCTTCCCCATAATGCACTGTTCTCTTTACACTTCTAAAAATGGCATATTCATATGGTTGTGTTTATGAAAGTTTTAAACATATTTATCGGCATAAATGTTCAAGATTATTATTTTTTAAAGTGATATTGTAACTTTATTGGATTATCGGATAAATGTGAACATTAGAAAAGCGGTATGTATACTGTTAACAATACGATTCGGTTTATATGCGGATGACAACACAGCATGGCAATAAACATGACCTATATTATAGGCTATACTTTACCTGTTTTGTACAGCTCCCTGCAATAAATGAGCTCAAAATTTATAATGCGGATCCGTTTATAACGCTGTTTCGTGGCTTGGACCCCATTTACCGCGTTATATTGGAGTTACAGTGTATATGATAGCATTTATGAACAATTCGGAAAACTGATATTATAGAGAAAATGTCTAAGGGCAAGGCCCATATTTTTGCAAAAATAGATGGAACAAAACGAAACTCGAACTTGATCTGTAAGTCATGCAGGTAGACTCACACACCAAAAATCAGGTAAATATCTGAAAGCCTTAAAAAATCAGGAAACAAAATGCTGGACAGACAGACATACGGACGGACAGTCTGACTGCTATATCCTACCCTTCCAGAGGCATGAAAAATATATGAGCCTGATTCAGAGAAACTGGGCTTCTGCAAGTGTGTACATTGGCAACTGAGATTAGTCTTTGTCAGTGCTCCAGCTAGGCCTGAATCGAAGGGCGCCGCGCCCTGCCCTCCCGAACCTCCGCCCTGCCCCCCCCCCCTCAAAAAAAAAAAAGAGTTTTTTTTACCTATGATAGTTCATAAATCTCTTATTACATTGTAATTAGTTTAATCCTCATTGTAGTCATTATATTTGAATGGTTTAATAATAATGGGAATAATACAATTATTTATAACATATAAATTAACATGCAATAGAAAGCATTCCAGAAACACCCGCGCGCTCGAACGTGCCCTTTTCACAAAATACTGCTTGTCGAAAGTGCCCTTTTCACAAAATACTGCACGACCAAAGTGCCCTTTTGACAAAAAAGCCCCCCTGCCTTTTTCAAATCCTAGCTGGAGCACTGCTTTGTAGTCCAAACAGGCAAATGAGGGTCGACACTTTTTGCCTTAACTGGATTTTAACTAAGCAAATACTTTAATACCATTAAAAGGGAAAGTGTCATCAGTGATTAGCTTGTGCGGACTGCACAGGCCAATCTGGTACAACACTTTACCCACATTCAGTAAGTCCAGTTCTCCCAGAATGAGGCTTAAATGAGCCTCGCTCTGTGAAAAGAGGGTTTAATGAATGTGCGTAAAGTGTCATCCCAGATTAGCCTGTGCAGTCCACACAGGCAAATCAGGGACACACTTTCCGCCTTAACTAGTTTTTTTGCTTAGAAGAGACTTTCTTGAAAAGAAAAATATCATAAAAGCGGAAAGTGTCGTCAAGGTGCGGACTGCACAGGCTAATCTGGGAAGACACTTTACGCACATTCATTCACACCCCCTTTTCACAGAACACAGCTCATAAATAAATTATTTCCAGGTCACTGTTGCCATTTTCCAGATTTACATATGGTACCTAACAATCATTCCCTGCTGTTTTTCATTAAGTAGAAAGACTTAAAAAAACTGACATGATTCAGTCAATTTCTCGACAGGTGAATGAATCAATACAGACTTCCTATTACACAGCCGGCATCTTTTCTTGGCACAGTACCATGATGCAAATGGCATGAGAAATAACCCTTTGACATCGGGATTACTTAAATCAATTACCTCAGGCTAATTATATTCATTAGGTTATAGTGATACTTACAATGAGGACTTGCCTCATTTTGTTAAATTGGTACTAGAAAAATTCTACTATTTCCGATCTAAATACCAGACCATGTGTCCAAATATGAAGTTATGAAATAATCCAATTTCTCCAAGAAAAGAACAACAAGGGACAAAATTGTCACAAAACCAGGTTTTCATTGTGAAAAAAAAATCTGATAAAGGGAGAAAACTCAAACTGAACTTTTGAAATGAACAAACAAAATTAACCCCTTTGTAAGTTTGTTTTTAAAAAAAATATATTTTTAGTCGTGGCGACCTTGACATTGGAGATATTGACGTGATTCTTTCGTGCGACACACCGTCCCATGATGGTGAACAAATGTGCCAAATGATTTTAAAATCTCACAATGAATGACATAGTTATGGCCAGGACAAGCTCATTTATGGCCATTTTTGACCTTTGAACTCAAAGTGTGACCTTGACCTTGGAGATATCGACGTAATTATTTCGCACGACACACCGTCAAATGATGGTGAACAAATGTGCCAAATGATGTTAAAATCTGACAATGCACGACATAGTTATGGCCCGGACAAGCTTGTTCCGCCCGCCCGCCAGCCCGCCCGCATTCGCCAATCAAATAACCAGTTTTTTCCTTCGGAAAACCTTGTTAAAAATGAGAACTTTGTAAGTAGAGGTTTGTTGTAGCCTTTGGCAGACTGGTAATTTGATGGTGAAAAAAAAAAAAAAAAAATGACCTTTGACCTTGAAGGATGACCTTGACCTTTCACCACTCAAAATGTGCAGCTCCATGAGATGCACATGAATTTATTTTTTTTGACCTTTGACCATGAAGGATGACCTTGACCTTTCACCACTAAAAATGTGCAGCTTCATAAGATACATATGCATGGCAAATATCAAGTTGCTATCTTCAATATTGCAAAAGTTATGAGCAACGTTAAAGTTTTCGGAAGGACACACGGACGGACGGACGGTCAAAATTTGTGTGCGTATGGAAAGGCGTTGTCCATATACACATGCATACCAAATATGAAGGTTATATCTCAAGGGACATAGAAGTTATGAGCATTTTTCGAAACCTAAACGCAGATTTTGAAACCTAAACGCAGACCCCTACTTCAAGGTCAAGGTCACAGGGGTCAAAATTGTTGTGCGTATGGAAAGGCCTTGTCCATATACACATGCATACCAAATATGAAGGTTATATCTCAAGGGACATTTATGGCCATTTTTGACCTTTGAACTCAAAGTGTGACCTTGACCTTGGAGATATCGACGTAATTATTTCGCGCGACACACCGTCCAATGATGGTGAACAAATGTGCCAAATGATTTTAAAATCTGACAATGAACGACATAGTTATGGCTCGGACAAGCTCATTTATGGCCATTTTTGACTTTTGAACTCAAAGTGTGACCTTGACCTTGGAGATATTGACGTAATTATTTCGTGCGACACACCGCCCCATGATGGTGAACAAATGTGCCAAATGATTTTAAAATCTGACAATGAACGACATAGTTATGGATCGGACAAGCTCATTTATGGCCATTTTTGACCTTTGAACTCAAAGTGTGACCTTGACCTTGGAGATATCGACGTAATTATTTCGCGCGACACACCGTCCAATGATGGTGAACAAATGTGCCAAATGATTTTAAAATCTGACAATGAACGACATAGTTATGGCCCGGACAAGCTTGTTCCGCCAGCCCGCCAGCCCGCCAGCCAGCCAGCCCGCCAGCCAGCCAGCCCGCCCGCATTCGCCAATCTAATAACCAGTTTTTTCCTTCGGAAAACCTGGTTAAAAACCTGGTTAAAAAACTGGTTAACAAAACTACTTTGAGAAGAACAACCATGTACCATTTTTATTTTAGTCCAAATAAGTTACACAATACGCAAGTGACTGGTACTAGATGCAGTAATAATTTGTTGTTGATATACAGTGTGTAAGCAGAACTGAATCAGCTGGCTGAAACACATTATTGTTTGTTTACAGACATTGCCCAATATCCAAATTGGGTAAAATTGTATTTTCTCTTTAGTGATACAATTTTTCAAAGGGTTAATACTGGTCTCTGACTCAATCCAATTTTTTTTCAAGGCTTTAGTTAATAAATTGAAGAACGTGAACTCATGGCTGGTGATGGAAAAGGTTTGTATTTCTATCAAAATGTACTACCACAGTCAAATCCAAAATAGGCAACATTTTAAGGGACATTAGGTCCTATTACATGAGAAATCAAAGCGTTGAAGGCACTGTAGGTGTTTGCTGTTGTATAAGTTTAGACGCAACTCAGTATTAACAAGATGTGTTTGTGAAACACAATGTCCCCCTATATGATGTTTGACCTTGAAGGATGACCTTGACCTTGTGAAGGATGACCTTGACCTTGACCTTTCACCACTCAAAATGTGCAGCTCCATGAGATACACATGCATGCCAAATATCAAGTTGCTATCTTCAATATTGCAAAAGTATTCATAAAATAAGCGATTTGGGCCACATATATTTGACCTCTGACCTTGAAGGATGACCTTGACCTTTCACCACTCAAAATGTGCAGCTCCATGAGATGCACATGCATGCCAAATATCAAGTTGCTATCTTCAATATTGCAAAAGTATTTATAAAATAAGCGATTTGGGCCACATATATTTGACCTCTGACCTTGAAGGATGACCTTGACCTTTCACCACTCAAAATGTGCAGCTCCATGAGATACACATGCATGCCAAATATCAAGTTGCTATCTTCAATATTGCAAAAGTATTCATAAAATGAGCGATTTTGGCCACATATATTTGACCTCTGACCTTGAAGGATGACCTTGACCTTGAGCTTTTACCACTCAAAATGTGCAGCTTCATGAGATACACATGCATGCCAAATATGAAGTTGCTATCTTCAATATAGCAAAAGTTATTGCAAAATGTTAAAGTTGGCGCAAACAGACCAACAGACAGGCAAAAACAATATGTCCCCCACTACTATAGTGGGGGACATAAAAATTATGTTATAATCTTTTTATATTGCAAGTTTTAAATGAACACAACCCATTAAAATATGTAAAGAGTGTGTCTTAAAGCACAGGTCCAGATGTGTTGTTTTTTTAAATCATTAATAAACAGAGATGTGTTAGTCCCTATTGCGCCGCTTTAAATTAAAATTTCAATATATCCAGTGCTCCAGATAACATGCGTAAAGGCGTAAAAACGAATTAAATTTCTTAAATAATGATTTAGATTTAAAATCTGTGCGTTAAGTTACGCATTGAAAAAATAAAACACAAATTCAAAATTTTCGAACGTGCGTAAAACTTCCAGTAGCAAATTATATACGATTAACATTTCATACCGGTTCTGACTCGTCTAGGCGCTCAATTAAAACTACAACTTTAAGTCAACGTCACTCAAGCGTTTGCTGTGAGGAAGAGCCACACCTAAGAACGGTCGAAAGGCCAAACGGTCTCGATTCTGTTCTCCTAGTATTGCAGGTGAGTCATTACTGTTTATTGTACCTTTTTAATTACCCTTATCGTAATTTTTATACACAAGTAATATACTGTATACCTATTTAAAATGTCATTAAAATTAAATGTTAAATATAGTTTTTGATATGACTTTAACAGCGACCAAAAGGCCATTATGACCTAAGCCGAAGTGTCAGTGACCGTTTCACATAAAAAATCAAAATGGCCGACCGAAGGGTGGAAGGCAAAAAAGCCATTTCAGTGTAAAAGTCCACGCTGCATCCATTCTTTCAATTAGATTCAAATACCCAAAGCATGGATTCGTCAATAATTGATGAATTTATAAGCTCTTGCGTAAATGACTCAATTTATTGATGTGTCAAAAACAATGAAAAAACAAATATTTTGTAATATATTGTTAAGAATTAATTATATAAATAGGGGGTAAAATAAGAATTAAGTTTTAAAATAGGGAGTAAATATGAATTTGACAAAAAATTTATCTGGAGCTCTGAATATATCATTTGGCAGGTTTTGAAATTATCTCCCTTTCATAGCTTATAACTTCCCTTGGATAGTATTTTTTGACTTTTGACCTTGAAGGATGGCCTTGACATTAAAATTTGTTTTTTATTATATCCTTAAAAAAAAAATACTTCCTTGTGAAAATGATCTGTACCTGCCAAATGATATAAAATAGAAATTATCTCCCTTTAATGCTTGTTACTTCCCTTGGATTTTGTTTTTTTGACCTTTGACTTTGAAGGATGACCTTGACCTTTCACCACTCAAACTGTGCAGCTTCATGAGATACACATGCATGCCAAATTTCAAGTTGCTATCTTCAATATTTCAAACGTTATGGCCAATGTTACAGTTTTCGGACGGACACACAGACAGACGAACTGACAGTTCAACTGCTATATGTCACCATACCGGGGGCATAAAAATATAATTTAAGCTTCATTTTGGGAAATCAGGGCTAAATGCATATGCATTTATTGTCATCCCAGTATCAGAGACTCTCTTTAAACGAAAAACATTATAAAATCAGATATGTCCTTGATTAGCTAGTGCGCACTGCACAGGCTAATCAGGCTAATCTTATTTAACATGAATAAAGCCCCATTTTCCCTGAAAACAGCCACTATGTACAGATTTCAATGATAAACACTAGACGGGCCAATGCCGTCTTACAGGCTGTTAAACACTATTAGTCATATACACCCACTGCAGTGTACCAGTGGTGAACTATAAATAGGCAGATGTGGTGGTTATCTTTCCTAGCAGCAGCGTTTTTTTTCCTTCATTAACTAGTACCGGGGAACGGTACCTTTCCCAAAGCCTACCGGAGGCTTCCCAATTTTAGCACCAGACCTTTCCCAATCTCGATATCTACCGTTCCGAACGATTCTAGGTGCCGTTCCCCAATCGCCAGTGCCTTATATTTTCGCTGGATATCTTTTGAAATTGTCGAGCCTTTCATTTTCGGCCATTTATTTTTGCCTGACAATGTTGCGTAGAAAGTAAAAAAAACTTTTCAAAGGGGCGCAACTCTAACCGCTGTGTAAAATGTGACTGGATTACATAAACGCGACGAGTGATCGATTTTTCCCGTAAAGACCAGTCTTCCTTACATCAATAAACTTTCTCAACACTAATTTTTGTTGACATTAAACAAAACGTAACCGTATTGAGTTAAATGCGCATATTACTTACGATCTATGTATAGCTTTTTAAGTGTCAAATCCGGACAGAAACTATTCGGATACAGATATAAAGAAATAAAAGTATTACATAAAATTTAAAATAATGAGACATGGGTGTAAAATAATATAGTTATTTACAACATATCCATTAGCATTTTATGGCAGATGATCTTAATATCTTATTTGATTATTTGAAAAAAAAATCAAAACAAAATATAAGACTTACCTTTGAAAATAGTTGTTAAAGCATTCCAATCTAAAAACATTTTGGTTATGTGTGACTATTCTCACTGTCTATTGTTAAAAGATTTCAAACCAGTACAAGTTCCATTATTGTTTTTGTTTTGTTTTTAAGCTTTTGATTTAACTCACATGAAACATTGCAGGGCTTGTAAGACTTTTAAGGGCTAAAACAAAATTATCAATATTATTTTTTATGCAACCTCAGTGCTTATGCCTATCACTCGAAGATATTTTCTTCCGATGATATGCACATTCCTACTGAAGTGGCAATAACACAATTTTCACATGACATGATACGATAGTCACAATATCATCACTAGTAGTTTTTTTTTAAACCTAGAGCTTAAAAAGCTTTGTGATGCAGAATATAGCCCCTAATGACAGATAACATGCATTTTAAAGCTTCCCAATGCATCAATTTTGCGACTCGAATTTTTCCCAATTCATTGATTTCGCGACTCGTTTTTTCCCAATTTGAAGATTTCACGACTCGAAAAATTTCCAATTGTAGGAGTACAGGTAAATTTCCCCTTTGGGAAAAAAAAAAACGCAGAGCAGACGATCCTAGCATTTGTCGTCTGCATAATTTTACTGTAACAGGCAGTGGTTGTCTTTACATAGCGTAGTTAAGCAGTTCAGCGCATTCTGATTTGCAGAAATTGCTCTGTAACATTAGTGTGAGCTTACACTTACACTAAAAATACAGTTTTATGTAAAGAACATGCCAGCAATCCAAAAACAAAAGTGGCCCATACTTGTAGAGTATAAATGCACATGTCAGATAGGACACTGGTCAAGATGGCCATGACTGACAACAGATAAATGACTGCAGAATTTTTAATGCCTGGAAATTGAGAGCCATTACAGTGCAAATGACAATGATCATAAATTCACAAGAATAAATTACTATTGCAATTGCAAAAACATAAATTGATATTTGTATCACTTTATAATCAGATTATATTGTTAACTAGGTGGTAACGAATATGGACTGTCCTGACCTGCAGTTGTCAGATAAACAAACATGGACTTAATCAGGTGCCCTAAGAAAATTCCATCAGCAACAAGTGTACAGAAAAGCATGTGTATAAACACACAATTGCTATTTTTATAACTTAGAAAACTTAAAACAGAGATGTAAACAAACCTAGAAAAACAAACAACACCTTTTATAATTTTACTGAAAGGCCGCATATTACAATACATTAGGACCTGTTCGTTGGTCAAGCCATGTTTGGCAGAGACTTCTACTACATTTTCAAGATACTGTCTGCTTAGACTTTAATTGGACTTAATTCCATATTTGTAGTTAACTAATTTGAAATGTCAGTCAGTGGTTCAAATTAAAGTTACATTTGAACTGTAATCAATTTGATATGCACATATGTTCGATTTTTCATCCACCGTTAATCATAAAACAAACAATATATAATTATTATATTACAACTAAGAAAGTGGCATAACACTCAGTTGGGAAATATCTAAAAGGTGCCAAGAGGGCCATTCTCCAAGCTATTTTTAAGGCACCCTCCATTTGAATTGTAATTCCTTTTTTTAATTGCATGTGTCCTTAATTAATTTCTATATAACTCTACACCACAAACAAGCACATAATTTACTTGTTAATGTTCCGTATTCAAGCACAAGGTGACCTCAGATTTTGAAATCCAAGCACATGCATACCCCAGATTTGGTAATTCACGCACTATGTCAGCCCTGGTGTGGAAATTTTGACACTGTGCCTGATAGACCTGATGAAATGCCAGCAAACTAACTTCCAGCTAATTACATGTGTAGGTTGTTGAGGACAATTGGATATGGTTTCTGCTTTGCAAATGGAAAGTCAAGGTTGGAAGTGTTCTTCAGAACTCTCACATTGACACCAAGAACTGTTTTTGCAAGGAAACAAACTCCAAAGAATTTCCATTACCCCAAGGCTTACCAGGCAATTAGCAAAAAATAAAAAGGTTTAAACCATGTGCGTGAATCGGAATCCATTTGCTATAAAATTATTTAAACAGTGCAATATCACCAGTTACAAAAATTAATTGTGACATGCAGACAACTCATTATTATTGAAAGATTTGTGCAGTAGTACAGCAATACAATTCGGGACCAAACACTACTTGATACACCATTCTAGTTCTTCTGATACATTTTTGTTAAATACACTGACATGATATTAATGACAAACACAGGGTCTTCTCGTAGCAACCTTACCTTTCTGCCATGGCGCTTGTCTCAGCTATATGTTTCCGATGAATTCATGAGAATTTTGGGCGCAGATGGTGGATCAACAAAACCATATGAGGATACATGTACATTATGTGACTCAAATTTCTGAAGCTGTCAAATCCGCCATTTTGTTGTTACTAACTAGAGCAATTATTTCTATCGTGTGTTTTTGTGGAAATTTTCAAGCTACGATCGTTGCGCTTTCAATTGTATTGTCAATGGTGTGCACAATTAAATACAAATTGAATTTTAATTGCCTGAAATTAATTAGGAAAACAATGTTAATTAACCGGATGTACTTTTAGTGACATGCGCATTGCTACTTAAATGCAATAGAATACCGAAAATGAGTTCAAAAGTGTATGGCGGAAAAGCGAATTTTGTATAAGTACACATTCTGTAGAAAGGGTTTTCACAACCTCCGCGCAGATATTTGACTGAAACCAGCATAGCTGGATCAAATCCCTGCCTTCATAACCAACCATGTGATAATAGCCTAGTCACGTGGTACAATAATTTTACCCTTGTTATTTTTACCCCTTTTTTAAATATAGGTTATTTAAAAGAAAATGCTACATTTCAAAACATAATACTTAAACAAAGCAATAAAATCCTGCCAAATCTGGTATGATTTTCCTGTGATGGCAGAGATTGTATGCGTAAGCATGGAACAACAACTCTGCGTGGAGATTAGGGCTTTCAGTGTTCCCAAAAGGCCTAATTTGGATTTGGACGTATCAGAGTCGTTCAGCATTGGCACAATGTGAGCATGGAAGGTTATACCATTGTAAGAAGGTTAAAATTGACCTGAAGCTGTCAACTGTTTTAGCGTGCACTACACTATTTTTGTTCCACTAAGTTATTGTACTATCAAAATATAAATTTTTGTGTTACAAATTTTACATTGTATTTGCACGAAACACTTTGAGTTATTTATGAAATATTTTCCAGCTATATTATTGGCCTTATAATAAAGAAAAGTGTTTCGTCATTACTTTACTTTAAGATTGACATACTGGATATAGGAAGTCATGGAATTGCAAGGCTGGCACCAGCACCCCTGAATAAGCCTGTCACCAGCACCCCTGAACCACTTTCTCGAAACGGTCAATCTGTAAACTTTCCTTCTTTAAGGAGTGGAGGGATCTTCATCACATCCAGAATACTTGTGACGCAGCTTGGTGTTCTTTTACAGTAGTCACAGGTGATGAATTTTGATATCTACTTTGGGATTTTTCCCCAGGTTTTTCTATGTCCTTTTGAAGTTGTGGGTCCCAGACAATGGACAAAAGCAATCAGCGATAATCTTGTAAAATTTAGAAATTTGAGGTAAATCGCTTACATGCACAAACAGTCAAACAGACAGAATGATGTCTACTATTTGTATATCCTTATTCTTAAAATAAACTCAAAACAAGATAATATAATTCATTTTAATTTAGATTTCCTTGATGAATGGTTATTATTCAGGAGAGCCACTCAATATAATTTTATGAGGCACTTTTTTCTATATTCGGAACATCTTTATTGAAGTGATTTACTAAAACGGATTAAATCTACACAACACGGCTACATTTCCATTATGGACATCTGCGGCTGATATTCCCATAATAGCAAGAAGTATCTACCCATGTCAGTTATGTTCCTTTTCTCGAGCAATGAACACTTTCTACGCGGATGTTGGTAGATTTCGGTATTTCTACTAACTTGAATGGTATATTTCAGAATTCGGCTTATAGTAATACCGGTGCGGATGTAAATTATTCTCGCACTAAAAGGGATCACAACAAAAGCTTCGATGAATAATATCATAATGGAAAGGGGTATATTCACAAGCCATGTAAACTGTGTTGTAAAGCTTATAAATATTTTTATATGTGAACTTGCTTTTGAAATTGACAGAAACAAAATCGTTATATTTATTGCTTTGGTAACATTGCGATTGTCCGAATTCGCGTCTGTGTGATTGACGTTTCAATTCTTTCAAAGACGAGCTTTCAGCATTTGTGTTTATTTATGTAAAAAATGTACATATTGCTTATGTTAAATATTAACTTTTTTAAATGTTTGGAAATAAACCTCAGTAACTGTTCTTCCTTACCACTTTGGGACTAATATCGCTACTTGGAAAATAAGCGTCGCTTTTTTCCAAATTGGGAAGTTTATTAAACAATTCCTTTTAATGATTGTTTAAAAAATTCAGTGTTTACTTGCTTGTGTTTATGTGTTCCGTAAAGCCTGCCTTGGGATCTGCATTTACCAGTGAGCATGTACCCAATTCAACATGTGGGAGTCCTTTTATAGGTTCAGCTTTTTGTTTTCGTGGATTTAACCGAGAACAAATTATATCCGCTCACTTATTTTTTATTAGCTCATCTATTTTTTGAAAAAAAAATATGATCTATTGTTATCACCTGAGCGTCCGCATCTGCGTCGGCGTCCGGTTAAGTTTTGTGTTTAGGTCCACTTTTCTCATAAAGTATCAAAGCTATTGCATTCAAACTTGGAACACTTACTTACTATCATGAGGGGACTGGGCAGGCAAAGTTAGATAACTCTGGCTGGCATATTGACAGAATTATGTGCCCTTTTTATACTTAGAAAATTTAAAATTTGGTTAAGTTTTGTGTTAAGGTCCACTTGATTCCTAAAGTATCACAGCTATTCTTTCATAGGGACGATTGAACTTTACCGGTACGCAACACTTAACATCAAACAGCGTACCCTTACCCTAGCACTAACCCTTAACACCTAACACATAACAACTAACGCAACACCTTATAATCCTTTTTATCCTATATATTTCCTTAGTATCGGGGGCTACCGCCCCCAAACCCCCGCTTTGTCGATAGTGGTAAACAACTGCGTACCGGTAAAGTTCAATCTAGCCCTTTCATACTTGCAACGCGTACTAACTCTCATAAGGGGACTGTGCAGTCGAAGTTATATAACTCTGACTGGCATTTTGACAGAATTATGGCCCCTTTAATACTTAGAAAATTGAAAATTTTGTTAAGTTTTGTGTTTTGGTCCACTTTACTCCTAAAGCATCATAGCTATTGCTTTCAGACTTGGAACACTTGCAAGCTATCATTTATAAGGGGACTGTAGAAGACAAGTTGCATAACTCTGGTTGGCATTTTGACGGAATTATGGCCCTTTTTTGACTAAGTAACTTGGAATATTTGGTTAAATTTTGTGTTTAGATCCTCTTTACTTCTAAAGTATCAAGGCTATTGCTTTCAAACTTCAAATAGTTTCAAACTATCATGAGGGTACTGTACCTGGCAAGTTGAATTTGACCTTGACCTTTGAATGAACTTGACTTTCAAGGACAAATTATTAAATTTTGCTAAAATTTCCATAACTTCTTTATTTATGATCAGATTTGATTCACACTTTGACAAAACAACACTTACCTGACATACCACAATGGACTCCACCCAAACCATCCCCCACGCCCTACCCCAGAATCCTCCCCCCCCCCATTTTTTCCCCCATTTTTGAAAGATCATCTAATAATAATCCCCCCCAATTTATTTTTTTTTAAACATGGTTAAACAAATGCTCGTGGTGAGCTTTTGTGATCGCCTTTTGTCCGTCGTGCGTTGTGCGACGTCAACATTTGCCTTGTTCACTCTCTAGAGGCCACATTTATTGTCCAATCTTCATGAAATTTGGTCAGAAGATTGGTTTCAATGATATCTTGGATGAGTGCGAAAATGAATACGTTTGCTTGAAAAACATGGCTGCCAAGGGGCTGGGCATTTTTCCTTATATGGCTATATATGGCTATAGCAAAATCTTGTTAACACTCTAGAGGCCACATTTATTGTCCAATCCTCATAAAACTTGGTCAGAAGATTCATCCCAATGATATCTTGGACGATTTCGAAAATTATTCCGTTGGTTGAAAAACATGGCCGCCAGGGAGCGGGGCATTTATTCCTAATATGGCTATAGTAAAACCTTGTTAACACTCTAGAGGCCACATTTATTTTCCGATCTTCATGAAACTTGCTCGGATGATTTGTCCCAATGATATCTTGGATGAGTTCAAAAATGGTAACCTTGGCTTGAAAAACATGGCTGCCAAGGGGCGGGGCATTTTTCCTTATATGGCTATATATGGCTATAGTAAAATCTTGTTAACTTTCTAGTTTGCTCAATCTTCATGAAATTTGGTCAGAACATTGGTTTCCTGTGTAGTAAAGTTTGGTTTTATTATGTCAATATTATGTGACATTAACTGTGTTATGTAATTTTTCATAACACAGAATTTTCATAGTTAACATAACTGTTTTAGTCATTAACACTTATGATAAGCCTTTCAACTAAGAGATAACTGAAAGAAAGACAACATGTACATGATTTTGCAGTATTTATGCAGTATTTATCTCCCTTGTTTAACCTGGTTCAGTAATCTATTTTTAGTTGTGCTCTGGAATTTGGGAAGATATTGATCACTGATAAATGCACTGTTCTGAGGGAAAATTGACTACTCTGCGATTGATCTCTTCTGAACTGTATAAAATAAGCTGTTTGGGCTGATTTAAACACCTCTTGATGCTTTCTTGAAAAGTTAATAGCTCTTTAAAAAGGTTGGAATTTTGAAATAATTAAACTCTAAATTATTTTTAACACCAGCATCAATACATTTTGGCATTATTTTTTAAATTATTCTTATTATTTAGATTATTTTTATTTGGCATTTTCTAAATTAGAAAGACTCTATTCTATTTCAATAACTGTAGTAAATTTTTCTTATTTTTACAGTTGATTCACTGAAGTTTCCTAATCTCCATAAATATTGTTCTTTTGATTGAATTAGACCTATTTTGTAAACTAGATTTTTGAAGCACTTTCTAGACTAACAGTAACTTATATTTATATCAGGGTTTTTTGACAGACTTTGAACTTCTTTTTACATTCATTAAGGTTTTTGCTGTATGTTGTTCATTTTTGTAAAGCTACTTAGATTCTTTAGACTTGGCTTGTACCTGTTCTTAATTTTCTGTCATTGTTCTAATCATTTTCAGAGTTCTTGGAATAAAAATTAGTTATTTTTGTTAAAGCTGCCTTGGTTTTCACTTGAGTGTATTTAGGCGTCCCTGACTGAACACCTTTAGTAAATTGAATTACAACCAGTCAGTATATTCATCCTGACCGGAAATAAGAGTTTGTAAAAAAAAATAATTCAGCATTTTATAAGTGCTTACAAAGTTACATAACTTGTTACCGTCCTGTGACCGGTTCATTTGCGTAAGCGAAGGAGACCGCACTACCACACCTGGATAGGACAGTTGAGTTTGATAATGGTTTGGATCGGTAAAAAAACATGGCCGACAGGGGGGGGGGGGTCTTTTTCCTTTTATTTATATAGTAAAATAGCTTGTGAACACTATAGAAGTCACATGTGTTGCCTAATCATCATGAAATGTTGTCAAAACATTAGTTATGTGGATGTCTCGGATGAGTTTGAAAATGGTCTTGATCAGTGAAAAAACATGGCCGCCAGGGAGTGGGGCAGTTTTCTATATATGTACATGTATATAGTGACAACATGTGAACAGTCTAGAAGACACATTTTTTTCCCAATCTTCATGAAATTTGGATATATCTTAGAAGAGTTAAAAAATGGTTCAGGTCTGTTAAAAAACATGGCGGCCAAGGGGCCATTTGTTGTTCATTCTTCATGATACTTGGTTAGAACATTTGTTCCATTGCTATCTTGGGCTGCAAAGAACAGGTCATTTCTTTTTATCTCAGGTGAGAGACTTTGGGCCTTTCAGACCCTCTTGTTTTTTCTAATTTTTGGAAGATAATGTAATAAATGACCACACCCACTCACTATTCACCCCTCTCCACCCCCACCCCTCCCTTCTTTTTGATTGAAGTATTGAGATAGGTTCCTTGACCCTTAAAAAGAAAATAGATGAGCAGTCTGCACCCGCTAGGCGGTGCTCTTGTTTTAATATTGTCTTCAAATCAGCTGTTAAAATATGTTATGATTATCCATTGAAATTGCTTGCACAATATATGTATCCCGGAAAAAGCAACCTTTAGGAAAAACCCACTAATCTGCTGGTACAAATAAACATGACCCATTTATAATCCTTTCAAAATCACACACCGTATCAACCGTTATTATTTAAAGTAAGCTATCATTGGTTGATTTAATGGGCCAGCGTTGTTTGTACCGGGGTGATAAGTGGGTTTTTCTAAACTCGTGCTTTTCCGGGATCAGTCTATTGTCACATTGCTACACATTTATTTTGTTTATTTAACTTATGAATGGTTACAGATGTGCACTTGATGAATCAATAATAAATTAATAAATTTGCAATTCAGTACTTCTTAAATGTATGGAAGGATGAATACATAATTTATCTTGACAATGATTGCCATTGGTAATTAAAGTCCTCCATTCGGAATATATGGCATCATTTAGTGACATCATATCTGCCCTGAAATACACAACACTATGTCATAAGTAAACAAAATCGAAAACAGAAGCACTGAATTCAGTAAACCTTAATTGCTAGAAATTAAAAAAAGGCAATCAAATTTTAATTATATGCAGAATGCAAAGGCTAATCTGGGACAACACTTTATGCACATGCATTATGCCCGGTTTTCCCTTAGTGAGACTCCATTCTGTTATGGTACATGTATCTGTTCTTGATCAGGTCTTCTGCTGGAACGAGGCCCTGTAGATGGCGGTGTGGAGAAGGAGGAATGGATGGAGCTGCTCAGTGGTCACCATGTGGGCCGGGCTGAGATGAATAAACTCATCATGAACTACTTAGTTACAGGTAACGAACATTAGCATGAATTACTTGGTTACAGGTAATGAACATTAGCAAGAATGACTTTGTTACAGGTTACAAATATTAGCATGAACTACTTGGTTACAGGTAACTAACATGAGCATGAACTACTTGGTTCCAGGTAACTAACATGAGCATGAACTACTTGGTTCCAGGTAACTAACATGAGCATGAACTACTTGGTTCCAGGTAACTAACATGAGCATGAACTACTTGGTTCCAGGTAACTAACATGAGCATGAACTACTTGGTTCCAGGTGACTAACATGAGCATGAACTACTTGGTTCCAGATAACTAACATTAGCATGAACTACTTGGTTCCAGGTAACTAACATGAGCATGAACTACTTGGTTCCAGGTTACTAACATGAGCATGAACTACTTGGTTCCAGGTAACTAACATGAGCATGAACTACTTGGTTACATGTAACTAGCATGAGCATGAACTACTTGGTTACAGGTAACTAACATGAGTGTGAACTACTTGGTTCCAGGTAACTAACATGAGCATGAACTACTTGGTTACAGGTAACTAACATGAGTGTGAACTACTTGGTTCCAGGTAACTAACATGAGCATGAACTACTTGGTTCCAGGTAACTAACATTAGCATGAACTACTTGGTTACAGGAAACTAATATAAGCATGAACTACTTGGTTACAGCTAACTAACATGAGCATGAACTACTTTGTGACAGGTTACCAACATGAGTGTGAACAACTTGGTTCCAGGAAACCAACATGAGTGTTAACTACTTGGTTACAGGTAACTAACATGAGCATTAATTACTGGGTTACTTGTACCTAAAATGGACATGAACTACTTGGTTACATGTAACTAAAATCAACATTAATTACATGGTCAAAGGGGACCAACATTAGAAGACTTTGAAATTATCCCTGTGCCCCAAATCTATGGCCAATGTCCACTTGGGTATTTAGTGGAAGACCTAATATAGGAAACATAGTTGGTTTTAGCAGATTATTGATTTTCATATAGGAATAACCAGAGGAAATTTTAAAAAGTGCTGCACGTTTGCAGGTTGAGTGAAAATTAATGGGACCTGCTCTGCGAAAAGGGGGTTTAATGCATGTGCGTTAAGTGTCGTCCCAGATTAGGGATTAGGGAGCCTGGCTCAAATATATTCCATGATCATGAGTGGATTCAGATATTGGTAATCTACTGAAACCAACACATATTGTTTTTATCACAAGAAGTTGGAGTTCATTTCTTTGCATTCATACATCTGTTGGTAAGTGTGTCTGTCTGTCCGTAGGTCTGACGGTAACATAAGATACATAGAGAATGCTTTGACCTACAACCATTTATTGTTACTTTAGATGAAAGGAAGATGCCTATTGATTTTGAGTTCAACAGGTCAAGGGCACATAGGCTTGCCTTGATAAATTTGTTTCAACACTATTTTAATCCCCATGCTTTTTGAAAAGCGTGGGGATATTGTGGTTATCTCTGCCGTCTGTCTGTCTGTCCATCCTGGACACTATCTCCTCCTACACTATAAGCACTAGAACCTTGAAACGTACACACATGGTAGCTATGAACATATGTGCGACCCTGCACTATTTGAAATTTTGATCTGACCCCTGGGTCAAAAGATATGGGGGTTGGGGTGGGACCAAGTCAGAGATTTTCACTCATTTTTATGCCCCCAGTATGGTGGATTGGCCATAACCTTTGCAATATTGAAGATAGCAACTTGATATTTGGCATGCATGTGTATCTCATGGTTCTGCACATTTTGAGTGGTGAAAGGTCAAGGTCATCCTTCAAGTTCAAAGGTCCAAAAAAACAAATCCAAGGGAAGTAACAAGCTTTAAAGGGAGGTAAGTAATGAACCTGCCAAATGAAAAAAACAAATAAAATAAATCAAAGCGGCGCAGGAGGAGGCATTGTGTTTCTGACAAACTCAAAGGTAAAAAAACAAATCCAAGGGAAGTAATAAGCTTTAAAGGGAGTTAAGTAATGAACCTGCCAATGATATATTTTTTTTAAATAAATCAAAGTGGCGCACGAGAGGGCTTGTGTTTCTGACAAACACATCTCTTGTCATATGTTATTTTACATTAACTTCTTCATTTCTTCACTTCCAATTGATACTGAACATCTATTATGACAATACGGTCAGTCACAAGTATGCATGGCCCCATTACCAATCCTGGGGTGCCCCCTGGGTCAAACATGCGGCTTGTAGATAGGCGTCGGCCTCTGCCGCGCCATTTCTAGTATGAGAATGCTTTGATGATGATCAACTAACCACCCCTCTGAGAAATGCAGACTGAAGGATGCAGTTTGTCATCACTGTAAAGCAGAGGGACATATAAAGGCTATATGTAGGAAGCTTAAGTCGGTGCAGTGTATGGAGGAAGACGTTTCAGTGATCAACACTGTGCGAACAGGAGACAACGGGAAATTCATCGTCAAGCCGAAGATTAAAGATGTCGAAGTACACAAGGAGCTTGATACAGGATCAGCAGGTACCCTCATATCAAACAAGCTTGATACAGGATCATCAGGTACCCTCATATCAAACAAGGATGCAGGATCAGCAGGTACCCTCATATCAAACAAGGATACAGGATCAGCAGGTACCCTCATATCAAACAAGCTTGATAAAGGATCAGCAGGTACCCTCATATCAAACAAGCTTGATACAGGATCAGCAGGTACCCTCATATCAAACAAGGATACAGGATCAGCAGGTACCCTCATATCAAACAAGGATATAGGATCAGCAGGTACCCTCATATCAAACAAACTTGATACAGGATCAGTAGGTACCCTCATATCAAACAAGCTTGATACAGGATCAGCAGGTACCCTCATATCAAACACGCTTGATACAGGATCAGCAGGTACCCTCATATCAAACAAGGATACAGGATCAGCAGGTACCCTCATATCAAACAAGGATTTCCGAAAACGATTCGGAAATATGAAGCTCGATACTGCTCATTCCTTACTAAAGACATATTCAGGCGATGTCATAGAGCAACAAGGGACAGTTATGGTGCATGGGAGATATAATGGACAATCGCGAACAATGCCACTTTGCGTCGTTAAAGGTGATGGGCCTGCACTGTTCGGAAGGGACTGGCTGACTCACATCAAACTGAACTGGGACACACTTTTTAAAGTGAACTCTGTGACAATGGAAGGCCTGAAGGTACGTCTAAATTCTATACTTTACAAACATAAAGACGTGTTTAGTGACGGTTTAGGACAGGTGAGAGGAATTAAGGCAAGGCTCACCCATATTGAAAATGCTCAGCCTAAATTCATAAAGGCTAGGCCGGTACCTAACTCTATTAAGCCAAAAATAGAGAAAGAACTGGACAGTCAAGGAATCATTTCGAAAGTGGACACCAGTGAATGGGCGACACCGATTGTTCCTGTCGTAAAAGGAAACAGCGATGGTAGAATATGCGGTGATTTTAAGGTTACCGTAAATCAATTAATCAAGGTTGATAGTTATCCTTTCCCAAGAATGGAGGACATTTTTCGCCAATCTGTCAAATGGGCGAAAATACAGCAAGCTTGATATACGACAAGCGTACCTACAACTAGAATGCGTGGACGAAACCAAGGAGTTGCTAACGATCAACACCCACTGAGGATTGTACCGTTACAACCAGATGCTATATGGGGTTTCTATTGCTCCAGCTATATGGCAACGCATAATGGACCAAATTCTTCAAGGAATCCCTGGAGTGCAGTGCATGCTGGATGATGTGGTGATTACTGGTGAAAGTGATAATATGCATTTGGATAACTTACAAAATGTGTTGTGTAGGTTACAGCAATATGAAATTAAGGTAAATAAGGACAAATGTGAGTTTTTCGTGCCGAGGATTACATTCTGTGGTCATTAAATTGACGAACAAGGTTTACGGAAGTGTAAGGAAAAATTAGAGGCGGTATTGAATACACCACCTCCATGTGATGTTACATCACTTAGGGTACTCAATTATTACCATCGTTTTCTGCTAGATCTTGCGACCGTAACAAAACCCATTAACGCGTTGCTCGAGAAAAATAAAAAATTCGTCTGGTCAAATAAATGCCAGAGCGTGTTCGAAAAGTCGAAAACACTTCTCATTACGGAACCTGTTCTTACACACTATAACCCTGAACTTCCGGTTAGGCTCTAGTCGGATGCCTCACCGTTCGGTATTTTCGGTTTATTGTCACACGTTATGCCAGATGGCTCAGAAAAGCCGATCGCGTTCGCATCAAGGTCACTTACCAAAACTGAAATGAAATATGCTCAAATCGATAGGAAAGCATTGGCAATTTATTGGGCAGTACAAAAGTATTACCCATATCTCTATGGTAGAAAGTTCACATTGGTTACTGATTGCCAACCCCTCACTTCAATATTCAGCCCGAGCAAAAGCATTCCGGCAGTGACTGGCGCACCAGTCAGAGATATGCTATATTTCTCTCTGGATTCGATTATGATATACAGTACAAAAGTACTACAAGAGGGCCAATATGGCCCTAGTTCGCTCACCTGAGAGGAGTCAGTTCATTTAATCTTTACCGAACGTCAAACTTGACCTAGATATTGTCCAGACAAACATCCTGGTCAAGTTTCATCATTATTGAACCAAAACTCTGGCGTATGGAGTGTTTTTGTTTTTGTAAGTTTTTACCTGGTGACCTATATTTTGAGTTGACCCCCCCTTACCAACCATCAAACTTTGCTTACAAAAAATAATAATATTTTGACCAAGATTCATAAAATCTGAAACAAAATTGTGACCTCTAGAGTGTTTACAAGGATTTTGTATAATGTAATGAAAATTTGGACAATCTAAGGGCAATAATTATGGTATAAATTATGTGATTTTGCTCATTATCAAACTTGACTGAGATCTGTCAGCAACTTTCATAAAGAATGCTTGAGAAGTGTGAATGCTAGAGTGTTTACAAACCAAATGTGGACGAATGGACGGCGGACAAAGACCAATTCTAAAACCTCACCTGAGCAATCAGGTGAGCTAAAAAGTGTGTTTCACCGATCTGAGCCATTTTCCAACATGTCCGAGAAATCAATAAAACCAATGTATTGACTAAGTTTCACAATGATTAGGCAAAAAATGAGACTGCTATAGTGTTCGATCACAAGGTTTCTCTCTAGTCACATAAGGAAAACTGCCCCCCCCCCCCCTTGGCGGCCATGTTTTTTTACCGATCAGGACCATTTGCGAACTGATATGAGATAAATATAAAACCAATCATTTCACCAAGTTTCATGATGATTGGGCAAAAAATGTGACTTCTAGAGTGTTCACAAGCTTTTTTATACTATATAAATACAAGAAAAATTGCCCCCCCCCCCCCCGGCAGCCATGTTATTCAACTGACCAGATTCATTTTTTTAACTCAACTCTCGTATCAAGGAAACAATTGTTCTGAATAAATTTCATGAAAATTGGGCCAAAATTGTGACTTCTAGAGTGTTCACATGTTTTCACTATATACATATAGAGAAAAATGCCCCGCCCACTGGCGGCCATGTTTTTCACAGATATGGACCATTTTCGAACTCGTCCGAGATATCAATAAAACCAATGTTTTGTCCAACTTTCATGATGATTGGGCAAAAGTTGTGACTTCTAGTGTGTTTACAAGGTTTCTCTATAGCCAAATAAGGAAAACTGCCCCGCCCACTGGCGGCCATGTTTTTCAACGGACCAGAACCACTTTTGAACTCAACCAACATATTATTAAGACCAACATTTTGACAAAGTAACATGAAGATTGGGAATGAAATGTGACTTCTACAGTGTTTACAACGTTTTTCTTTTTTTTTACCTAGTGACCTAGTTTTTGACCCAGCATGACCCAGTATCCAACTCCATCGAGATATTATTGGGACAAATCTTCTGACCAAGTTTCATGAAGATCGAACAAAAAATGTGGCTCTAGAGTGTTTACAAGGTATCTCTATAGCCAAATAAGGAAAACTGCCCCGCCCACTGGTGGCCATGTTTTTTAACAGACCAGAACCACTTTTGAACTCAACCAACATATCATTAAGACAAACATTTTGACAAAGTTTCATGAAGATTGGGCATGAAATGTGACTTCTACAGTGTTTACAAGGTTTAAGCTCACCTGAGCTGTGCTCATGGTGAGCTTTTGTGATCGCCTTTTGTCCGTCGTGCGTCGTGCGACGTCAACATTTGCCTTGTGAACACTCCAGAGACCACATGTATTGTCCGATCTTCATGAAACTTGGTCAGAACATTTGTCCCATTGATACCTCGACTGAGTTCTAAACTGGGTCATGCTGGGTCAAAAACTAAGTCACTAGGTCAAAAAATAGAAAAACCTTGTTGGTTGAGTTCAAAAATGGTTCCGGTCCGTTGAAAAACATGGCCGCCAGGGGGCAGGGCAGTATTCCTTATATGGCTATAGAGAAACCTTGTGAACACTCAAGAAGTCACAATTTTTGCCCAATCATCATGAAACTTAGGTCAAAACATTGGTTTCATTGATATCTCGGACGAGTTCGAAAATGGTCCAGATCGGTGAAAAACATGGCCGCCAGGGGGCGGGGCACTTTTCTCTATATGTCTATAGTGAAAACATGTGAACACTCTAGAAGTCACATTTTTGGTCCAATCTTCATGAAATTTGGTCAGAACATGTGTTTTCTGGATATGACGGTTGAGTTGGAAAATGGTCCAGATCGGTGGAAAAACATGGCCGCCAGGGGTCGGGGCAGTTTTCTCTATATGTATATAGTGAAAGCATTTGAACAGTCTAGTTGTGATAAAACATAATGTTAGAGAAAGATAACCTGTATATACTTTCTAATAGTTAACTCATAGTTAACTCCCTTGTATAAACCTGGATCTTCTTTCATAAAATGTGGTGTACATAAAGACAGTAGTTTGCATGCAATTTAATAAACCTATGTCATAAAATAACTGTACATGTACTAATGCACTGTAGAGCCTTATCTTTGATCTTTACTGATAAGCCAAGTTAACCTACTGTGTTTTGGTGTATTTAGCAGACTTCTGTGCTATGAAACTGTTTCCATGGCAACCTTGTTATTTGGCATTTTCTAAATTAGAAAGACTCTTTCAATTGAAATAACTTTTGTAAATTCTTCTTATTTTTTTACATTTAGGTCACTGGAGTTTTCCACTCTCCATAAATTGTGTTATTTAGATTAAGTTAGACTTATTTTATAAACAAAATTTTTGAAGCAACTTCTAGACTAACAGTAACTAATATTTATATTAGTTTTTTTGACAGATTGTGAACTTCTTTTTACATTCATTAAGGTAATTGCTGTATTTGTTCATTTTTAACAATGCATAGATTCTTTAGACTAAAGTTAGTTATTTTCATTAAAGCTGCTTTGGTTTTCACTTATAGATTAATTCTTTGAGTGTATTCAGGTGTATCTTACTGGACGCCTTTAGTTAATTGAATTACAACCAGTAAGTGTGTTAGAAATAAGCATTCTTTAATTAGACTCGATTAATATTTCCGTATTACATAAGTGCTCACACAGTTACACAACTTGTAAACGTCCCGTGACCGGTTCACTTGCGTAAGCGAACGAGACCGCACTGTAACCACAGTTGTTTATAGTAAAACATTGTGAATACTTTAGTCACATTTTTAGTTCAATCTTAATGACACTTGCTGATCTTCACACATGGTGACAATCTTTATGAGCATAATATTTTTTGCTCATGGTGAACTTTTGTGATCACCTTTTGTCAATTGTCTGTCTTCCGTTGTGTGTCATGAATATTTGCCTTGTCATCACTGTAGAGGCCACATTTATTGTTGGATCTTCATGAAACTTTTTCAGAAGATTTGTCCAAATAATATCTTGGACGAGTTAAAAAATGGTTCCAGTCTGTTAAAAAACATTTCTGCCATGGGGCCATTTGTTGTTCATTCTTCATGAAACTTGGTTAGAACATTTGTTCTATTGATATCTTGGGCTGCAAAGAACAGGTCATTTCTTTTTATCTCAGGTGAGCAACTTTGGGCCTTTCAGGCCCTCTTGTTCTTTTTTTTTACCTAGTGACCTAGTTTTTGACCCGGCACGACCCAGTTTCCAACTCGACTGAGATTTCATTGAGACAAATCTTCTGACCAAGTTTCATGAAGATCAGACAATAAATTTGGCCTCTAGAGTGTTTACGAAAAATGTGGATGGACGGACAGAGACGGACTAAGGCCGGTCACAAAAGCTCACCTGAGCAATCAGGTGTGCTAAAAATGCATACTAATTTTGATGCATTGTCGCGTTTACCGGCGCCGTCAAAGGAAAAGGGTAAAGAAATTTCAGTTGAAGATGTGTTCTACACTTCTCAGTTAGAACAAATTCCGGTCACGAGCGCGGAAATTAGCCGTGAAACTAGGCGGGAGTGCGTTATGTCACGTGTATTTAGGCAAGTACAACAAGGTTGGAATGCCAATGATAATGACCCTCTTTTGAAAGGCTACTATGTGCGACGAAATGAATCGACGATTCACCACGGATGCTTAATGTGGGGCATTAGGGTGATAATTCCCATTAAGATGCGCAAACACACTCTAGATTTATTGCACATCAGCCATCCAGGTATTGTTAAAATGAAGGCACTAGCATGTAGTTACGTCTGGTGGCCTGGCATGGACACTGACATCAAACAAATGGTTAAAAGATGTGAAACTTGTCAGATGCAACAGAAATCGCCCGCAAAAGTTCAGTAACACCCGTGGGAATGGCCTACGTCAAGTTGGAAGCAAATACATGCAGATTTCATAGGTCCATTTCTTGAAGGCATGTTTTTTGTTATCGTAGATGCTCATTCTAAATGGCCAGAAGTCATCAAAATGAAATCGATAACTTCTGAAAGAACAATTGAAGAATTGCGTACAATATTCGCAAGATACGACTTGCCCAAGCAATTAGTATCAGACAATGGTTGTCAATTTACATCTGAAGAATTTTCTCTGTTTATGAAGAGAAACAGGATATGTCATATAAGAACTGCGGTAGCAAAACCGTCCACAAATGGTCTTGTGGAAAGGTTCAATGGCTCTTTCAAATCCGCAATGTGTGATTAAATGCATGAAAACACCGATTTCAATTTAAAGATCAACTCTGTCTTGTTGGCATATCGTAATACCCCACACTGTACGACGGGGGGAAATTCCTGCAAAACTGTTTTTCTGTCGGAATTTGCACAGTAAACTTGATTTGATGATACCCGCCACACAGACACAAGTCACTAATGGTCAAATGCAATTGTCAATGGCTGACAATAGAAGAGTTCGCGAATTCGAATTAGGCCAACGTGTCTTAGCGCGAGATTTCAGATCTACTTCAAAGGAAAAATGGATCCCTGGGTCAATAGTTTTTGAGATGGTCCACTTTTATACAAAGTAGATATGGGGAATAATATGACATGGAAACGCCATGTTGATAAGCTTTGCGCCACAGAAATTTATAATTATTCTGGTATTAATGTACTGGTTCTCACACCCTTAGAAACTATTGTAAATGTCCCGAACATAAATGTCAGTGAACTTCAGCCGGCACCGAATTCGATGGAAATAAATGAGACCCGGGATATTCGTAGTAATGATACGGATTTACGATTGCCAGAAAGACGCTTTCCATAACACAATAGAAGACCGAACAAATGCCTGCAGTACTTATGACACTGATGGTTTAATGTTAAGCCAATTACGTTTTATAGTAGCATACAGACTTAAACTTTAGTTGGCAGGAGAGAAAGACAGGTTATCGGTTGTTTTTACAACCTGCGTCAAATTCGGATGCTCACTGATGTTCTTAAATTGCATGCTATAATGAATAAAAGGTCATGCTTAGTTAAGAGGTCATGAACTTGAAATGGTCAAAGTTTTATTAGCAAGGCTGTTTTCGGAGAAAACCCGAGGTATTGTCATAGCCTGCTCGTCATCCTCCGTCCGCCGTAGGGGTCATGCTAAAACCTTAACATTGGCTCTAAAATCAAAGTGCTTCCACCTACAACTTTGAAACTTCATATGTAGATGCACCTTGATGAGTTCTACACGCCGCACCCATTTTGGGTCACTAGGTCAAAGGTCAAGGTCACTTTGACCTAAAAAAAAAATTAAAAAATCTGACAAGCTTTCGCAGCCGAGCGTGGCACCCATTATGCGGTGCTCTTGTTGATTATTCATTCTAATGTTTAGAATTGTGTACATTGATATTTACATGTAAGCGCATGTGTTTGTATGTTCATTTTTATTTACATGTATGATCAATGATATTAAAAGGGGAGAATTGTTGCGTATTTAGATAATGCCGCTACGCCACGCCTACTTGTAAATGAAGCGTAGCAATGCCCCGCCCCATGTTCTTCATAACTGCATGTTGACCTCTGATCTGGGTTAGTTAGTTGTTAGGCATTGATCGCTTCTATCGTTGAATAATAGTAAAGTAGACACTGAAATTATATGCGTTTCACTTCATTTGTTTACCCAAACACAGCAATAGACTTTGAGTTCAAGGGCTAAAAGGTCAAGGCCATAAGGCCATGTAATATGGATTTTGTTTCCTCACAATAACTGGAGAAGGCTTTGACCTATAATTTACATGGTTGTAGTGGTTCTCTGGGAAGGAAGTAAAACGCCTTATCAATTTAGGATCATGAGGTTAAAAGTCAAGATCACAGAGGATGGTATCATGGAATTAATGTCCAAGCAATATCTTTAGACATTTTTGGACAGTGCTCCAGCTAGCAATAATCACTCTCGAATGAAATCAGCACTATTGATTTTTTTAAACTTCTGAATTCTTTGGCTATATTTTTTGTTTGCAATAATAGTGATTTTCAATTCAAAATACCTATTAACATTTGAAAATTAATCATCCTTTTTTAATGCGAATATGAGGTTAATTTTTAATCCGAAATTGGAAAACATATAATATATTATTTGTGTTTCGATTTTATTTCTGAACTTTAAAACACTGTCTGTCCTCAATCATGGTGAATTTTAACATGAATAGGGGCAGACAGTTGTTATTTCAACAAATAAAGAACTTGCTTAGAAGGAGGATTTATCCCCTGCAAGTAAAATGTAATGTTGATATTGTCATATATTTTCGCGACCTAACAAAACTGTCAACGTTGTTGACATTAGTTGAAATAAGGTGTTGTGAAATAAATATATCCTATTATTAACAATAACAATGTTTCATTTTAATCTCCAGACTTGATGCTACTTCATGGTGACATTGATCATTGTTTAGACTTTAAATTTGTCAATATAGATTTTTGTTTTAATTAATATTATTATTGTGGACAAACATTGGCTCAAAGTTATTTAAAGCAACGAATTTAAGTAGTGACAGTCACAACGTTTTTTTGACCCAGTGAAACCCCTGAATTTATTTCATGTTTTCTTCATTTCATTTTCTTCTAAAAGGCCACTGATGCTGAAACTGGAACCTGAAAGATTAAAATGTTTAATGATGATACTTAGGTGATAAAAAAACATCAAAATTCCCCCCCCCCCCCCACACACACACACAACGGAAAGAAATATGATATCTACATATCTCTAATGCGTGAAGTCGGATGCTGGCCCAAGTCGGTTGGGAAATTGGCTACTAAGTTGTTTTCCTTAGCACCAATGTAGATAATAATATATTTATTGTAATTTCATTACACAAAATGAGGAACAGAATACAATTGGTGAAGTCATCCAATGCGCTAATGTTTACAATTAATAAGTATATAGTATAACCAAAGTATATACTTAAGTATATTTATAACCAAATGCCCTATTTTCCAAAATTACGCGTGAAATGTGCCCTTTTTGGGGAAGCTCCCCTCTATTTTGAAAAGCTGGCTGGAGCACTGTTTGATCATATAAATTAAGTTTACCTGTTAGTCTTAACGAAGAATGAAGCCTAATGATTTGTGTATAAAGAGATCTGAAGTAGTGGTCAAAAGAACGACTTTGCTGCAAGTTTGGGGAGGGCAGACTTATTTTACAGACATCTCTTGTTTTTTGTGAGAATCAAAAATAACATCAGGACTTGAAAAAAGAAAACTTTAAAAAAAATGTGAGCCTCAACTTGTTGAATGTGCATTAATTTACATATTATTTCATGAAAAATTAAAAAGAAGTTGCATGCACTAGTTCTGAGAAAAAGTGATAATTCCTGATAATTTGCATTGTTGTTTTTAGAGAGGCTCTTTTTGGCGAAAACCCGAGCTATTGTCATAGCCAGCTCGTCGTTTTGTGTTGTCCGCCGGCGTCGTGCTAAAACCTTAACATTGGCTCTAAAATCAAAGTGCTTCCACCTACATCTTTGAAACTTCATATGTAGATGCACCTTGATGAGTTCTACACGCCACGCCCATTTTTGGGTCACTGGGTCAAAGGTCAAGGTCACTGTGACCTCTAAAAAAAATAATTTTAAATTCTGACAAGCTTTCGCAGCCGAGCGTGGCACCCGTTAAACGGTGCTCTTGTTTACTGTTTTAAACAGGGAATACCAAATTTAAACAAGCAAATTCGTTGAATTGATATCCCCCGCCAATATGCATCTGGACACAAAAGTGTTATATTTGACACTCAAAAAAGCATTTTTTCAAGATACAAAGGGCCATAACTCCTTTATTATCCAATGGTGTACAATGCTATTTGGCGTGCATCATTCTTTTATCCATATATATACTCATACCAAGTTTCAATGAAATCCGCCAAAGCACTTCCAAGATATGCTCCGGACACAAAAAAGCATTTTTCCAAGATACAAAGGGCCATAACTCTGTTATTAACAGATGGTGTACAATGCCATTAGGGGTGCATCATCCTCTTATCCATATATATACTCATACCTAGTATCATTGAAATCTGCCAAAGCACTTCCAAGATATGGCTCTGGACACAAAAGTGCCGGATGGACAACGCCAAAACAATATCCCTCCGCCTATGGCGGAAGATAATAACAGAAATTTCTCTATAAACCATAAAGGGCATATAGTGAAGTAAATGTTTTCATACCAAGTCAAAGTTAGTCTGTAGAAAGTTTACTTAATTTGTTTTTATGTAAAAAGCGTGGGGATATTGTGGTTATCTCCTCCGTCTGTCTGTCTGTCCGTCCTGGCCACTATCTCCTCCTACACTATAAGCACTAGAACCATGAAACATACACACACGGTAGATATAAGCATATGTGCGACCCTGCACTATTTGTAATTTTGATCTGACCCCTGGGTCAAAAGTTATGGGGGTTGGGGCGGGGCTGGGTCAGAGATTGTCACTCATTTTTTTATGTTATTTTACATTAACTTCTTCATTTCTGCACTGATTTACTTCAAATTTATACTGAACCTCTCTTATGACAATACGGTCAAGCTCAACTATGCAGGGCCCCATTACCAACCCTGGGGCGCCCCGCCCACATAGACCACACCCACCCAAAATTGTCTTTTGCTATAATTTCTTCATTTCTACACCGATTCACTTCAAATTGATACTGAAATTCTCTTATGACAATACGGTAAATCTCAACTATGCATGACGATACGGTCAATCTCAACTATGCATGGCACCATTACCAACCCTAGGGCGCCCCACCCACATAGGCCACACCCACACAAATGGCCTTTTACTATTACTTCTTCATTTCTACACTGATTTACTTCAAATTGATACTGAACGTCTCTTATGAAAATATGGTCAATCTCAACTATACTCCCCTTACCAACCCTGGGTCGCCCCGCCCACATAGACCACACCTACCCAAAATTGTCTTTCACTATAATTTCTTCATTTCTACACCGATTCACTTCAAATTGATACTGAAATTCTCTTATGACAATACAGTCAATCTCAACTATGCATGACAATACGGTCAATCTCAACTATGCATGGCACCATTACCAACCCTGGGGCACTCCGCCCACATAGGCCACACCCACCCAAAATTGCCTTTTACTATAACTTCTTCATTTCTACACCGATTCACTTCTTATTGATACTGAACTTCTCTTATGACAATACGGTCAATCTCAACTATGTATGGCCCCATTACCAACCCTGTGGCGCCCCGCCCAAATAGGCCACACCCACCTAAAATTGCCTTAGACTGTAATTTCTTCATTTCTACACCAATTCACTTCTCATTGAAACTGAACTAATATAATGACAATATGGTCAATCTCAACTATGCATAGCCCCATGGCCAACCCTGGGGCACCCCGTCTACATAGGCCACACCCACCCAAAATTGCCTTTTACTTAACTTCTTCATTTCTACACAATTTCACTTCTAATTGATACTGAACTTCTCTTATGACAATACGGTCAGTCTCAACTATGCATGGCCCCATTACCAACCCTGGGGCGCCCCTAGTTCAAGCATGCGGCGAGGGGATACGCGTCGGCCTCTGCAGCGCCATTTCAAGTTAATAATTGTCAAGGTTTCAACTAATTACAACTCAGTTACAAAGGGGCAATAACAGTAAAAGTATTTATTCATATTCCTATTGCACTCCTCTGAACAAACTGTACTTTTGTTTAATCTGTAACAAAAAGTTTGAGAAGTGTCGATTTCAATATAAGAACGAGTCCCTGTTAAATACTAATAGATCCAGATGTTGTAAATCTAGAAAAATTTAGCTTCATGCATCAGCGTAAAGTGTTGTTCCAGACTAGCTTGTGCTGTCCACATAGGCTTATCAGGGACAACTTTCCGCGTAAACTGGATTTTTATCCACACGCTTTTCGGAGAAAAAGTGGGGATATTGTGGTTATCTCTCCGTCTTCTGTCCGTCCTGGCCACTATCTCCTCCTACACTATAAGCACTAGAACCTTGAAACGTACGTACATGGTAGCTATGAGCATATGTGCGACCCTGCACTATTTGGAATTTCGATCCGACGCCTGGGTCAAAAGTTATGAAGGTTGGGAAGGGGAGATTTTCACTGATTTTTAGCTCAGTAGTGAGCTTTTGTGACCGGTGTTTGTCCGTCGTATGTCCGTCCATTAACATTTGCTCGTAAACACTCTAGAGGCCACATTTCTTGTCCCATCTTCATGAAACTTGGTCAGAAGTTTTGTCCCAATTAAATCTCGGCTGAGTTTGAAACTGGGTTGTGCCAGGTCAAAATCTAGGTCACTAGATAAAAAAAAAATCCTTGTAAACACTGTAAGTCACATTTCATGCCCAATCTCCATGTAACTTTGTCAAAATGTTTGTCTTATTGATATCTTGATTGAGTTCAAAAGTGGTTCCGATCGGTTGAAAAACATGGCCGCCAGTGGGCGGGGCAGTTTTCCTTATTTGGCTATAGAGAAACCTTGTAAACGCTCTAGAAGTCACAATTTTTGCCCAATCATCATGAAAGTTGGTCAAAACATTGGTTTAATTGATGTCTCGGACGAGTGCGATTATGGTCGAGATCAGTGAAAAAACATGGCTGCCAGTGGGCGGGGCATTTTTATGTCTCCCACTATAGTAGTGTATAGACATTGTTTTTGCCCTGTCTGTTGGTCTGTTGGTTGGTTGGTTTGCGCCAACTTTAACATTTTGCAATAACTTTTGCTATATTGAATATAGCAACTTGATATTTGGCATGCATGTGTATCTCATGGAGCTGCACATTTTGAGTGGTGAAAGGTCAAGGTCATCCTTCAAGGTCAGAGGTCAAATATATGTGGCTTAAATCGCTCATTTTATGAATACTTTTGCAATATTGAAGATAGCAACTTGATATTTGGCATGCATGTGTATCTCATGGAGCTGCACATTTTGATTGGTGAAAGGTCAAGGTCATCCTTCAAGGTCAGAGGTCAAATATATGTGGCCCAAATCGCTTAATTTATTAATACTTTTAAAATATTGAAGATAGCAACTTGATATTTGGCATGCATGTGTATCTCATGGAGCTTCACAATTTGAGTGGTGAAAGGTCAAGGTCAAGGTGATCCTTCAAGGTCAGAGTTCAAATATATGTGGCCCAAATCGCTTATTTTATGAATACTTTTGCAATATTGAAGATAGCAACTTGATATTTGGCATGCATGTGTATCTCATGGAGCTGCACATTTTGAGTGGTGAAAGGTCAAGGTCATCCTTCAAGGTCAAATATATGGGTCAAAATTGCTCATGTAATGTCACTTCTGCAATATTGAAGCTAGCAATTTTATATTTGAAATGCATGTGTATCTCATGGAGCTGCACATTTTGAGTGGTGAAGGTTCAAGGTCATCCTTCAAGGTCAAACGTCATATAGGGGGACATTGTGTTTCACAGACGCATCTTGTTCTCTATATGTATATAGTGGCAGTTTTCCCTATTTGGCTATAGAGAAACCTTGTAAACACTCTAGAAGTCACAATTTTTGCCCAATCATCATGAAAATTGGTCAAAACATTGGTTTTATTGATATCTCAGACGAGTTTGAAAATGGTTGGGATTTGTGAAAAAATATGGCCGCCAGTGGGCGGGGCATTTTTCTCTATATGTATATAGTGAAAACATGTGAACACAGTTACGAAGTCACATTTGTGGTCCAATTTTCATGAAATTTGCTCATAACATTTGTTTCCTTGATACGAGAGTTGAGTTCAAAAATGGTTCCAGTCAGTTGAATAACATTGCTGCTGGGAGGGGGGCAGTTTTCTCATTATGCCCCCCCCCCCCTTTCGAAGAAGAGGGGGTGTATTGTTTTGCTCATGTCGGTCCATCCGTCCTACCAGATGGTTTCCGGATGATAACTCAAGAGCGCTTATGCCAAGGATCATGAAACTTCATAGGTACATTGATCATGACTCGCAGATGACCCCTATTGATTTTCAGGTCACTAGGTCAAAGGTCAAGGTCACAGTGACCCAAAGCAGTAAAATGGTTTCCGGATGATAAGTCAAGAACGCTTATGCCTAGGATCATGAAACTTCATAGATACATTGATCATGACTGGCAGATAACCCCTATTGATTTTCAGGTCACTAGGTCAAAGGTCATGGTCACGATGACCCGAAATAGTAAAATGGTTTCCGGATGATAACTCAAGAACGCTTACGCCTAGGATCATGAAACTTCATAGGTACATTGATCATAACTCGTAGATGACCCCTATTGATTTTCAGGTCACTAGGTCAAAGGTCAAGGTCACGATGACCCAAAATAGTAAAATGATTTCCAGATGATTACTCAAGAACGATTAGGCCTATGATCATGAAACTTCATTGGTACATTGATCATTACTCGTAGATGACCCCTATTGATTTTCAGATCACTAAGTCAAAGGTCAAGGTCACGGTGACCCGAAATAGTAAAATGGTTTCCAGATTATAACTCAAGAACGCTAAATATGCCTAGGATCATGAAACTTCATAGATACATTGATCATGACTCGAAGATGACCCCTATTGATTTTCAGGACACTAGGTCAAAGGTCAAGATCATGGTGACCTGAAATAGTAAAATGGTTTCTGGATGATAACTCAAGAACGCTTATGCCTAGGATCATGAAACTTCAAAGGTACAATGATCGTGACTAGCAGATGACCCCTATTGATTTTCAGGTCTCTAGGTCAAAGGTCAAGGTCACGGTGACCTGAAATAGTAAAATGGTTTCTGGATGATAACTCAAGAACGCTTATGCCTAGGTTTATGAAACTTCATTTGTATATTGATCATGACTCGCAGATGACCACTAATGATTATCAGGTCACTAGGTCAAAGGTCAAGGTCACAGTGCCAAAAAACGTATTCACACAATGGCTGTCAAGGTCACGGTGACTCAACTTAGAAAAATGGTTTCTGGATGATTACTCAAGTATGTTACACCTAGGATCATGAAACTTCATAGGTATATTGATCATCACAGTCTCGCAGATGAAATAATGATAAAACTTGACCAGGATGTTTGTCTGGACAATATCTAGGTCAAGTTTGACATTTGGTAAAGATTGAATGAACCGACTCCTCTCAGGTGAGCGAACTAGGGCCATCTTGTTTAATTTTATATACTTTAACATTGGCCATAACTTTTGCAATATTGAAGATAGCAACTTGATATTTGGCATGCATGTGTCTCTCATGGAGCTTCACATTTGGAGTGGTGAAAGGTCGAGGTTATCCTACAAGGTCACGGTCATCATTCAAGGTCAAAGGTTAAAAAAACAAATCCAAGGGAAGAAATAAGCTTTAAAGGGAGGTAATTAATGAACCTGCCAAATGATAATTTTTTTAAAAAGCGCGGGGATATTGTGGTTATCTCCGCTGTCCGTCCGTCCGTCTGTCCGTCCTGGCCACTATCTACTCCTACACTATTAGCACTAGAACCTTGAAACTTACACACATGGTAGCTTTGAGCATATGTGCGACCCTGCACTATTTGGAATTTTGATCTGACCCCTGAGTCAAAAGTTATGGGGGTTGGGGCGGGGCCAGGTCAGAGATTTTCAATTATTTTTCTAGGTTGTTTTACATTAACTTCTTCATTTCTACACCGATTTACTTCAAATTGATACTGAACCTCTCTTATGACAATACGGTCAATGTCAACTCTGCATGGCTCCATTACCAACCCTGGGGCACCCCGTCCACATAGACCACACCCACCCAAAATTGCCTTTTACTATAATTTCTTCATTTCTACACCGATTCACTTCAAATTTATACTGAACTTCTCTTATGACAATACGGTTAATCTCAACTATGTATGGCCCCATTAGCAACCCTGGGGCGCCCCGCCCACATAGGCCACACCCACCCAAAATTGCCTTTTACTATAATTTCTTCATTTCTACACCGATTCACTTCTAATTGATACTGAACTTCTCTTATGACAATATGGTCAATCTCAACTATGCATGGCCCCATTACCAACCCTGGGGCACCCCGCCCATATAGGCCACACCCACCCAAAATTGCCTTTTACTACAACTTCTTCATTTCTACACTGATTTACTTCTAATTGATACTGAACTTCTCTTATGACAATACGGTCAATCTCAACTATGCATGGCCCCATTACCAACCCTGAGGCGCCCCTGGGTCAAACATAAGGCGTGGGGATACCAGTCAGCCTCTGCAGTGCCATTTCTAGTTTTTTAATAAGCACAGGGGCATTGTGTTTCTGACAAACACATCTATTTTTTTTATGTTACTTTACATTAACTTCTTCATTTCTACTCCTATTTACTTTCAATTAATACTGAACATCTCTTATGACAAAACGGTCAATCTTAACTATGCATGGCCCCATTACCAACCCTGGGGCGCCCGCTGGGTCAAACATGCGGCGTGGGGATACCAGTCAGCCTCTGCAGTGCCATTTCTAGTTTTATATAATTTAATCCCTAAAAACGGAAACTAACATAAAAGCAGAAAGTGTCCTCCCTCATAAGCCTGCATAGTCTAATCTGGGACAACACTTGGCGCGTGTGCAAATGCCCAGTTGACCAGTGTGCTGCTGGAATGCAATTGAACATGCAACTAGTGCCAATCTGCATTATCTCCCTTGTTTACAGAGCAGTTCATCAGTATGTGAACAAGACCACTTTAAATATGAATATATCCTGATGTAACTACCCGGTAGGAATGTGAAGTTAATGCAATTATTGCCAATCTGCAATGTCTTTCTGTTTACAGAAGGGTTCAAAGAGTCTGCTGAGAAGTTTCGACTCGAGTCCGGGATCCAGCCGTCTATTGATCTCAACGAGCTAGATGACAGAATCAAGATCCGCGAGGAGATCCAGAACGGGAACATTGAGTCTGCCATCACCATGGTGAATAATTTGCACCCAGAACTGCTTGATAACGACAGATACCTGTACTTTCACCTGCAGGTGAGTATGTTGAGTAATATGGGAGTTTTGTATTTGGGATTTTTAGCTCGGCTGTTTTCAGAGAAAACCCAAGGTATTGTCATAGCCAGCTCGTCGTCGTGTTGTGTCTTCCGTTTTGTGCTAAAACCTTTACATTTTGTCAAGGTTTTGAACATTGGCTCTAAAATCAAAGTTCTTCAACCTACAACTTTGAAACTTCGTATGTAGCTGCACCTTGATTTGTTCTACATGCCACGCCCATTTTTGAGTCGCTAGGTCAAAGGTCAAGGTCACTGTGACCTCTAAAAAAAATAATTCTGACAAGCTTTCATTTATTCAAAAATGCACCCGCAGCCGAGCTTGGCACCCGTTATGCGGTGCTCATGTTCTTTACATTATAGGGTTCTTTCCAAAGATCCAATCCCAATAACAGATATGTTTATTCTGTCCAATTAGAATGCTAAATTTGGGAAATGGCACATTTCTTATAACACATGTATAAAGGAGTCCATTATGTCAATCATATTATTATTTATTATTTTATGGCTATATACAAATCATTAGAATACCAAACTTATCAATTATGGCATTATTTTAAGGAACTTAAGTTATATGATGTTGCAAAAAATTTCCCGACTTCCATAATGCAAAATGTCTATACATGATTCAATTTGTGAACCACTGTTTGTCAGATGCTGTTACCTGTAGATGTTAAATAATTGCTACAAGAAAGTATTGGGATTAAACATTTTTATGTTGAACTGCAAA
The DNA here is from genome assembly GCF_020536995.1 of Dreissena polymorpha. Taxonomy (NCBI): domain Eukaryota; kingdom Metazoa; phylum Mollusca; class Bivalvia; order Myida; family Dreissenidae; genus Dreissena; species Dreissena polymorpha. The sequence continues at coordinate 136,217,954 of NC_068355.1, read as the reverse complement.
CATTTTCTGAAGAAACATGACAATTGCTTTGAGTTTTAATTTCTGGTAAATCTAGCATAGAAAATGTTAGGTTTATGCAAACTCTTTTTTGTGATTTAAAAGTTGAATTAATTGATCTAAATCTTTTTAAGTTGAAATTGCATAGTTGTTGTGCTTGTTAGCAACAACACCTGATAGAGCTGATCCGTGATGGGAGAGTGGAGGCTGCCCTTGACTACGCCCAGACACACCTGGCCGAGCGAGGTGAGGAGAACCCCTCGATACTGTCCGAGCTGGAGAGGACGCTGGCCCTGCTGGCCTTTGAGGAACCAGAGAAGTCGCCATTCGGGGATCTCCTCCTTTTGTGTCAGCGACAGAAGGTAAACATAAGGCAGATTATTGGAAATAGTTTAATTTTGTTGGTAAATGCGTTTAATGATTTCAAATCTGAAAATCTGTGAACAAGACCCTTTTAAGTAAGGGAATGTTAAAGGCCCATGATAATATATACATCTGGAAGGCCTTATTTACAAGTATACAAGTGAATTACTCTCAGATTTAGCTTTATAGTATATAGAGGGACTTTGAACTGAATTTGGCATTAAGGTTTATTTGCCAGGTAGAAAAATCCCGTAGAACAATACTTTGTTTTTAATAAAGAACACTTGAAACTACTGTTTGGTTCACATTTACTCAGAGTGTGAGATTTGTTGGATGTAAGATCATGCTTTGATGATGTGATTTCAATTTTAACAATAGATTGAATACCAAGTTGGTGTGACAACACCACGACATACATAATATCAAAAACTACACAATTCTTTGTATGTGCAGCCGATTAATATGGTCTCATATTTCTTATAAAATGTATATAACTGTTCTGTACAGGTTGCCAGTGAGTTAAATGCAGCAATTTTAGAAACAGACGCTACACCAAAACTTGCCAATTTGTTAAAATTGTTATTGTGGTCACAAGAAGAACTCGACAAAAAGAAGATTCGTTACCCAAGAATGACGGACATCGCCACGGGAACAATTGAGGCCCCAAAATGACACAGACTCCTGCTGCATCTGTTGCAGCTACCCTAGATCTTGAGAAGAATTGAGCCGAACTCTGGGAAAATGGGCCTTAATGAATGTGCGTAAAGTGTCATCCCAGATTAGCCTGTGCATTATGCACAAGCTTATCAGGTATAACACTTTTAGCTTTTATGGAATTTTTAGTTTAAAAATCTCTTATTAACACAAATCCATTCTAGGCAGAAAGTGTTGTCCTGACTAGCCTGTGTGGACTGCGCAGGCTAATCTGGGAAGACACTTAAGCACATGCATTAAGCCAAGTTCTTCTAGAGCATGGCTTGTTAATTAACACTTATATTATCTATTGTATTATAATAAGCTCTTCACAAAGCCACAGAGTAGAACAGTAATACAACACTCCTGTATTGTCTGCATATTTCTTCATGCATTAAGTTAACCCTTAACTGCTGAGGTGCATAATTTGTCACATATGTAATACGGTAGACTCAAGTGTTAAAGGCTTCATTTCTAACCCTTAGTTATTGATGAGCAACAAACAGCATAAAACCTGAACTGCGAGTTACTTGCAGGATTTTCTGTTTGCAAAAGCCATGTTCAATTTATTTTTAAGCCGAGGTGTCTGAGCATGCTAGAGTTTGCTTCTAAAGAGCCCAGATTTAAATTTCTGAGCAGTGTCTATTTTTTGTTCAACTATTTATAGTCCTGTTATGATAATTTAAGACTATTCCAAGCATTAGAATATTTGTGTGTGAATACATTCAATGACACATGAAATCCAACGTTTTCTGTTTTGCAAAGAGATGCATTATTATCCATCTAAGCAATATTTACTAATTCAAAACTTTTGTATAGGAATTTGTGTATGTTTTTCCTGAGATATTTTGTAAATACAGAGATGAGGTCCAGAGGCCGCATCCTCTAAGCTTTTTAGTGAAAACCTTAGTTTAGGTATTCTTTTGAATCGTATATTTTCTTCCACTTTCTAACTTTTGTTATTATTATTATTTAGTTTACAATACTTTTTCATCTCCCATACAAACAGATGAGGTTTCTTATTGTACCAGTTTTCTGGTAGGTTAGTTTTTACAAGAAAAAAGAAGTATATATATCTTTCATTTAAATTTTCTGATAGATTTTTGAGGATATTTTCTAAGTGACATTAGTTATGAAAGTAATTTATAGCATGACAGGAGACTTCCAAATACATGTGTTTAAGATTTTAAGATGTAATCTGTGTACTGTGACTGCACATCATCATTTTGAAGGTCAAACATCCTGTGTCATGCAAAAAGGAGTCTTATGACATTAGAGCCAGGGAAGCTCCAGACCAGCCTGCTCAGTCTCTACGCTCTCCACATTTGTGAACAATAAACCACACACGACATAAGACTCATTTTCGCATGACATTGTTGAAATGTTTTTTGTTGCTCTAAGCATTGGTATGTGTATACAAATACGTGTGTAAACATTAGTGATGATTTGTTACATTTTGTTCAGAGAAACATTGTATATATGTGACTATTGCATGTATTTTTTATGGCCAATGTTTCTTTGTAGCATGTCAGTATCTGACAAAAAACAACACACCAGCTATGTATAAGTATCATAAATCATGTGCATACAGGCTACTTTGTACTGTTTTGCAGCACATATAATGTTACAAACATTTAATGGACTATACTAAATATAATTATTATTGTGTAAAAAAAAATAGAAGACTGCTTGCTGAAAAGAGGAATGTATGAACGATTTATAATGTTGTAGAAAGATCTTCAGCATTCTGAATTTAATTCAGTTAATGTCTAGGTAAGTCAGGGACAAAGGCAGTTTGTTTACAAATAGTCATGTTTGTAAATTCGTAAATATTTAGGCTGGTCAAATCAGTTTTGTGATATGAAATTTTCCATGTTGTAAATAAATTATACATCACTTATTATTGATGCGTTTATAACAATCCTTGTGATAGCTCTTAAAACATGTCAGTGTTGGAAGTTGTTTTCAAGTTGTCTTGCAAATGGTTATTTATTCACTACCTCATTTGTAGATGTAAGAATTTGATTGACCAAGATTCACAGGAAATATGCAAGTATTTGCAAATTAATTGGGTTCAAACTATTCTTATGTCCCCCAAAAAACTTTTTAAATGACATAATCAATAAAATTGAAGCCACCAAATTTACCGGTAGTGTGGCCTAGATGTTTCCCCTAACGACACCTATAGCATGTGACACACCATATCCACATGTTGAACATTTATTGCATCTTATTAAAAAAATTATGTGATGAATGATCATCAAATATTTTATTAGTAGTGTATAATAAACAAGCAAATATATTGATATTCCCTGCCAATATGCTTCTGGACACAAAAGCATTATATTTGACACTCAAAAAAGCATTTTTTCAAGATACAAAGAGCCATAACTCCGTTATTAACAGATGATGTACAATGCCATTTGGTGTGCATCATCCTCTTTTGCATATATATACTCATACCAAGTTTCAATGAAATATGCCAAAGCACTTCCAAGATATGGCTCCAGACACACAAAAAAAGCATTTTTTTGAAGATACAAAGGGCCATAACTCTGTTATTAACTGATGGTGTACATAACCATTTGGCGTGCATCATACCAAGTTTTAATGAAATCCGCCAAAACACTTCCAAGATATGGCTCCGGAAGGAAGGACAGACGGACAACGCCAAAACAATATCCCTCCGCCTATGGCGGGGGATAATAAAGTATGACATTGGAGCTAGGGACAAAGTTCTTATGTTTGCTATTGGGAAAATTTATGGCACTTAAGTTTGCTAGTTTACATACAGATGCAGGCCCGCACAAACACAACTTAAATGTCACTTTGGCACGTTTGAGCGTAAATACCATATTTTATTGAATACAAGCCACAATTTTTTACATAAACAAATTATTATCCTTTTTTCCGCACTTTATACACAAATGCATGAAAAGAAATGCTTCCGAAATGGCACATGCTTTTGAAATTCTTTAACATATTGATCATCAATATTTCCCATCTTTTGCTTTTGAAATGGAATTGGTTAGTATACTTGAGTGGGCAATTGATAGTTGTAAAATGTAAGTATCAACTATCCTCAGATCAACATGATGGGGTGTATCATCTTTTGCAACATTTGGAGAATCTTTGTTGCAGATTGGTGTTTTGAATATGACAACTTTTCACAAATTCTGATTTAATTTTCATGGCAAACAAAAAAGCAGACAAGACATTTAAAGCTGTAAAAATTTGACAAACAACAGTACCTGATGTACATGTATTTGAATTTTTTTATTTGATGAATAAAAAAACAATTCTGTTCATCTGTATTTACCATCAAACTCAATAGTGTATGGACTCAATTTATGCTTCATCCCAAGCATATTGTCCATAGCACATTTCCTATAAGAGAACGGATTCATATTCTTGTCCTTCAATTCTTCTGCTCTTTGTTTCTCTTCCTTTAAATCTTGTCGAGTTATGACACGTGCTTTGAAAGGCAAAAAGCCACGAATGGTTTCCATGAGGCGCTGAACTTCTTTGAACTCCACCTGTCCACCAAACTCGATAATGATTCGATCCGGCTTTATAGGGACTTCCCAACGATCGATGGACCCTTTCCCACTGCCCATTCTGTGCCCTAAAGGCTTCTTAGTCACGGACTGCCATGGTGGGGGCACGCGGTAATGCGCAAAGGTTGTCTTCTCATTCATTTTGCGAATAACCTGCATACGTATGCTCTCTAAGTGTGCGAACCGCAACCTCCCACCTTCTAGAGCCTAAAAAAGTTTCAAATAAAGGTCACATGGCTGTTCAATAAATAAAAAATGCTGCCATATATTTAAGTGCTCTATCTTTTGTGTGTGTCAAACTTGAGATTTTTATATCAACAGATTTACAAGATGTACACTATGGAAACAGAAAAATATTACAAAGTCATAGAACAAATTGATTACATGTGTTATTATAACCCCCCCCCCCCCACACACACACACACACACCATTAAGAAGGGGGGATAAACTTGTATACACTAATTTGTCTGCAGAGGTTCTTCTACACTTTTCAATGTACAACATTCCAACTTTCAGGCATTATTATTTATGATATGAGGTTCTGCATATATCATTGTGATTGTCCTAGGTTAAAAAATTCAAATGTTATGCCCCTTTCTAGATTTTGAACTGAAGCAAAACGCGTCTGCACCTGTTCTTGTACACTTTTCAATGTGAAAAATTCAAACTTGCAAATATTGTTCCTTTTAATATGAAGTCAAGCATGTGTGATTTTTATTGTCCTGCATTACAACTAACAAAAGCTATGTCTCTTTTTCATTTTAGAATTACCATAACATTATTATTGTTACTAAACACTTTATAAGCACAAACTCTTAAACTAACTTAGCTCCATCTAAGTCTTCAAAACTTAACTTGAAAACTTGAAATACAATCGTCCGGTTTTCAGAGAGTTCCTGTTTACCAAGAGTATGCATATTGGCGAAATATACATTGTATGCATTGTGTACAAAATCATATAAGAATAAAACAAACCATATACATTTACATGTACCATGTGATAACTGTACTCGTGTAAGGTTTATGTTTAAAGCATTCTTCAAAAAATGTGTTATTATACCATTAATAGCAAAAATCATTCCATACCGACTTGTTTTGATTAATCCCAAAGTGAGTGTGGTGCTTTATACATGTACATGCGTGACATTTGTCATATAGGCTAGTGAATTGTGTTCGAGTTTGCTATAAATAGCTCTGAATAAATAAAACCTCAAAGACAATCTTGACAAATAAGGATTTGAAAAGACTTGTAGATTTGAGACTATTAATACTGAAGATTCGTTTGAAAATAAGAAAAGGCAATGAATGAATTTGCAGACAGATAGATGGATATTTAACAGTCATATTTCTCACAGCTTTATCTGACAAACAAACAAACAAACAACCATTTAAGCTTTAAGAACATGGCTATAAGATCTTTTAAACTACCTGAGAAGATCACAAGAAAGTGATCGTCGCAACGGCATGCATTAATTTTGTAATAAAATTGTTTATCATAAGCTTAATAAAACGATCCAGTCAATCACTTTTTGGTGTTACCGCACGTCTATTATAGACATTCACAGTTTGTTTTACATTATTTAATCAGACTTTTTTAGCGCAGTAACGACTTGACACCTTTATGGTATGTTTAATCCGATTATCGATGACCAAATTCACGGAGATATCTGTTCGGTTTCTGGTTTTGAGAGAGTTCGGTTTATTCAACATTTTTTAACAAAGAAATAGAAGGAGAAAATACTGGACTGGCACGACCGTTCGAAATCGGGAGAGTTCCGGTATTCAGAGAGACCGGTATTGGCAGAGTCTACTGTAGTACATTGCATTATTCTATTTCGGCAATTAAATGCACATGTATTAACATTTCAATGCACACTTGGGACACGATAACTTCGTGACCATAATTAAATCTAAACACTCTACAGGGATATTAAAGTGTGGTCCTGCAACTTAAATATATTTGCAGACAAATTGAGAAATGAAAGAACTTGCACACAATAACAGAAAATTGGACCATAATGATATAGATTATTTTGTGAAAATAGCAATATCTCAATAAAAGAATCAGTTAATGAAGTAAAAATGTTGTGCTGGTCTTCAATACATGTGATGAGCACAATTGCTTCCTACATTTCTGTACCAACCTACTAATAACTAAAAGTAGATTGTTATAATTAGGGATGTTTTTTATATCTGGTTATCAAACTTTCCTCATACTTAATAAATGCCTTGATAAAAAATTAATGCCTAAATGTGTTTGTAAAAAAATAACAATATATATATGTGTCTTGTTCTGTGAAAGCTGGTTATAATGCATGTGCGTAAAGTGTCGTCCCAGATTAGCCTGTGCAGTCCGCATGCTAATCAGGGACGACACTTTCCGCTTTTATGGTATTTTTAGTTTCAAGGAAGTCCCTCCTTACTGAAAATCTAGTTTAAGCGGAAAGTGTCGTCCCTGATTAACCTGTGCGGACTGCACAGGCTCATCTGGGATGACACTTTACGCACATGCAATAAGCCCAGTTTTATCAGAACGTGTCTCATTTGATTACATTCACATAAAGGCGAAAATGTACAAGAAACTGCAAGAGTGGGACCTGTTTCAAGCCCAAGGGCTATTTTGGAACACACTTGGTAGAGGACCACCGTACAATGGTAGATGCCAAAAACCAAATCCATGTGCCTTGCGGTTATATACAATGTTTGCAGTGCATTCAATATATATGAAACATGTAACTCAAGTGGCACGATTTGAACAAACTTGTAAGAGAACCACCATATGATGTGACATGCAAATACCACAGTTCAGGCACTTTTAGTTTCATAGAAAAAGTTTTTATCTAATAATAATACATCTAATGAAAACAAGATACCCCCAGTGCAAAGCAAAAATGGCATGATTTAAACAAACTAGTAGAGAACCATCATATGACATCACATGCTGCTCTAACACGCAGACGACGGACAACAGGCTAGCCTGAAAGCTCCCTATATGCTCAGGTAAGCAAAAAAGCTCACCTGAATTGCAAATTTTCCATAGATGATATAATTGTGTACTGATTCCAAGCTCATCTAAATTGCAAACTCACCAAAGATGATATCTTTGTGTACTGGTTCTAAGATCACCCTAATTGCAAACTCTCCATAGATGATATCATTGTGTACTGGTTTCAAGCTCACCTGAATTACAAAGTCTCCATAGATGATACTATTCTGTACTGGTTCCAAGCTCACGAATTCCAATCTCCATATATGGTTTAATTGTGTACTTATTCCAAGCTCACCTGAATTGCAAACTCTCCATAGATGAAATCATTGTATATTGGTTCCAAGCTCACCTGAATTGCAAACTCTCCATAGATGATATCATTGTGTACTGGTTCTGGGCCCCTCATCAGGTACAGCTTCTTTTGCATCTTGGGGAAAGGAAAGTGAGAATTCAGGGGCTCTGGTTGCTTTGGCAACAGTGGCAGACGGTTTCGAGCCGGCATCACCACATCTTAAAAAGCGTTCAAGAAAATTGTCACAGATTCAAAACAGAATGTATGTGGTGTACATTATATTCCAACTACCTAAATAACATTCCTAACCTAACACTATATTGCTATGTGTATGGATAATAATCAAGAAATTGATAAATAATAATGCAATTGTAACGCTTTTCATTGATAATTAGGGAAACATGTTCAAAATACGCTAGTATAGGCCAGTGCCAGCTAGTTTGCTGTTGCATCTAGAAGTCCCAGGTTTAAATCCCGGTGATTGCTATGTTTTTATTCACATTTTTTTCTTTCAATTATAATTTGTTAAGAACATTTAAATATTCTAGTTTATTAGTAATACATAAAATCACATTTTAGAAAAATACAAGGTTAAAAAATCTCTTTATAAAATACTATCATACTGTTATATATTACCCATAATCATTATTATATATGGGGTGTTAGTGTGATTTAATATTTTTGGGAGCACCCTTATGAGGTGTGTTGTATTTTACTTAAATTTTACTATATTAAACCTATACAAGAGCACCGCGTAATAGGTGCCACGCTCGGCTGCGAAAGCTTGTCAGAATTTTATTTTATTTTTTAAGAGGTCAGTGACCTTGACCTTTGACCTAGTGACCCAAAAATGGGTGTGGCATGTAGAACACATGAAGGTGCATCTACACATGAAGTTTCAAAGTTGTAGGTGGAAGCACTTTGATTTTAGAGCCTATGTTAAAGTTTGATATTAGAGGTCACAGTGACCTTGACCTTTGACCTAGTGACCCAAAAATGGGTGTGGCGTGTAGAACTCATCAAGGTGCATGTACATATGAAGTTTCAAAAATGTAGGTGGAAGCACTTTGATTTTAGAGCCAATGTTAAGGTTTTAGCATGACGCCTACGGCGGACGAGCTGGCTATAACAATAGCTCGGGTTTTCTCCAAAAACAGCCTCGCTAAAAATCTCTTGTGTATATGGTAACAGTTTACTTAACAACATTTGTTCTTGCCAGTGACACCCACAGGTTATTGCTCTTGAACAACAAATATAATACAAGTCACTGAGTAAAAAGTAATATATTTTATGAAAATACCTACGCTTATAATCAGGTGGAACTTTCAACTTCATTACAGTAGCCACTTGCACCCATAGTGGAGTTTTCTGAACTGAAATACAATTTAAACAACAGCGATTTTTTTCCTTCTTTATTGAGTACCCATAAAAGGTACTTTCCCAATTGAAGAAAAATTACAAAATTCCCAATTGCCTTTTAAAACAATCTCAAAAGGAAGGAAATTTGCGTCAATTTCGTTTCAAGGGCGGATTGTATCTGCAAGTTGACAAATAGAATGAGAACTGCAACTGAACATTTCATGCAAACATGAATGTTAAAAAATATTCAAATGGATTTGTGCAATTTAATACCGGACAATAAAAAAGTTCCATAAAGCCCAATAGGAAGATTTCACAACGCGAATTGTCCCACTTCAAAATATTTTGTCACTCTTAATTTTTCCAATTGGCAAAAAGTTCTTTTTTTCCAATTTTGGCAAAACAATATCAGCAGAATGCAGAGGATCATCAAGTCCTGAACATGGGTTCACTCATGTTCCCTTAGGCTATACAGAGGGTTAAAGGTCATGTTTTTACAGCATGAAATAACCACACCCGTACATGGTCAGTAAGAGCCAGAGCTCCAGATAAGGATTTAGTCTAAAGGGTATTTCACCCCCTGATATTATTGTCAATGCGTATTTTACTCCTTTGTTTCAGCCATAAAGGGTTAGAAATATTTAGGGGTATTTTCCATTTCCATAGAAAACGGAAACAGTAAAAGGCGTGTTTAATCTAGAAATAGTATTATTATTTGTTATTTATATTTATTAAATGAGAACAGAATATATTTTAAATGACAATATGAACAGACTTTCTTTAAAAATAGTCCCGCAAGTTGCTTAAAACGTCCCTTTTTGATCCACAAACATGATGGGCCGCCATTTTTATTATAAGCTTATTTTGATTTACTTACTTTTGATTCAAAGTTTAACTTACACAAAAAACTTAACTGGATTATTGGTTAAACCGGTTACGCACTTTAATTGATTTAAAATACGTACCAAGATTTGTAAAGCGTTTTGTTACGTACTGGGCCGATTTGTAATGCGTTTTTTTTATTTTTTCAATGCGTAAATACGCAGATACGCCTCTTATCTGGAGCTCTGGTCAGAGCGTCATTGATAAATTGTTTAATGCAAAATTTATTACATGGAAATGACTAAACATTGCAAGCCGATAATCTTAGGTGTTTTTTACATTGAAAACAACCACATTACAGTGACATTATTAAGTTAATTTTCATGAAATCATTGATTTTTACCGGTAGTTTTAGAGAAATTTTAATTTGTTACATGTTGAAAATAGGGAATAAAATTTTTATAAACATATGTAAACAATGGGATAAATAGGCTTGAGATTGTGTGAGCCTCGCTATATAAATACACGTTTATGTATTGAACATTCACATATAGCTTTCAGTATTCCTTTTAAGTGATAGACAGAAACTTGTTTCAATAACATCTGAAATACATTATCCGTATTATATGCTACTTAAACCAAATATTAACTAGATCCCAACACAAATTCAAACATTAATTTTAATTAAAAATAATTAAATTTCCCTTGTTTTTATTAATTCACGAACCTAATAACTTGACATTAAAGCTTATTGCTTGCATTGTATTTCGGTATTTTAATTTGTCATTGACCAGGTTGTTGTTGTTGTTTTGAGAGTTGTTGTTGTTGTTCCTGAGAGTTCGAGGTTCAGCGAAGATTGGAGTCACCGTCCAAGAATTATATCAAGACAAGCATGTGTATATTTTTTGCGGCAGTAAAATCAAAATGTGAAACATGACGCTGAAGTTGTGTGTCCATAAGAAAGTTCCAAGTAACAAGCAGCTGTGTAAGTAACTTCATCTTGACCTTGTTTTGTGTGTGCAACATATTTTCGTGATTTATTTATCAGCGCTATAGCTTAGGATTATAACGTTATATAAATATAAATAATAAATAAATTTTATTTTGAGTCGGCAAGACATATAACAAATAACATAAGCTGCAAAGCTTTTTAACCGACTAAACAACTAGTGTAAGCAATAAAACATGAGTAAAACAGCTAAAAGAAAGATCAAATGCATGTTTTTAAGGGTGAAAGCACATATTAAGACAATAAATTACATGCAACACTGAAATATGTTTGACAATATTAAAGAATAAATAAAATTTGAGGCAATTAAAAACTGTGTAGGAAGCTGCTGATCTAGACCTGCTAGTAGGACTAAAAATCTGGAAATCTGCATTAGACTCCGACCAATATGTTGCTGCAGTTCTGATGGATCTATCAAAAGCATTTGACTACCTGCCCCATGATATTCTCCTATGCAAACTTGAATGTTATGGTCTATCTAACAACTCTATTGATCTTTTAACTTCTTATCTATCCCATAGGAAACAACAAATCAAAATAGGTAGTTCTGTAATAACAAGTAATAGTAATCCGATTGTTTATTTTAAATGGAAACCAGAGAACAAATGCGATTTTGTGCGTGATGTATCGTGCGATGTACAGAATCTGGAACAAACTTTATTATCGCAAATTGATTCAAACGCTGACCCTGATATTTTAGTGGGAGAATTCTCAAAATATTTAAATTTAAAGGGGGGAAAATATTTTAAGCGCATTATAAAACCTGAAAATAACCGATTTTTATATGCTGATAAAAATAAACAAAAATGGTTTAATGAAGAGTGTAAAAACAAACAATCTCAGCTAACAAGAGCTTTATACGAGTACAATCTAAATAAAAATGAATGTACGCGAGAAAAAAATGATTTCTATGAAGAAGGATTACAAGTATGCATGTAGGAAAACAAAATTAAAATATAACAGTGACCAAAGCAAGCGAATGAATAATATGAGACGGAAATCACCTCGTGAATTTTGGAAACTGTTCAAGCGAAAACCTTCATCACAAATCTCAGACACGATACCGTTAAGCGAATTTAGTGATTATTTCAGTAAATTAGCCGACGAAAGCAGTGTAAATCAAAATTCTTTTGACGCCGAAACTTTCTTAAATGAATTTGACAATAGGCAAAACACACACCCGTCGTACCCCGAATTAGATAACCCCATATCGATAGAAGAAATAATAAAGGCAACAAAACGATTGAAACACAATAAAGCGCATGCGCAGGACAATATAATATATGAATATTTTACTGAAACAATACATGTGATTTCAAAGCCGCTTGAAATATTATTTAATTACATAATGGATAAAAAGTGTTTTCCACGCAGCTGGGCGTCCGGAGTTATCATACCAATACATAAACGTGGCGACATTACAGACCCAAATAACTATCGGGGAATTACGTTAATTAGTTGTTTTGCCAAACTGTTTACAAGTATACTTAATGAACGTCTTAAACAATGGGCGGAAACTAATGACATTTTAACGGATGCGCAATTCGGCTTTAAACCAAACTGTAGCACAGTAGATGCAATATTTATTCTTAATGCCCTCATAGAAAGACAGTTGCAGAATAAAGAAAAACTATTTTGTTGCTATATTGACTACCGGAAAGCATATGACGTCATCAATCGCGGTCAATTATGGAGTAAAATGATTAATATGGGCATCGACGGTAAACTCTTGACCCTTATTCGATCCATGTACAATGAAGTCAAATTACAGGTTAAACACATGGGTTCACTGTCAGACATATTCAATAGTAACGTTGGTCTATTTCAGGGGGAGATAACCTCGCCCATATTGTTTTCACTCTTTATTAATGACATCGAATTAAGTCTGCAGAATGGAATAAACGCCGGCATGACATTAGAACAAATATCTATCTATCTCTTATTATTCGCAGACGACGCGGTTTTATTTTCTGAAACACAAGAGGGTCTTCAAGAGTCATTATACAATTTAGAAGCCTACTGCGATAAATGGAATTTAACAGTTAACATTGAAAAAACAAAGGTCATGGTATTCCGAAAAGGGGGTTCAATCAGTAAAGCGTTCAAATGGACTTATAAAGGTCAAGAACTAGAAATTGTGAATAATTTTAATTACCTTGGAATTGTGATGTCAAGTGGCGGATCGTTCGTGCCCGCAACAAATACACTTTATGGCAAAGCATTAAAAGCGATGCATTCTTTGTTCAACCTAACGAAAGATATGAACGTACCCATAAATATCATGTTTAATTTATTTGACGCATATGTTTCATCCATTTTAAACTATAACTGCGAAGTTTGGGGATCCATCAAAGCGGAAAATATTGAACGCGTTCACCGTAAATTTTGTAAAAGACTATTGAACGTAAAAATGTCAACAAATTCACTATCGCTATATGCCGAAGTTGGTCGATTTCCCTTGCATATCGACAGATATGTCAGGATGGTTAAATATTTTTTGAAATTACATACTGTGAAACAGGGAAATTGTATTCTTAAACAAGTTGTAGTTTTACAAAGATTAGAAATTGAACGTAAAAATAATGCTAACAATTGGTCATCGAAAATACGGGACATTCTTAACCAAACCGGTTTCACCGATGTATGGCTATTCCCCGAATCTGTTAACAATGATCACTTTATCCCGTTATTCAAAAACAGATTACGAGACCAGTATATTACCAACTGGGATGTCAGTGTGACGTCGTGTAGCTCAATGATCCTATATAAGGAACTCAAACCGGTTTTTGAAAGATCATCGTATCTTGATATTGTTGTCAACAAAAAACATAGGAACATTATTGCAAAATTACGTTTGTCCTCTCACAAATTATTCATAGAAACGGGCAGACACCAGAATATTGACAGAGATCAACGCAAATGTATATTATGTAACCTTAATGACATCGAGGATGAATTTCACTTTGTTCTTAAATGTCCTTATTATAATGATGTTAGGAATGCATTAATTCCGAACTATTATAGAATCCGGCCAAATATGTTCAAGTTTATTAAACTACTTAATAGCTCAAACAAAACTGTATTAAGAAAGCTAGCCATGTATTGTTTAACATGCTTTAAAATAAGAGAAAATGTCATATATATGTAGTGTTAAATACAAATACATTTTTACAAAAAAATAAGGTCAGAAATATGTAATTATACCTATATTTGTAAACCTATATGCATAACATTGTGTGACCACTGTGTATTAAACCCATCCATGTACCATTCTCACGAAATATGTTCACGAACTATGTTTATTTCGTGTTTATTTAGATTATTTATTCTTTAAAATGATGTGTGTTTTTGTGTGTACTTCAACGCATGCTGTTATTTATATGTATGTTAATGACGATGAGCTTCACATGCTTAAGTCAAAAATAAACTATTCTGTTCTGTTCTGTTCTGTTCTGTAAGCTCCTGGGCTCATATTATCAAAGGTGTACCTCCGGGCTCCATACTCGGGCCTCTCCTATTTAATGTCTTCATCAATGATATCTTTTATTTTATTCACAAGGGTAGACTCTATAATAATGCAGATGATAATACACTTTCCTACTGTTCCACAAATTTTGATGACCTTGTTAAAGTTCTACCAGAAGAAAGCAATGTCCTTATAGACTGGTTTACTTTTAATTGTATGCAAGCCAATCCCGACAAGTTTCAAGCTATAGCTATTGGAAAAAGAACCGCTTCCAAAAATCTTTCTCTCGACATAAGTAACGCTAATATTAAATGTGACGATGTTGTTAAACTTCTAGGAGTAAACTTAGACTCAAACCTAAATGTTGATCACCATATTAGTAGCATTTGCAGTAAGGCAGCACAACAGCTAAATATTTTGAAAAGAATAGGGAAAAACCTCTGTCGTCTTAGTAGACTAACCATATTCCATTCATTTATCTTATCAAATTTCAGTTTTTGCCCTCTAACTTGGCATTTCTGTTCTAAAAGTAACACAGACAAAATTGAAAAAATACAAGAGAGAGCTCTTCGCTTCGTATATGATGATTACAACAGCTCATATGACCAATTACTTACTAAAGCAAACTTACCTAGTCTATACATTAGAAGAACCAGAGTTATAGCACTTGAAACCTTCAAAATTATAAATAGAATGTCTCCACCTGTTCTAAATGACCTTGTTATCAAATGTGAATCTCGTTATCACTTCAGGTATGCCAATCTTCTTGAGATTCCCCAAGTCAAGTCTACTAAGTATGGTACAAACAGCTTCCGGCGTTTAATATGTATTTTAATTAATTCAGGCTAGGGGATTATATCTCACTAAAGCATATTTGTTTTTAAACGCAAAGACGGGCATTTCTATTGTTACAATGAATTGCACAGTCTGAAAACCCATGACACAACTTAGGTTTGTATTGTGGTGTTTAACTTTAAGGCTTCACTTCAGTTAAACAAAACAACAGAATTGGTAGATTGATTTTATAGCGTGAATGTTTCATATACCACTGTTAATTGCTTTTCAATAGTGGGTACTCTCTTGGCACCCATAAGTGGTAAATAATCACAATGTGTTTCAATGGTGGCAACATTTGTTCATTGCATTAGTCACTGTATACTCACACTTTTTGCTTTACACCTTGCAGCAAAAGCAAATATAATTTACGTTTTCAAAAGCATTTATATTGGCTGTGTTCAGGGTTTCCAGCCCTTAGTAAGAAGCTTCAGTTTTCTTGTTGTTATCAACTATGATAACCAGCGGGGTTCTAGCTGTTGATCGCCATTGGCGACACAATCGCAAGAATGGTGATTAAAAAAACCCATACTATTTAAATGTTACAAATTACAATTTGTATCTGTTATTTTATTCTGGTTTTTTAACTGGAGCTATTCAGTGCCAACGTATACATTTATCAATTAAGAGCATTTAATGACACATTTCAATACATGCCAAAGAAGGTCCCTTTAAAGTTTAAGCAAAATATGTTTGCCTCCTTATTGTTATATTGTAAATGTATTTAGTTTCATGTATGGTGCAATGCACTTGGTACAGATACAGTAAACTATCTTGTTGAATGATGTGATTGAATTGTTGAATGATGTGATTGAATAAGTTCATATAATATGCTGATTGCTGAAGTTTGTTTGCACATATTTGTTATTTTTAACCAGGTTTTCCGAAGGAAAAAACTGGTTATTAGAATTGGCAAATGTCGGCGGGCGGGCCGGCGGAACAAGCTTTTCTGTGCCATAACTTTGTCGTTCATTGTGAGATTTTAAAATCATTTGGCTCATTTGTTCACCATCATTAGACGGTGTGTTGCACAAAAAAAGATTCGTCAATATCTCCAAGGTTAAGGTCACACTTTGAGTTCAAAGGTCAAAAATGGCCATAAATGAGCTTGTCCGGGCCATAACTATGTCATTCATTGTGAGATTTTAGAATCATTTGGCATATTTGTCACACTCATTGGACTGTGTGTCGCACGAAAGAATAACGTCAATATCTCCAAGGTCAAGGTCGCCACAACTAAAAATAGATTTATTTTGAAACAAAGGGGGTTAATTTTAAACAATCAGTTCAGTTTTACTTGTCTCCCTTTATCAGACTTTTTTTTCAAATTGAAAACCTGGATTTGTGACAATTATGTCCCTTGTTTTATGATAATATCAAGCAGAATTCTGTAAAGAGAAGTGTCAGTTATTTATTCATCTTTACAGATTGCCAAATGGAATATATTCATGCATGCATGTATTTTAATGTTATTGTAAGATAAACATACTTGAGCTGTAGATACATGTATCAGTAAGTATTACAAGAATGCATACCATTTATACTGTTTAACGGAAGATCTGCAACTTGATGCATTTTTAGGTGAGGAAATACTGATAAATCCCAAAGACATTCCCAACGCCATTGTTGGAGATGTGGTTGAAATCTACCATCCTGAGGAAGAATTCAGGTTTGTTACTTTGTAGCTTTGCCCAACTTCTATTATGCCCCCGGATCGAATGATCGGGGGTATATTGTTTTTGGCCTGTCTGTCTGTCATTGTATGTATCTGTCTGTCTGCCATTGTTGTGTGTGTCTGTCCCAAATCTTTAACCTTGGTCATAATTTTGCTATATTGATGATAGCAACTTGAAATTTGGCATACATGTGCATCTCATGGAACTGCACATTTTGAGTTGTGAAAGGTCAAGGTTATCCCTCAAGGTCAAAGGTAATATATATGGCTTCAAAGCGGCTCAGAAGGGGGCATTGTGTTTCACAAACACAGCTCTTGTTTATTCAGCCCTTAAAAAAGACAGCATATAGAAGTCACAATTTCACAAGATTCTGTCGCCTGGATGCCCACCAGAAAATTCTCTTCTCAGCCTTAACCTAAGCATACAGTAATAAATTGTAAAATATCTGTCATTTTGGCATGAATGATAACCACAATAAGACAAGTGTTGCATGTAACACCCGTCTCTCTACCTCAAATGTTAAGGTAACACTAATGGGTCAAAAGACAACAGCTATAAATCTGCCATATATTTAAGAATGTTAGATTCACACAGCACTTACGGTATACGGAGAGCTTGTCTACAAATCTGAGGATAGCGGGGTAGATTCCCCATCAAGACAAAAAACTTGTTGAGAATTGCTTAGAAATCCTTTTGTATAAAGCTCTATTCCTACCTCTGCTTTAACTAAGGCGGTTGTAAGTTACTGGCTTAGGTGTGCACAGCTACTTAAGAATGGTTAACCAGGTTACCCAGGAAAGTATGCCGTGCCGTGACTGAAATAGTAGTGAAAACGGCAAAAATCCAACAAAATAAACAAAACAAACCACCATGTTGCTTCTCTGATGTAATTGCAATCATCATAATATACATATCTGTTGAGATAATATCAATTAATAATATATTCCATTTATTTTTCTAGTACCTGTACATTTATTGACAGTCGCCTTCTGCTGCAAATCAGGATCTTGCCTGAGGACTATCAGCCTAAAGGTAGACTTGTTTCAAAACCTATTTATTTTAGCCTAAGGCTTGTTTGAAACTCTCTCGATTCCGTTTTCTGGGACTAGAACTAGGACTTGGTGTCTATGGGTGAGATCTAAAGAACGCTCCCACAGTGGGACCTGTGACCTCGCTAGGCGGACAGCACATCCATAACACCACAGTGACCTATCAAATGTAAACTGAACTTCTAGGTCCCACAATCTGTTAATTGACGATACATTACGCAGGTAACAAGCATTCCAAGGAAAACATAACAAACAAACAAAATAATCCTGCTCTCGGAAATGGGGCTAAATGCATGTGTGTTAAGTGTTTCCCAGATTAGCCTGTGTAGTAAGCATAGGCTATTCAGGGATAACACTTTCCACCGAAACTGGATATTTAAATAGAAGAGACTTTCTTTAAAGGAAACAACTATACAAGCGAAAAGTGTTTTCCCTTATTGGCCTGTGCAGACTGCACAGATTAATCTTGGACTACACTTTACACACATTCATTAAGCTCTGTTTTCCCTTATTGGCCTGTGTAGACTGCACTGATTAATCTTGGACTACACTTTACACACATTCATTAAGCTCTGTTTTCCCTTATTGGCTTGTGCAGACTGCACTGATTAATCTTGGACTACACTTTACACACATTCATTAAGCTCTGTTTTCCCTTATTGGCCTGTGCAGACTGCACAGATTAATCTTGGACTACACTTTACACACATTCATTAAGCTCTGTTTTCCCTTATTGGCTTGTGCAGACTGCACTGATTAATCTTGGACTACACTTTACACACATTCATTAAGCTCTGTTTTCCCTTATTGGCTTGTGCAGACTGCACTGATTAATCTTGGACTGCACTTTACACACATTCATTAAGCTCTGTTTTCCCTTATTGGCTTGTGCAGACTGCACTGATTAATCTTGGACTTCACTTTACACACATTCATTAAGCTCTGTTTTCCCTTATTGGCTTGTGCAGACTGCTCAGATTAATCTTGGACTACACTTTACACACATTCATTAAGCTCTGTTTTCCCTTATTGGCCTGTGCAGACTGCACTGATTAATCTTGGACTACACTTTACACACATTCATTAAGCTCTGTTTTCCCTTATTGGCTTGTGCAGACTGCACATATTAATCTTGGACTACACTTTACACACATGCATTAAGCTCTGTTTTCCCTTATTGGCTTGTGCAGACTGCACATATTAATCTTGGACTACACTTTACACACATGCATTAAGCTCTGTTTTCCCTTATTGGCCTGTGCAGACTGCACAGATTAATCTTGGACTACACTTTACACACATTCATTAAGCTCTGTTTTCCCTTATTGGCCTGTGCAGACTGCACATATTAATCTTGGACTACACTTTACACACATGCATTAAGCTCTGTTTTCCCAGAAGTAGGCTAAATATTTTATTACATGTATTACACAATAATGAATTAAATCACTGAAAATGAATGATATCTGAAATAATTGTACAATCTTTGTTTGATTAAATATAGTTATTATTATTGGTAAAAATTCCTCTTTTGAACAATCGCCATATTGGCATACCGGTAAGTTATGTCTGTTTTATTGTTGATTTCAGACACTGTTGTCAGCATTGAACAAACCATCGCCACAGCTTTTCAACTAAAGGCATACAAGAATGTTATAGTCAGCAAAGTTGATAAGGATGTAAGTTAATAGTACTTGGTTATTTAATTATCAGATAAGTTAACTAGGATATGAGATGTTAGTAGTATCTATAACAGTACATTTGCAGTTTCTTTTAAGCATTTTACATTTTTTGATTTTTTTTCTCTATGCTCACAAGTTTTCAGCTGGTTCACTTTAAATAATAATATTATTTAGTGCACACCTTTACATGAGGTTTAAAAATTTTTGACAACATATGGTACTTCAGTTATAATGTTTGTTTGTTGAAGTTGAGATGATTCTGTTGTGGGGAGCATGCTGTCAGCTGTTTGTTCTCCTGTTGCAGAACGTCTCAGTTGACCTGGCCGAGGTTTTGTTCAAGGACCAGTACTACAGTCGCAGTGACATGAACCGCCTCAGAGAAAGCATGGTTGAGTCAATTACTCCTGTTTGGGACTTTTAATACTATGTATTATTTATAATTGTAGCTATTAACAGAATATGTGAAATTGCGTCCCACTGGACTGGCTAGCTCAGTTGAAATAGTGATCATCTTGAAATCTACGGATCACAGGTTTGATTTTTGGCTCTGTCTTATAACTTGTGTTGGGATTGGTAATGAAATTATTAGCTTGTATTTACCAATAGTCCCCGCCATACTACTAGCCGAACTGTGGGTGTCTGGGTCTACATATTACTCTCGTTAATCCTTTACCACTTAGATACATATTCTGATGCTTTTGTATTCCCTTAGAAAGTTTAATTTAATGTAACACCTTTCTTACTGGATTCAAGTTCAAGGGTTCATTTCCAACCCTTAGGTACTGATGAGCAGCTGACAGCATGAAACCTGAACAGACTTCGAGTTACTTGCAGGCTGTTCTGGTTTGCACATTTTCACTTTGCACAAAGTTTCTTGAAAGACTTACTACATCCAGTTTTTAAAGGCTTTATTTCCAACCCTGCGAGTTACTCGCAGGCTGTTCTGGTTCTATGCTGTTTGCACATAGCCATTTTTACTTTGTTTCTTTGACCACAATAACTCGGGCATATTTCAGGTGAACACGTGTGTGTATCTCAACAAGAAGATGGAGTTCTGTGAAATGAGGTGAGATTTGCTGTGTGATTGTTTCTGAGACATAGACAGGACGTATTTGTTAATAAGGAAACAAGTTGATAAATTAACCATGGTTAAAGTTTGAAGGCTAAAATCTGAAGAACTGGTAAATACTACTTTTTGACAGTCATACCTTAAGCAAAGATATTAAAATCTTTGTGCATAAAAAAAATGAACGTAGTTTTAACTGAAGGTTAAATTTGTTTACAACTGGGCACGTGAGTCTATCATATCTTAACCGTTTTCCACTTAGATACGTATTTTCACGCATTTTTAGTCCCTTAGAAAGTTACATTTAATTTAAAACCTTTCTTACTAGATTCAAGTTGTTATGGCTTCATTTTTTAAACATTAGATACTGATTAGCAGCAAAAAGCATAAAACCTGAACAGACTGTGAGTTACTCGCAGGCTGTTCTGGTTTTATGCTGGTTGTAAAAGCCATTTTTAGCTTGACTGTTATATATGAAATATATATAGTTGAGCTATCCTACTCACGTTGGCGTTGGCGTGCAAATGTTAAAGTTTGCGTACTACCCCAAATATTTTCAATGTCCCTTGACATATTGCTTTCATATTTTGCATGCTTGTTAACCAACATGACCCCAACCTATACACAAGAACAGACAACTCTATCAAGCATTTTGTAACAATTATGGCCCCTTTTCCACTTAGAATAGGCATATTATTGATTAATCTATGTTAGAGTTTGCGTACCACCCCAAATATTTCCTATGTCCTTTGACATATTGCTGTTATATTTTGCATACTTCATTACAAACATAACCTCAATCTATAAACAAGAGCAGACAACTGAATCAAGCATTTTGACATAATTATTGCCCCTTTTATACTTAGAATATGCATATTATTGATTAATCTATGTTAAAGTTTGTCCTTTGACATATTGCTTTTATATTTTGCATGCTTCTTTACCAACATGACCTCCATCTATAAACAAGAGCATACAACTGTATCAAGCATTTTGACAGAATTATGGCCCCTTTTATACTTAGATAATTGAACATTTTGCTTAAATCGTCATAAATTCTTTATTCATGATCACATTTGATTCATACATTGACAAAACAACACTTACCTGACATAAAAAAATAAAAAAATCCCTTGTTTTTGAAAGATCATCTTTTAAATTATCACCCTACCACATTATACCCTCCCCCCCCTCCATGATGGCTTTCGTTATACTGTCAAGCACTCAAATAGTCGAGCGCGCTGTCCTCTGACAGCTCTTGTTACTTGGCTTCTTGGGGGGGGGGGGGGGAACTCAGGTGAGCGCTTCACAGCCATCATGGCCCTCTTGTGTCATTAAATCCATTTAAATGAGCATAAATGTATTTTATTTAATTTTAAAATTTTACAAAATTGTTATTATTGCAACAAATAATGACAACTCATCTGGGTGATGAATGTTTGAATGTGCAACTTACATTTTGTAACCAACTTGCATTCATAATTGATACCTTCTCATCACCCTTTTAGAGCTCAAGTGAATGAACTCTGGAGTCGAGGTGAAAAGGTCACATGTGGGTTTATCTCCAAGGATACTAGGGTAGGTCGCTTAGTTACATGTATTGAATAGTTTTTATGCCCCCAGTATGGTGGCATATAGCAGTTAGACTGCCTGTCCATCAGTCTGCCTGGCATTCCGTTTTCCAGAAGTTGTTTACACAATTTTTTCAGATAAAGAGCTGATTTTTAATATGTGTGTCTACCTACATGACCTATAGATAAAGTGTGAGTTGGGTTCTGGTCCATTGAATTTTGGCAAAGTTAGTTGTGGTCCTTGGACTAAGAAATTTCTCTATAATACCAGTTTTTTGAGGAGTTTCTATGCAATGCTTTCAGATACTGAGCTGATTTTTTGTATGTGACTTTACTGTCATGACCTACAGATGAAGTGTGAGTTTTGTTACAGTCAATTCAATTTTGGCAAAGTTATTGGCCTTGGTCTTAGAAATTTTCTCTGTAATAACTGTTTTCAGAAAGTTTTGTATGCAATGCTTTCAGATATTGAACTGATTTTTGGTATGTGAGTTTACCTACATGATTTACAGATGAAGTGTGAGTTTCCTTCTGGTCCATTAATTGTTTGCAAAGTTATGGGCCTTAGTTTTAGAAATGTTCTCAATAATAACTGTTTTCCAGAGATTATTTTATGACATGCTTTCAGATATGAGCCCGGTTTTTCCTTTCAGCACTTTTTGGTTACATCATGAATAGCTTGATGTCCAACATTTTGTGAATTTTAAGCTGGTGTGTTAACCACAAAATGTTATTTCAGTGCTGAATTTGTGGAAAGTCCTACGATTTAATAAATTGAAAAAAAAATATTAAGGCATTTTGCAAAAACAGACAATTTATATTGGTTTAAAGTCAATAATGTAACAGATTGGACACCACTTAGCAAACATGATTTGTATACAAAATCTTAAAATATTCTCGTTGATATAAACGGCTTTGATTAGTCATCACGGTGTTTCGACCTCATCCTTGTTCCTATCAAAACATTTGTAGACGCTACACAAGTTATGTAAAAACAGTTTGAGATCTGACTTCAAGATGTAACATATTGGACACGAACTGTTACATCACCATTCATAAAAAATAATGATTGTCTGACTGAAAATTGTATAGGTTTGTGCCTTTTTTAAGTTTTATATCCCAGAAATAACCTTTATTGATAATATTGAAATAAAGGTAAGTAGCCCAAGATTTTTTGGTAGAGTGATGGCACCAGGAACTCATGGGCACTATAAAAGGTATACCTTTTTTGTCCAGAATCCGCATGTATTTGTTACAAATTTTTGTACTGACAGGGTAGAACTTGTTAGTTTTATGATATTTAGCAACAAGTTTTATGTTAATCTTATCAAATATGGCCACATATTTTCAAATACATTCATGAAATTTATATTTTACATGTTTTGTTGGGATGTAACTAAAAAGTGCTGGACGGAAAAATATTTACAGCTCATATTTAGCTGCTTGTTGGAATGTGAGTCTACTTACATGACTCACAGATGAAGTGTTAGTTTTGTTCCGGTCCATTGATTTTTGGCGAATTTATGTGCCTTGGACTTTACAATTTTCTACAAATATTTTTACAAAATAGCTGCAGTGCAGCTTCAGAGCACTGTATGGGGGGCGTTGTGCTTCACAAACCCAGATCTTGTTTTTCTTCCTTTTAGATTAGACAAAATCTATTGTTAATGTTGTGAGTTTAGCCAACTTTTCTGTAGTCAACTAATCATCATGCTATTTGTGGACTCTTACTACAAAAAACGTTTTTTAATAAGTTTATAGCTTTCTGTAGCATTCTTGAAAACGTATAATTACATTACTTCGTACATTTTAGGTTTTTATAAATTTTCAAACAATGTAAATGTGTTGTTGCTTTGTTTACATTGTATTTTGTCAACATGGATGACATGATTGCAGGTTGTGTTCCGGTCATCGACATCTGTCGTGCATATATTCATTCAGATGAGTTCAGAAATGTGGGAGTTCGACATTAATGGGGACCTGTACTTTGAAAAGGCAGTCAATGGGTTCCTGACTGACCTCTACGCCAAGTGGAAGGTGTGGAACTATTGGATCATTGACCTTGGAATTAAAAATGTTTGGCCCATACATAAGGGCAAAATAAAATTGAGCCACCCTTCCGCTCTGCTCTCTGTTGATAAAAAAATATATGATTGTATGATACAAAGACCAACGAGTAATGTTTAAAGTATATATTAGGTGACAATACACATTTTATAATTTGAAACCAAGCAAATAATGTTTGAAGTTTATATTTGGTGTGTATGTAGATGTTTCATTTTAATGCTACATGCCTTATATGGCCTATGAAAACAACATGTACACACATGGATCAAAAACAGGCTTGCATACTTAATATTTACACAAAATTCATTCATAAGAATAAAATATCTACAGATTTAAATTTCTGTGCAAAGCAGTTATGCTATTTCTTTGAATTTAGGAACAAAACTGCCTGCATGATGTGACCATCGTGATGTTTTCCAGAACATTTTATGATGCTCAAACAAGAGGTTAGTGTTCAGTGGGTTCATTTGGAAATACTTATTAAACAGTGGATCAGTTGTTGCACTTACCCACAAGCCCAAAGCCAGAGGCTAGTGCCTTCTGATTTGGGGCTAGTGGAAATTTGGAGACACTATCATGATTGGGCTTGTGCTTTTTTGAGCAAATGTCTCAACATATTATTAATATTAATAAATTTAATTAATATATATAAATTTAATTAAGGACAATTATTGTATACAGAAATAGTTAATGGTGATGGCAGTAAAGCTGATTAAGGTATTGCATTTTCACATTATCTACACTTTTAAGAATAAATCGATACATCAATTCCAAAGTTTATTTTCCATCCAATTTATGGGATAGACATTATTGCACGCATATGCATATGATACAATAAACCAGCTTACCCAGGAAAAGTGTAAGAAGGTTAACCCTTTCAGTGCTGGAACCGAATTTTGAAGGCCTTTGCAAACAGTTTGGATCCAGATGAGACGCCACAGAAGGTGGCGTCTCATCAGGATCCAAACTGTTTCCTATTCTGATAGTATTCTTTGAAAAAAATCGAAGAAAATGTTAATTTTTGAAATTCAGCAGACAACATTTTAGCAGACAAAAAATTTCCCAGCATGCAAAGGGTTAACCCTTTCCCGCTCAGAAACAGCGTAAAAATGGCTGTTGCAAACAGCATAAAACCAGAACAGCCTACGAGTATCTCACAGTCTGTTCAGGTTTTATGCCGTTTGCTGCTCTTCAGCATCTAAGATCTGAAATTGAAGCTTTTAAAACTTGAATCTAGGTAGAAAGATCTTAAATTAACTATAACTTTCAAAGGGACTACAAATGCTTGAACATGCGTATCTAAGTGGTACAGGGTTAACCCTGACAGCCTTGATGTGCATGAAATACAGTCGGAAAAGGTAGAAAAATCTAAATATCAAATAACAAACCCATGAGTGCTTAAATATTTGATGAGGGTATTTATTTTCTCAATTAAAATTAAAAAAAATCATAATAGAGTAGATTTTATTATTTGTTGTTTTACATGTGTTATTTTCTCTCCACCATCAGACGAGTTTCCACAGTACATGCAGGAGTGTGTCCAGCAGGATTATGCAGGAAGATTCTACGAGGATTTCTACAGGTCTCGGCTTATTCTCTTGAGCTTCACTCTGAAAACTGGGCTTAATTCATATGTGTATAGTGTTGTCCCAGAGTAGTCTGTGTACTGCACAGGCCTTATTGGGACAGCACTTTCTTCCTTAACTGGATTTTAGCTAAGAAGAGACTTTCTTTAAAAGTTCTGTACATGTAGAAAGTGTCATCCCTGATTTGCGAACTGCACAGGCTAACCTTGTGTGACCCTTTACGCACAAACATAAAGTCCAGTTTTCCTGGACTGCAGATCAATAGAATTTGACTGGCATTTAAAGTTCGAAAAATCTCCTTTATTTGTGGTATCAATTATTTAGGTACCTTTCAATGTGCAGTATTTCTGTTTCACTTTTTGTGTTCCTTTTTATAACTAATGGATTTAAAAAGTCTATAAATTTAGTAGAGCGGGTGAGGGTCATTCCGGATGGAGGGTCTGAACATTTTTGCCATGACGTCATAACATGTGTCAATGACTTAATAGAAACTTGCAGACGCGCGCTTTTGTTAAAAAAATCAAGCCTCTTTTGATTCCTCCATTACTCGGCAAGACTTTGCTGGTATTTTCCTGACAAAAATTGATCCAGTAAGTATACAGTTTTTTGTTAAGAAAATTACACGATATGATAAGATGACTCATTGTATTAGTTAAGGTATGATGACCGATCTTTGCCTGTTTAAGTTTTGTAAAATGGTTTAAACATATGTTAATTCATGACTACGCCTTGCTGTGTGATAGCGTTGGATAAACGTGGTAGTGCCCTGCTTATTTAATGATCTAGATCAATTTATGATTTATGTATCCATTGCAACAGGAATGAGAAGAGCAATCGGAGCTAGGAAGTATAGCTCTACCCCGGAAACAATTGCAGAAGCCTCCAAACTGGTCCAGAATGGCAGTATTTTGCTTAACACAGCTTCCAAGTCCTATGGCATACCTAAAAGCACTTTGCAGGATTTTGTTAAGGTATTCGAGTTGTTAAGTATGTGTATATCTCTAGAAGTATATATAGCTTACATTACATAATAATAATGATAATACATTTCCTTTAACATCTATGTGTATATATACTTAAACTAAAGTCTGTTATTAAAATAGCCATATCTGGACATCAGATACCAGTCTGTTTATCTGTATAATATTCATAATCAGATAGACATTTTACTGTTGGTTATTTTGGCAGCTACATCTATTTTTGTAAAAGATAAATAATAAAAGAATTTGTTTAAAGTGTGATTACTAGATCTAAATATTTTAGTTTTATAAAAAAAAAAGTTTACACGATTGCACTTTTGTAATCTAGGGGAGGAATGCAACACACTGACAAGGGCCTAGAACTGTTCTTACTGAAGCTGAGGAAACTCGCCTCGCCTTGCTAATTGGGTGTTGGAAATGTCAATAATAGGATATGGCCATACAAGACAAGAACTGTATTTGACAGTGGAGAAGATTCTTGATGACCATGGGCGCAAAACACCATTTAAAAGACGAACCATCTGACTACAAACTTGATATTGATAGACGCAAATGTTACAAATGTGCTGCTCCCTATGACGACGACGAACCTTTCATGTGGATCGCTTATAACAATTGCCCTCGAATTTTCCACCGCAACTGACGTACCATTTGCTGACAGGCGTGAGGAGGAGGCCGCTGTGTTCCCTTTTAAAAGCCTTTTTTAATGAATAACATGTGTTAATGTTAACAAATAATAAAATTGAAATAAAATGTATAAAAAATTACCGAACACTGACCGTTTTTCAAAAACACACATATGTGCGGAAATACACTCACCTCGTGTTCGGCTGACACTCCATGTTCGGAAATAGACTCACATACTTACCTTATTCAAGCTCACATAACATACAAAATGCAATACACATAACTATAATGAACCTAAGAAAATGTAGCCCATACTCTGGTAAAATTTATATTCATACGTAGTCTGTAAATACACTCATATGATCGGCGCTAGTACGAATCTCGCTTAATTGTTGGGAAATACCCTCCCCCGCTCTATGATTGTTTTGTTGCTATTATTTAAATAAGATAAAAACAATAAATTTGTTCACTTTTAGGTTTAACACTTTCCCACTTATAAACAAAGTGAAATTGGCAAACAGCTTAAAACCAGAACAGCCTGCGAGTAACTTGCAGTCTGTTCAGGTCTTATGCCTTTTGCTGCTCATAAGTATCTTAGGGTTGGAGCTGAAACCTTTAAGACTTGGATGTAGTAAGAAAGGTCTTTAATTAAATTAATTTTTCTGAGGGACTACACATGCATCAAATTACATATCTAAGTGGTAAAGGTTTAATTAATACTTTCCGTGATTGAATTCAAAACATACATAGGATTATGGAATTTTATTTTAACATTTTTTAATGATGGAATATTTCCAAGAAATTATTTGAAAACATTTAATTTCTTCGAAAAGATAGGTTGAAAAACAGCTTATTTGATGACATAAGTCAAATGTACTTGGGTGAAAGATATACTTATAATAATTTCTATGTGTATGCAGACACTAATCTTGAAAGGATGTGTACAGCTCTGGAAACATCATGGAACTTGAGTTTTATGTGGCAAAATAATTTGATTTTAGTTTCAGTAGTTAATAAAAATCTGTCTATATTTGAATTATATGGTCAGTTTTAATAATTTGTTTATGATATGCAACACAGTAATGTTTATTATAATTATTACAGACACTAGTCAGGTAAGTTTTGTTGCTCAGAAGCACAGTTAAATGGCTTTATGCAACCAGCATTAAACCAGAATAACCTGTGAGTAGCTTGCAGTCAGTTTGGCTATATGCAACCAGCATTAAACCAGAATAACCGGTGAGTAACTTGCAGTCAGTTTGGCTATATGCAACCAGCATTAAACCAGAATAACCTGTGAGTAGCTTGCAGTCAGTTTGGCTATATGCAACCTGCATTAAACCAGAATAACCGATGAGTAACTTGCAGTCAGTTTGGCTATATGCAACCAGCATTAAACCAGAATAACCTGTGAGTAGCTTGCAGTCAGTTTAGGTTTTATGCTGTTTGCTGCCCATATCTGTATCTTAGCGTTGGAAATGAAGCTGTCGAATCTTGAATCTAGTAAGAAAGGTCTTTCATCAAATTTTATTTTCTTAGAGAGCACACAATCGTCAAAATGCCTATCTAAGTGGTAATGGGTTTAAATTTCATGTCACATTTTCATTTGCCATTTGTATGAAATCTGATCTGTACTGTATTATTACGGTAAGTTAAACTTCCATGTGACATTTTCAGAATCGTGGTACAGAATGAGCGCTACGAGGAATGGACAGGGACGATAAAGCAGCTACGGAAGATCTTCTTTGAGTATCGTACACGGGTCCTCAACTACCACAGGAGGCCGGGACACAGGGTGCCAGACGCGCGCAACTCTACTGCTACAGAGGGAAACTTCCTTGAGACGCTGAATATGACACTGAATTGTAAGGCATATCTGAATATGACACTGAATTGTAAGACATTTCTGAATATGACGCTGAATTGTAAGACATTTCTGAATATGACACTGAATTGTAAGACATTTCTGAATATGACATTGAATTGTAAGACATTTCTGAATATGACACTGAACTGTAAGACTGTAAAGGGTCATATCTTCTTGAAGGTATATTCTTATGTGGTAATTGCTTTATCTTCTTAGAGACACAAAAACTGACACTGCATTGTAAGACTTCTGTGTGGAATATGACACTGAATTGTAAATTGTAAGATATTTGGGTGATATTTGATAAACTGGTTGTCCTAAATGGATGATTTTCAAAATCCTTTACAGAAAAATTAGTTGTAAAATTAAACTATCACTCTAAAGTGTAAGACTTTAAAGTGGCATGTCTTCTATAAAGTATTTGATTATGTGGTAATGGCTAAATAGTTCAATAAACATTAATACCTATTGTTAAATAAATAATAAACTATGCTAAAATTCTGCTGGTAATGGCAGCATAACACGATACCTAGCAGATTCCCCTATATCGCGATCTGTAATTTCACGATGTTCAATACACTGCAATTGGGAGGCACACCCCATTTTGTTCACACACAATTTTCTATATAATCCGACATTTGTAACTTAAACCAGTTTGGTCCAGATTTAAGTGCCTTTTTTGCAGCAAACGAATATTAAAGCCCATGTGAAAGAATGATGATATGATGGAGATATTGCACTTAAGTTTTGTGTGTAGGTACATAAAAATCTATTTTGGTTGGATCAAGGCCAAGGTAGTTGTTAATTAAAATTGAAAAAGCAAATAGGTCATTTACGGCTTATAACTTTAGTTTGAATAAATGTAAACCAATCTTCATAAAATTGAAGACAAAGCAAGATTAAAAGAAAAATCCTAGCTTAGAAAATGTTTTTGGGGCGAGTTGGGTGAAGGCCAAGGTAGCTGTTTTTGTTTTTAAGAGACAAATGGCTTATGCTTAATGACTTCGTTAGAGGTTTGGCATTTAAATTATGTTTAGGTAGCTTACATGTAGATCAATCTTGGGAATGAATTCAGGGACATTCAGGTCAAGAAAGAGGTCACAAATCATTAAAAAAAATTGTCTTTAGAAAATAATTTGAGTTTGGATAGATGTATTTCACTAAAATTTGTGTGAAAGCAGAATGGCCTCTGAAATATTCACATAAGTTAAACTCAAGTGAAGATTTCCCTTTTTTGAGTTTTGTGAGTAGAAGCTCTGAGGTCAAGTAGATACAACAGTGTGTGATTGTGTTTCAGTGTTTGAGAAGTACTACTATGACCGTAACTTTGACCGCACGGGCAAGGTTGCCGTAGTGATCACCCCTGGGGCAGGGGTTTTTGAGGTGGACAGAGAGCTCACGAACATCACCAAACAGCGCACCATTGATTGTGGTTAGTCAGAGCCTTTGTCACATCTTTGTGAAGCCCCTTTGGCCCCTCATTTTGTGAAAAATGAGCACCATTGACTGTGTTTTTAGCTCACCTGAGCACAATGTGCTCATGGTAAGCTTTTGTGATCGCCTTTAGTTCGTCGTGGACCGTCAACATTTGCCTTTTGAACACTCTAGAGGCCACATTTATTGTCCGATCTTCATGAAACTTGGTCAGAACATTTGTCCCATTGATACCTCTACTGAGTTCGAAACTTGGTCATGCTGGGTCAAAAACTAGGTCACTAGGTCAAAACAAAGACCTGTTATCTCAGGTGAACGACTTTGGGCCTTTCAGGCCCTCTTGTTTACCAATATGACCAAACAGCGCACTATTGACTTTGCAGGCTGGTTTGGATATTTTTATGCCCCCGGTAGGGTGGCATATAGCAGTTAAACTGTCTGTCAGTATGTCAGAATGTGTGTTTTTATGCCCCCGGTAGGGTGGCATATAGCAGTTAAACTGTCTGTCAGTATGTCAGTATGTGTGTATGTTAGTCTGTCCGTCCGTCCGGAAAAAAACTTGAACATTTGCCATAACTTTTTGCATTAATGAAGATAGAAACTTGATATTTGGCATGCATGTGTATCTCATGAAGCATCCCATTTTGAGTGGTAGAAGTTCAAGGTCAAGGTAATCCTTCAAGGTCAAAGGTCAAAAAAAAAAAAAAGAAGATCAAAGCAGGGTTCTCATGAAGCTGCACATTTTGAGTGGTGGAAGTTCAAGGTCAAGGTCATCCTTCAAGGTCAAAGGTAATTCTTTTTATTATTTTTATTATTATTTCAAAACGGCGCAATACGG
The DNA here is from genome assembly GCF_020536995.1 of Dreissena polymorpha. NCBI lineage: Eukaryota > Metazoa > Mollusca > Bivalvia > Myida > Dreissenidae > Dreissena > Dreissena polymorpha. Next base: position 136,186,129 of record NC_068355.1, on the reverse strand, counting down.
GGCAATGTGTTTCTGACGAACACATCTCTTGTTGAAAATGTGGCTTAGACGAAAGACAGGTAGCTGCACTGGCCACATATGGCAAAAAAACATTTTTGCATGACACAGCTAAAATGTTCCATGATCATGATTTGCATGATTTGAATGCATCGTATGTACAAGAAAAACAGCAAGATGCATTTTGATAACATGTTTTCTTTTAATGTGTAGTTAACAAATGTAAATGTATGTAACAATAATATAAAGTGTTCAATATGTACTTAAGATATTCACACTCACAATGTAGCTCTTCTTTATTCTACACCATATTAGTTCATTCTGATAACACTTGATTTGACCCCATATTGTATAGTAGGTATGGGCTAATACAGATCTAAAAAATCACTTTATTCTAGTCCTTGCTAGTTTATTCTTATAAAATTTCATTCTACCCAACATCACGATATATGGACTAATTCAAGTTGAACACTAATCTACCAAATGTCAGTTCATTCTTATTAGATTTTAGCCAAGCTCTGGGAAAACCGTTCTAAAGGCATGTGCGTAAAGTGTTTACCCAGATTACCATGTGCAGGCAGCACAGTGAATCAATAAAAACATTTTTTACTTGTATGGGATAACAAATGAAGTCTCTTGTAAACAAAAGTGCACTGTAGGCGGAAAGTGTTCTTTTTAACCTGATTAGCTTCTGTGGACTTCACATGCTTATCTGGGAGGATACTTTAAGCACTTGCATTAAACCCCATTTTCCCAGAACTGGGCTCATGTATTATCCCCCGATGTTGCAGGTGTTGGCAGTGACCTGGTGTGTATGGGAGAACAGCCCCTACATGCTGCTCCCTTGTTTAAGGTATGTTTGAAAGATCTCTAACTTTGTACCCTGATTCTTGCCATGCTTCCAGTATCTGGATGTTTAACAAATGTGCTAGGTATTAAATACAGCGCCTGGGTCAATTGGTTATAACTGCGTTATATGGAAAACATTTGAAACATAAAGAGATAAGTTCTCCTTTCAGAAATCTGGTTGGCAATTAACCAGTAAAATATATCAGCAGCTACTGCTCGAGGTTGTTAGAAACATGAGGCTAATTTTTAGGATACATGTACTGTTGGTTCAACCATACTTGGCTGTTAGAATCAAGAAACCTTCAAACTGAATCTGTTATGTTATCAGTGTCAGACTGATTGGTAGTGATGCCATATTTGCCTCATTCTGGGAAAACAGTGTTAAATGCATGTTATAAAGAGTTGTCCCATTTTAGCCTGTGCAGTTCACACATTCTGGCTAAACTGGATTCTTGTATAGAAGAGACCTCTTTAAAGCAATAAAACCATAAAAGCGAGAGTGTAGTCCCTGATTTGCCTTTGGGGACTGCATAGGCCGTACCACGGCACTTTATGCACATGCATTAAGGCATGTATTCCCAGATTGAGGCTCAAATTAATTGTGTCTTGTTCTGTGAAAGCTTGGCATAATGCATGTGCGTAAAGTGTCGTCCTAGATTAGCCTGTGCAGTCCGCACAGGCTAATCAGGGAAGACACTTTCCGCCTTAACTTGATTTTCGGTAAGAAGGGACTTCCTTGAAACTAAAAATACCATAAAAGCGGAAAGTGTCGTCCCTGATTAGACTGTGCAGACTGCACAGGCTAATCTGGGACGACACTTTACGCACATGAATTAAGCCCAGTTTTCTCAGAACAAGACACAATTTCTCAGTTTAGAAAACATATTTAACAATGATTTCTTTTAAGTCAATAAAATAAATAAAATAATTCACCTACACTGAAATAAGTTTGCTGATGGCTTTATGGTTCAATCTCAACAGAGTTAATAAACATTGATGTCATACAGCCTTTTTTTAGCTCACCTGAGTACAACGTGCTTATGGTGAACTTTTGTAAACGCCTTTTGTTGGTCGTGCGCTGACAACATTTTGCCTTGTGAACATTCTAGAGGCCACGTTTATTGTTTGATCTTCATGAAACTTGGTCAGAATATTTGCCCCATTTATACCTCGACTGAGTTCCAAACTGGGTCATACTGGGTCAAAAACTAGGTCAAAAAAAAAGAAAAACCTTGTGAACACTGTAGATGTCACATTCGATGCCCAATCTTCATGTAACTTTGTCAAAATGTTTGTCTAAATGATATGTTGGTTGAGTTCAAAAACGGTTCCGGTCCGTTGAAAAACGTGGCTGCCAGTAGGCGGGGCAGTATTCCTTATATGGCTGTTGAGAAACCTTGTGACACTCTAGAAGTCACAATTTTTGCCCAATCATCATGAAACTTTGTCAAAACATTGGTTTAATTGATATCTTGGCTGAGTTTGAAAATGGTCCAGATCTGTGAAAAAACATGGCCGCCAGGGGGCAGGGCAGTTTTCTCTATCTGTATTTAGTGAAAACATGTGAACACTCTAGAAGTCACATTTTTGGTCCAATCTTCATGAAATTTGGTCAGAACAAGTGTTTTCTTGATATGATGGTTGAGTTTGAAAACGGTTCGGATCGGTAAAAAAACATGGCCACTAGGGGGGGTGGGGGTCATTTTCCATATATTTATATAGTAAAAAAAGCTTGTGAACACTCTAGAAGTCACAATTTTTGCCTAATCATTATAACTTTTGTTATAAACATCGATTTTATAAATATCTTGGACGAGTTTGAAAATGGTCATGATGGATGGAAAAACATGGCCGCCAGGGGGTGGGGCAGGTTTTTAACCAGGTTTTCCGAAGGAAAAAACTGGTTATTAGATTGGCGAATGCGGGCGGGCTGGCTGGCTGGCTGGCGGGCTGGCGGGCTGGCGGAATAAGCTTGTCCGGGCCATAACTATGTCGTTCATTGTCAGATTTTAAAATCATTTGGCACATTTGTTCACCATCATTGGACGGTGTGTCGCGCGAAATAATTACGTCGATATCTCCAAGGTCAAGGTCACACTTTGAGTTCAAAGGTCAAAAATGGCCATAAATGAGCTTGTCCGAGCCATAACTATGTCGTTCATCGTCAGATTTTAAAATCATTTGGCACATTTGTTCACCATCATTGGACGGTGTGTCGCGCGAAATAATTACGTCGATATCTCCAAGGTCAAGGTCACACTTTGAGTTCAAAGGTCAAAAATGGCCATAAATGAGCTTGTCCTGGCCATAACTATGTCATTCATTGTGAGATTTTAAAATCATTTGGCACATTTGTTTACCATCATGGGACGGTGTGTCCCACGAAAGAATCACGTCAATATCTCCAATGTCAAGGTCGCCACGACTAAAAATAGATTTAAAAAAAAAAAAAAATTACAAAGGGGGTTAATTTTTTTTGGTCATTTCAAAAGTTCAGTTTGAGTTTTCTCCCTTTATCAGATTTTTTTTTCACAATGAAAACCTGGTTTTGTGACAATTTTGTCCCTTGTTCTATATGCAGTCTAGAAAACACATTTTTTGCCCAATCTTCATTAAATTTGGTCAGAACATTTGTTTAATGGATACGACAGTTGAGTTCGAAAATGGTTAGGATCGGTAAAAAAACATGGTCACCAGGGGGGGGGGTCTTTTTCCTTATATTTATTTAGTAAAAAAGCTTGTGAACACTACACTGAAATTTCAGTTAGTAAAAGTGACTAAGTCTTAGTTTTCTCTAAATGAAAATATTGAATTTGTGATTTACTGTGTTTCTCTAACTGGGAATGATAAGTTAATGGAGTTAGTTAAGTTTTTTTAACTAAGTATGATTATTAACTAAGTGATAACTTAGGCAAAGTGACTTAGTATTTTCTTTCTCTAAGTGAAAATATTAAGTTAGTGATTTAATAAAGAACAGGACTTAGTGAATTTATGCAACAACAAGTAAGTGTTTTTAATAAGTGATGAGTGAACATAGTGAATTCATTAAATGACAAATCTCAGCTAGTCTTTTAATTAAAGTGACTTAGTGTGTTGTGATTAACGCAAGTTATAAGTGATTAATCAAAGTCGAAGAAATGGACTTACACTGTTTTTTTTCTTTAAGTGTCTTACATTACACTTAAGTGAATAATACAATGAAAGCGAGTTCTTAATTATTTGTTTTGTGAAAATGAAGTTTGTGAGTGAATTCAATTATAGTGATCATGGGTGTTTGTTTATCCTTAAGTGCTTTATACAGGCATTTGCCTCATACTGAAAACAAACTGTTGACTAAGTTTAGACATGAAAGTGTATAATTGTTTTTGAAACCTTGTTTTAACTATGATTAACTTTTGAAAGTTTATGAACTGTATTTCTTTATTAATTGTTTGTATTGTTTGCATTATTGCTTAAGTATAAATGATGAATGTTTGGAAAGAATAAAAATAGTTTAGTCACATTGTTGTTGTTTTTTCTTGTGCCTCAAGACAGGCTCAGATGAGCCCAAGTAGCTTTCCCCGTCACAGTATGTGATAAATAAATAATAATTAAAATTATTGACTTCATTTTAATTTGATAGCCGGCATGACGGGTGAAACGCTTCAGTATATAGTGAAAACATGTGAACAGTCTAGAAGACACGTTTTTGCCCAATCTTCATGATATTTGGACATTTCTTGAAAGAGTTAAAAAATGGTTCAGGTCTGTTAAAAAACATGGCCGCCAGGGGGCCATGTGTTGTTTATTTATCATGAAACTTGGTTAGAACATTTGTTCCATTGATATCTTGGGCTGCAAAGAACAGGTCATTTCTTTTTATCTCAGGTGAGCGACTTTGGGCCTTTTAGGCCCTCTTGTTTATTGCATGGTGCTGGCAATCAAGTGAATCATAAACCCTGCATGTTTCTATTTCTGCCACAGTTTCACAGTCGCACACAAGGCATGATGCTGGAGGTCGGGGATGACTACAATGTACCACACTGGATGAACCACAGGTGAGGGTCCCATAAACTGACATCAGGACCTTTTAGTTACATGAAGAGACCCCTTTTGAACAGGATTTTTTATTCAATATCAAATGAATACCACTTATTTACCGGTCATAACCCTGTAGCAACAAAAATGGATCACTTAGTAACAGGTAATACCTCTAATTAACCCTTTCCCACTCTTGTATATAGTAAAGTAAGTTGTTAATTATATTTCACTTTCTAAGGGACCACAAAATATGTATCTTAGTGGTAAACGGTTAACTGGTGATGACCCCTGAATAACTGGTAAGGATTCATACTTAATAAATACAGATTACTTGGGAAATGTTTTATATGCTCAGTCTTAATTAACACTTTTGAAATGGGAATTTAGTTAGTTCCATTATTTTTTTGTTCAATTCATTTAGTGGTTAGGGCAATGATATTGATTTTGTGATTTTTATTTATTTTATGTTCACTAAATCATGACCTGCAATGATTGTGCAGACCAATTAATTGCGTGTTTATTACGTTTTCAGTTTTTACTCGTCAAAGAATCAAATACAGTTTTACTCCAACAAGACTTTTGTTCCAAGAATAAAAATTCCTCCAGAAATCGTGAGTACATGTACTCCATTGTGAATGTTCAGAGGTCTCATTGATGACTGTTACCATTTATGTCAAATATGTTGATATGTAGTGCTGAATCTTTATGTAAGACATTATCTGAATGAACGTTGCTGTTTTTTTACACATTAATCTGTTATAAATTAGAATATTAGTGACCCAAAAACAATTCTGTTAATTTCCATCTAAGACCAATCATACATGTTGTGCCATTTTCAAAAATGGCCAATCAGAATCTGATATTTACTGCAAATTATGAACTTGTGGATCTGGTATTTACTGTCACATAGATCCTTTGTGAGTCAGCCATTTTTAATGGTACCTGTCATGTTTTAATCACATGTTTCCTTCCACTGATGTATTGTTATGATAAAAAATATATTTTTATGTCCCCAACCCATTATAGTGGGGGACATATTGTTTTTGCCCTGTCTGTTGGTTGGTGTGTTTGATTGCCCCAACTTTAACATTTTGCTATAACTTTGGCAATATTGAAGATAGCAACTTTATATTTGGCATGCATGTGTATCTCATGGAGCTGCACCTTTTGAGTGGTGAAAGGTCAAGGTCCTCCTTCAAGGTCAAAGGTCAAATATATAGCTTCAAAACAGCGCAAAAGGGGACATAGTGTTTCTGACAAACACATATCTTGTTAAAATATACATATACTCTTAAACTAATGTCTGATGGTTTGTCTCAATATAAAGTTTGCAATTTGTCCACTATAGTGTAATTTTGTAGATTCCTTTAAGTGTGCCTATATATATGCTTTAAACCCAAGCTATACCGTATCATTTAAATCTGTTTTGAAGTACTAAATTACAAGCCAATGGATTTTATAAGTAAACAATTTGTATTGTGTTTATCTTAAATTTATTATGCTTTTATATATATTTGTAAATGAAAGTTATTATTACATGAGAACACAAGCGCATACATTCTTACATAGACATACATAAAAACTATTTTTAAAGAGTTTGACATCTTTTATAAAAAAATATAGGACATTGTTCTTGTTAAGACATTAGTTAATTCTTCTGCATATGTGGCCAAATCTTGCAGGAGTATTCTTAGTATATTTAAGATTAATAACAATTGCATTGATGTCATACCTCTTTGAATTGAATGTATGTGGGGATCATTTATTATAGAGATGTAAAATGAATTCAAAGAATGATTCATGAAAAGACAAATTAGTCAAAAAGGATGCTTATGATTCATCATTTATTCAAGAAGAATAGAAAAATATTGGGTTTCATAACAAAATATTTTGGAAATTGCAAAATAATGAAGATGGCAGCTCCGTACATAATTGGTCATTAATAAAAAGACCTTGGGATCTGATTTTGTGATAGCCTTTTGTCCGTAGTGCCTAGTGCATCAGGTGTCGTCAGCATTTGCTTTGTTAACACTCGAGAGGCCACATTTATTGTATGTTCTTCATGAAACTTGGTCTGAAGATTTGTCACAATAATATCGTGGACAAGTTCAAAAATGGTTCCGGTTGGTTGAAAAACATGGTTTTAGGGGGTGAGGCATCTTACCTTATATTGCTAAAGTAAAAACCTTGTTCACTAACTAGTTGATGTTTTTGCCAAGTTGAAAATGGTTTCAGAAACATCTCACAAGTTGCTGAGAGCAGTTCATTTCCCTTAGGTCTCAGGTGAGTGATTGTGGGTATCTGGCCCTCTTGTTAGGATATGTACTTTGTTTCACATCCTGACCCTTTTGATCTAAACAACTATATTATAACCCAATGTGTAACATCTGTTTGCAGTTTGAAAAGCAGGAAAAGAAGGAAGCACCACCAGAACAAGGTTCAATATTTAGAAACTTTAACCATAGATTCAGTATCATGACACTTAAATCCCTGAATAAGTATAGGTATACTTAACCATTTGCCTCCGTATCTTATCCATATCTGAGACTTAAACCCTTTATTCAGTATTGCTACATTTAACAAATTGATTCAATTTTTGGACATTTAACTCATTGATTGATTATTGGGGTTTCTTAACCCTTTAATTCAGGATTGGTACACTTAATCTTTTAAATCTGTTATTTGGACTCTCGATTCTTTGATTCAGTATTTTGCCACTTAACCATTTGATTCAGTATTGGGTCACTTAACCCTTTGATGCAGTATGGGTCACTTAACCCTTCGATGCAGTATTTGGTCACTTAACCCTTTGATTCAGTATTGGGTCACTTAACCCTTTGATGCAGTATTGGGTCACTTAACCCTTTGATGCAGTTTTGGGTCACTTAACCTTTTTGATTTAATATTTGGTCACTTAACCAATTGATTCAGTATTGGGTCACTTTACAATTTGATTCAGTATTGGGTCACATAACCCTTTGAATCAGTACTGGGTCACTTAACCCTTGGATTCAGTATTGGGTCACTTGACCCTTTTATTCAGTATTGGGTCACTTAACCTTTTGATTCAGTATTGGGTCTCTTCACCCTTTGATTTAGTATTGAGTTGTTTAACCCATTGATTCAGTATTGGGTCACTTAACCCTTTGATTCAGAATAGGGTAACTTAGCTCTTTGATTCAGTGTTGGGTCACTAAACCCTTTGATTCAGTATTGGGTCACTTGACCCTTTGATTCAGTATTGGGTCACTTGACCCTTTGATTCAGTATTGGGTCACTTAACCTTTTAATTCAGTATTGGGTCACTTAACCCTTTGATTAAGTATTGGTTTACTTAACCCTTTAATTCAGTATTGGTTCACTTAACACTTAGATTCAGTATTGCAATACTGAACCATTTGACTCAGTATTGTGACACTTAACTGTTTAACTCATTATTGGGACATATAAAACATTGATTCAGTAGTGGGACACTTAAGACATGTTAACCATTTAGCCAGTATTGAAAGAGTCAGAATACAATGGCTAATCTGGGACATTATATTACACACATTTCCCAGCAACCCGTTAATTTGTATTTTCAGAGATACCATATAACACGGAAGAAGACAACTTCCCTATTGTGGACTATGATGAATATGATGCCCAGGTGTGGAAACTCCCCAAGACTGTCAATTCAATTAGGTAAACTTGTGTATATCTGCAAAGAGGTCTGATTAATTTAAGTTGACTGATTATTTTTTAATTGTGTTTGCGCAGAATCTCAGTTTCATTTAATAATACTGGTATCATGTTTACCTGGACTGTTCAATGAATGTCTGAGTTATTCTACTCAGTCAATTGTGGACATCCATGTAATGCTTTGGTTAAAGTAACTGTGCAACATCTCCATATAACTTAATATGTAAGGTATTCAATTGAAACTTCACGCACATGTGTGAGGTCACTGACCAAGTTTCATAACCCTTTCCCATAATTTAGCAAAATTATGCAACTCTTTTGTTAAGGTGAACACTCAACAGCTGTATCACTGTTTTTACAACAGTTATTCAATTGAAACTTCCCACAGGTGTTTGAAGTCATTGATTGAGGTCACTGACCAATTTCCAAAACTCTGACCTGAAATTAAGCTATGCCCTCTTTTTGCTTAAGATATATGTGCCACCTTTCTATTTCTACTACAGGTATACAATTGAAACGTCTTAAATGTGTACAGGGTCATTGGTTTCTTCTGCAGGTATTTAATTCAAACTTCCAAATTCCATACCTCTGATCAGCAATCTAGCACAATTATGCCCATTTAGGAACTTAAAAAAATATAATTAACAGTTGTGAGCTTCTACTCAATACATGTTAATTTACTACAGATATCAAAGTAAAACGTTAAGTTTGTGTTCTGGATCTTTATGAACATTATTTGACAAAGACCTATCACATTGACCAGAATTAGAGCATGGTTATGTCCCCTTTATTAGATAGAAAAGTCATTTTAAGGTTTTATTGCAAGGTGAAATTTAGATTCAGGTTTGCACGCAACAATTATACATCTGTTTAACTAATACAGATACATGTATTCAATTGTAACATCACATATGTCTTTGGGATCATCTTGTGAGGTCAAAGATTAAGGTCCATAACTCTTACGAGCAATTCAGCAGAATTATGCCCCTTATTGCACTTTTGTAATTAAGGCATGTTTGTGTGCAACAACTTCTATCTCATGCTTGCATTGAGATGTAGAATGGGATTGCATTTGGGACCAGTTGGGGCAAGGTCAAGATCATGTAAAAGTTTGCACTCAATAACTTCAGTTAGGATAGAGTTATTGTGCTGAAATTGCTTGCTTAGGTAGGGTACAAGCTGATCTAGGGATTATGGGCTAAGGGAATTTAGGTCACTTTTATTAAAAGTAGGAAAAGAGTAATTTGGGTTTCTAATTAAGCTTGCATGCGAACCTATGATGGGATTACATTTAGGGCCAGATTGGAAGAGGTCATTGTTACAAAAAAAGAGAAAAAAAACACATTCCTGCTCAATATATTGGATTTGGGTGTAGGTATTGGGCTGCAGACCTTGCTTTCAAAGTTAACTAAATTCAATGAAATGTTTATTGGTAAAATTTGGGAATCTAGTTTCACTGCATGATAAAATTGTTCATTTAATGTATAAAGTTCAAGCTTTAAGTCTACATATTCTACATGTACTATATACATGCTCCAGATATTTAACATTAAATATGTATTTGTGGTCATTTTATCATGTGACTGACAGAAAGTGTACATTTTCCTATCAAAGTGGAAGATAAGTCGAGAGTGCTGCCTTGGGACAGCTCTTATTAAATAATTGTAGCTTCATTTCAGTGTAATGAATTTTTATATAACGTGACTGGCAGGATTGTCAACTTTGATTTTATCTTCTTCATAATTATTGGAAATAACAGCAACTAAACTAAATGAATGAACATTGGCTTGATTGGCAAAACTGTTCATTTTATTAATTATTGGTTCTCAGCAGTAACACAACAATTTTTACCAAATTTTTAGCTATGGGAAAAAGAATCGCTCGTACCACCAATCTCGTGCAGAGCGGTTCTCCAGCCAGAGTCGTCCTCCTCAGACATTCGTTGAAGCGCGCCTGATGCATTCAGCTCGCACCCGCACAATATCGGACAATATCTCATGTTTGCCAGTTGAGAAAAAGCCAGAAGTGGACGTCATGCAGGCGATATCGTTTCCATCTAGCTCGAGTACAGGGGATGACTTGTCTACCTCAGTTGGATGTTACCCTGTCCATGGTAAGTTGATATGAGTGTTGTTCTGGGAAAACTGGACTTAATGCACATGCATAAAGTTTAGTCCCAGATAAGCCTGTGTAGTGCGAAGAGGCTTATCAGTGACAAGGCTTTCTGCGTAGACAGGTTTTTCATTTAGAAAAGACTTTTTTTAAACGAAAAGTTAAGTGAAAGCAGAAAGTGTCTTACCTTGTAAGCATATGCAGACTTCACTGGCTTATCTGGGATCACACTTTACCCTCATGCATTATCTGGGATCACACTTTACCCTCATGCATTAAGCCCTGTTATCCCAGAATGCTTCTCATATGGGCATTATAAGGCAATAAGGCCAGGTTTTGGATGAAAATATGTTTCTCATCATTCCTTGTTGTATTTTTAAATATTAGTCAGATGGTATTCATAGCAGGGTTAGTTACTATTTTTAGTGTTATTATGCACGACTGTTTACAATTTTAAAATGAAAAAATGCATGATTGTTAAGCAGATTAGTGGAGTATACTTTTACAATTGTTTTGTTGTTTAGTGGAGTATAATTCAGTAAAAATAAAGTGTCTTTGTTATTTATAACAAAAACAAAATATTCTCCCATATCCGCTGATTGATATGGAGCAACTACTGGCATAAGTATGCGCTTATCATACCGGTAAAACCAGCTTACCAAGAAAAGGTTTGAGTAGGTTAGCAGATCACTTTATTATGAGTGAAATACTGTTAAAAAACTGCAAAAAAAATACAAACGGACAAACCTTGCTGGGTTTTCAAAAAATCCTAAAGAACAATTTAGATCATGAAATAACCTTGAATAAATAAATGTTAATGTGTTTAATAAAGTAACTTAAAATTTTACATGAAAAACTAGGTAAAAATCATGGTTAAGCGCCCTAGATTATTGTATAAAATCATGCATCTACCACATAACATGTATGTGATGCCTTCACTTACCGTCCTCCTACAGGTCGAGGCCACCTAGATAGCAGCGACGAGCACGTCCTGGGTGCCCGACAGGTGGCAGGTAGCGCGGAGTCTTCAGTCAGCCACATGAAGTACCTGCACAATACTCGACGCCACCGCGCTCTGATCAACCCTTTCCAGCCCTCCAAGATGCAGTTCAAAATGACGTCGAACCGACGCAGATGGATTCACGCTTTTCCAACTGGTTTGAATTGTTTGGCTTTATTTTCTGGTACTACTTATGGTATTAAAAGGCTTTCTCAGTTTAAATATCTTCTTTGATTGGCTTAATTGGTCCTTAATTGCAAGTATACTGGAAGATGATATGTGATTGTTGTCAGTGTAATAGTGCATGATATGTGTCTTGTTCTGAGAAAACTGGGCTTAATTCATGTGCGTAAAGTGTCATCCCAGATTAGTCTGTGCAGTCCGCACAGGCTTATCAGGGACGACACTTTCCGCTTTAATGGTATTTTTAGTTTCAAGGAAGTCCCTCCTAACCGAAAATCAAGTTTAGGGGGAAAGTGTTGTCCCTGATTAGCCTGTGCAGATTGCACAGGCTAATCTTGGACGACACTTTACGCACATGAATTAAGCCCAGTTTTCTCAGAACAAGACACAAATCAACATATGACAGGGAGGCAGGCTCAATATTTTCTTTGTCATAATTTAGTACCACAATTATGTATGATTTGAGCAGGTCTTCCCCAGCCTAATGATCAACTTTCACAAAATTTACTTGTATTTCCTCACAATTCTACACATCATAAATATATTTTGGATTATGTTGTGATATGCACCTGCTTGAAATATTGGTGTAGTTGTGGTATCAAATACATAAGACCAGATCAGAATTATGTATTTCACAGTGTGAAATCCAATTCTGTTTAAAACAGCTGCAAATACTGGATGTCTTTTATTTGTTGTGTATCATAATTATTAGTAATATTGCAGCTGGCATTGGGAAAAATATGTTCTATTTTCTCCACAATAACAATACTAGTTAAACCCCCAATACCACTAGTAATGGGGGCTATATAGAAGTCACTTTTTATGCCCCCTTTCGAAGAAAAAGGGGTATATAGTTTTCGCACTGTCCGTCAGTCAGTCTGTCTGTCAGTCTGTAAGTCTGTCACACTTTTTGTGTACGCTCTCTAATTTAAATAGTTTTCATCCGATCTTTACCAAACTTGGTCAAAAGTTTTATCTACACAATATCTAGGTCAAGTTCGAATATTGGTCATCCCGGGTCAAAAACTAGGTCATGGGGTAACTTAGTGCATTTCAAGGATTTAGCATGGTGTCCGCTTTCTTATTGAAGTTGTTTTCATCTGATCTTTACCAAACTTGGTCAGAAGTTGTATCAAGACAATATCTAGGTCAAGTTTGAATATGGGTCATGCCGGGTCAAAAACTAGGTCACGGGGTCACTTCGTGCATTTCAAGGATTTAGCATGGTGTTCGCTCTCTAATTGAAGTAGTTTTCATCTGATCTTTACCAAACTTTGTCAGAAGTTGTATCAAGACAATAACTAGGTCAAGTTCGAATATGGGTCATGCTGGGTCAAAAATTAGGTCATGGGGTAATTTAGTGCCTTTCAAGGATTTAGCATGAAGTCCGCTCTCTAGTTTATGTGGCTTTCTGATTTATTTTGATATTCTAAGACATTTGTATGCCCCCGAAGGAGGGCATATAGTGATCGGACTGTTTGTCCGTCTGTTCGTCACACTTTGCGTTTAGATTTTGAAAAATGCTCATAACTTCTATGTCGCTTCAGATAGCAATTTCATATTTGGCATGAATGTGTATATGGACAAGGCCTTTCCATGCGCACACAAATTTTGACCCCTGTGACCTTGATCTTGAACTTAGGTTTAGGTTTCGAAAAAAGCTCATAACTTCTACCAAGCGTTTATAGGGGGCATAAGTCAACCTATGGTGACAGCTCTTGTTGGGTCTGTTGGTCGGTCTGTCTGTCCTGAAAATTTCATCGATCTTCACCGAACTTGGTCAGAAGTTGTATCTAGATGATGTCTAGGTCAAGTTTAAATATGGGTCTTGCCTGGTAAAAAAACTAGGTCAAGGGGTCACTTAGTGTCTTTTCAACCGAAAGTTTGTCCGGACCATAACTATGTCATTTATCATTAGATTTTAAAATGACTTGGTAAATTTGTTCTGCATCATGGGGCGGTGTGTTATGCGAAAGAAGTATGCCGATATCTCCAAGGTCAAGGTCACACTTGGAGTTGCCCATTAATGAGCTTGTTTGGGCATTTATTGTGAGACCTTAAAACCATTTGGCACACTTGTTCACCATAATTGGACAGTGTGTCATGCGAAAGAATTACGTCAATATCTCCAAGGTCAAGGTCACACTTTGAGTTCAAAGGTCAAAAATGGCCATAAATGAGCTTGTCCTGGCCATAATTATGTCGTTCATTGTAAATTTTTTTAATCATTTGGCTCATTTGTTCACCATCATTGGACGGTGTGTCATGCAAAAGAATAACGTTGATATCTCCAAGGTCAAGGTCACACTTTGAGTTCAAAGGACAAATATGGCCATAAATGAGCTTGTCTGGGCCATAACTATGTAGTTCCTTGTGAGATTTTAAAAATTATTTGGCACATTTGTTCACCATTATTGGAAGGTGTGTCATGCAAAATAATTATGTCCATATCTGCAATGTCAAGGTCACACTTTGAGTTCAAAAGTCATTAATGGCCAAAATGATCTTGTCTGGGCAATAACTATGTCATTCATTGTGAGATTTTAAAATTACTCAGAACATTTGTTCACAATAATTGGACAGTGTGTCTTGCAAAATAATTACGTTGATATCCCCAAGGTCACACTTTGAGTCCCGGCCATAACTATGTCATTCATTGTGAGATTTTAAAATGACTCTGTACATTAATTTTGTTCACATTCATAAATGATTGAGTGGTGGTAGTTCAAGGTCAAGGTCATCCTTCAAGGTCAAAGGTCAACAAAAAATATTTCAAAGCGGCGTTCTCATAAAGCTGCACATTTTGAGTGGTGGAAGTTTAAGGTCATCCTTCAAAGTCAAGGTCATCCTTCAAGGTCAAAAAAATAAATAATTCAAAGTGGCGTTATCATGAAGCTGCACATTTTGAGTGGTGGAAGATCAAGGTCAAGGTCATCCTTCAAGGTCAAGGTCATCCTTCAAGGTCAAAGGTCAAAAAATAAAAAATAATTTCAAACTGCGTTCTCATAAAGCTGCGAGTGAGAGTGGTGGAAGTTCAAGTTCAAGGTCATCCTTCAAGGTCAAAGGTCAAAAAATAAATAAAAAAAATAAATATTTTTCCTTATAAAATTATGTTTATAGTAAAATCGTTTAAAAAAATTGTGAAACCTCTCGGCTAAGATGTTTGGTATTAGGCTTGAATCATTGTTTGGTGCTTCTTTGCCTAGATTGTTCAATTCATGACCCTTGAAACAAAACTCGCCACGGCGAATTATCATTTGATTAATAAACACTTATATTATTAATAAAATCTTCTTTGAAACAAGTACGGGTAATTTCAGGAGATTTGCATTTGCTGTTTAATATTATATGATGGTCCTCTACCAAGTGTCTTCAAGCCATGCCTCTTGGGTCCATGATGGTCACATCCAATGACTTACTTGTTTAATATAAAAACTTTAAAATCTTCCCATAAATGCAGGCCCAGTGGAATATTTGGAATATAAAACGTCTGTAGTGGTCCTCTGCTAGTTTTGTTTAAATCATAAGTTGCCTGCCTCAGGTGGTATTTATGAAGACTGCATAATTAATTTGTATAAACTTTAAAAAAAAAATTTGTTTAAACCGCATATTTTCCACTTTTTTTTCAAAACTAACAACAGCCATGGGTCAAATGATTTATATAGACTTGAAATTAATTATAGTAAATAACATTAAAAATGTTATCCTCTAAAACTGCAAAGGTCAGGGATTTAATATTTGGTATGCAATATCATATGATGGCCTCTACTATATTGATTCAAATCCTGCCCCTTGAGTCAATATTTTCCCCACTTAAGGGGTTAAATGAATCTGTGTCATACAGAGTTAAAGACCAGGATAAACTACAGTTATTACACAAACAGCACAAAATGAACATATAGCAGGTTAGATTCTACAAGTCTCAGATGAGAGACCTAGTCCTCATAGGCTCTTCTGTTAGCATGTATTGGGTCCAAATCCAGTGACAAACATAGAAAGGACTTCGTAATGATCTGTTGCACTAAATGAATAGGCAAGTGCACTTGATGAAATAACTGTTGGAATTTTCTTGTTGAATATTGAAAGATGTCTTGTTGTTTTAGATCCCCATGGTGTTGCCGTGCAGACGCACCATGTTCAGACGTACAGTTACCATGACAATACGGAAGAGGAATTTGAACTGTGTGATCTCACCGAGGAAACCATCCAGGTTACACGCAACTGAATTTGTATTTTGTTTTTCTTTGACCTCGCAGAAAAAACATTCTGTGTTTCTCAAAACAAAATTTATATTGCCGTTGTTTTAAACCATTTAGATTACTCAAAATTAATGTTGCAATTTTTTGTTGACCTATCAGAGAAAAGTTTATAAATGTTTCAGTTTATTTGACCGTCTAGAAAGAAATCATCCAGACTACAAAACATTATAATATGGTTTCAATTTTCTACTTTTTCTAAAAAATTACTTAAATCTATATAGTCTTTTTTCATTTTCTTTGATATTACAGGGAAAACCATATAGGTTAGAAAGCACTTTATAAACATTCAACTGCATAGCAAAAGACGTCTCAGTTATCCAATATTGTATAAACAGGTTGTGCAGCCATATTTTAGAGTTTGAACTCAGAGGAAAAAAAGCACTATATTTATGTTTCATTTTCTATTACCTTATGCTGGATAAACTGTTTTTACTGCACTATATTAGTATTAGCACCAAGGTTAGACACATAATTAATTGTTGTTGTTTTTGGACCACACTAAAAAGCAAAGCGAGAATGCACAAGACTATTGAGCTGTATACAATTTTTTTCTGCTTCTTCTATAGCAGAACATAGAAAGCCATGCAGATATGAACTGCTGACGACTCTAGACGTTGAATGTTTGTCTAACTGTGTTTATTTGTGTTCTCCCATAGGCGGCCCATCAAGCTGTGAAAGCCAGGAACAAGAAGCGTGCTTGTCGTGGATTGGGGGATAACAGTGACTTGAGCAAGTAGGTAACTAGGGGGGCCTGGTGTCAGTAGGTAACTAGGGCGGGCTGGTGTAAGTAGGTAACTAGGGCGGGCTGGTGTCAACATTTGAGCCTTGCTCTGTGAAAAGGGGATTTAATGCATGTGCAAAAAGTGTGGTACCAGATTAGCCTGTGCAGTCAGCACAGTCTAATCAGTAACAAGACTTTTGACACAAATGTACTTAAACCTTATTTTCACAGAGCAAGTCTGAATAGTTTTTCTGGCCCTGAGACTATAAGAGTTCTCACTGAAATTAATGTACAGATAAAGCTTAACAGGTTTCGTTGCTATGGGTCTTGCTCTTAAGTGTGAGAACAATTAGAGCTTTAGGGATGTCATTTAAAGATACCTTGTAGTTTGACCAAACTTGTTATAAAATAAAGGATGGGTTGGGACAGGGTCAACAAACAGAAAAAGCTTTTCCACTAAATAAATTCAGCATGATTTGAGATATGTTACTGAAACTTCATCCATATTATTGTATACAGACTTTTTTACTGACACCCTAGGGTAAAGCCAATAACAGTAAGTATTCTGTAGAAAATAAATATAGAAATACCTAGTTCTGGAGAGATTCAATGTGCGGAGACAATGTCACTTGTACTAAATATAAGAAATAGTCTCTAAAAAAATACTCTGAAAGAAATGCGCTTTTGTGATATTAATTCATAACTCGGTACAAACTGAATGTAGAAATAAGAGAAAATATACATGAATAAATGGGTCTTGACCAACTTATGTGCAGAGGAACTTGTTAGTAGAATATTAAAGTGAAATGTTTTCCGTGTTCTAGTGTGGAGGAAGGTGCAGTTAGCAGAGTGAGCCAGTCACATGACCTTGGTAAGTAACACAGTGAACTATTTCAAGTTCTCAAGAGTAATTTAAATCTGTTCATGAAAAAATCAAAGATGTTTTGCATATTCTAAATACAAGAAGCATTAATATCTTTCACTTTGTTCTATTGAAGTCCATGTATCATAATTTAAAGCATTATCATCAAAATATAATAATCATGCTAGAATAATAATTATTATATTTTTCTTTAAAGTACTGTATGCATGTACTGTATGAAAAGTTGTTTTTCCTGCAGGTCGTAGTTTATACGGGGGTTCATTCAAGGACCCTAAACACCAGAGGTCGTTCATGTGGGGGCCCACAGGGGAGCAGGAATGGACTGCAGAACTCTCAACTGGTATGTGCTTCACAGGGGTAAGAGGAGGGAAAGATGCATAGCAAAATAACAAAGTGCTGCCCCATTGTTCCCTACTTTTTTGTGCTGCTAAAACCCCTCTGGGTATATCAGTGAAGGAATAATATGTTTTGAGATACCTTATGCTTTTGATTACTTTGTACTCCCAATGCATGCCCTTTTTTCATTAAAATTCAAAATTTCTGAATTCTTTTTCAATTCAACATTTTAACCTTCTTGAGAGGATGTGTCGACACAAGATACAAATTCATACCTACAAGGTGTTATATTGTTAAAAAAAATGGCGCTAAAAAGTGTTTTTAAAACTAATGTATCCTCATTCTGGGAAAATGGGCTTAATGCATGTTCGTAAAGTGTCGTCCCAATCCACACAGGCTATTCATGGCCAAAACTTTCTGTCTTAAGTGGATTTTTGTAAAAGACTGACTTCCTTTTAACAAAATTTCATGAATGCGGAAAGTATTGTCCCTGATTAACCTGTGTAGATTGCTCAGGGGAATATGGAAAGAGACTTTGCGCTCATGCATTTAGCCCTGTATTACCAGATCACAGCTCTATTATATTATAACAATGCAATAAAGATATCATTTGAATCATTTATAAAAAGGCCTTAGAAACAAGTAAATTATCACTATATACATTGTTTATGATATGGGCCGTGCTCTGTGAAAAAGGGGGTTTAATGCATATGCGTAAAGTGTCATCCCAGATTAGCACAGGCTAATCAGGGACGACACTTGCTGCTTTTATTATATTTCTCGTTTCAAGAAAGTCTTTTCTGAGCAAAACTAAAATTTAGGCGGAAAGTGGGGTCCCTGATAAGCCTTGCGGACTGCACAGGCTAATCTGTGACGACACTTTACGCACATGCATTGAACAGCTTTTACACAGAGCACGGCTTATATTATAAACCTCCCCAGCTCCTCACAGTCTCCTTTGCAGCACCCCATGACCCCATGTATTCCCATCCAGAATCTTTCCTTATGCCACAGACATTTATTATTTTATGGCATACAAAGTTTGAAATCATTGCCTGGTTTGCATCTATGATTGAATGATTTTTATCTATCAGATATTACTGATTGAGTTAAAGACCCATGATTGATTGCTGCTTGTGTTTTTTGTGATCAGTGATTTATTGGTTATGCAGCCTGTGATTTGTGATCAAATATTTGCCAGCCATGATACGCTATAGATATGCTGCATATAATAACAGGTTGTCCATTGCTGTCTTCAAAAGAAGATTGGGAAAAAATATTGTAAAAGAGACTATTTATTGACTATGTATTGTATTAATGACAAGCTCTTCAGTATATATTGTGTCCTTGGAAGAATTAAAACATGTCATGAGACTTATTTTCTTTAGTAGGTAAACCTTTGGTTATCCTGCATTAAACGTGGGAGATGTATAAAGTTTTCTATTATGATCCATTGATGACATTTTAATGTGCATGCAAATGTTTTCCGAGAAAGTTGAAAGGAGTATAGAAACATATGAAGTTTGATTCAAAAGCTTTAAAATAGCTCTCTTACTGTGGGTAATTGGACAACTTACTATGATAGAGAAATATTATTTCTGTTGATACAGTAGTTCTCTTCTCCCTCCTCCATTGTTAATATATATCCTCTATATATGTATTGAACATATTTGTATTGAAGCAATCTTCTTTCCCTTACAGACATTGTTTCAATGATTGACAATTATGTGCAAGATTCACATGAGCCATGTTCTTGGAAAATAGGCTTTATGCATGTACATTAAGTGTCATCAGATAGGCTTTATGCATGTACAGTAAGTGTCATCAGATAGGCTTTATGCATGTACAGTAAGTGTCATCAGATAGGCTTTATGCATGTACAGTAAGTGTCATCAGATAGGCTTTATGCATGTACATTAAGTGTCATCAGATAGGCTTTATGCATGTACATTAAGTGTCATCAGATAGGCTTTATGCATGTACAGTAAGTGTCATCAGATAGGCTTTATGCATGTACAGTAAGTGTCATCAGATAGGCTTGATGCATGTACATTAAGTGTCATCAGAGATTAGCCTGTGCATGTTGAATAGGCTTATCAGAGATGACTCTTTCTGCCTGAACTGGATATTTGCTAAGAAGAGACTCCCTTAAGAAAAAACAGAAAAACAAGCATAAAGGGTCATCCCTGATTAGCCTGTGCAAACTGCACAGGCTAATCTGAGACCACACACACACATGCATTAAACCTTATTCTCTCTGAGTGAGACTCATGTATTTTCTGAGGACTGGGTTTTGATATAAACAGGTTTAAGTCTGAAGAGGAATTACTGATCCTTATGCATAGGTTTTACTGGGTATTAAATGCACTCTGATGAATTTGCTTAAAGTAAATAATTATCCAGAGGCGGAGGGATATTGTTTTGGCGTTGTCCGTCCGGCCGTTCGTCCGGCCGTCCGTCCGTCCGTCCGGCACTTTTGTGTCCAGAGCCATATCTTGGAAGTTCTTTGGTGGATTTCATTTAAACGAGGTATGAGTATATATATGCATAAGAGGATGATGCACGCAAAATGGCATTGTACACCATCTGTTAAAAACAGACTTATGGCCCTTTGTATCTTGAAAAAATGCTTTTTAGTGTCCAGAGCCATATCTTGGAAGTTCTTTGGCGGATTTCATTAAAACTTGGCATGAGTATATATATGCATAAGAGGATGATGCACGCCAAATGGCATTGTACACCATCTGTTAAAAACAGACTTATGGCCCTTTGTATCTTGAAAAAATGCTTTTTACTATAGGCACTTTTGTGTCCGGAGCCATATCTTGGAAGTGCTTTGGCGGATTTCATTTAAACTTGGTATGAGTATATATATGCATAAGAGGATGATGCACGCCAAATGGCATTGTATACCATCTGTTAAAAACAGACTTATGGCCCTTTGTATCTTGAAAAAATGCTTTTTACTATAGGCATTTTTGTGTCCGGAGCCATATCTTGGAAGCGCTTTGGCGGATTTCTTTGAAACTTGGTATGAATATATTCCCGCGCCAGAGGCGGAGGGATATTGTTTTGGCGTTGTCCGTCCGTCCAGCTGCCAGAGGCGGAGGGATATTGTTTTGGCGTTGTCCGTCTGTCCAGCTGTCCGTCTGGCACTTTTGTGTCTGGAGCCATATCTTGGAAGTGCTTTGGCGGATTTCATTTGTGTTATTGTCCTCCGTCCGTCCATCTATCATTATGTTCATCCGTCCAATTTGCACCCATCCTCAAACAAAGCATATGTTGCGGGGGATACCTTGGGCCTTTCAGGCCCTCTTGTTTTTCTCAGTCTTGCATACATTTGATTGAGTTGAACTCGAAGTTAAACTTTAACAAATCATTTTATATTTAAAGAAAGCTCGAATTTGGGGGTAATTTTTTTAAGAAATGTTTTTTAACCATTGCATACATGTTTTGGTATTTCATCAATATCATTTTAACAGCACAAAACTTTCTTACTGAGACAGAAGCAGACTATTTTAAGCACATTCAGAACTGGAACTCAGAAACTGGCATGAGTTATTGCCCTTTGATATTGTAGGTACAGATTGAAGACCTTTAGACAAACTCTGTCATGAGTTATTGCCCTTTGATATTTCAGGCACTGATAGCAGACCTCAAGAAAGACACTGTCATGAGTTATTGACCTTTGATATTGCAGGCCATGATTGGAGACCTTTAGACAACACTCTGTAATGAGTTATTGCCCTTTGATAATGATGACATAGATTGTAGACATTTAGACAGAAACTGTCATGAGTTATTGCCCTTTGATATTGCAGGAATGGCTTTAAGATCTTTAGTTAGACACTGTCATGAGTTATTGCACTTTGATATTGCAGGCACAGATTGGAGACCATTAGACAACACAGATATGAGCCCGACCGAGTCTCGACTCATAAAACCTATACTTAAAGCCGATTTAGAAAACTCCCAAAACTTTTGTGCTGGAATAAGTAAGATTGCCGTTGATGTAGAAGTGTTGGTTTAATTGATCCTCACTCGTAGCTTGCGCATGCAACTTGCTTACTAATACTGCAGTGTTTTTCTATGCATTTGTTGGTATTTTACATGGTATCTGTGTCATAATTTTTTGTTCTGCCATGTTCTATCAAGGGTTTTATGGCATTTAACCCATTTTTTACCAAAAATAACATTCTGACTTTCTGAAAAATCATGAGAATAATATTTTTTTTAAAGGCCTTACGTGACAAATGCAGTTTTGGGTGTGCAAAGATAAAATCGTTACATTTACAGCTTGAGTTACTTTGGTTGCACATTGTAAGGAAAAGTCCATGTATGATTAGCTGGTTGAGAATATCCTCCCTTTGTTGTTGTTTGATTTCATTCATCATTTTGCAGCCCCATCACAGCAGTTTGAAAACTATCCTTTTTGACCGAAGCCCAACTCCAGTTAAAATGTATACGCTAGTAGAAGTCATAGCCTGTCTGCTGTAATAGCAAAAAATACAACAATTAATATGGATTTTCCAAAAAATATGTTCATGAGAACTTAAACCACAAATATGAAATTCTATGTCTGTTTTTTTAATTTATCCTCTAAAGGCACGATCATATTTTAAGTTTTATCACATAAGTTCAAAGCATCTAGCAAGCTGAATTTTCACTTTTTGTCGTCCTTGGAAAATTTTCCAAAAAAATGCTGTGAACACTCCTCAAATTTGGGATTTTAATTGTTTTCAAACTTAAACAACATTAATGTTTTCTAAGGATTGGAAGCAAACACTAATTTAAACAAACAAAACTATTTAATGGGCCAATAAAAAGTTAGCTGAATTCTTCTATTACAAAATTTATGATCTGTTTTAAAGTTCATTTTTGCACTTTTTTTTTTTAATTATAATTATAAATTTGTCACCTTTAACTAGGTTTTAAACGAAATAGACAATCCTGGTTAGAAAATTTAGGTATGGCAGTAAACGAGTGGCAGGTTTTGTCAAAAAGGTGGTTTCAGGTCAACAATTTTAGTTTGCATTTACCTTTAAATTAAACTTGAATAAGTTTTCCACTCAATAAATCTAAGCTTGAGCTCGGATGAATGTATTGTGCTGAAATTTTGTTTGATGGCAGCTTACATGCAGACCAAGCTTTAGATAGCATTTGGGACAAGTAAGTTCAACGTCATTGTTACTACAAATTTTAAGTATGGTTTTGGTCATTACCTTTGTTTAAATGGAGGTATTTTGCTAAACGTTTGTAAGTAGAAAACTTATATGCAACATAAGCTTCAGATTTCACAATTAAATTAATAACTTACAAGTTTAAAGCTGGTTTCATGGTGTACTTGTGTTTCTTGTTATCATATAAATATATGACATGTTTGCATTTATACATCCAGTTTCCATAACAATTCAGTGCAGTTTTAATATTACCTGTAACATTTACTTGTATCATTACTTATATAGTTGTAGTTTATAACAGAAGTATCAATTAACAACATCATATATACTATTATGCATTTACTCTAAATATCCAGCTGTTTTGTTGTCTTTAATTGTCTTTTATTGTTATTTTATCCAATCCCTCTTCACATTTAGATATTTGTATTTATTAATTTTCATTTAAGTTTAAATAAACACTTGGTGTCATGTAGGACTTGTTTACGTCCCAGGCACCTTAGTGCAAGGGCATCTATTGATTGTCCAGTCCGTCTGTTTTGTCTGACTACTGTAGTCGTCAATGAGTTTGGTAGATATTGCTCTCCTGTCTGACTACTGTAGTCGTCAATGAGTTTGGTAGATATTGCTCTCCTGTCTGACTACTGTAGTCGTCAATGAGTTTGGTAGATATTGCTCTCCTGTCTGACTACTGTAGTCGTCAATGAGTTTGGTAGATATTGCTCTCCTGTCTGACTACTGTTGTCGTCAATGAGTTTTGGTAGATATTGCTCTCCTGTCTGACTACTGTTGTCGTCAATGAGTTTGGTAGATATTGCTCTCCTGTCTGACTACTGTTGTCGTCAATGAGTTTTGGTAGATATTGCCAATTTGTCTAGCACCAAGACTACTTGCTGCAACTCTTAGTCACCTACACAATTGTTGTAATGACCATTAACCCTTTGCATGCTGGAATATTTGAATACTGCTAAATTGGTGTCTGCTGAATTTCTAAACTCATCTTTTTCTTCACTTTTTTTCAAAGACCACTATCAGAATAGCAAACAGTTTGGATCAAGATCAGACGCCACGTTTAAAATTTGGTTCCAGCGCTAAAAGGGTCAATCTCACCCTCACCACCCAGAAGCAAAGTGAAATGGCTATGTGTGAGCACCATAAAACCAGAACAGCCTGCGAGTAACTCGCAATCATTTCAGGTTTTATGCTGTTTGCTTCTCATCAGTATCTTAGGGTTGGAAATGAAGCCTTTAAAACTTGAATTTAGCAAGAAATGTCTTTAATTAAATTTAACTTTCTAAGGGACTACAAATGTGTCAAAATACATATCTTAGTAAAGGGTTAACACATTTAAAGACAAGTGCAACATTATTATGTCTTTTGATGTATCCCAGTCTAGTACTGATACTACATGTATTTACAAACCTGTATGCAGTCTTGTTGTTTTGGGTATTTGATTTTCTTTCCAGTGTGCATTGCATCCTGCTTTTGTGCTGTTGCTTCATTCTTCTAATAGATCACATTACTTATTTCTTGATGTTTGTTGTTGTGTGTGTGTTTTTTTTTATAGTTTTTTTTTATTGTTGGTGAATTGTTTTCTATATATCACTATTTCTGTCGCAGCATTATTGTGTAACTTGTGTTTGTTCATCATGTTGCACAATGTATGCTTTTAATATTATACACTCTGGGCGCAGATTATACCCCCACAAATGAAGTTTAGGGGGGTTTAAAGGAGTGAACTTGTTTTTCGGTCAGTCGGTCTGTGGTCGGTCTGTTGGTCCGTATTAAGTGTCCATTTTCTAATTCAAGTTGTTTTCATCCGATCTTCACCAAACTTGGTCAGATGTTGTATCTAGATGATGTCTAGGTCAAGTTTAAATATGGGTCATGCTGGGTCAAAAACTAGGTCACCGGGTCACTTAATGCGCTTTAAACATTGAGCATGGTGTCCGCTCTCTAATTCAAGTACTTTTCATCCAATCTTCACCTAACTTGGTCAGAAGTTGTATCTAGATGATGTCTAGGTGAAGTTTGAATATGGGTCATGCTGGGTAAAAAACTAGGTCACTGGGTCACTTAGTGCGTTTTAAACATTGAGCATGGTGTCCACTGTTTTTTTGTGAAGACAACATGCAAAATATTCTGTGTCAATGCGTCATGAGGGGGTATTCTACAGGTCTGTGACAAAGCTCTAGTTTTTTTTAGTTATGTCACTATTCAAAGTATAATGTCATGTTCAATTATTGAACTTATCTTAAACAGGCTATAAAAACATTTTAGTATAGTTTTTTGGTTCCTATGTTTGGTGTATTGGTTTAAGAACTGCTGGTCAAATATGTGTAACTAAAAAATCATTTATGATTTGTTTATAAATAAAGCATTTTTGTAAGTTAAGTATTTATAGGAAAGTGAGATCGAAAACACTGGATTCTAAAAATTACAATGAAACCTTGTATCTTTAACTTCAAAATAATGCCTATTTTCTGTTTTGAACATACTTAAAGACAAGTATGACGTACAGTGCAGGGCTCAACATTTAGAGTGCTGCTTGCCCAGGACAACCAAATATTTTGTTATTGATAATAAATCGCAACAAATATACAATAATAGAATTTAAGAAAGCAAAAATGGATAAAATTCACCTCAGTTGGGTTCGAACCACTGACCTCTGGATTGAAAACCTGTTGCCTTATTATCTTGGCCATTAGAGCTGTTATGTTACTTTAGGCATGTTATAAATAATTCATATATAGTCTCAAAATATAAAGAAAGAAATTAAGGCACTCTTAATTATGCAATTGTTTTGCGATTATTACACTTTATAACTTTATCAATTGCTCATGATGAGGACTCGTAAACAAAAATTCATATTAGTACGAGTGCTCTCCATTTGTGATTATAACTCCCTGGTGTACAGTATTGTTTTAATTCTTTTAAAGTCCCTTTTAATATGTTGTTGGTTTAGAGATCTGTGGTCTATTTGCTTTTTGATTGACACCCTTGAAACCAAATAATAACATTATTTATGTTTAGAATTATAGTAATTAGTTTGAATTAAAAGAAAATTTCAAGAAGGATGCATTCTTGTAGTGTGTGGTTTTAGAAATATTTTTTTTATATAAAATGTTCTGAAACGGTAATTTAAATTAATAAATTCTTACTACGTAAAACTCAAATTTAATTGAAATCTTGACATATTGGACAGAAAAGTTGAACTTAATGGCCTGGACAAGTGAATTTAAATTGTTAATGTTGTGTGATCAATCGTACGTGTGAATCATGTGATTCTCGCTCTGGGAAAATGAGCCTTAATACATATGTGTTAACCCTTACAGCGCTGGAACCGAATTTTAAAGGTCTTTGCAAACAGTTTGGATCCAGATGAGACGCCACAAAACGTGGCGTCTCATCAGGATCCAAAGTGTTTGCTATTCTGATAGTATTCTTTGAAAAAAATCGAAGAAAATGCTATATTTAGAAATTCAGCAGACGACATTTTAGCAGACGACAAATTTCCCAGCATGCAAAGGGTTAATACATATGTGTTAAGTGTCGTCCCAGATTAGCCTGTGCAGTGCATTAAAAAGCTAATCTGGTAAGACACTTTACTCACATGCTTTCAGCCCATTTTCACTGAGAGAGGGGCATATGCATTGTAAGCAAAACATTATTAAGATTTAACATCACTGGTGTTATAGGTGTCGATTGGAAGTCGCTCATCATGCCAGCATCGTTGCCAATAACGACAGACTATTTCCCCGACCCCGTGAGTCTGAACAACGAGTACGTGGAGTCCATGTACCAGCTCCTTCCAGACTCTAACAGCCTGTACTACTCAAAGTGAGGCTAACTGACACACATCTAGTGTTTTAAACTTTACTTTTACTCTTTACCACTCAGATGCACACTTTGAAGTGCTTGTAGTCCCTAAGAAAGTCAAATTAAATTCAAGGCCTTTCTTACTATAGTCAAATTTTAAAGACTTTATTTCCCACCCTCAGGTTCTAATGAGCAGCAAACAGCATGAAACTTGAACAGACTGCAAGTTACTCACAGGCTGTTCTGGTTTTATAATGGTTGCCTCTCGCCATTTTTCATTTGAGTGGGAAAGAGTTAAAATATCTATTGTGTTAAACTTTGTTTTAAACCAGGTTTTAAACTCAGTTGAAAATCCAGGTAATTAGACTGGTTCCCAGTAAATAAATGTATTTTCATGGACTGATCTTATTGAAACTTCAGATGTAGCGAGCTAGCATGGTAACCTAGCTAGAAATTGATTCTGGGGCCATTCGGCTATAGTTCAAGGTCACTGTTACTATGACTAGAGAAACATGTTTTGATAAATAACTTGATGTAGATGCTGATTGTAGTGTTGGTACATGCAGAAAGAGCAATTGGGTTTTTGGGTCAAGGTGAAGGTAATATTTTCTCAAAGTAGACAAACAGTTTTTACGCATTAATTTTAGTTTTTATTTGGGTATTTTTTTGAAATTTGTGTTGGTAGTTTATATTTAATCAATGTTAAAGTCACTGCATCTGAAAATAGAAAACAACATGTTTCCTTAAAAAAATTGTAGTCATGATATGGGAATTGTTTTTATAAACTAGTTTAATAGGGGTTAAGTTGCAAACATCACTGGGCGGTATGTCAGTCATACAGAATAAATTGTTGTAAGCAAATACATCCACATTCTTCAAGCAAAACTTAAAATATATCATCACCATTGAGGTACATGCGCAAGACGCTTTGTCCATGACAGATTATCCACAATACCTGGGTTATCTGCCCTTGGCCTTGAGTAAAGCTTATGGGGTGAAAAGTGATTCAGAAGAGTTATGCAAAAGTATTTTACTATATATGCATAAACTGCTAGTTATGTAGGCCATAAATGCTGTGTTGCCTATTTTACTGATGTCATGTGTAAAATGATGAAAAAAACACTAAATTGAGACTTAAGGTATGGACCCCTTTGGATTGCAATTCAATTTGTCTGTGGTAATGCTTGAAACTTGCAATGAAAATAGTGACTTAACTGTGCACCTATTCATACATAAAAAGAGAAAATATTTATACTATTTGTAGTTGAGAGTATACTTTTTAGACTTTTTAGCTCACCTGAGCGATAGCTCGGGGTGAGCTATTGTGATCACTCAGCGTCCGGCGTCCGTCCATCCGTAAACAATTTGTAAACATCTTCTTCTACTAAACCATTGAGCCAATTTCAACTAAATTTCATGTGGAGCATCCCTAGGTCATGGGACAAAAGAATTGTTAAAAAAAAATTGATCACATAACCAAGATGGCCGCCATGACCATATATGGTAAAAACCTTTAAAAATCTTCTTGTCAGAAACCGCTCATCAGATTTTCAAAATTTTTCACAGGAATGACCTTTGAAGGCTCCCCTGAAAAAGTTGTTCAAAGAAATTTGATTCGTCAAAAAACATGGCCGCAGGAGCTCGTTGAACTTTGCATGTTTATTCGTTTTTGCCTATTTTGTGAAAACTTTCATTTGAATGATAATTTAAGAATGCATACGCGGCCAACAGGGCACACTCTGAACAATATTACTGAAGCAACTGGTCTGTAATCCTAAATCTATAATTATCAGTCCAATGAAACATCATCCTTTTAGTAAAATACAGTGAATCAGTAGAAATATTATCAGAATATGAGATTTTTTGTATATTTGTATGTTTAAATATTGTGTTAATGTTTAATTTTGTTCATTAATATAAATATAAGCAGGACAGGGGAGGTAATACACTACAGGGGAAACAAATGCAATAAGTTTAAATTTATTGTTACAGATTTGCCTCCCTTGTAATATATTTAAATTTACCAAATGTAAGGCTAACTGCATTTTTGTAATGCATACTACTACTACTACTACTACTACTACTACTACTACTACTACTACTACTACTACTACTACTGCTACTACTGCTGCTGCTGCTGCTGCTGCTGCTACTACTACTACTACTACTTCTACTACTACTACTACTACTACTACTACTACTACTACTACTACTACTACTACTACTACTTCTACTGCTACTACTACTACTACTACTACTACTACTACTACTACTACTACTACTACTACTGCTCTACTACTACTACTACTACTACTACTACTACTACTACTACTTCTACTACTACTTCTACTACTGCTCTACTACTACTACTACTACTACTACTACTACTACTACTACTACTACTACTACTACTACTACTACTACAACTACTACTACTACTACTACTACTACTATTTCTTCTGCCACCACCACCACCACCATCACCACCACCACCACCACCACCACCACCATTCACAGTGACAAAAAACGTATTCACACAATGGCTGCTACTACAACTTATAGCCCATATAAGGGGGCATGCATGTTTTACAAACAGCCCTTGTTATTTTGAACTCCACCTTCCCAGAATAGTTTAGTTCCTTTGGGTCTCAGGTGAGCGCCTTAGGGCCCATGGCCCTCTTGTTTATAACACCATGTTATCCATGTACATGCGGTTATTATTCGATGAACTCTTCAGCCCTCCAGAATCGGATGATGAGAAGTATTACCGCAAGAAGCCACTATCTGCCAAGCAGGTGTTCTGTGAAATGATTTCACAGAGGCTGTCCCAGGTGAGTATGGTGAAATGATTTCACAGAGGCTGTCCCAGGTGAGTATGGTGAAATGATTTCACAGAGGCTGTCCCAGGTGAGTATAGTGAAATGATTTCACAGAGGCTGTCCCAGGTGAGTATGGTGAAATGATTTCACAGAGGCTGTCCCAGGTGAGTATGGTGAAATGATTTCACAGAGGCTGTCCCAGGTGAGTATGGTGAAATGATTTCACAGAGGCTGTCCCAGGTGAGTATGGTGGAATGATTTCACAGAGGCTGTCCCAGGTGAGTATGGTGAAATGATTTCACAGAGGCTGTACCAGGTGAGTATGGTGAAATGATTTCACAGAGGCTGTCCCAGGTTAGTATGGTGAAATGATTTCACAGAGGCTGTCCCAGGTGAGTATGGTGAAATGATTTCACAGAGGCTGTACCAGGTGAGTATGGTGAAATTATTTCACAGAGGATGTCCCAGGTGAGTATGGTGGAATGATTTCACAGAGGCTGTCCCAGGTGAGTATGGTGGAATGATTTCACAGAGGCTGTCCCAGGTGAGTATGGTGGAATGATTTACAGAGGCTGTCCCAGGTGTGTATGGTGAAATGATTTCACAGAGGCTGTCCCAGGTGAGTACCATGAAATGATTTCACAGAGGCTGTCCCAGGTGAGTATAGTGAAATGATTTCATAGAGGCTGCCCCAGGTAAGTATGGTGAAATGATTTCACAGAGGCTTTCCCAGGTGAGTATGGTAGAATGATTTC
This sequence comes from Dreissena polymorpha, assembly GCF_020536995.1. NCBI lineage: Eukaryota > Metazoa > Mollusca > Bivalvia > Myida > Dreissenidae > Dreissena > Dreissena polymorpha. The sequence goes on along the minus strand of NC_068355.1, from coordinate 136,155,518 downwards.
ACAGAGGCTGTCCCAGGTGAGTATGGTGAAATGATTTCACAGAGGCTGTCCCAGGTGAGTATGGTGAAATTATTTCACAGAGGCTGTCTCAGGTGAGTAAGGTGAAATGATTTCACAGAGGCCGTCACAGGTGAGTATGGTGGAATGATTTCACAGAGGCTGTCCCAGGTGAGTATGGTGGAATGATTTCACAGAGGCTGTCCCAGGTGAGTATGGTGGAATGATTTCACAGAGGCTGTCCCAGGTGTGTATGGTGAAATGATTTCACAGAGGCTGTCCCAGGTGAGTATGGTTGAATAATTTCACAGAGGCTGTCCCAGGTGAGTATGGTGGAATGATTTCACAGAGGCTGTCCCAGGTGAGTATGGTGAAATGATTTCACAGAGGCTGTCCCAGGTGAGTATGGTGGAATGATTTCACAGAGGCTGTCCCAGGTGAGTATGGTGAAATGATTTCACAGAGGCTGTCCCAGGTGAGTATGGTTTAATGATTTCACAGAGGATGTCCCAGGTGAGTATGGTGGAATGATTTCACAGAGGCTGTCCCAGGCGAGTATGGTTAAATGATTTCACAGAGGATGTCCCAGGTGAGTATGGTGGAATGATTTCACAGAGGCTGTCCCAGGCGAGTATGGTAAAATGATTTCACAGAGGCTGTCCCAGGCGAGTATGGTGGAATGATTTCACAGAGGCTGTCCCAGGTGAGTATGGTGGAATGATTTCACAGAGGCTGTCCCAGGTGAGTATGGTGGAATGATTTCACAGAGGCTGTCCCAGGTGTGTATGATGGAATGATTTCACAGAGGCTGTCCCAGGTAAGCATTTTTAAACTCCAGTTGATACCTGTGTATTTGTACAAGCTCAATACATAAGTTTAATCACATTGTCTAGTTTAGTTTAGTTTAAATCTATTTATTTTAGCTTGATTGCATTGGAAGTACTACTTCTTATTTGAAACGCTTTCAAGCTCATTTCCTAACTAGAACCAGTACTTGGTGTCTATGGGGGAGATCTAAAGAAAGCTCCCACAGTGTGGATCGAACCTGTGACCTCCCAATTGCTAGGGGGGCACCATATGCACTTTTTCAACGGCGAAATCACATTTTTTAGTACTTTATATAAGTTATAGTCCTTTGCTTCCAAAAATTCCATAAAAGCAGACTGCACAGGCTAATCTGGGACGACATTTAATGCACATGCATAAATTCCAGTTTCCTTGAACGAGGCTCTATAGTACTTTTGTTGTTTTTCAGGGCTTTCAGCTGATAAAGATGATGAGGAACACGGGCAGCTCCCTCACGCTGGTGGCCAATACTTCCCAGAGGGTGGTTCCTGGCTCCAGTCCACAGGTGTCACACATGTCCGGGCTCAAACGGTGCCGTCCACGCGAGGAGACTGCTGTGAGTGGTTCCAGGTGTATTTTTATGTCCCCCACCACTATAGTGCCAGTGGGGGACATATTGTTTTTGCCCTGTCTTTTGCTTTGTTTGTTTGTGTGTTTGTTTGCGTCAAACTTTAACATATTTTCAATAACTTTTGCAATATTGAAAATAGCAACTCAAGGTCATCCTTCAAGGTCAAAGGTCAAAATCGCTCATTTAATGTACACTTTTGCAATATTGAAGATAGCAACTTGATATTTGGCATGCATGTGTATCTCATGGAGCTGCACATTTTGAGTTGTGAAAGGTCAAGGTCATCCTTCAAGGTTAAAGGTCAAGTATATGGGGACATAGTGTTTCCCAAACACATTTCTTGTTAAAACTAGAGTTTATTAAAGCAAAAAGAATTTTAAATGTAATGTGTATCAGGTATGATTTCATTTTTTTTATTGTATTTTATCAAATGTTAGAAAAAACATATAGCAAGTCTTTGGAGAAACATTTATGACTCGATCTTGATTAATTGTGGATAGAATGTCTTTTTTGACAGTATCAATGCCATGCTTAAATATAGGTCGATGTTGGTAAAACAAATGAGGTCAACAGGCCTTGTCATGAACAGATACTGTACATATAACTCTTGTTGGTGTTTAAGGGCTTCATTTTATGAGTTTAAAAGGAACAATACAACTGACAATAGTTTTAATTTAAAAATATATAAGTATTAAAATAGTAAAATAAGAGTTATCTCCTGGTAATTTGTTTTGTTATTAATTGAAAATAGCTCTACATATGCTGATTTTTAACAAAACTTCATGCAAAAAAGTATCTTAATACAAAAAAAAACCCACAAAACCATAGTTAATTGGTATACAACTACAGCCTACATTAAAGGCAAGAAGACAGTATCTTCCTTGTTTTCCCATATTTAGATAGCATCTTCTGGCTTTAATTGTAATTATTGCTTTGCAGGAGGAGGTGTACTTGAGTATCGGGCGCATTTTTCACAAGCTGTCCCGTACTGGCTCGGAGATTACGGTTACACGCTACAGACCCAGGTACGAGCCTGACTTCATGGCCATGTGTAAACCCAAGGGGCTTACATCTGACGTTATACATGAATATATATGTACATGTTTATACAGATCCAGGTACGAGCCTGACTTCATGGCCATGTGTTACTCCTAGGGGGCTTGCATCTGACGTTATACATGAATATATATGTACATGTTAATAAACACCTATTTTTATGTGTGTGATAGCTGTACCAGAGATAAAAATCTTAGAGTATGTATACACACAATTTTCGCATTTCTGCATACACATGGCAATGGAATACAACCTTTTTTTTTTAATTATACAGATATAAAATGTTTTAATAATTATAATAATTATAAGAAATCCTTTTTATTACTGTATGTTTTCTTTAATTGTCTACTGAAATTTATCAGTGAACTCAATTACATTTTTAGCTCACCTGAGTGATAGCTCGAGGTGAACTATTGTGATCACTCAGCGTCCGGCGTCCGTCCGTCCGTCTGTAAACAATTTGTAAACATCTTCTTCTACTAAACCATTGAGCCAATTTCAACTAAATTTCATGTGGAGCATCCCTAAGTCATGGGACAAAAGAATTGTTAAAAAAAATTTGATCACATAACCAAGATGGCCGCCATGACCATATATGGTAAAAACCTTAAAAAATCTTCTTGTCAGAAACCGCTCATCAGATTTTCAAAAAATTTCACAGGGATGACCTTTGAGGGCTCCCCTGAAAAAGTTGTTCAAAGAAATTTGATTCGTCAAAAAACATGGCCACAGGAGCTCGTTGAACTTTGCATGTTTATTCGTTTATGCCTATTTTGTGAAAACTTTCAAAAATCTTCCACATTTTTTGTCCGATCTTTTCCAAATTTGCACAGTGTCTTTATATCAATGAGGACACGAACCCTACAAAAAATGAGCATTATTGGTCCATGAAGTACAGAATTACCTCCCCTTGAATTGAGAAAATGGTGTTTATGCAATAAAGTCCAAATTTTTCATCCAATTCTTTCCAAACTTGTAAGGATTTAGCATGGTTCAAACAAGGGAAACAACTACGGTTTATGCATGTTCTTTTTATTACAGATTTGCCTCCCTTTAATTCATTCAAAATCTCATTTTACAGCAGAGATTCCAAATCTGACCTGTAAATGAGCCCCATATTTACTGCTGGTGCTATGTTACCTTTTCCCATTTGATCATTCTTAAGTATTGGTCTTGAAATGCTGCTACTGCTACTGCTACTGCTACTACTACTACTACTACTACTACTACTACTACTACTACTACTACTACTACTACTACTACTACTACTTCTACTACTTCTACTACTACTACTACTACTACTACTACTTCTACTACTACTACCACTACTACTACTACTACTACTACTACTACTACTACTACTACTACTACTACTACTACTAGTACTACTACTACTAGTACTACTACCACCACCACCACCACCACCACCACCACCACAACCACCACCCACGTCTACTATTACTACTTCTACTACTACTACTGCCACTACTACTACTACTTTTACCACTACTACTACTACTACTACTACTACTACTACTACCACTACTACTACTACTACTTCTACTTCTACTACTTCTACTACTTCTACTACTACTTCTACTACTACTACTACTACTACTTATACTACTACTACTACTACTACTACTACTACTACTACTACTACTACTACAACTACTATTACTACTACTACAACTATTACTACTACTACTTCTACTACTACTACTACTACTACTACACCACCACCACCACCACCACCACCACCATTCACAGTGACAAAAAACGTATTCACACAATGGCTGCTACTTCAACTTATAGCCCATATAGGGGGGCATGCATGTTTTACAAACAGCCCTTGTTTCTATGGGATTTTAACCACAACTGTTCATGTTTATCTCCGACACATATTTTTAGGTCACCAGTCATGAAGTGACACAGTGAGCTTATGTGATCGTGTGATGTCCGGCGTCCGTTGTGCGTGCCTGCGTGTGTCCGTGCGTCCGTCCGTCAACAATTTGTTTGTGTAGACAGTAGAGGTCACAGTTTGCATCCAATCTTGATGAAATTTGGTCAAAATGTTTATCTTGATGAAATCCGGTTTGGGATTGTATTTGGGTCATCTGGGGTCAAAAACAAGGTCACTAGGTCAAATAATAGAACAACCTTCTGTAGACAATAGAGGTCACAGTTTTCATCCAATCTTTATGAAATTTGGTCAGAATGTTTATCTTGATGAAATCTGGGTTGGGATTTTATTTGGGTCATCTGGGGTCAAAAACTAGGTCACTAGGTCAAATAATAGAAAAACCTTGTGTAGACATTAGAGATCACAGTTTTCATCCAACCTTTATGAATTTTGGTCAGAATTCTTGATGAAATCTGGGTGGGATTGTATTTGGGTCATCTGGGGTAAAAATCTAGGTCAAATAAATAGAAAAACCTTGTGTTGACAATAGAGGTCACAGTTTTCATCCAATATTTATGAACTGTGGTCAGAATGTTTATCTTGATGAAATCTGGATTGGGATTGTATTTGGGTCATCTAGAGTCAGGAACTAGGTCACTAGGTCAAATCATAGAAAAACATTGTGTAGACAATAGAGGTCATAGTTTTCATCTGATCTTATTGAGTCAGGTGAGCGATTCAGGGCCATCATGGCCCTCTTGTTTTTGTACTATTTAGTTTACATTTGAAACACAATAATTTGGGAATATGTTTTGTTATGATTTCCTATTAAGTCTGGATCAATTATTCATTTACCTTCTGTATAAAACATTATCACTGCCACTATATTCCTGTTCAAAAGACAATAAACTGTTAAATCCTCACCAACTAGCATTTAAGAATTAATTTTATTTAATTAAACCGCAAACATCAGGACATGCTCTTCGTAAAATCACAAGTATGGTCCGATTGCATAACATTGCATTGTTATGAATGATATTAATTATATCCCACAACAACAAAGTAGAACGGTTTTATATTGGATTCACCATGGAATTCTCTGGAGTCTGTAGACACAATTTATTTCTAACTTTGTTCAACAGGTCACATTCAAAATTGCATGTATAATTTTTTATAATGATTTGAAATTGTGCATATGAATTTTAAACTATGCTAAAAATTATACCCATAACATAATACCACGTGTGGAATCAGGGGCTATTTGTTCACACTGTGATAGCTCTAGTTTATATGAGCCACGCTTTGAAAAAATGGAGCCTAATCCATGAGCCTTGCGTTTCGTCCAAGATTACGGTAGCCTGTTCAGTTGGCACATGCTAATCAGGGACTACACTTTCCCCCTGAACTTGATTTCCAATAACAAAAGACATCCTTTAAACAGAAAATACCATAAAAACGGAAAGTCAAGTGCTGTCCCCAATAAGCCTGTATGGACTGCACAGGCTAATCTGGGACAACACTTTACACATATGCATTAAACCCCATTTTCCCAGATTATGGCTCATTTGTCATAAGTTATATGTGTGGAGGCTTCTATTCCTCATATATCTGAATGCACATCTGAGCCACACTCTAGGAAAACTGGGCTTAATGCATGTCCATACAGTGTCATCCCAGATTAGCCTGTGCAGTCCACTCAAGCTAATTAAGAACGGCAATTACAACCTAGAAAGGATTTTTGTTTAGAAGAAACTAACTTTACACGAAACATTTCATAAAAGCGCAAAGTTTTGTTCCAGATTAACCTGTGTGGACTGGGCTGACACTTGACAAATATGCATTAAACCCAGTTTTACCACAGCGCTGCTCATTTGTAATATGCTATATGTGTAAAAACTTCTATTCCTTAAGCATCAGAATTCACAGCTGAGATTGCACTCCGGGATAACCAGACTTAATTCATGTGCATAAAGTGTCATCCCAAATTAGCCTGTGCAGACTGCTAATCAGGAACAACACTTTCCGCCTATACTAGAATTTTCATTAGAAAATAATTCTTTTAAACAAAAAAATTCCATAAAAGGGGAAAGTGTTTTCCCAGATTAGCCTGTGAAGTCTGCACTGATAAATTCAATAAAGGCGGAAAGTGTCATCCGTGATTTTCCTGTGTGGACTGTTATCTGTGATTTTCCATGTGGACTGCACTGACTAATCTTGGACAACACTTAACGCAGAAAGCCCCATTTTCCAGAGCAAGTCTCATTTTGTATATGTAATGAATGTGGAGGCTTCTATCCCTCAGACATCAGAACGCACAGCTGAGCTACAACTACCGCTACCGGTTCCAGGCACCAGACTCCTTCAACTACGATGTCTCATGGAGCGAGTTCCACAACGAGAAGCTCGAGAATTACAACTGGAATTACCTCGACCAGTACATTTGTACCCAGGGCGAGGGGGACTTTGGACTCATGGACGTAAGTACATTGACCAATTAAAAGGGTTTTTAATGCATGTGCGTAAAGTGTCGTCCCAGATTAGCCTTTGCAGTCCGCAGGGGCTCATCTGGGACAACACTTCACGCACATGTCTTAAGCCCCCTTTTCACAGCTCGAAAACTACAGCTGGAATTACCTTGACCAGTACATCTGTACTCAGAGGGAAAGGGACTTTGGACTCATGGATGAATCTTCTTACAATCTTAAGATAAGGAAAGACTAAGTTTCAGAGAAATTTGAGCCATCAAAATTACATAGCAGTACTCTAAGTTATTTTCTAAGCATATATATATATACGGCTTATTGTGTCATCTGTGCATGTTTATTCTCCCCTCAGTCCTTGAAGTTTTGGAGGAGTAGGTTCTTCATTTTACCCTGCAACAATCCGGCCACAAAGAAAATAAGTGAAGGACACCAAAGGTAAGCTGCTTTGTGTAGGATTGTTTTAAAGTATGAGAAAAGAATTTTGCCATATATGCAACATTATTATGAAAAATTGTTGTTATTTTCATATTATTAAAATCCACACTAACTCAAGAAATTTAAAATGACAGCATTAACAAGATTAAACATTTAATTGTTCACGATATTATGTTGCCCCAAAAGCTGTAAATAAAATCAGTGTATACAATTTGTTGATAACATGAATTAATACAGTATTGAATAAAGACAAAAAGCATTTGAGGGTTATGAAGCAGGTATTACCACTATTGAACTAAGTTAAGCCTTTAAGCCTAAATTGAACAATTGATTTGATGTCGCTTTAACCTTGCTAATTATCCCCTGCAATAGGTGGAGGGATATTGTTTTGGCATTGTCCGTCCGTCTTTCCGTCCGTCCGTCTGTACGTCCGGAGCCATATCTTGGAAGTGCTTTGGTGGATTTCATTGAAACTTGGTATGAGTATATATATGGATAAGAGAATGATGCATGCCAAATGGCATTGTACACCATCTGTTAATAACGGAGTTATGGCCCTTTGTATCTTGAAAAAAAGCTTTTTTTGTGTGTCCGGAGCCATATCTTGGTAGTGCTTAGGCGGATTTCATTGAAACTTGGTATGGGTTTGTATATCAATAAGAGGATGATGCATGCTAAATGGCATTGTACACCATCTGTTAATAATGGAGTTATGGCCCTTTGTATCTTGAAAAAATGCTTTTTTGAGTGTCAGATATAACGCTTTTGTGTCCAGAAGCATATTGGCGGGGGATATCAATTCAACGAATTTGCTTGTTAAATCTTAATTTGTTTGACTAATGAAAATATCATAAACAACCAATACTTTTATTTCTATTATTTTTCCTTTTTTTCAGTTTGTCAGTATGTTAAAGTTTCTGCAGTATTTGTAAAAGTGCACTTTGATAATTTACTTTATGTCAGGTGTGATATTTACGAAGAGAAAACATCCTCAGAACTAAAGCAGCTCATCATTGGTTTTACCCGCTACCTCGAAATTCTCAACAAGATGAAGCGAACTGCCGTCACTCGACAGACAAATTGTATAGTATGAACCTTAACAAATTTATTTGTTTGTAATGCATGGTTGAATGGTTGAGAAATGGGGTTTTGCCAATACATGAGGCAAATATGAAAATGCCTAGATATATAAGTTTTGGGTGGAGGCCTTGAAATGATTGACATTGCAGGTTGTACTTCAAACTGTTTAATATCATCCCAGTTATTTGCAAAGGATTAATTATGTTTATTGTTTGAAAATCACAAATTAACTGTATGGTGAAACTGGGTGTGAGTACATATCCAACCATGCAGATATGAGTGATATTATGCAAGAAAGGGCAGTAGTACATATCCACACAGTGTAGCTAAAATATAAGTTGTGTCGCCCCTAAGTGGGCCTTAGGACATATCCAAAAAGTGTTGCTCCAGATATGCTTATGCACCCTTATACTATAAAGAGTTATTATTTCCACTTATTAGACTACAAAACATTGGCTTACTTTATAGGAGATTAACCTGACCAGAACGTACACATTTCATGGGTGTGGCATAATACCAATTTATTCAACCACGTGGCTCAACTATTAACAAATGCTCTTTACATTTATTAGAAGTGTATAATTATTGTATAAATAAATTGAATAACAATGGTGAATTCCATTGTTTTTATTCTCCCACAAAGGGGAAGGGAGCATGTAGTTCACCCTTCCTCTGTTCAAAGTCAAATGTTTATGTCCCCCACCACTATAGTGGGTGACATATTGTTTTTGCCCTGTCTGTTGGTTTGTTTGTTTGTTTTTTGCCCCAACTTTAACATTTGCAATAACTTTTGCAATATTGAAGATAGCGACTTGATATTTGGCATGCATGTGTATCTCATGAAGCTGCACATTTTGAGTGGTGAAAGGTCAAGGTCATCCTTCAAGGTCAAAGGTCAAATATATAGCTTCAAAGAGGCGCAAAAGGGGACATAGTGTTTCTGACAAACACATATCTTGTTCTGTTATTAGGTTTGCAAAGAAGACAAAATTCTCCGACAATTTTATCCATCATACTTGATTTTGTATGTTAGCCCATATCCTTTCCATTTTTAGCACAAAGAATTTTTGGACAAGAATCCCGGTGGAATACCTATGCCTGATACCAGGTTTGTCACTTTGTTCACTTTTTCACTTTGAACTATACTGGTTAAAGGGTTTGCGATATATTTTAATATTGAGAGGCAAAGTATTAAATCAATGTTGAATAGCAACGTAGCATATAAACATGTTTTTTCATATCTAACAAATTGTTTCTCTTTTGTCATACAATTCACCATCTGAAGAGACTGTCACCTTTCTCCCCTAAGGTGAAAAAAAAAATGTTTTTGAATGTTTTGGTCAGGCTTAATTCTGAATTTTTCATAACATTGTTCAACTGGAAATAGATTTTTAATCAGGTTTTCCGAAGAAAAAAAATGGTTATTAGGTTGGCGAATGTCGACGGGCCGGCGGGCGCAACAAGCTTGTCCGGGCCATAACTTTGTCGTTCATTGTGAGATTTAAAAATCATTTGGCCTATTTGTTCACCATCATTGGACAGTGTGTTGCGCGAAAGAATTATGTCAATATCTCCAAGGTCAAGGTCACATTTTAAGTTCAAAGGTCAAAAATGGCCATAAATGAGCTTGTCAGGGCCATAACTATGTCGTTCATTGTGAGATTTTAAAATCATTTGGCACATTTGTTCACCATAATTGGACGGTGTGTCGCCCGAACGAATTACGTCCATATATCCAAGGATAAGGTTGCCACAACTAAAAATAGATTGATTTTGAATCAAGGGGGGTAACTATGAACATGTAACAATGCACATTTTGAGTTGTCTTCCTTCATCAGATTTTTTTTTTTCAAATTGAAATCAAGGTTGCCACGAGTAAATATAGATTGAATTAGAAACAAGGAGGGTTACAATGCACATTTTGAATTGTCTCCCTTTATCAGACTTTTTTTAAATTGAAAACCTTGTTTTGTGACAATTTTGTCCCTTGTTGTACTCTTTTGTTCTCTTAAACTAGGTGGTTATGATTATCTTGATAACTTAGTTTCTGAAGATATGAAGAACATTTTCTAAATGATGTCAAAGGTTCATTATATACATTGAAACACATTCTGTAGTATTCAACATTTGACACACAATGATTGTGACTCATTGTAGTGTTTTGCTGGTATTTTAAGCTCACCTGAGCACAACCTGCTCATGGTGAGCTTTTGTGATTGCCTTTTGTCCATCGTGCGTCTGTCATCAACATTTTGCCTTGTGAACATTCTAGAGGCCACATTTTTTGTCCGATTTTCATGAAACTTGGTCAGAACATTTGTCCCAATGATACCTCGAACAAGTTCGAAACTGGGTCATGCTGGGTAAAAAACTAGGTCACTAGGTCAAAAAAAGGAAAAACCTTATAAACACTGTAGAAGTCACATTTCATGCCCAATCTTCATGTAACTTTTTCAAAATGTTTGTCTTAATGATATGTTGGTTGAGTTTAAAAGTGGTGTTCCGGTCCCTTGAAAAACATGGCCGCCAGTGAGCAGGGCAGTTTTCCTTATTTGGCTATAGAGAATCCTTGTGAACACTCTAGAGGCCACATTTCTTGTCAGATCTTCATGAAACTTGGTCAGAAGATTTGTCCCAATGATATCTCAATCGAGTTTGAAACTGGGTCATACTGGGTCAAAAACTAGGTCCAAACAAAAGAAAAACTTTGTAAACACTGTAGAAGTCACATTTTATGCCAAATCTTCATGTTACTTTGTCAAAATGTTTGTCTTAATGATATGTTGGTTGAGTTCAAAAGTGGTCCGTTGAAAAACATGGCCGCCAGTGGGTGGGGCAGTTTTCTTTATTTGGCTATAGAGAAACCTTGTAAACACTCTAGAGGCCACATTCCATGTCAAAAAAAAGAATAACCTTGTGAACACTGTAGAAGTCACATTTGGTTCAAAAATGGTTCTGGTCCGTTGAAAAACATGGCTGCCGGGGGGTGGGGCAGTATTCCTTATATGGCTATAGAGAAACCTTGTGAACACTCTAGTTTTATCGGATGTTTTTTGTAACTCCTTAGCAAGATTTTAAAAAGATATTTCAACTACCTTACCAGTTGGTTTTCAAGGATTACTTTCTATTCATCAAATATGACTTATCGATGGTCCCAATTTAAAATGACGAACCTACATTTTTGGCATTTCGCGATTTTGATATTGTGTAAAGCGGGAAATCAATGCACATATACCCCCAAAACAACAAAATAGTTATCCAATCGCAACAGCTCCATATAGTCACGTGATGTAATGACGAACCGCAATTGCTTGAAGTCAAAATGACGAAGCTGAAAAAAATTGTTACGTCGGCATTTTGCGAGCTTATTAATATATTAAAGTATCAATATAGCCATGTATTTTAAGGCAAATTGACGAAACGTAAACGTTTGCTTATAAAATAATTAAATGATGTACATTTTATAGCATTGATGAACGCAAAAAGATATCAAAATAATATAAAATGTTGAGGTATTAACTTAGTAACTTGTGGCCGCAACTAATAGCTTGTTCCTACAACTTATTAAGTTGAGGTTTCAACTTAGTAAGTTGTTCCTTCAACTTTATAACTTCTGGCCGCAAGTTACTAAGTTAAGACCACAATTGTCTGAGCACTTGCCTTGTTTGCGACTGGGTTCAGGGTTCCATCCCCGGTCTGAGCACTAGCAACGTACGCGTCGGATCCCGTTTCGAGTCCCATGGTTTTTGGATTTGAACCCGGGACGCTTCTTGTAAAGGGCGATTCCTCTGACCGGGGCTCGATCCCGGGAACCATCGCTTACGAGGCGAGTGCAAGATGCCTAAGTTTTCGACGGTCTGAAAATCTAATACGGAGTTTTCGACGGCCTCGAGGTTCGAATCATAGTTCGAGCACTAGCCCTGAAAGCTTTGGGTCTCTAGATCAATCCTCGGTTTAAGGATTTACCCTATAAGCGACGGCTCGAATTCCGATGTGAGAATTTGCACCAACAGTGACCGGTCCCGGGTTCGAGCCCCAGTCTGAGTACTAGTCCTGAAAGCTATGGATCCCGGGTTCAAGCCTGTGTCTTAGCTCTTGCCCAGTAAGGGAAGGATCCCGGTTGCAAACCTCAGTCTGAGCGTTCGCACCGAAAGCTACGGGTTCACACAGGGACTCGAACCAAACAGCCGTCGCTAACATACCATACTGAGCACCCGCCTACTAAGCGACCGGCTGCGGAAATGAGCTTCGTAAGCAACATTTCCCGCTTTCGAGTCCGGAAATGAGAGCTAGCCTCGCAAGCTATGGGTGTTCGGGTTCTAGCGCCGGTCTGAGCACTAGCCCTGTAAGCTATAAATCCCGCATTTTTCGGGTCCGGCGATAAGACTACGACTTTGATCAGGGTCCGTTCGCTTAAATGGTAAGTACTTAAACAGGGATTTTAGCCCGGGGGCATAGCATACAGGGTGAGTGCTCAAGCAGGGCATCCAAGCCGGGATCCGTTACGTAGGGTGCGAATGCTCAGACTGGAATCCAAGTCGCTTACAGGGAAAGTCCTTAGACTGGGGCTAAAACCCAAAGACCCATCGTTTAAAAAGGGAGGTATCAGACCTGGATTCCCAACCGGAATCCGTCGCTTATGTGCCTAGTTTTCACAACAGGGTTCGAGCCCTGAACCAAGTCGCTAACTTGGCGATCGCTCAGATAGGGGCTCAAATCTGAAATCCATGACTTACATGGCAAGTGCTCAGATAGGGCTCGAACGAGGGATCCATAGCTAACAGGGATAGTGCTCGAACCCGAGCACCTAGTAAAATAAGGGGTACTAATTGTGATAAAACGGTAAAGATGAAACGCCCGATATTATTGGTTAAACTTAAATTAGTGGTTTCAATATAGTTAGTTGGTCCCACAAGTTATTTAGTTGAGGCAAAAACTAATAAGTTGTGGGAACAAGTTATGAAGTTGTCGCCACAAGTTTCTGAGCTGAGGCCTCAACTTAATAAATAAGTTGTTCCCACAAGTTATTTAGTTGAAGGAATAACTTAATAAGTTAAATGAACAAATTACTAGGTTGAGGTCACAATTTAATAAGTTTTGGGAGCAAGTTATGAAGTTGTGGCCACAAGTTACTAAGCTGAGGTCTCAACTTAAACAGTTGTGGGGACAACGTACGTAGTTGTTTCCACAAGTTATTTTAAAAATTGTTTCCACAAGTTATTAAGTTGAAGCCACAACTTATGATGTTGTTCCCTCAACTTTATTAGTCGTTCCCACAAGTTACTAAGTTGAGGCCACACTATAAATAACGAATTGCGGTTGTCACCTCTGTTCCACCGGGTAAAACAGAAAAAAATGCATTGCTTTGCTATATCTAACGGACAACAGTGGAAAAATTTATTCTATTGAAACAAAATCTATTACAATAAGCTGTCCAATTTGCCGAAACATCACATAAATGCAAGTCTAAATGACGAAGATACATTTTACAGCAGATTTATTAACTTAACGTCAAATTAGTTCCATACGAACATGGTCTATCATGCGACACTTTTAAAAATGTTTAAAATAATCTTTATTTGACTTTGTGCAAGAAATGTTTAACTAAAATAGGTCTCCTGAAAACTTGTGTTTTTGTAGGTTCGACATTTTAAATTGAGACCATCGTTATGTTTCATGTGTTCTTTTGTTTTGAAAAAAATGTGTGATATCTTTGTTCAATGAATGGATTAAATGTTGTATTAATTTTATTGTGAATTATGATCTCTGTCAAACACATTCATATATTTAGCCCCTCTCTGTTAAACAAGGGCTAAATGCATGTGTGTAAAATTATCGTCCCAGATAAGCCTTTGCAGGGATGACACTTTCAGCTTTTATGGTATTTTTTTGTTAAAGGAAATCTCATCTTAGCAAAAATCCAGTTTAGGTGGAAAGTGTTTTTTCCTGATAAGCCTGTGCGGACCTCACAGGCTTATCTTTGACAACCCTAAACACACATGCATTAAGCCCTGTTTTCCCAGAGGAAGGCACATTTGAAACTACAATGGCTCATGTCGTGTAATTTCAGGCCGGATGAAGAAGTGCTGTGTATGACATCCCCCTCGGATAAAGTAGTGAGATGGATGCTGGATGATGTGTAATATATTCTTTATATTACCATTTTATATAAGACACCTTACTATTATATACATTTTTTTCTAGTTAACATGAAATTTCACTGCATTGTCACAAGGTTGTATAACCACATAAGTTATTATCACACCTTTACCCTAACACAAAAAAGAAGTTTTTCTGTTGTATTTTTATTAGCGAGGTTGTTTTCGGAGAAAACCTGAGCTATTATCATAGCCTGCTCGTTGTCCTCTGTCCGCTGTCCGCCGTTCGACGTAGGCGTCATGCTAAAACCTTAACATTGGCTCTAAAATCAAAGTGCTTCCACCTACAACTTTGAAACTTCATATGTAGATGCACCTTGATGAGTTCTACAAGCCACACCCATTTTTGGGTCATTAGGTTAAAGGTCAAGGTCACTGTGACCTCTAATATCAAACTTTAACATAGGCTCTAAAATCAAAGTGCTTACACCTACAACTTTGAAACTTCATATGTAGATGCACCTTGATGAGTTCTTCACGCCACACCCATTTTAGGGTCACTAGGTCAAAAGGCAAGGTAACTGTGACCTCTAATAAAAAACTTAAACAAAAACCTTAACATTGCCTCTAAAATCAAAGTGCTTCCAACTACAACTTTGAAACTTCATATGTAGATGCACCTTGATGAGTTCTACACGCCATACCTATTTTGGGTCACTAAGTCAAAGGTCAAGGTCACTGTGACCTCTAAAAAAATTTAAAAAAATCTGACAAGCTTTCGAAGCCGAGCGTGGCACCTGTTATGCGGTGCTCTTGTTTGTATAAATAATTATCAAAAGTTATGGGGTTTGGGTGGGGCCAGGTCAGAGATTTTCACTCATTTTTTTCATGTTATTTTACATGAACGTCTGCATTTCTACACTGATTTACTTCAAATTGATACTGAACATCTCTTATGACAATACGGTCAATCTCAACTATGCATGGCCGCATTAACAACCCTGGGGCGCCCCCCCCCACATAGACCACGCCCACCCAAAATTGCCTTTAACATTAACTTCTTCATTTCTACACTGATTTACTTCAAATTGATACTGAACATCTCTTATGACAATACGGTCAATCTCAACTATGCATGGCCCATTACCAACCCTGGGGCGCCCTCGCCCACATAGACCACGCCCACATAAAATTGCCTTTTACTATAAATTCTTCATTTCTACACTGATTTACTTCAAATTGATATTGAACATTTCTTATGACAATACGGTCAATCTCAACTATGCCCCATTATCAACCCTGGGGCGCCCCCTGGGTCAAACATGCATCATTGGGATACACGTCGGCCTCTGCTGCATCATTTCTAGTTCATTTTAATGTCATAATTACGTTACTTGCTATCAATAGCTACCTTTCCAAGGTGGGTTTATTCCTCCGGAAAATTCTGGAGCCGGCCACCCATACACCGTAATCAAACCAGGGCGGAACATAGTGTAATGCATCCTTAGTCTAAACCGAAACCGGAAACGGTGTCCACTATAAAATCAATCATCTTTCCGGAGCAGCCATTGTTACTTCGCCATTTTTATTGGTGTTGAAATTGAATTACCGGGCAAGACGTCGACCACGTGGCTCTTGCCTTTCGTCGGCCGACGTCAGACCATATAGCTTCTGCCATATGTCGGTCTTTACCCGGTGACGTCGACCAAGTTGCTTCGGCCATGCATCGGTCGACGTCAGACCATATGTAAACTGGTGTTTACAAGACAAACCGTTCGACAGGGCGTTGAGACGACCTGGTATGTGTTTGAACGAGAGGAAAATGTATAGGTTCTTGCAAAGAACGAGCAAGTTCCTGGTTTCCAAATACAGGGGGTGATCATGTATACCCCCTTGTGCCTTGATGTAAACCACGACTGATGTGTTGTCTGTTGACAACATCACACAGGAGTCGCGAAGATGTGTTGGAAACTAGAAACAGCTAGAATGACTGCTAGCTTTTCAAGATTTTTAATGTGCAGGTTATACTCCTGAGGAGACCACATACCTGAGATGATCTGGCTGAGTGGTTCCAGGTAAACGACCCCAACCTTCCCTGCTCGCATCCATACGAGATGTAAGGAAGGTTGCGGTGGAAGAAGCGGTACTCCTGCCAAGAGTCTCTTAGTCTAGTCACCACTGAATGTGGGGAACTAAAGACTAGAAGGATGGGAGTCTGTGTAAGAGGTTTGCTCTAAGATAAATTCCTACAAATTTAGAGATAGTGCTGAAGAGGACGTATTCTATCGGAAAAGATGTCCCAGCAAAAAGACCAGGAACAGACCGGTAAAAGACTGACCGGTGGCTGGAGCCTCATTGTTAAGAATGGGTGGGGAAAGAAATTCAGGGTAAGCCGAAATTTCCCCAATCTGACCAGACTTGAAAGTCGGTAGAAAAGAAGAGTTGAACACTTTATTATAAACCATCTATTTGTGAAGTGCTGAAGTATGGCTGCTACTGGTACCTCTGGCATCGGAGGTGTGTTTTTAGAAAACGGAAAACCCTAGGAGTGACCTTAGGGACGTAACCCCTTGCCGGTCGAAGGCTTGAAAGTCTTCTGATCCGGCTTGGGTTTGCCCTTATTTAAGAAACCTTTCCTGACGAATTCCAATAGGAAGACGACCTGTTATAGAAAGACGGCCTGTTAGAGGCCGGATGTGAAATAGAAGAAGGCCTTTTAGAGAAAAAGGTTGTTCTTCTTAGTATTCTTGGCTGTCAGGGTTGCCCCAAAAAAGAGCCCCTAGGCGCTGGCCAGAGTTGATTCTCTTTAGAGAAGTAAAGATATGGTCATCCCTGTCAGCCGTGATTGCCGTCTGTTTCCTGCCTCCAAAAAGGGAATCTGGTGTGAAAGGAGAAATCCTTATAGAGTTCACTCCTGGTTCCAACATGAAAATTGAGGCAGGGAAGAGAGGATGAGGTCCCTCCGGATCCTTAACATCTCGGGCCTGAGTCTGATAGCTCCCAAGTTATCTACAAGGCTGTGGCCGCATGCGGTCAAGCTGGTAGGCAGACCTAAGGATCAGCCCGATCTCAGTTGCCAATTCTCCAACATGGAGTAAGGAACTGAGAGAGTGGTAGAAGCAACTGGCAAAGTAAGCAAAAGCCTTTTATTGTCAGGATCTAGACCCAGCAGTTTGGAAAGGTCCAAACCAGTAGTCGGGTCGGGTACAGGGAACTTGAAGCTTTTATCGCCATAAGTGGTTAAGGCTCAGTCAGGTCCTTATGGGCTTTCCATGGTGATGGAGCATGCTATTTATTAGGGTTCCAATGACTGGAAAACATACCACTTGGAAGGCGTATGTTGACACGAGACATCGCCTTGCTAATCCTGCCGAGATTACTTTGCAGGCCAACTGTTCCGTGATAGTGAATGCAAAGCCTGTAGCCGACAGGGAAAGGGCGGGGTAAAAAGTCATCACCTAGTGTCTCAAACATAATTCATAGACCTGATTAATAGAGGCAAAACAGTAATGTTCGGCCTCAACGTTAGACTCTGAGCCCGCTTCAACCGAACCATCTGCAAGACTAGTGGTCTGCAAGTAGCCAGCTTTGTCAGAAGTAGGAATACCAGAAAGAGGTATTTCATAAGCTTCTATTATTGAAAGGCACACGTGTCCTGGAGACTGGTGAATCCATAAAGTATTGGATTCAATGGAGTAGCAGCAGGGGGTATACAACTAGGTAACTTAGAATATACCCGTGCGTCGAAGCCAATGATGAATCCTGCTAAGATGAGTAACAGGAGATTATAATATGAGTGACGTCACCAGGTAATACCCGGTGACTGGTGCCTGTGACGGGACCCGGTGATTGGACCAGACCTGTCAATGACCATTGACCGGACCTGTCATAATATGACCGTTGATGTCACCGGGTAAAAACCCAGTGACTGCTGACCATCGCCTGAACCGGACCAGTCAATGACTGGGAACCAGCGATCAGGGTTTGGTGCCCGGTGAATGGACACGTGATGTCACCAGGTTAAGACCGAAGAATGGCAGAAGCCATATGGTCTGATGTCGATCAATGTATGGCCAAAGCCACGTGGTCAATGTCACTAAGCATAGAATGACGTACAGCAGAAGCCATATGGTCTGATGTTGACTGATGCATGGCCGAAGCCACGTGGTCGACGTCCTGCCCAGTGCCCAGACTGGTGAAAAACTGGTTAACGAACGGGTCATACAGGGTTCCCAGCTTTTTGAATGAACAAAATTCCCTGATTTTTCCCTGCTGGAAAATAAAAATTCCAGGATCATAATTTTGACCTATTTTATGTTTTAGACACCCTCAATAAATAGCAGTAACTGTTGAGACCAACTGGACTCTTACGCCTATATCTCACCCATTCTATTCTTCTATCTTGGAGTATCAAGGTGAGCTCTTGCTAGATCCTCCTGGTCGCTCCTTGGTGGCCCAGGAGATTAAGGTTCAACCACCTTCTCACTCTCTTGTACGCTTTTTCCAGGAAACTTATTCACAGGTCATATTTCCTATCTCAGAGAGATAGATTTCATAATCATAGGACATGTTCCACTACAAGTCTGGCCATTATTTGATAATCCCTACAGAAGAACGTTTTTCTGTTAGGACTTCAACTCTCATTGCATCTACAAGGAGAAAGTCCACCAGAACAGTCTACGATGCTTTCTGGAAGCTTTTCTCTGACTGGTGTATTCAATGGCATATTGATCCCCTCAATCACTCTGCTAGACGCATAGAGGTTTTTCTTGTCTATCTTTTTGATGATAAGAAACTTTCTCTTATCTCCATCAAAGATACAGCCTATGCTTCCTATAACTTGGCTTTTCGTAAGTCATCACAAGTCTATGCTGACCTACCTATTTCATGACCTAGCCATAGAACTTCAACGCTTTCTTTGTGCCGTTACCCCTTTATGGTTTTTGCTTGCGTTCTTACTAGGTTCCTGATGAACCTTTCATCAGGCTTCCGAACAGTTCCTAAAACTGGAAGACCATTTTCCTTCTTACTCAGCCAAACGGAGAAGTGAAATTCATGCTCTTTCTGTCGAAGACGACCATCTTCATTTTGATCCGATGGCTTCGTTACTATATGGCTTCTAAACCCTTCAAGGTCCCAAGTCTTTCTAGAACTTAGGGACATGAAGTCAGGGTTTTGAAGTTGTACCTCAGCAGAGTAAGTTTATTCGAGGCTCTCGCTAAAGATTCTTCATTCCTTAAAGGGGGGGGGGGGGCGAAGTGTCTGCGGCTTCTTGTTGGGTAGCCTTGATAAAGAAGGCTTACTCTTTTCTCTCTCATCTAGGGATTCATCCCTGTTTTAAATGTCTGTCTTGCATTCCATTTTAAGGAGGTTTTTTAGCTCACCTGATTGCTCAGGTGAGCTTTTGTGACTGATCTTTGTTCATCGTCCGTCCGTCCGTCCGTTAACATTTGTTCGTAAACTCTCTAGAGGCCACATTTATTGTCCGATCTTCATGAAACTTGGTCAGAAGCTTTGTTCAAATGAAATCTCAGTCGAGTTCAAAACTGGGTCATGCCGGGTCAAAAACTAGGTCACTAGGTCAAAAAAAAGAACAAACTTGTAAACACTGTAGAAGTCACATTACATGCCCAATCTTCATGTAACTTTGTCAAAATGTTTGTCTTAATGTTGGTTGAGTTCAAAATTGGTTCCAGTCTGTTGAAAAACATGGCCGCCAGTGGGCGGGGCAGTTTTCCTTATTTGGCTATAGAAAAACCTTGTAAACACTCTGGAAGTCACAATTTTTGCTCAATCATCATGAAAGTTGGTCAAAACATTGGTTTTATTGATTTCTTGGACTAGTTCGAAAATGGTCCAGATCGGTGAAAAAACATGGCCACCAGTGGGCAGGGCATTTTTCTCTATATGTATATAGAGAAAACATGTCAACACTCTAGAAGTCACTTTTTTGGCCCAATTTTCATGAAATTTTGTCAGAAATTTTGGTTCCCAGATACATGAGTTAAGTTTGAAAATGGTTCCGGTCCGTACAAAAACATGGTTGCCAGGGGGAGGTGGCAGTTTTCCTTATATTTATTTTTATAAAAAGGCTTGTAAACTATCATGAATTAAGGTCATGTAACATGCGAGACAACTCTTCTAAATATTGCATTTAAGTTTACAGTAGTTACTCCCCTTTGATTATTAATAATTTCATAATAATACAGTGTAGTTGTGTCATTTATGTGTTAATTGTTATTCGAGGATGGATGTTTTTATGCCCCCTTTTGAAGAAAAGGGTGCATATAGTGATCGGACTGTCCGTCTGGCCGCCTGTCCGTCTGTCTGTCTGTCCGTCTTTCCGTCACACTTTGCGTTTAGGTTTCGAAAAATGCTCATAACTTCTATGTCCCTTTAGATGAAACCTTCATATTTGGTATGCATGTGTATATGGACAAGGCCTTTCCATACGCATAATTTTTTTTACCCCTGTGACCTTGACCTTGAACTTAGGGTCCGCGTTTAGGTTTCGAAATCTGCGTCAAGGTTTCGAAAAATGCTCATAACTTCTATGTCCCTTGAGATATAACCTTCATATTTGGTATGCATGTGTATATGGACAAGGCCTTTCCATACGCACAAAATTATTTACCCCTGTGACCTTGACCTTGAACTTGGGGTCCGGGTTTAGGTTTCAAAATCTGTCTTAAGGTTTCGAAAATTTCTATAACTTCTATCAAAGCGTTAAAAGGGGGGCATATGTCATCCTATGGTGACAGCGCTTGTTTTTAGCTCACCTGTTTGCTCAGGTGAGCTTTTGTGACTGATGTTTGTTCATCGTCCGTCCGTCAGTCCGTTAACATTTGTTCGTAAACTCTCTAGAGGCCACATTTATTGTCAGATCTTCATGAAACTTGGTCAAAAGATTTGTCCCAATGATATCTCGATCGAGTTCGAAACTGGGTCATGCTGGGTCAAAAACTAGGTCACTGGGTAAAAAAAAAGGTAAAGCTTGTAAACACTGCAGAAGTCACATTTAATGCCCAATCTTCATGTAACTTTGTCTAAATGTCTATCTTTATGATATGTTGGTTGAGTTAAAAAGTGGTTCCGGTCCATTGAAAAACATGGCCGCCAGTGGGCGGGGCAGTTTTCCTAAAATGGCTAAAGAGAAAATTTGTAAACACTCTAGAAGTCACAATTTTGGCCCAATCATCATGAAAGTTAATCAAAACATTGGTTTTATTGATATGTCGGACGAGTTCGAAAATGGTCCAGATCGGTGAAAAAACAAGGCCACCAGTGGGTCGGGCATTTTTCTCTATATGTATAAAGTGAAAACATGTGATCACTCTAGAAGTCACATTTTTTGCCCAATTTTCATGAAATTTGGTCAGAACATTTGTTTCCTTGATACGAGAGTTGAGTTGGAAAATGGTTCTGGTCAGTTGAATAACATGGCTGCCGGAGGGTCAGTTTTCTTATATTTATATAGTAAAAAAAAGCTTGTGAACACTCTAGAGTCACATTTTTTGCCCAATCATCATGCAACTTGGTGAAAAGATTGGTTTTATATATATCTCAGATGAGTTTGCAAATGGTCCCGATGGGTCAATAAACATGGCTGCCAGGGGGGTGGGGCAGTTTTCCTTATGTGACTAAATAGAAAGAAACCTTGTGATCGAACACTATAGAAGTCACATATTTTGCCTAATCATCGTGAAACTTAGTAAAATGCATTGGTTTTATTGATTTCTTGGACAAGTTGGAAAATGTCTCAGATTGGTGAAACACACTTTTTAGCTCACCTGATTGCTCAGGTGAGGTTTTAGGATTGGTCTTTGTCCGCTGTCCGTTTGTCCACATTGGTTTGTAAACACTCTAGCATTCACATTTCTCAAGCATTCTTTATCAAAGTTGCTGAAAGATCTCAGTCAAGTTTGATGATGAGCAAAATCACATAATTAATGCCATAATTATTGCCCTTAGATTGTCAAAATTTTCATTATATTATACAAAATCCTTTTAGCAAAGTTTGATGTTTGGTAAGGGGGGTCAACTCAAAATATAGGTCACCATTTCAAATCTTACAAAAACAAAAACATTCCGTACGCCAGAGTTTTGGTTCAATAATGATGAAACTTGACCAGGATGTTTGTCTGATCAATATCAAGGTCAAGTTTGACATTAGGTAAAGATTGAATGAACCGACTCACAGGTGAGCGAACTAGGGCCATATTGGCCCTCTTGTTACCCAATGCTTTAAGATATTGAGCTGATTTTTGGAATGTGAGTCAACCTATAGATGAAGTGTGAATTGCTTTCAAGTCCATTAATTTTTAGCAACTTTATGGGCGTTGGACTTTTTTTCTAGAATGACGGTTTTCCGAAGGTTCTTATGCAATTCTTTCAGATATTATAATTTTTGGTATGTGAGTGACAGTCTACCTAAATTACTTACAGATAAAGTGTGAGTTTTCTTCCAGTCCATTGATTGTTGGCAAAATTATGGGCCTTGGAGTTTTTTTTTACTAACCACTTTCATATATGTAGCTTATTTTTGGTGTGTGAGTCTACTTACATGACTTACAGATGAAGTGGAGTTTCATTCCAGTCCATTGTTTTTTGGCCAAATTATGGGAAAACAGCGGACATTGTCCGTTTTCCAGAGGGTTTTTTACGCAACGCATTCAGATATTGTGCTGATTTTTTTATATGTGACTCTACCTACATGACTTAAAGATGAGATGTTATAGTAATTCCGGTCCATTGTTTTTTAGCGATGTTATGGGCCTTGGACTTATAATAAATTTTCTCAACACTTTGCAAATTCATTTAACCTAATTTTCCCATAGAGAGGCTTTATGAAGATTATATTTCAAGATGCGGTATTCCAATGTTGCCCAAGCAGCTCGGACTGCCCCACAAGTGTTTCATCTCGGCGGAGATCGTAGACTGGTTTTACTACCATGTGAAGGGCGTCAAGTCTGTGAAACACGTCATGAACCTTCTCCAGGTTGGAAGTAAACATTAACATCTATAAATGTCTGCTCAATGAAAACATCTTTTTAGCTCACCTGAGCACAACCAGCTTTTGTGATCGCTTTTTGTCCGTAGTCCGTTGTGCGCCGTTGACATTTGCCTTGTTAACTCTCTAGAGGCCACATTTTTTGTCCAATCTTCATGAAATTTTGTCAGAAGATTGGTCTCAATGATATCTTGGATGAGTTCGAAAATGGTTACGTTTG
Organism: Dreissena polymorpha; assembly: GCF_020536995.1. Classification (NCBI taxonomy): domain Eukaryota; kingdom Metazoa; phylum Mollusca; class Bivalvia; order Myida; family Dreissenidae; genus Dreissena; species Dreissena polymorpha. The sequence goes on along the minus strand of NC_068355.1, from coordinate 136,131,819 downwards.
CTTAAAAAACATGGCTGCCAAGGGGCGAGGCATTTTTAGCTCGGCGTTTTCGGAGAAAATCCGAGGTATTGTCATAGCCAGCTCGTCCACCGTCCACCGTAGGCGTCGTGCTAAAACCTTAACTTGGGCTCTAAAATCAAAGTGCTTCCACCTACAACTTTGAAACTTCATGTGTAGATGCACCTTGATGAATTCTACACGCCACACCCTTTATTTGGGTCACTAGGTCAAAGGTCAAGGTCACTGTGACCTCTAATATTAAACTTTAACATAGGCTCTAAAATCAAAGTGCTTCCACCTACAACTTTGAAACTTCATATGTAGATGCACCTTGATGAGTTCTACACGCCACACCCATTTTTGGGTCACTAGGTCAAAGGTCAAGGTCACTGTGACCTCTTATATTAAACTTTAACATAATCCTTAACATTTGCTCTAAAATCAAAGTGCATGTACCTACAACTTTGAAACTTCATATTTAGATGCACCTTGATGAGTTCTACACGCCACACCCATTTTTGGGTCACTAGGTCAAAGGTCAAGGTCACTGTGACCTCTAAAAAAAAAAAATTCTGACAAGCTTTCGCAGCCGAGCGTGGCAACCGTTATGCGGTGCTCTTATCTGATCTTCATGAAACTTAGTCCCAATAATATCTTGGACGAGTTTGAAAATGATACCGGTTTGTTGAAAAACATGGCCGCCAGGGGGCGGGGCATTATTCCTTATATGAAATTTCGTCCAACCAATAAAAAGACCCGTAGTAAAAGCATTGCTTTATTGAATGATGTTAGAGGATTCCCGTACTTCCTTTTAAAAATTAAAGCTCTTGGTTGTTTATTTACAAATCGGAGTGAACAACACTTTTGATGGTGTGCGAATAACTATAAAAGGTATTGTTATCGATTCATTAATGTTTATTGAACGGAAAATAACCGTTTAAATGACGAAAAGTATTGTAATCATTGTGTTTCTGCTGTTTGAAACGATTGGAAAATGAAGCTTTATTGGACATATTTGTGTCTGACCAAAAAAAATTCCTTGAGTGTCATTTTCTGAGGGCTGGTATCGAAATACTGCTGGATTAATGGTACTGATGTTAATTTTTCCTGATAAATTATTTTCTTAGCTTTCGAAAACAACCGGTGTGTAGTTGATTCGTTAAAAATTGTTAGAGTTACATGGTTTACAGTAAAGATGGTGTAGTTTTACGGCAAATGAAGTTGCACTCCTTGTTTCTAATATAGGATATATATACATATATTGTTAAAGTACCTCTTCTCGATCCTCACCTCTTTTCAAACCCTTCATTAGTTTACATTTTATGCGCATGCGCGCACGCGCACTACATCACCGTTTTTTTAGTATTAGTAATTTGTTTACGTCGACTCTCGCGTAGCTGCAAATTGACGAAAATGCGTCAAAACAGGTAGAATAAGTTGATTAATGATAAAACACGTAAAAATCCTTGTATTTCTTAATGCATTTTACATATGTAAGGATTTTCCTTAAAAAAACTATAAAATCATGGTCTTATTTTTGTTCTCAACTTTGCTTGACAATTTGCACATTTAAGTTGATGCAGTAATTTACGTAACAATGGTCAAAACATGTGACTAATTTATTTTTAATGTTGTACACTGAATGGTTCGAAAGCATGTACTCATTGTTTGGGAGGTATTGATAGTTTTACATGATATAGATGTGCTGGAAACTTGCAAAAAACTGTTATCAAAAGAGGATTAACATAGCAATTACAGTTGCCTGCCATGAAGAAACAAGTTACTTATCAAATATAGTACTTGTAAATATGTTTCACTTTTTTCAACATTATATTTGAGTATAATTGACGTGTCAAAAATTAAGAGGTTTGAAAGATGGTTCGTCCATGATATATATTTTTTTGTTTTTTTTAGTATAGCATATATATTTTATAAAAAAGGGATTCCCTCCTGTGGTGGAGATCACAGAGGCATTAATAGATGTATCCCTAAACCATGTTGGAAGCACAACCACTGCATGACAGTGAACATATGTTTTTGCCTGTATTTCAGCGCCTGCTGGATGATGGTTACATCGTCCACTCCTCTGGAAACCCTGATCACAAGGTCCTGTATGGCTTCTACCTGTACACCTTCAAGGACCCCAAGTCAAAAAATGGTATGTTGAGCCTCGCTTTGGGAAAATGAGGCTTAATGCATGTGCCTTAATGCCAGTCCGCACATGCTGATCAGGGACACAAATTTCCACCTAGACTTGATTTTCTTTGAGAAGAGACTTCCTTTAAACAGAAAATAACATAAAAGCAGATAGTGTCGTCCCTGATTTACCTGTGTGGACTATTCTGATCTGGAATGACTCTTTTTATCCCCCGCCATAGGCGGAGGGATATTGTTTTGGCGTTGTCTATCCGTCCGTCCGGCACTTTTGTGTCCGGAGCCATATCTTGGAAGTGATTTGGGGGATTTCATTGAAACTTGGTATGAGTACATATATTGATAAGAGGATGATGCACGCCATATGGCATTGTACACCATCTGTTAATAACGGAGTTATGGCCCTTTGTATCTTGAAAAAATGCTTTTTTGAGTGTCAAATATAACACTTTTTGTCCAGAATATATTGGCGGGGGATATCAATTCAATGAATTTGCTTGTTGCACATACATTAAGCTCTGTTTTCCTGAAGCTCAGCCCAGATTTTTGGAAAACACCCCATTTTTAACGTCCACTACTCGACATCCCTTTGCTACCACTTGTTATTTGAAGTATTTTTAGACCAAAAACACTACTCTTTTTTATGCCTCTGACATCTACTGATGCCAGACAGGTCATAGCAATCGGCTCATATGTTTGTTGGTCAGTACTTGGTTAATTGGAAATAACATGGTTCCTTCTTTTAACACTATCAACCCACCCGTTTCTATTTACCTGATTTTGACCTTAGCATAGACTTCCTTTTCGACTAATTGTAACATTCTGAGTGATTCGAAACACAATAAAAGTACACAAGTCCATTTTAGTGATGTGATTTGTTGTTGTTGATTAACCTGTAACACAAAAGCTTTCCCATGTCTGTACAATATTCTAAACTACAAGATACATGCAGCCGGTCGCCCAACAGCTGGGGGTGGCACATGACAACAAAAAATTGTGAGCCGTCTATATCCGGCTGTGTGTGTGTGGTACTACTGTCTAACTACTCATGTGAATATATTAATATACATTGAAAAATTAATATGATGTGTGCAATTTCCGTTGGGAACTTGTGCAAAGTCACGTGTCCATCGGTAATGATGTAATATGACGTATGCAGCGGACGTATATGGACATTGTCATTTACATAAAATTATACAACAATTAATGGGCTGAATGTTACTCGAAACTTGATTAATTAGTGAAACAAGCAATTGGCAATTCTTTGGTGCGTTTCTTCTTGTCTAGTTTGACTTTAACATATGATGTCTATTTGTATACCCATTTAGGTAGACATAATATTGAACTAAATGAAAATCAAATTAAATTATTACTATTCTTAATAATCTATTTAATGCTTTATGTGACATAATAAAGATAAAAATTTGTTTTATTGCAGCATTGCAATGAGAAACATTCCTCAAGAATTATGAAATTATTTTATGTTAATCATGCTGTTGTTTTTTCATTTTATTTGTGATTTTTTTTCCTTCAAAAAGTTTCAAAATGGAGACAGAAAATTAAAAAAAAAAGATTATTATGTATAGAAAACCTGGTAAAATGTTGAATAAAAATAAGTTTACTTTGTCTCCTAAACTATGAGCTTTGGCTAAACTAGTAACCTAGTTTTCTCAATAGGAATTATGTTTCTTAAATGACAACTACTGAGTTAGGTGGGTAAAGCGAATTATCATATGCCCATTGTCATGCCCCCCATTGTCATGGTTAATTTATGTTCAGAATTTGTACATTGTTCTGGGAAAACTGCTAAAACTGCCTAAACTTCTTTTTTTTGCATAGAAGAGACTTCCTTACAACAAAAAATACCATACAGTATGAAATTGTTATTCCTGATAAGCCTATGCGGACTGCACAGGCTAATCTGGGACGACACTTTACGCACATGCATTTAGCCCAGTTTTTCCAGAGCAAGGCTCATTTCTTCTCTATTCCCCACAGACCCAGCCTCCTCGTTCAACACCCTGTATTCTTCTTCTCTATTCCCCACAGACCCAGCCTCCTCGTTCAACACCCTGTTCCAGAATGACTGGTGCGAGGTTGTGTTTGTGGACACAATCAAAGAGGTTGGTCCCTCCTACGTGTCATTTAGCCTCGACACCATGGAAGGGGATGTCCCCGGCCCTTCTGGCCCCACTGATGACTGGCGACTGCAGACGGGACTGAACATCTGGGGCCAGACCTGGGCCCAGCAGTCAGGTCAGTCTAGGGATTTTTTCATCCACTTGATTGAGTTTATTGTAAGACAGGTGAACCCCCTTTACTACTCAGGTAAACACTTTGACCTTTTTGTTGGCCCTTAGAAAATCAATCTTAATTAAAGACCTTTCTTAAATTATTCAGTTTTCAAAGGCTTCATTTCCAATCATAAGGCACTTACGGGAAGGGAATAGCATAAGACCTGAACAGACTGTGAGTAACTCGCATGTTGTTCTGGTTTTATGGTGTTTGCATATAGCCATTTCGACTTGGCTTCAAAGAGGGAAAGAGTTATCTCAAAATATGTGCCACTATGGTTGCTTTTCGGACTTGGAAATTATAAATTGTATACCTTTTTTTTTTTGTTCTCTTAGTCTCCATATTTATGACATTGTTTGATAAATTATTGCATGGTTGATTTTGAATGGTAAATGTTTGCTCGAAAGTGTTTGCAAGTAATAAAAAAAATGTTTTATGATACCGGTAATCAGTTTTTGTACATGTATCTTGTGCATTATTTACAATTTTTGTGTTCTTAAAAAAGGATGTTTGATGTCCTTTGGTAATAATTGTTTATGGTTATAAGCTTTTGTTAACCAGGTTTTCTTGTAGATTTGGTATTGTGGGTGCATCAGCATAGGGGATTTTAATCATATCTTGGTAGTGTGGCACGGACCAATCGTGATGAAACTTTAGATATAGCAAGTCTGCAGGCAGACCTAGCTTAGAATTGAATTTCAGTTGAATTGGTTCTAGGTGACTGATTCTTAAGGTATTTAAGTGGTTTCTGCTCAGTACATGTAGCTTAAGTTATGTCAGAACTATAGCATTGAAACTAAATGTTTAGGTAGCTTACATGTAGACCCAGCTTGGGTAGCATGTAGACCCAGCTTGGGTAGCATGTAGACCCAGCTTGGGAATGCATGTAGACCCAGCTTGGGTAGCATGTAGACCCAGCTTGGGTAGCATGTAGACCCAGCTTGGGAATGCATGTAGACCCAGCTTTGGAATACATGTAGACCCAGCTTGGGAATGCATGTAGACCCAGCTTGGGAATACATGTAGACCCAGCTTGGGAAAACATGTAGACCCAGCTTGGGAATACATGTAGACCCAGCTTGGGAATACATGTAGACCCAGCTTGGGAATGCATGTAGACCCAGCTTTGGAATACATGTAGACCCAGCTTGGGTAGCATGTAGACCCAGCTTGGGAATACATGTAGACCCAGCTTGGGAATGCATGTAGACCCAGCTTGGGAATGCATGTAGGGCCAGCTTGGGAATGCATGTAGACCCAGCTTGGGAATGCATGTAGACCCAGCTTAGGAATACATGTAGACCCAGCTTGGGAATGCATGTAGACCCAGCTTGGGAATGCATGTAGACCCAGCTTGGCAATGCATGTAGACCCAGCTTGGGAATGCATGTAGACCCAGCTTGGGAATACATGTAGACCCAGCTTGGGAATGCATGTAGACCCAGCTTGGGAATGCATGTAGACCCAGCTTGGGAATACATGTAGACCCAGCTTGGGAATACATGTAGACCCAGCTTGGGAATACATGTAGACCCAGCTTGGGAATGCATGTAGACCCAGCTTGGGAATGCATGTAGACCCAGCTTGGGAATACATGTAGACCCAGCTTTGGAATACATGTAGACCCAGCTTTGGAATACATGTAGACCCAGCTTGGAAATGCATGTAGACCCAGCTTTGGAATACATGTAGACCCAGCTTGGGAATACATGTAGACCCAGCTTGGGAATGCATGTAGACCCAGCTTTGGAATACATGTAGACCCAGCTTGGGAATGCATGTAGACCCAGCTTTGGAATACATGTAGACCCAGCTTGGGAATACATGTAGACCCAGCTTGGGAATACATGTAGACCCAGCTTGGGAATACATGTAGACCCAGCTTTGGAATGCATGTAGACCCAGCTTTGGAATACATGTAGACCCAGCTTGGGAATACATGTAGACCCAGCTTGGGAATACATGTAGACCCAGCTTGGGAATACATGTAGACCCAGCTTGGGAATGCATGTAGACCCAGCTTGGGAATACATGTAGACCCAGCTTGGGAATGCATGTAGACCCAGCTTTGGAATACATGTAGACCCAGCTTTGGAATACATGTAGACCCAGCTTGGGAATGCATGTAGACCCAGCTTTGGAATACATGTAGACCCAGCTTGGGAATGCATGTAGGGCCAGTCAGGTCAAGAAAGAGGCCACTAAAAAAGAAAAATGGTCTCCACTAAATCATAGGAGTATTGGAGGAGATATTGCACTGAAATTTAGCATTAAATAAATCAGTTAGTCAAACAATGAAAACCTGGTTTTGTTTCATGGTCATGTCTTCTGTATTATTATCAAGTATTGGTTTGATATAACGCTTATTATAATGTGTATGTACATGTTTGAAGGGTTGCTATGGAAAGATGGTGCAGTATTGTTCTCCTGTATTGCCTATTTCTGCTATAAAATTAAACTGTTCTCCATTTTCAAAAGCATTTGAAATCTGACTTTTTATTAAATATAGGACCGGGTTGCTAATAACTAACACCCGGTAAACTTTAAACGTAAATACAATTTGATTTTACAAGAAACATGACATGATTATCAAACATTTGACAATTATTTAAGCATACTTTTTTCTTTACAATAAATGCATACTTTTAAGATTTGACTTTTAATTACACAAATCACTTAATCCACAAGTTAACAGTATTTAGCTGAAATCACCATTGAAGTTTTTAGGCACATGGCCCTGGTTACTTCAATAGTTTCTGTAGTACATTTCTTGAAAAAGTTATGAGCACAGGAGTAAAGTAATTTTAAAGGCATACAAACTTACCCTTTTATTACAAATTTACTGCATTTAGTTTAATTCCTCATATAAAAAATGATATGGATAGTAATTTTTCATGTGTTATATTATTATTTACATTCTCTGGTCATTTAATTGTAGATGGCAAATAGTCCAGATAATTAAAGAAAATCTTGAGATATATCTGGATTAAATTTCGACAAATTCTTTAAATGTTTACTTTAAAGCAATTATTGTTCATCATTTACAGTCAACAACGTTTCTACTTTTTAATGGCCTTCAACAGATCTTGATTGTATGCCTTAACTAAAAATATACTGATTGAGGAGTCATTGTTTTCAAGTTCAGAACCCTATTTTTGTGAAATATATTCAGACTCTTGGCATGCAGTAGTCATATTGTCTTCAACTATTCTTACTTTTATCTGGATTAAAATATAATTTAATCTGATATGTTTTGACTTGTATTGCTTCAACCAAATGGGTAATTTTTATTGAGGAGTAAACAAAGATGTTTTGTTTTTTTTTGAGTTTAAAGGTCGTGTGTGCTTGTACACATCACACATGCACATCATAAGGTTAGTCTAGAGCATGGTTAAGGTCATAGGTAAAAATGGAGGTAAAATGTAAATGTTAATAATATTTCTTTTTTTTTAAATTTCTATCAACATAAATACAATAATTTTTCTCACAGCTTGATGCATTATGTTTTAAAAAGAATCAATCATATTCTTGAAAGGAACTACTACTAAAATGCCATGTTATTTCTCATGGAAGCTCCAGATAATTTGCAGAATTTAAACTAGAATTATTTAATAAAACCTATTGAACTTTCATTTCAAAGTGTTGTGAAATTAAATGTGTCTTGTTCTGAGAAAACTGGGCTTAATTCATGTGTGTAAAGTGTCGTCCCAGATTAGCCTGTGCAGTCTGCACAGGCTAATCAGGGACGACACTTTCCGCTTGTATGGTATTTTTAGTTTCAAGGTAGTCCTCCTTACCGAAAATCAAGTTTAGGCGGAAAGTGTCGTCCCTGATTAGCCTGTGCGGACTACACAGGCTAATCTGGGACGACACTTTACGCACATGAATTAAGCCCAGTTTTCTCAGAACAAGACACAAATGAGCCGCGCTCTGTACAAAGGGGTTTAGTGCATGTGCGTAAAGTGTCTTCCCAATTAGCCTGTGCAGCAACACTTTCTACCTTAACTTGATTGTTGCTAAGAAGAGACTTTCTAAAAACAGAATCATAAAAGACAGACTGCACAGGCTAATCTGGGACAACACTTTAAGCATATGCATTAAGCCCCCTATTCGTAGAGCATGGCTCATATAGATTTAAATGCATGCTTGACCTCAGTATTCGGCCTGTAATACTCTCTCTACACTCACATTTATTCGTCTGACACACATTTTCTTGAATTTTCACGGTTACGTTTAACTTAACATGAACTTCTAGTCCGAGGTTTTATATCAGAAATTATTTTTAAAATCCAAGAATTAAAAGATCCAATTGATTTTCTTACTCGAGGAAATGTCATGTCAAGGACTTTCGATAAATGCAGAGTAAATCTAAATAAAAAAGAATTCAAACTCCTCAGCATTGATTCATTGTTTAAAATGTTGCCATATTTTCAGAGGCTATTTATTTGGAGTCAGGTGAGTCCAGGACTTTGCCTTCTTTACAGAAAGAAAGGCTGCGAGTTTTTCTACATGGTGTGTTTTCTTTGTAATATGTTGTTAGTGTATGCTTCAAAAAACACCTTAAAAATTACAACAACCAAATATTCATGTAAAGAAATGCATGCTCTGTGTGGTGGAAATAATTAGTTTTATTTGCAAACTAAAAATTGAGGTGTTTGTAGCTCACCTGAGCACAATTGAGGTGTTTGTAGCTCACCTGAGCACCAATTGATGAAACTTGGTCAGAATGTTGATTTTGACAATATCTAGGCAGAGTTGGAATCTATATCTCGTGTGTCCAAAAACTAGGTTACAAGGTCAAATATGAAAAAACCTTGTTACCACTTTAGAGGCCACATTTGTGACCTTACCTTAATGAAACTTGGTTATTTTTAGCTCTTCGAGCACAACATGCTTATGGTGAGCTTTTGTGATCGCCTTTTGTCCTTCGTCCGCCATGCGTTGTCGGTTGTGCGACGTCAACTTATGCCTTGTTCACTCTCTAGAGGCCACACTTATTGTCCAATCTTGATGAAATTTGGTCAGAAGATTGGTTTCAATGATATCTTGGATGAGTTTGAAAATGGTTACATTTGCTTGAAAAACATGGCTTCCAAGGGGAGGGGCATTTTTCCTTATATGACTATATATGGCTATAGTAAAATCTTGTTAACACTCTAGAGGCCACATTTATTGTCTGATCTTCATGAAACTTTGTCAGAAGATTCATCCGAATAATATCTTGGACAAGTTCGAAAATGATGCCGATTGGTTGAAAGACATGGCCGCCAGGGGGTGGGGCATTTTTCCTTATATTGCTATAGTAAAACCTTGTTAACACTCTTGAGGCCTTATTTATTTCCAGATCTTCATGAAATTTGGTTTCAATGATATCTTGGATGAGTTCAAAAATGGTTACGTTTGCTTGAAAAACATGGCTGCCAAGGGGCCAGGCATTTTTCCTTATATGGCTATGTATGGCTATAGTAAAATCTTGTTAACACTCTAGAGGCCACATTTATAGTCCGATCTTCATGAAACTCGGTCAGAAGATTCATCTCAATAATTACTTGGACGAGTTCAAAAACGATGCCGGTTGGTTGAAAAACATGGCCACAACAGGGGCAGAGCTATTTTCCTTTTATGGCTATAGTAAAACCTTGTTAACACTATAGAGGTCACATTTATTTTCGGATCATCATGAAACTTGGTCATAAGATTTGTCCCAATGATATCTTGGATAAGTTCGAAAATGGTTTTGGTTGCTTCAAAAACATGGCCACCAGGGGCGGGGCATTTTTCCTTATATGGCTATATATGTCTATAGTAAAACCTTGTTAACACTCTAGAGGTCACATTTATTTTCCAATCTTCATGAAATTTGGTCAGAAAATTGTTCTCAATGATACCTTGGATGTGTTCAAAAATAATTATGTTTGCTTGAAAAAAATGGCTTCCAAGGGGCGGGGCATTTTTCCTTATATGGCTATAGTAAAATCTTGTTAACACTCTAGAGGCCACATTTACTGTCCGATCTTCATGAAACTTGGTCAGAAGATTCATCCCGATAATATCTTGGACGAGTTCAAAAAATGATGCAGGTTGGTTGAAAAACATGGCTGCCAGGGGGCGGGGCATTTTCCTTGTATGGCTATAGTAAAACCTTGTAAACACTCTAGAGGCCACATTTATTTTCCGATCTTCATGAAACTTGGTCATAAGATTTGTCCCAATAATATCCTGTTATCTCAGGTGAGCAACTTTGGGCCTTTCAGGCCCTCTTGTTTATCTTTACTAAATCTAGACTGAGATTGAATCTTGGTCATGTGCCTCAAAAAACTAGGTCACCAGGTTAAAGGTTAGCAAAGACCTTGTTACCACTCTAGAAGTAACATTTATGACACAATCTTGATAAAACTTGGTGTCTAATCTATCAAATCCTTGTAACCACTCTTAAAGCCACTTTTATGACCCATCTTCTTGAAACTTTGTAAGAATGTTTATCTTGACTAAATCAAGACTGAGTTCAAGTCTTGGTCACATGTGTTGAAAGACTAGGTCACTAGGTCAAATGTTAGAAAAACTTTGTTACCACGCTAGAGGTCAAATTCTTTACCCTAATATAATTGATATTTGGTCATAATGTTTAAATTGACAAAATCAAGGATGAGCTCAAATCTTTGTAATGTATGTCCAAAAACCAGGTCGCCTTGTCAAATATGAGAAAAACCTTGTTTTCTCTCTTTTGCCCATTATTTGTGACTCAATATTGATGAAACTTGGTCAGAATGTTCATTTGGCAATGCCAAAGCTTAATAGTATTTGGGTCATGTGCATAAAAAAATTAAGTCAGCTGGTCACTTCTTAAAGAAGCTTTTTTACCACTCTAAAAGCCACATTTATTACTCAATCTGTATGAAACTTTGTTAGAATGTTTATCTTGATAATTCTAAGGCCATGTTTGAATGTGGGCTTCTATCTACAAACTAGGTCACCAGGTCAATTACACAAATCTTAATGAAACTGATCAGTATGTTAACCTTGAAGATATCTAAGGAAAGTTTAAATCTGGGTCAGATGTGTCTAAACAGCTGGTAACCAGGTAAAATCTAAAAAATAATTGTACTACGGTAGGGCCACATTTATGACTCAGTCTTGATGAAACTTGGTCAGAATATTTATTTTGACTTTATGAATGTAATGTTTGAATCTGGGTTCAGTGTGGTAAAAAACTAGATCATCTGGCCAAGTCTTCAGTAATTGGTGTTTGTGAAATTATGTGAGTGCCTATGTCAGTCTTGATGAAACTTGGTTTACTTTGACATTTCGATCGCCATGTTTGAATCCGGGTAAAATGTGGTCAAACACTTGATCACTGGTCAAGTCTTCAGTAATTGCTGTTGGTGAAACAATGTTTGCGCTTAAAGGCAATTATTGCCCTCTTGTTATCTTTTTTGTTCACCTGAGCACAATGTGCTTATTTTTAGCCTTTGTGAGCACATTTTTTGGGGTTGAGTGTTACACACACACTAGAGGCTACATTTAAAGCACAATCTTAGTGAAACTTGGTCAGAACATCTGTTCAAATGAAATATCAACTAAGATTGAAACACATATGGTCAAAAACCATGTCACTAGGTCAAATTACAGTCACATTTGCAAAATATAGTTTCAGTCCATTTGAAAACATGGTGCCATGGGGCTTGGAAGTTTTCTTAATGTGGCTGTAGTGAAGCCATTTGAACACATGCATGAAATTTGCTCAGAACATTTTAACACATTTTGTTGGTATGATGTCCATGATGATTTTGGAAAGTATTGCAGTTTCTACAAAAGCATTTGATTACTTCTTTATTAGTCTAATGGGAAACCTTAAAACACTACCTGCTAAAAAACATTGTAGTTCCTTGATGTCTCAAGTAAGCGCCTTAGGGCCTCAGGCCATCTTGTTCTTTGCTTTATAGACAGATCATAGTTGTAGCACAGTTCCTTGCTTCCATAATCTACATGAGTCATGGTTGTATTCTAAATTTTGAAAATAATTATACCCCCACAAATAAAGTTTGAAATCTGATTAATTGATAAATCTTTGTCGGTTGGACTGTTCACATAAAATCTGGTAAGTTTGTGTAGAGAACTGCTCCCTTATTTAAAGCTGCTGAAACTTCAAATGTGGCATCACATACTAAGAACTCAACCTGGCGTCTTTTTGCAGTTTTTAGATATGCCTGCACTTGTGTATGATACTAAAATATTTGACACATATCTGTTATTAAAACCTAACTAAAATTTTATTCTGTAATAGTGCCACACTCATTTTCAGAGACTTGGGCTGTATAAATGAACCAGTCACTGTATAACTTGGCTTTGTGCATGTGCGCACATTTCCATTTCCACCTAGAGAGGATTATCCTTTAGAAAATACTTATTTTTAACAAAACATTGGTAAGAACTGCAAAGAGTTGCCCCTCATTAGCCTGCGTAAACTCCACAGGCTAATCTTGGACCGTACTTTACGCACATGCATTTAGCCGTGTTTGACGAAGCATGTCTCAATTAAATGACACTTTGCACATTCTCTTGCTCAGTAGACACATTCACCAATGTACATCGTATTGTATGCACTTTTTCATGCTTGGATATTTCATAGGAATTGTTATGGGGGGGTTTTAATCAGAAAAAATGTTTGCATTTGAATGGTGTGGGTTGCTAAGGAGTGTTAGCCTCGGCTTTGGTAATTAATTGCATGATTATTTTATGTGTTTTAAATGATTTACAAAATACTTGCTTTATCAATCATTCAAATGCAAGTTGACAGAAAGTTCAAATTCTGTATTAAGCTATTTTCTGTTTCTCTATCACCATACCAGCTTATCTATTTTAGATAATAATCAAAACATAAAAATCTGTAAATAAGTCTGTTTAATACATGTACCCTGTCTAGGTATTGTATTCATTTGTCCAATATTGTCTTCGGTATTGATGTTGTCTATTTTTAATGTCGTAAAAGTAAATAAGTGAGATAGTTTTTAGTATATAAGGTTATTTTACATGCACATTTTTGTGCTTATAGTCATACTTATGTTAATTAATTGTGCTTAAATATGTGTGTTTGACATTTTTCTTGTTTTGTTGATGCGATATTTACTAAGTTAACTCAGGCAGCTTCATGTTCTGAGTGTCTTATTGTAACTGTGTATGACATTCTTCTACAACACAGTCTATATACAATATCCTGTACAATGTACTACAATATGATACTAAAAAGCATTGCAATAGCAAATTATTACACAGTCATTTCCAGGAGTGTATTGGGTAATAACCCTCGTTGGTTTCATACCCAATTTAGCCTTGCTCTGTGAAAAGGGGGTTTAATGCCTGTTAGGTCCTCCCAGATTTGCCACTGCAGCACCTGCTAATCAGGGACAGCACTTTACGCCTTAACTGGATTATTGCTAAGAAGGTACTTTTTATGCCTCCGGATGGAATGATTGGGGGTATATTGTTTTTGGCCTGTCTGTCTGTCATTGTATGTGTCTGTCTGTCATCGTATGTGTCTGTCTGTCATTGTTTGTGTGTCTGTCCCAAAACTTTAACCTTGGTCATAACTTTTGCAATATTGATGATAGCAACTTGATATTTTGGCATGCATGTGTATCTCATGGAGCTGCACATTTTGTGTGGTGAAAGGTCAAGGTCGATGTCATCCTTCAAGGTCAAAGGTCAAATAAATAGCTTCAAAGCAGCGCAGTAGGGGGCATTGTGTTTCACAAACACAGCTCTTGTGTCATGCCTGATTAGCCTGTGCTGACTGCACCAGCTAATCTGGGACGACTTTTTATGCACATGCATTAAAAAAAACTTTTCACAGAGCTAGGCTTAAATGTTTTGATAAATGATGTGCAACAAGTATGTTGATAATATGTAAGTGAACATATATTGTACCTGGTCCAGTGTTTGTGTTTACTGATCATGTGCTTCATTTTGATGAAACTTTGGTTTGGTGATGACTTCTTTTAAATAAGAAATCAAAATTTCAAAATGAATCTAGTTTGTGTAATTTTTTTTAAATAGAATGTGCTTTAAGTCTTCAATGATGCTGCTACACAAGTTTATGAACATTTATGTTAATATTTTTCCCCACCTATTTCAGCAAGGCTGCTACACACTTTGCAGTGATGATGTTCTTCAAGCATGTCAATATTTATGTTATCTATCATTATCAACTAAGAAGTCTGAACCCTGCTGTGGAAAAAAAGGGTTAAACGCATGTGCAATCTGCAAAGGCTAACCAGGGATGGCACTTTCAGATTTTATGGTATTTTTCATTTAAAGAAAGTCTCTTCTTATTAAAAATTGAGTTTAGACAGAAACTGTAGTCCCTGATTAGCTGGTGCATACTACACAGGCTAATCTGCGATGACACCTTACACTTATGCATTAAGCCCTGTTTGCAAAGAGCACTGCTCAAATGTATTTCAGCCACGCTGCTTCACAAGTATGTGAACGTGGATGTAGACCCTCAGTGCAAGAGTGACCGGCCAGAGTGGGCAACTGCGCGCTACCACGCCTACTACAGCCCGCTGTGTGCGTTTGAGCTCCAGGTCCAGTGGATGGTAGCCACAGGACAGATACTGGGTGACCTGGTATGATAAGATAAAGTGACCATTGTGATATGACTTATAAACTGTTCATTACAAACAAGTCTTTATCAGGTCACTGTGAACAGTTAAATTTCAAATGAGTCTATGAACAGGTCACCATAGAGTGGTGGATATGGTTTCCACCTAGCCAAGGTGTGTCCTGGGTTCGATCCACACAGGCTCTATGGGTGTGTTCTATAGATCTCCTCAAAAGACAAGGTTTACGCCAGGAAACCGAATCAATGGCATTTGATCAGCATGAGGCTTTCAATACAATGGAGTAAAAATAAAAATGATTTAAGCTAAGACCAGCAAAATATCCCAATAATATGATCCTCACTCTTTAAAAAAAAGCATTTAATATATGTGCCGAAAGTGTCGTCCCAGATTAGCATGTGCAGTCTGCACAGGCTTATTAGGAATGACACTTCCTGCTTTATTTGTATTTTTTATTTAAAGGAAGACTCTTATTGAAGAAAATCCAGTTAAGTGACACTTTATGCACATACATTAAGACCCATTTTCACTGAGCGAGGCTCGTATGTTTCAGATCTATAACTGGGCCCGTAAGGCGGCCAGCTGTGGGTTCCATCTACTTCCTGTACCATGTGACCCCTTTGCCCTGCCCTCTGCCATCGACAGTGACCCCCTTCGTGGACCGATATTCATCCCTCTGAAAGTGGCAGCCATTGACCAGCATGACTCAATCTTTGTGGGTAAGTAAAAAAAGAGAGGGAAACAAATAGGTCTGTAGAGCATGTTTTACTGTGGAAATTGTTTTACCTTGTCTATATAATGCTTAATCAATGGTTGTTTATAATTAATAAACAGGTTTCTGTTTCTAAAACAGTCAATTATCAAGGTAAACTTAGGGATCTTTTTTGGTTGATTTGTTAACATTGGTAATAATATATGTCAGCTGTCTCATTCCATTGTTATTTGTTTAATATTCTTTTTTGCAGAGTATGACAAAAGCACTCGAGAACAAAAGCTGTTACAGTTCCAGGAGGCCATAATAAAAAGGTTCCTTGTTAAAAAAACATTTGTATAAAAACTGTTTTTGTGTTTGTATATAGTGAACAGGAGGATATCTCATGAATATGACTGGTTGCATTTTATTTTTAGCCCACCTGATTGCTCAGGTGAGCTTTTGTGACCGGTCTATGTCCGTCGTCTGTCCGTCTGTCCAAATTTGTTCGTAAACACTCTAGAGGCCACATTTCTTGTCCGATCTTCATGAAACTTGGTCAGAAGCTTTGTCCCAATGAAATCTCGGTTGAGTTTGAAACTGGGTCATGCCGGGTAAAAAACTAGGTCACTAGGTCAAAAAAAAAGAAAAACCTTGTGAACACTGTAAAAGTCACATTTCATGCCTAATCTTCATGTAACTTTGTCAAAATGTTTGTCTTAATGATATCTTGGTTGAGTTCAAAAGTGGTTTCTGTCTGTTGAAAAAGATGGCCGTAAGTGGGCGGGGCAGTTTTCCTTATTTGGCTATTGAGAAACCTTGTAAACACTCTAGAGGCCACATTTCTTGTCCGATCTTCATGAAACTTGGTCAGAAGCTTTGTCCCAATGATATCTCGGTCGAGTTTGAAACTGGGTCGTGCTGGGTCAAAAACTAAGTCACTAGGTCAAAAAAAAGAAAAACCTTGTAAACACTGTTGAAGTCACATTTCATGCCCAATCTTCGTGTAACTTTGTCAATATGTTTTTCTTAATGATATCTTGGTTGAGTTCAAAAGTAGTTCTGGTCCCTTGAAAAACATGGTTGCCAGTGGGCGGGGCAGTTTTCCTTATTCAGCTATAATGAAACCTTGTAAACACTCTAGAGGGCACATTTCTTGTCCCATCTTCATGAAACTTGGTCAGAAGATTTGTCCCAATGATAAACAGAAGAGAACGAATCTAATAGGCTCTAGAGTACTGAATTTTCAACTAAGCAATTAACAAGGCCTGGTAAAAAAAGGTGAGCGAACTAGGGCCATCTTGGCCCTCTTGTTTAAAAATGCTTACAGCAACAAAAAAAGGGCAAATTATTTTCAAATCCTAATGGATTGCTTTGAGGGAATGAATTGGAACTCTTTTTTTTTCTAGTTTGAAAAAACAAGAATTTAAAAAAGTTTTTAAACATTGTCCTTACATTCAACTCAAACAAGAACAATTACTTATGGACCGTGCTCTTTGAAAAAGGGGTCTAATGCATGTGCGTAAAGTGTCATCCCAGATTAACCTGTGCAGTCTACACAGGCTTATCAGGGACGACATTTTCTGCTTTTTTGATAATTTCTATTAAAAGAATGTCTTTTCTTATAAAAAATCCAGTTAAGTCAGAAAGTGTCATCCCAGATAATCCTGTGCGGACTGCACAGGCTTATCTGGGATGAAACTTTATGCACATGCATTAAACCCCCTTTTTCACAGAACACGGCTCATATTTTTAGCTCAGTGAAGCACAGGGCGCTCATGCTGAGCTTTCGTGATAACCTTTTGTTAGTTTTCAGTATTTGCCATGTAAACACTCAATTGCCAATCATGAAAATTGGTCACAGCATTTGTACCAATGATATCTCAGAGTGGTTTGAAACTTGGTACCATGGAGACAAAAACTATGACAAATCTTGTCAACTCTCTACAGGCCACATTTTAAGTCCAGTTTTCATGTAAGGGAAAAGCTTTAAAAACTCTCCAAGGCACATTTCTTTCTCTCTCCTTATGAAACTATATCACAACATTTATCCCAATGAGTTCAGGGCCGAAACTGGGTCAAGTGGGATAAAAAACTAGGTTACAGGGTCAAATTTAGGGAAAACCAAGTGAACACTGTAGAAGTCACATTGTTTGCGAAATCTTCTTGAAACTTGTTTTTAACATTACTTCTAATTATTTGTGCAAAGAGTGAGATATTGTTTCAGTCCATTGAAAAACATAGGCACCGTGCGGCAAGGTATGTGGGTATTGATAAACAACAGAACCTTTCCAGGTGTCACATTTTTACACTCTATTGTAACTTGCTCAGAAAATTATAAAATTGTGTTTTTATGACATCTGAAATAGCTTGAAAATGATTTTGTTTGTGTGTTTAAAACATGGCTTACTGATGGGCAATTTTTCTTATACATGTATGTATGTTGTGAAAACTTGTGAACACTTCCTGCTCATTTAAGTTTAGTTCTGTGATGTCTCAGGTAAGAGCCTCAGGGCCTCTTGTTATTGGTTCACCAGCAGATGATATGATGTGATGATGTTAAAAATGATATGCTCTATGGCCCTTTTTTTTGTAACCAGGTTTGGGTTCATAGAGAGCAGTGTGCGAGTCTTGGCCAACCGTAATACCAAGTCCTCACAGGGGGCGGAGGATTATCACCAATATGTTCACTGTACAGGCGGAATGTTTATAATTATTGAGGATACAAACCTGGCAAAGGCCAATCATCAACCAATCATAGAGACGCGACCAATCGGTGTGAAGCCAGTCATAGAGTCCCAACCAATCAATGCAAAGAAACGCGAGAACAACAGCAGCCTGGGCAATCTTCCACCATCGCGTAACATGAAAAGCAGTGTCAGCTACGGAACCCTGGGCAAAAAGTCATTTTCTGAGTTAAGGAAAGATTACATCGCGAGGCAGACCAGTCAGCTGGACTGCCAGAACGTGGAGTGGGAGATCGAGATTGGGTTTCTGTGGTCGTGGAATTTTATGTTGTCCCGGCGCTGGAGATCTGGAAACACGGGGGACGAGACTTTTCAGGATAATGTGCTGCGGGATTTCCGCGCTTTCTGCTCCAATGAAGATGACCGTCTTTATGAGTTCTGGATGGAGTATAAGGCACAAAATATCATTTGAGCATGGTAGTATAGTGCAATTAAGTAATTTAACTCGGTGTTTTGAGTGTTTGCGTGAGAGCTGCAAATTTTTGTTGAGTTGTCATGGATGGAGTATAAAACACAAAATATTGTTTGAATGTGGCTGTCCAGTGCACTTTGATTAACTCTTGATTCATCAATTTTGTGTTATAAAAATCTTCAAATTCAGTGTTTGAAATATATTCATGGGAGCAGAACTAGCAGCCACTTTGCGTTGAGTAGCAAACAACTTTTTTTGTTTTGTTGTTTTAAATTGATGGTTAAGTTTTGTGTCTTCTGTGTGTAATTTAATTATAAAAAATGTGTAGTCAATGTACATCAATGTTTACAGAGGCATATTAAAAGCAGCTCTCCCTTAATGTAGGTATGTATTTTTACAAAGCATACCCCCTGTTTCCAAGTATGTAAGTATCAGTAACTATAATAAAAATGATGAAGTCTTTGAGGAAAATACATACAAGGCGCAGAAACTATGTTTTAATAGAAACTATGTTTTAATAGACACTTTAAAATGGATTCAAACACATGTCAGCAAAAATTGTATGCTTCATATTGAATGTCACACCAATGTAAAACTATTGTCAATGGTGTACTTGCAAACAGCATGCATCACTTGATGTTCATTTAACTTATAACACTTAAACTGGTACATTTTATTTCCTCTAGATATCGAAAACTTTTTTATACTAAAACATTTTTGTTTTAAGTACCTTAATAAAAATGAGACCCTTTTGATAAATAAATACTTAATTAATACTTCTTTATGATAAACTTATTTTTCTTAGATAGTACTTTGATTAACTATTGATTCATCAACTTTGTGTTATAAAAATCTTCAAATTCAGTGTTTGAAATATATTCATGGGAGCAGAACTAGCAGCCACTTTGCGTTGAGTAGCAAACAACTTTTTTTGTTTTGTTGTTTTAAATTGATGGTTAAGTTTGGTGTCTTCTGTGTGTAATTTAATTATAAAAAATGTGTAGTCAATGTACATCAATGTTTACAAAGGCATATTAAAAGCAGCTCTCCCTTAATGTAGGTATGTATTTTTACAAAGCATACCCCCTGTTTCCAAGTATGTAAGTAACAGTAACTATAATAATAATGATGAAGTCTTTCTTTCGTGATTTTCCCTGATTTGCTGAAAAATTGCCAGTTAATAATATAAACAGCAAAATTTAGTGGTTTAAAGGTGATTGTCTTCTACCGGTTTCGACGGTGGGACTTAAACCAGGTTTTCCGAGGGAAAAAACTGGTTATTAGATTGGCGAATGTCAGCGGGCGGGCTGGTGGAACAAGCTTGTCCGGGCCATAACTTTGTCATTTATTGTGAGATTTTAAAATCATTTGGCACATATGTTCACCATCATTTGACGGTGTGTCGCGCAAAAGAATTATGTTGATATCTCCAAGGTCAAGGTCACACATAGAGTTCAAAGGTCAAAAATGGCTATAAATGAGCTTGTCCGGCCATAACTTTGTAGTTCATTGTCAAATTTTAGAATCATTTGGCACATGTGTTCACCATCATTAGACGGTGTGTCGCGCGAAAGAATTACGTCGATATCTTCAAGGTCAAGGTCACACATTGAGTTCAAAGGTCAAAAATGGCCATAAATGAGCTTGTTCGGGCCATATCTATGTCATTCATTGTGAGATTTTAAAATCATTTGGCACATTTGTTCACCATCATGGGACAGTGTGTGGCACGAAAGAATTACGTCAATAATTCCAAGGTCAAGGTCACCACGACTAAAAATATATTTATTTTGATACAAATGGGGTTAATTATAAACAATTATCAAATAAAGGGAGACAACTAAAACTGAACTGTTTAAATCAGTTCAGTTTTAGTTGTCTCCCTTTATCTGACTTTTTTTCACATTGAAAACCTGGTTTTGTGACAATTTAGTTCCTTGTTGCTCTGTGTGTCTGTCTGTGAGTCTGTCACACTTTTCTGGATCCAGCGATAACTTTAAAAGTTCTTCATATTTGTTCATGAAACTTGAAACATGGATAGACGGCAATATGGACATTATGCACGTCATTTCATTTTGTTCCCACGTCAAAAAATCTGTTTGCTAAGGCAACATGATATATATATATATATATATATATATATATATATATATATATATATATATATATATATATATATATATATATTAACATTCTGACAATGGTGGAGCCGGAAGGGGACATATATTGCTTGGCAATAGTCTTGTTGTTTTTGTTTTTTTTGTATACAATAGTAGATTGTATAAAATATTGATGCAAAATCACAATATGGAGATCACAATATAATTGTCCTGCAAATGGCTGAAATGTATTTTCTTATTTTCTAAAAATAATCTAAACTGTAAAATCGAAAATTAAGTTATTTGGTGACTCATTCTTCATCTGTATGCTTTATGGAAACCACCTTAAGAAAGGTTTATCCTTGTATTTATTTACTTGGGGAAAATGTTGCTAATTCTTTGATACATATGAAATTATGCTTATGAAAACATTTTTTGTTTGTTTTGAAACTTAATTGTAGATAATAATACATGAACAAACAATAATAATGAGTTATAGCCCATTGTTTATTAGTCCAGCTAAAATCCGAGTTGACAGAAACGTGGATATTCTAATTATATAGACAAATAACTTTGTATCTCTAACTGTGGAGCTCCAATCTTCTTGCAGCAGAGCATGTACATGTTGGGGACATGGTGTAAGTTCATTTTAATAAATCATGTTCTTTCCGCTTTTATGATATTTTTTTTGTTGGAAGAAAGTCTCTTCTGAGCTTCTGAGCAAACATTTAGTTACGGCGAAATGTGTCGTCACTGAATAGCCTTTGTGCACTGCACTCCTAGCTAATCTGGGACGACACTTAATGCACATGGTTTAAACCCCATTTTCAAAGAGTGAGGCTCAAAAATGTTCGTAAAGAGTGTATGATCCGACAATAAGTACCTCTGCTAATGCATACTTGGGATGAATTTGGTTTTAAGCATCCACATTTAGACATCAATAAATCATAAAAACTTTTGGCTACATGTGGGATTTATCGTGGGGATTCCTGTTCCCGCCAATCCACAACACCGCGCAAATTTGAATCTATATCAGTAAAATAAAAAAGAGCAAAAAGCAACAACAAGGAAATAGTAGGAAATTTCTATAATATTTCAAAATTATTTCGTTATTCTTAGTTAATAAATAAGGAAATTCCTTTTCCTTGGATTATGCAGCTTCAGGCGCAGAATGACCTTCATAACTTCGAAATGCAAATATCGCATTCTGTGTTTCGGGGTGGGATTTTGAAACATGCTCTGTAACAACCCGTCAAACATCAAACATGTACTAATTGATTCCAATCGATTGGAAACGTTGACCAGAAGTTTCCAATGTCTTTTGTAAGGATTTTGTATATAATAAGACAGAGGTGTAAGATTCAACCAAAAATTTAAATACAATGAAAGTGACCAATTTCATGAGTAAATGTGATAAAACATGCACAGACTTAACTCACAGTTTTGTCTTTTTTTTTTAAACAATTTTATTTAAATACAACACTTGAAACTCCCTTTTAACTCTTCCAATCCATTTGAATTAATTAATACAAGAGTGATGATTTTATTGCACAACGGGTTGTTACAATGCTTAACTGCAATTATGAGGACAATAGGCATTGTGATAACATGCAGCTGCACTAGAATTGACATTGTACATGGTTGCTGTTAACATGTTCATTTATTAAAAACTTTCACTAATCAGCACATTCGAGACAAAGGTCACATGTTATTGACAACTATCAAACTCCAAAATCAGATAATGCATATTTTGGCAGATACAATACTATTTACCGAAAATATATATAGGGAAACATTACAACTTAAATTACACTGAGACATTTGTTCTTTGTCCATGGAAAGATCGCCGAGTATCCTGTATGAATTTTAAATAACGTACAACCACGTCTACTTCGGTATATGGTGAACGATTTTGCAATAGTTGTTGAATTGAGCCGTGCTCTGTGAAAAGGAGGTTTAATGCATGTGAGTAAAGTGTCGTCTCAGATTAGCCTGTGCAGTCCACACAGGCTAATCAGGAGCGAAACTTTCCGCCTAAACGTGATTATGGCTACGAAGAGAGCCTTTTTATTCACTGTCATTGGAATGGCTTTGTTTGTACACACTAACTTGCCATCACAAGGAGATTAGTTAATAGTTTGTAATCAATGTTATACGTGCAATGTATATAGCATGATATTAAGTACAATTATTTACCTTTTATTATGCCATCATCCATCTTTGTCGCATTGAAGATAGCCGTGCGAGGAGCAGTAGGCATTGTAATTATTGAATGCGCTTGTAAAAGTGTTTAAGCAATCTAAAACGAATTATGATTGAAGCCATATCCGGTTATTAATATAAAATACTGGAAATGTTTTTCTTTGACGCTTTAAAAAAAGGAAATGTTTTTGTCACACTTTCAAAGAACAAAAACAATAATATGTCATTCATGTGTTTGGTAACATACGCACGTTTTTGTTGCGATTTTGTTTTTTGTCACACTTTCAAAGAACTAACACAATAACATGCCATTCATGTGTGTGGTAAATTACGCAAGTTTTGGTTGCGATTTTGTTCGAAATGTATGCTGGTATTTTTAAACACTAATACACAAAGAAACAAGTCTCAGCTGTATAAACCAAGAATGGATTTTTTTGAGAACTCTATCGTCCACACTAGGATGAAAGGACTTGTTAGATGTATAATAAACGGTAGCTATCCGACCGCATCAGCATGACCGCTTATATTGTTTGTATTTCATACTTTTTGTGCAGATATTTCAACAGCACCGTAGATGTTGCTATAAATGTGTTGTTTTTGTTGTTGTGAATTTCACCCGAGAGCTTTAATGCGTAAGGAAAGCAATCATTTTTAATATCATTGTGGATCTTTACTTTGTCCATCACGAGCATTTTGAAGTTTAGATTGAAAAAAAAGACATTATATTCGATCAACCGTTCCAAACACCATCTTACATACATTTTTAAAGTTATACGCAATAAACCATTTTGCAAAAAACACATTGCAGTTTCCTTTCCGTTGACACGTGCAGATGATTAACGAGTCCATAGACAACTTCCAATCATTTGTTGATATTGCAAGCCATTGTTTGCCAAGTGGTCAATTCCCTACCACTTATGCTGACTTATGGGATTTGTTCGGATGCTGTTGCTGGGGTAAACCTTGCGAAAATGTGTCATACCTTTAATACTAGTAGATTGCCTTTGACCTTTACGAAGAGTGTAAACGTTCGTTCGGCGTCCAATAGAAATTTCAGAACATGCTATCGCATAGGAAGGGGAGGGGGGAGGGGGGGCACGCGTATACGGGAGCTTACCGGGTGAAAATTACCGCTCCTCCATCTAAAAAAAATACGAAAACGACGCCATCTGGGAAGTAAGTTCGAATAATCTCACTTACACCCGGTAAGCTCCCGAATACGCATGCCACCCTTATGCAGTGGCGGCTTTTAAATTGCCGACGAATCGTCATGTGGTTCAAGTAAAATTTTCCCTATTTTCTGCAGTATTGCTTCTGCGATGTATAGCTGCGTGGTCGAACCCAATGACGTTTCTCGAACACGACAACTACCATTCTCAAAAAACAAATCCTCAGTCCCACTGTGAATGAACAAAAACTGTCACGTGACCACAAATGTCAACGTCAGTAGTCATTTTTTGACAACAAACTGCCGCGCAAGGTA
The DNA here is from genome assembly GCF_020536995.1 of Dreissena polymorpha. Classification (NCBI taxonomy): domain Eukaryota; kingdom Metazoa; phylum Mollusca; class Bivalvia; order Myida; family Dreissenidae; genus Dreissena; species Dreissena polymorpha. The sequence continues at coordinate 136,107,117 of NC_068355.1, read as the reverse complement.
GGTTTTTTTCAATATCTTTGCTGATCATCCTCTGACTTTCATACGACCTAGTTCAGGATATATGGCATGAATAAAGCTTTCGATCGGTATATCACGCGTTTTGTGTGTTGCTCTGGTTTTCGAGAACACTTCGACACAAATTTCCATTTAAGAAGCAAACGTCAGTAGTAAAATTACAAAGAGTCAGTGTTCTCGAAAATTAACGATCGCATAACTGTCTATGCTTTACCGGACGAACATATATTACATATGTCAATGCATAAACAAACAAAAATATCTACCGGATAATAAATAAACGTTAAAAGAGTGAAAACAAATATGGCAAACGTCAGTAGTACGTTACGAATGGCAAACGTCAGTAGCAAAAATATGCAAACGGCAGTAGACGAATAAATGCAGGCGTTTAATTTAATGAAAAACATGTGAAACAATATAATTTATGCTAATTTAGATTTAATTAAATATAACAAGTTAAGATTGGTGTCATAATGCACGACATATATAAATTCTGCAACAACAAAAATGAACTATTGTGTATAAAATAATATGCAATCTTATTGATTAGTGACTTAAACTATTTTACTTGTTTGAACATTTTCTGTAAATTTTGAGTATCATTTAAAGGGTGTCTATGATGATTTCTGTGTATCGTCAAAAGTGCTAAGGTGTTTGTTATTTCTTTCAGCTTAGCCACATGTATATGCTTTTGTCGACGTAAACAAAATCTGACTCACCAGCCGCTCGAAAGGGGAGCACACTCAAGTTTTTGTTTCAAAACAGTTTAAGGTACTAGTATACGATTTGTTTACTAATCGAGCTTTGCTCACATGTAGCTATTCATTTCATACACAAATACTTACATGTGTCTGGTGAGGTCCTCTTTTGTACTAAATTACTAAATTGCTTCTCACAGCAAGAATAATTTGACAAGCCGCGGTGCCTGTCCTCGTGCCGTTTTAGCCCCCACGTGGTTTTGAGGGCGTCTCCGCAAAAAACGACACACATGTGACATCATCTGTAAACAGGTTTAATATACCGAATAAACACTATGCATCGTGTTCGGAAACTAAACACAGCTCATGTATAATGTAAACAAATAATTCGACGATATAAACTTTGGGTATTTAAAAAAATGTAATGTTTGAGGGATAATTATTTATTATTACAATTAGCAATTCAAACTGAATAAGATTTTAAATTTTAAAATAGACATAGTAAAATGAAATGTAACCATTTTACGGCACAGGTGATATATAACAAGGTATGCAACTCAAAATCAACCAAAAACGGGATGCATCGTTTTGAACAGCCATTTATTCATCAATTTTGCAGCGATTTTCACGATCACGGTCTTATTCAACGCAGAAATGAATTTCCTTTCTGGAAATGTATATGTCATGCAATATTGTTACAAATGCTGGGTCAACTTTTAAGAAATAATACGATACACAACTCGCATGACCCAGTTGACACTGATCAGGCAGTATTTAAGACTGAAATCTTCACGGTGTAAAGGGCATTTTCCCTGCAAAGTTCACGAACCTCGATACCATAATTCAATAAAATGTATGAAAAAACATTATTACCGTACTTGTCGCTACATTATGCATCAAAACCAACTGTCCAGCGCCATTTGAAACCTTTGTTTACATACAATTCAACTAACATACATTTTAAACACACATTTGTTTTCACTCTTTAAACGTTTGCTTCTTAAATGGAAATGTGTGTCGAAGTGTTCTCGAAAACCAGAGCAACACACAAAACGCGTGATATACCGATCGAAAGCGATATGTATGCCATATTGCCTGCACTAGGTCGTATGAAAGTCAGAGGATGATCAGCAAAGATATTGGAAAAAAACCTACCTTGCGCGGCTGTTTGTTGTCAAAAATTACTACTGACGTTGACATATGTGGTCACGTGACAGTTTTTGTTCATTCACAGTGAGTCCGGCTGGACTTTTTTCGCAATCAACATTGATTTGATTAGGATTTAAATTTTAAATTTTTCTGTTAGTTAAGTAAATAGCATTTCACTCGCGAACTCTTTACTTGGAGAACGCCATGATAAGGAAGTTGTAATCTTACGGTATTCCTGACAACTTTTGCGCAGCGCTTTTTTTAGTCCCAAGAAAGCTAATAGTCATGACACTTTTGATAAACAAATTAAGCTTGTTTCTCTTTGTGTCAAAAGGCGAGTGTCAACAGTGAAACGATTTAATAATGAATAGGTTAATTGTACGTTAACCGGTATGCTCATGTTTTAGCTCGCGAGAATCTAACCCCTTCAGCGGTTCGAATTTATTTGTGGTTTTGGGACATATGTATTTGTCATTGTGCGCGCTTTTATAGATTGAGACTTGATTCGAAACGATTCTATAACAATGGTGGATTAAAAAAACTCGAAATGACCGAAAGAGGAACCTTTCAGCGTTGTTCTTCTGTTCAACGGCTTTTTGTGTGGGTAATTGTTTTGCTGTTTATCATAATTTTGTCATCAAATCGCCGCCATCTTTGATGAAAAAGTTTAAACTTTTCTTATTTCTGCTATTTAAAGCGTATTTAAAATTACAAATGTATCCCGGAAAATTATTTGGACACACAGATGAGTAAACTGTTGTTACACTGTTTTTTATATAGTGGACTGTTAAACATGAACGTGTGTTTCAAAGGTTAAAAATTGGAGCATAATAATAAACTGCTGATAATGTTCATTTGTACATGTTAAATTATGCTTAGTAACATTCAAACAAAACAAAAGGATCCCAATGTTATTGTTAACTTTGAGACAAATATCGTAAACTTATTTAATTTGTTCTGTGCTAAAAATAGTCGACATATACTATTGTCATATATCAATGAGTTGCCTTCGAAACATGGAGTGATTAATAACAACTTGTAACAATCGATACACGATTTTATAATTCGATAAGAAAATCATCATCACAGTCATACTATATAACGTAATATAACTATTAAGACAGATGAATGGCTGCCAATGTCTTCACTCAATATATTGTATGTACTTACGACTCCCTTTTTATGTATAAATAAAGTCGTGTAAATATTCACATCACCATTAGCAACTATATCTATATAAAGGGGTATTGCTTTTGTGAAAGTTGTATATGTTTTGTCTTTTAGTATCTTAAATGTAATTTACTTAATATTTTTTGCAATAAAAGTTATATTTTGTTTAAAATAGCTATTTTAGAGAATGCAAATGTCTCCGTGTTCTAAAGTTTTGTGATTTTGAAATATTTGTATAATCACTACTAATGAAGCCAGTACATGTATTCATTCATACTTAACTATTTCTTTTTTATGCTTGCAATAAAATATGTAGAATCGAAAATAATGTATTGGTATTATGAAGTGTTTTCAGCATAGATAAATGATGTTCCAGTAGTCTTTGCTAAAAAAAAAATAAAATCCAAAGTCGTTGAAAGGAATAAACCTTAACAGCAATGCATGATCGATCCCTGACTTTGTTATTTAGAAATAATACATGGAAATTACGCAGTCTCTCTGCGGCAGCGGCTACGGAATAGTGACAGGTTGTGATGGCGTCAATACTGACTTCCTGAAACAATAAATTGTATCAACTTACTGATTGTGGACTGTCTGAAAGACAGGACGTAAGCACAACTGAACAATTATCGCATTAATAGGAAGACCGTTAACAAAACTGAACAAGTAACGAACTAACAGATAGACCGCAAACAACACTGAACAATTAAGGAATTAACCAGTAGGCCGTAAACAACACTGAACAATTGACGAACTAACAGCATAACACCGTTGAAAATCACAACAAACCGGACAATGATTTAATGCACAAAATGTATATATCATTTTCAAAAATATTTTCATGAGACAATAGGACATGTTCTATTATAGATATAGACATGTTCTAAGATATAAAGTTTAACATGTAGACTTGTAGACGAAACGCTCGCATAACCATTTTTATATCTAAATGAAAAACAAGATACAATAATTATTTATCTTCTAAATGCATATAGGTATCATCTAAATATAAGTAATATGAAAAGTACACCATGAAGCTAAACGCTCGGAGAATAGGTCGTCAAAAATGTACATGTTGAAAGTTATACTTAAGTCAGAAATGTTAACAACCCCCCCCCCCCCTTTAATATACACATATACCGTAGGCTATTGTTTCCTCTCGTCAGAATGGCAGGTGTCCGCACGTTACGGTCCGTACCGCGGCTGAAGGGTGACAACTCACTGAGGCGGCCATAGCGGCTATTCCTCGGTAAGAGGAATTTATATGTTCAACAGTTTAAAACATATTCATCACTGCTCATATCTATCTAGGAAAACCAGGCTTAAACAATGAGCGGAATGCTAATCTGGGACGATACCTATCGCAATTGGGTTTACAGAGAAACGTCATAAAGTGACGATTTAACAATTTAAACACATATTGAACACTGCCCAAATCTATCACCGCTGTATTGTGCTTCAGATATTTCGCATAAAGACATAAAAATGCATTGTATATTAATGTATGTGGATGACAATATATTCAAAATACATTTCTAGTATGTTTCTTTGTGCTGTTGTTTTAACCAGCTTTTTGAGAAAGGGCGGGTGAACAACATCAAACAGGTGGTTTCTTCCTATAACTTAAGTTTTCATTGACCAATTTATGAAACTATACATAGCAAGCTTTCATAAATATTACTAGTAGAAAGTTTAATTTATTACTTTTAAAATTTAATTAAAATCGATTAAAATTCATTGTTGTAAATGTTGCTGCAAAGGCGTTGTATTTCGGGGGCAGTCTACAGTTTTTCTTGAAAATCCCCAGGCCGACAACCACTGGTCTGCAAAACACCCTCAAAACAAGGCCTTCAGTCACAACCTGAAAATAGATTCAGACAATATGCAGTGCAGCTCATCAACAGCTTGAAAATAAAGCACGAATCAATGCAGAAAATGCTCTTTAAATTGATATCTGGGGTAAAATAGACCTTTTCGGGGGTCTCGGAAATTGCCCGTAAAAACCCATTTTTAGATAAACCCGGCAATCACATTTGACTTTCCGGGTTACAATACGCACACAGTCGACAACATGCTTTGCGCTATCACAGCAAATGCTTTCAAACTGACCGAAACAAAATGGGTCATTACCATTTAACTGTTTTGCACTGCTAACTTATTTAAACCCACCGTTGAAATCTGTCAAATGCCGGCTGCTTCAAGCAGGAAGTACATGTGTTTACTTCTCACTCAGCATGTTGTTGTTGTTGATTAAAATTCAGGTAACTAAGTTTCGTATTACTGAAAACAAGTGAAATTACTAGAATATTGACCATTTATACTTACATCTCAGCTCCTGTAGTCAAAAAACAATTGTTTTTAGGCCATACACCTTAAATTCAGGAAATGGCCAATGCGCAAATAGGGCTAAAAAACTGAAGACTGCCTCCTTAATTCCTTCTAGGTTACAGTATACTAAATTGGATCAATTTATTTCCAAAATTAGGGATGTCTAGTATATGTATTTCTATATTTAGAATATTTCTTACAGAAATTCCTTTAAGCAAACAGCATCATGCGGCGTCTCATCTGGGTCTACGCTGTTTGCCAAGTCCTTTATTTTAGACGATAGGCATACATGGGTTAATAGACTTGCCGTCGCTGGTATTGATGCTTTAAGATTCTGACATAAGCCGCGATCCCAATACAGTTTGAAATGTCAAAATTTAAAAACAAATTATGTTTGTCGGATTAGTTCAACTAATATTTGAATAATTAATCGGGTACACAAAAAGTGTGCAGGATTCAAATTTAAAAAATCCTGGATCCGCCACTGTAACGTCACTCGTTTCATGTGCACAAACAATGCTTTTTTTTCTTATGAAACTGACATTTTCTATCACTGCAAATCAGTACAACAACCTCCTAGAGAATTTTTTAATAAAAGCTTCTTAATTAAAGATTTATTTTGGATTAAATGTTAATACCAATGGATGATTTTGCGATAAACATGATTAAAAATGGCATTATTAAAAAAAAGCATAAAGCAGCACAAGTAATTAACCAGTATTCAGTGTGTGACATAAAACAAACACAAGTCAGCATTTAGAAAATATTCGAAATCGCAACGTAAACGTGAACGTCCGAATTTATGGTCATTACTCAAAGTGTGATTTCTCTACCAAATTTGATGAAACATTCAAAATAAATATTCATTCTGATAGGGGCCTAAGTTCTGAGGCCGACAAGGATGCGGTCAGCGGGTGCGGTATCGTTCACAGCGAATTAGTATTGGTCGATATTGATGTATTCAAGCATTAATGGCATAACCTGCCCTTTTGATTAATTTTGCTTAAAATTAAATGATACATTTTGCCAGTGGGACACAATAAACAATAAACGATAAATACAATCAAATTATAAATATTTTACAAACGTATTATTTTGTTAATAAAATGGTGGAATAAACCCGACAAACGTGTCTTCAGCTATAAAAATAGTTGACTTTATATGTGACCATTACCTCTGCACTAAAAAGGCATTACTCTAGGACCGTCATGTCCATAGAAAATAGTGTGTGTCCATTTCTTTTACACCACAGGTACAGGAATAAAAAAATGTTTGTCCGTCTATGTATATAATAGGAGAAAAGGTATCCAACGATGATTTCACAGGGGCATTGAATATCACAATGCAACAGCTTGAAATATCAAACAATGCAAACATATGCCATTGTGGTTACCAGCAGGAAGCGTCCATCTATGATAAAACACCTTTAATTTGATGAAAATCAACCAAGTATGTCAAAAACATCAAACAGTTTCACAAATATGACCCCAAAATCGAAGTGTGTAATTCTGGACGTCCAGATGTCAGTAATGACGGAAGGCGACTTTCGGTCGATTTTTCACAATAAAACAAGAACTTTGCTATAAACACCCTGTATGTTTTTCATTGACTAAGTTTTCACGTTGTGTGCATCATAACCGTTAACACGAATGTGTAACTCATCAATTTTGTAGCCGCGAACACATGCTTATTACAGAAAGTATTTATGGGGGTATTTCACATTACCATAAGGAGAATAAAACCTGTCATTTATGCACTAGTTGAAATTGTTTTAAAAATGTATTTGAAGAAACGCACCACATACCGGTGTGTTTACATACATTAACGTTCAATTGAGAACCCACACAGTCACGTGATCATGCGCCCTGGTATTGTAGTTCAGAATTAATATAGGGGGTAATCATGTGATTGTCAAGATTGCGACGTCCATGCAGAGACAGTTGTTTTTTTTCGCCGTTGTATACCCTTTATTACTTTTGTTTAAATTTTAAACAAGATAAGTATTAATGCAAAGCATTAAAGGGCGTAGGGAATTTCAGTGTAAAAGGCACTCAATGAAGTTACATGGAACACATTTTTTTTCTTCTGTAAATATTAATATATATTGGCCGATTATTTTAAACAAAAAAGAAAAAGATACTGGTATAACCATTATCTATGATTGTGTGTTATAACTCCTAAATAACAACTATCTATGATTGTGTGTTATAACTCCCAAATAACCATTATTTATGCTGTTGTGTTATAACCCCCAAATAACCATTATCTATGATTTTGTGTTGTAACCCCCAAATATTTCAAAGATCATTTCATTTACATTGGTTTCCCTTTTTTACTGGCATCCGTGTGCAGTTTTCATGAATGGAACAGAACTGTGTAGGTTTTTAAAAATCTGCTTCATCTTGTAAGCGTAATTTCATATTTTTCTCAACTTCAAGGGGAGACGATTTTGAACTTATTCTTACGTTGCTCATTTACGATAGGGGTTGGGTACTCATTGATATGAAAACACTGTAAAAGTTTTAATGTGTTTACGACACCCCAACCCTCTCACACATATATTTCACGGGCATAATGAAAACAAAAAATGGTTACAATAAAACAGCATATTTATGTAAACTAAAATGTCTACATCAAAACACAAAGTTTACATAGAACACAAATAAAATAATTTGATTCTACCGGGGCTCGAACATTGGGCCTCTCACATGTGAAGCGAGCGTGTAACCACTACACTACGGAACCACTTGAAAAATCACCTTCTAACTAAGATATTAATAAGCTATTAATAGTCGGTTTAAATGAAAACCCGGAAGTTTTAACGCTGGATAGTGAGCGGGGTTAAAGGTCCATACCAAAGGGCCCATACCACTGGCAAGATACGGGTAAAACCTGCGGCCTTCTATATGTTGTTTTTAAAAAAAAAAACTGTAGGAGGACATAATAGTAATGAGACTGGGGTGCTGTGATGGTGCTCCTTACTGATAAGCGGCTGCTTCCTTTATCAAGACTCATTATTACAATTAATAATACGTGTCGCGCTTCGCGCTCTATAGCGCCTTTATTAGTAACTAGGATGTTGCTAGGATAGTGGAACAAAGAAGGTTTTTATGTGTTTACGAACCCCCACCCTCTCACACATATATTTCATGGGCATAATAAAAACAAAAAATGATGACAATAAAACAGCATATTTATTTAAACTAAAATGTCTACATCAAAACAAAAAGTTAACATAGAACACAAATAAAATAATTTGATTCAACTGGGGCTCGAACCTTGGATCTCTCACATGTGAAGCGAGCGTGTAACCACTACATTACGGAGCCGCTTGAAAAATCACTATCTTACGAAGATATTAAGGTAGTGGGGGCCTAATGGGTACTTTTCCAGAAAAGCTCTTTGTTTTTATTTCCACATATAAAATTGTATATCACAACTAATTGCAAAATTTTAAAACTTTTTACCAGCCGGTGAACGTTTTATACTTGGTTGAATACACCTACCCCTTGACTCGGTTGGGCGTTTTCTATGGATTTACCATATATCCAACAAATATATAGTTTTTTTTGTAATGGGATATATATTTTGACAATTAACTTAATAAACGTACTCGACTGGATTTTGTTAGTAGATACAGAATTAAAAAAGTGTCATTGAAAGAGAGTTGTGCCTTTGATGTCCAATAATATATGCACTTATCTGGATAAAATGGCAAAAACGACAACAATTGGTTCAGTGACAAAAAAATTTAATTACGTTTTATGTCACTTGTAGTGTGATGAAATGCATATATTGTACATATTTATTTAACACAACATATTTTCTACCCAAGAATTGAATTTCAGTTAGTTTTACCGTTCCTATCTCAAGAAATTTTACTTTGAGTACGCCTACCCCAATTCATTTTCACGCAATGAATTTAAGTATTAATTTGTATATCACTTATTTTTGGGGGTTTTCTAGTTGCTTATTTAAAACCTACAGTTATAAACCATGACATGTGAAGAAATTTAGCTAACTTTGAATTTATATTGATATAATAAAACATTAACAAGAGCACCGCATAACGGGTGCCATGCTCGGCTTGTCAGCTTGTCAGATTTATTTTAGAGGTCACAGTGACATTTACCTTTGACCGAGTGATCCAAAATGAGTGTGGCTTGTAGAACTCATCAAGGTGCATCTGCATATGAAGTTTCAAAGTTGTAGGTGGAAGTACTGTGATGTTAGAGGCAAAGTTAAAGTTTTATATTAGAGGTCACAGTGACCTTGACCTTTGACCTAGTGACCAAAAATGGGTGTGGTGTGTAGCAATCTAATGTTCTTTGCCTTTAAGGCTTTTCATGACTTAAACAAACTGAATTATGGATTGCAGTAACAGTAAAGATGTGGGCCATATTGTCAGTAATTTAACATGTTTTAAGCAAAGATCCCAGTGCTTCAACATCATCAGGAGCACTGTGAGCGTTGCAGGTTGCCTTGAGAACACGTTCACTAGATCTTCCTGTTTGTGTGACTGTCCAGGATACGATTTTTGAAAACCGGCAAAGTGTCAACAAAACTGCTTACACAATTACAAAACGTTTCAAAACAGTGTGTGTTCAGCAATGCACTAACCAAAACCGGAAAATCAAACCTGCGCCCATTATGAGCAACAAAAATGGCTCTGGGAAACGTTGCAAGCCACATCATACAATCATGTAGAGAAGTTTTAATTGATACACTATCAACACTTCCACCATTTACACGCATTATGCCATGATCATCAACAGAGATGCCAATCACTTTCTGAGCTTCAGAAGGAATTGGCACTGTTGTCTTTACATATGTCGAGAACTTAAAAACCCGTTTTTAAATGCACAGCAGCAATCTGAGTAATATCAGACATTACTGTACCTCGAACTAAAATAAAAAATTAAATTCACACAATGCTATTTCATGAATTTTATAATTCCCCTTTAAGTTTCATTCTGACGCTTTATATGATCGTTGGATATGAGAAAAATCAATTTTCAGCACAACAAGCACATTACATATTGACATGTCGTTGAACTCAAATTATCGCTTGTGAAAAGAATTCACCATTTATATGAATAGCTCAGAATTTTAATATACCTATGCTCCTTCATAAGATTTATTACTCAAAGTAATGAATTTATTTTATAAAATTGTAATATTTGGAATAGCTTTTAATATTTATAATAACAATCACAATTTTTTTTTATAATGTGCATGCCCTGGGGTTCTAACCAAAAATCTTTAAAAAAATGTAATTTTACCAAACTATGAACACAGTGCCTTTAATAAAACAATTATTATTAATATGTTTCATGTTCATCTGGAATAGGAAATAAGAAGACAGTTGATGAGAAAACATACTAAAATTTGGCACCCGAATAGTAAATAAGTTAGTTTTTACACTTACTCCATTTCTTTCTCATAAGCATCAATGGCAGCCTTGTTAGACGACGCAGTTTCGATTTTCTTGATGGCCTCCCCAGCACGAGCCTTCATCTTCTTAAGATTTCTATTTGCAATAAGCGTTATGTTTAGAGTGGTTAGGAAGTTATTTACCTTCACCGGCCTGCCCAAACTGACTTTCATTGCTGAAAAGAGAATTGAAAATGATAAGAAAATGAAAACGAAATACGGCCGTAGTTACTTAATAATGACGTCACAATGTATTTTTATAGAATTCATTCGTATCATCATTACATTATTAAACAACATGAATGAGCAATCAATTGGATTTAACAACACAAATGCGAAGCTAAATTTGAAAACTGAATATGATGGACACCGGACACCGGAATGTGTCCTTATATATTACACGATAAACAAATATTCACTGGGAATGACACTTGGAATTTTAAGGTGTCTAAAAATGTGTAAGAAGTCCAAAGATCAATGGCAATTGTACAATGATTAAACATTGATAGAAATGGCAGGTTGAAAAATGAAGACATGCATACCTGTTCCAAGCTTGGTATTTACGTCAAAGCATGACATTCCCCTGATCTTGAGATTGTGCTGCTTTCCATAAGCAACACGGTTGACTTTTCTACAGTCAGGGTTTTCACAAACAACGTACAAATAACCACTGAGGCCATTTTGTAGTTCGCCAACAATGTTATATGATGTCAAAGGAATGGCACACAGATTACAAAACTGACCGTACATTAATTTGTTTAGCAAAACCTCCAGCTCAACGAGTCAATCAATCTTCTTCCATCCCCCACCCACTTCTGCTTACTCTTTTCACGCCATTTAGCAAATGCGAATAGCTTTTACGTGAGTGAAAATAATGTGAGTCATTTTCAAATAAATCGACATCGCAGAGCTCGGTAAATGAATAATTGCTATTGAACACAACGTTGTCGATCGGTGTTTGCTTCTTTTTCGACTTTGCAAATCGCTCGCTTTTATTTCGCACTTTCATTTTGCTAAGAAAATGTCAACAACCGTGACGTCATGAACACAAATATTTTATGAAACGAATTAATTTAACTTCTATTTGTATTGTATAGTTATTAAATCTTAAAGAGATGAGCAAATTTAACTCTTATATAAAAAAAATACAAATTTATTTCGTGTATGTAGTATAATTTCCGGACTTTACCGTAGATATCGCTTATAGCCGAAATGCTTTCCGAATACGACGATATCGACCGACTATTCCCGATCTCACTAGGTACCTACTGCGTTAATAAGTGACTGTAGTGTAACGGTAATCAATACAGCAATAAACCGTGTAATCGCTGTCGTCTTGTAAAATTGAAGAAAATACACGTTAACCGAAATTCGAACAGCAAAAGTCTGCGCTATTGTTAGAAAAACCACAAAATAAATATATTTTGATTATGTTTTGTTTTTATAAAAAAAAACAGAAAGTTTCGCGTATTTGCCCAGTCCCTGTGATCTTTCCCCTGTGATCAGTTATTATTTAAAACAATTAGTTTTGCATTATTGGCAATAAATGTTGTAATAAATGTAATAGGCACAAATGCAGTACTTATTTACACTAATTTCCAAAAAAAAATCACCACTATGCACAATATTCTTAAAACAAAAATATTTACATGTACATTGATCCGTAAAATAACTTCTCCTCCCATAAGCCAAAAAAAATGCATTACATACTAGTCGCCGCACTCCAGTGCGACGCCAATGACACTCACGTTATAGCCATATCAGCTTAAGGTGGTTAGCGTGAATTTCGTATTAAAATTCTTTGTTATATCTCGACTTTACGCCTCGCAAATTTTCTAAGTGGAGCAGTAATTAGGTTATTCCGCTAAGAAATTTCGCAACGAGTAAAGTCGAGATAATCGGCATAAACGGGAAAATAGTTTTCTTGCTGATATTGATGGAAATTAAGCGTCATTAAAAAATAATACAAGTAATTCATGGTATAAAACGGCGAAAAATATCTGCACACTATCACTTGATTACCCTCTCTGATTACCCCCAAAACATTTGACATGTGAAACATATTGAATAAGGACTACCAAATTTGGCTTGCGATAATTTTTAAAGCAAATAGATGCATAACTGCATATGCAATGTACATCGTAATCTGTATATGTTCAGTATATAGTATTTGATGAAAAGGTACGAGCGATTTAAGTAAAATTGCAATGACATTTTGATCCCAATACCACTCTATGATATTGTGGGAGATTGAAACCATTTACAACGTTTGTAAGTTATGAGAGACTATTTGCTTTATTCGTCGTTATTTTTAAAATGTAAATAATAAAAAGAATACATGAGCAACGGTGGCCAAGTGGTGAAGCACGTGTGTCATTAGCCCGGATACTTCTCAGTTGATGTTTTACAATAGAAGTTATTTAAAGGGACCTTAATTAACTAAAGTGGTAAAAAAGTATCCCAGATTTGCAAATTTTCGTTGTAGTGATGTTATTTGAGAAGAAACAATAATACTGAACATTAACCATGCTACAAAATACCCAATTCATGTATTTTTTTAACGATTTAAAGACCTGAATATAATTGAAACGATTGAATAATTTGGAGAGTTCTGTTGTTATCGTTATATTTTGCGAAACTACCTGGCCGAGCCTTGTCAGCCCGGAGGGCCGTTTGGTTTAAACTTTAGACTTTTACGCAAAGGCTCAATGATTCGAGCTCTTTTTGGATATTGTTATTGGGTATTGCCTTTTAGTTCCGATGTTTACATGTATCAATTTAAAGGATTTAATGACACATGTCAAAATCTGTGAATAAGTCCCTTTAACCTCTTCCAATTATATATCAATGCAAGTATCTTCAAGTTTTATATCAATGCATGTACCGTTCAGTTTAAAATATCAAAGGTAGTATCTTCCCATTTAATATAACTACAAGCATCTTTTCGTTAAATATCAGTGCCGACATCTTTCAATTAATTATCAGTGCAATAATCTACCATTTAAATATCAATGGAAGTATCTGCAGGTTAAATATCATTATAAATTATACTAAATAACATCCAGTTAAATATCAAAACAAGTATCATCCTGTTAAATATCATTGCAAGTATTTTCCAGTTTAATATCATTGCAAGTATTTTCCAGTTTAATACCAATGCAAGTATCATCCAGTTCAACATCAATGTAAGTTGCTTCCAGTTAAATACCAATGCAAGTAACATCCAGTTAAATATCATTGTAAATTATACTAAATAACATCCAGTTAAATATCATTGTAAATTATACTAAATAACATCCAGTTAAATATCAATACAAGTATCATCCAGTTAAATATCATTGCAAGTATATTTCAGTTATTTATCAATGTAAGTAACTTCAAGTTTAATATCAATTCATGCATGTTCAATTGATATATCAATAAAATAACCTTCTAGTAAAATACAAATGCAAGTAGAATTCCAGTTAATATATACATGCTGGTATCTTCCAGTTAAATACCAGTTCAGGTACCTTTCAGTTATATATCAATGTACGTATCTGTATCTTTAAGTTTAAGTCAAATGACTGTATACTCCAGCTAAATATCAGTGCAACTATATCCAGTTTAATATAAATACAGGTTTTAGCAAACAATTAAAACCGCTTTCTTCCAGTTAACTATCATAATATTTGACAGTGGAGCTCAATACTTGTTGGAAGGAGCATGTTCAAGTTAAAACAATTGCACTTCAAGAAATCACGTTTTTTTGCAATATTCAAATGTCAAAGATTTATCTGTTTTTTAATTGCTGTCTTCAGTGTCACTTTGTATACGCTTGTTCGTACATAAATAAATCATATTCGCGTATCTATTCATATTTACATTAATTTGAATTTATGTTGCATAACTTTTGAAAAACGACCGCGTTTTAAATATGACACAAACACGACTGAAAATGCCAGTTGTGGTTTGCCGGCTAATGTAAATAACATGTTCCAATTATTAAAATGAGCTGATATCGGGAGAAAATCCTTTTTTATTTGGTTCGTTTTGTGATATTAAATGTTTGAATTAGCTGTCTGAGGATGACCTTATTGTCATAATAATTTAAAATAATTTGAAAGTGCTTAAAACAGTTTTGCCTTACCATATGTCAGCTGTTGTTTCGTGTTTTTTTTTTTGCATTTCGCTTCGATGAACAAAATACAAGGTTTTCAAAATGTTGAGAAATTAAGTATTTTGTTTTCAGAATGATTTTGACCGACAAATATGACTCTTATTGGATGCATATGCATATAAACAACTGCATTATTTGCATGTATCATTTGTGTGTACTTAATTCGTTTATTCTATATTGAATGCTTACACATGTCTAGTGCTATTATCAACTGCATCAATTGTGTGTACTCAATGCATTAATTATATATTGAATGCTTACACATGTCTAGTGCGATTATCAAATGAATCACTTGTTTGTATTTAGTGCATGAATTCTATATAGATTGCTTATATGTGTCAAGTGCTATTATCAAATGCATCATTGGTGTGTACTTAATGCATTAATTCTGTATCGAATGCCTACATATGTCTGGTGCTTTTATCATAAGCATCACTGGCGTGTACTTACTGCATTAATTCGTTATTGAATGATTACACATATTTTTTGTTATTATCAACTGCATCATTAGCGTGCACTTTATGCATTAATTCTATACTGAATGCCTGCAGATGTCTAGTGCTATTACCAACTGCATCAAGTGCGTGCACTTAATGCATTAATTCTATATTGAATGATTACACATGTTTTGTGCTATTACCAACTGCATCATTGGCGTGTACTTAATGCATTAATTCTATGCTGAATGCTTACACATGTCTAGTGCTATTATCAAATGCTTCGTTTGCGTGTACTTCAACCAGTTATTCTATATTGAATGCTTACACGTGTCTTGTGCTATTATCAACTACATTAGTTGCGTGTACTTAATGCATTAATTCAATATTGAATGCTTACAAATGTCTAGTGCTTTTACGAAATGTATAGATCGCGTGTACTAAATGCATTTATTATATAGTGAATGCTTACACATGTCTAGTGCTTTTATCAACTGCACCATTTGCGTGTACTTAATGCATAAATTATGTATTGAATGCTTACATATGTCTTGTGCTATAATTAAATGCATCATTGGCATGTACTTAATGCATTATATCTCTATTGAATGCTTAAACATGTCGAGTGCAATAATCAAATGCATCATGTTCGTGTATTTAATGCGTTAATTCAATATTGAATGCTTACACATGTCTAGTGCTATTATCAAATGCTTCGCATGCGTATACTTAATGCGTTAATAATTCTATATTGAATGCTTACATATGTCTAGTGCTATTATCAAATGCATCATTTGCGTGTATTTAATGCATTAATTCTAAATTGAATGCTTACACATGTCTAGTGCTATTATCAAATGCATCATGGGTGTGTACTTAATGCATTAATTATATACTGAATGCTTGTATTAACACATGTCTGGTGCTATTATCAAATGCATCAATCACTGCCCTCCTCAGTGGGTAACCTTGTAAAGGGGTAACATACATGTAGGGTTTGTAATAAAAGACCGTTTACATAAGATGATATGAATTATTTTCATCAGTATAGTGATAACATTTTCATAAAATTGAATTATCTCGATTTACTGACACAAAATTAATATTCACGGTTTTACCCCGAAAGCAAAACACATGTCCTCGGTTTTATGTACAGGTCTCGGTCCGTGCTTCGTTTGCTAAACAATACTCATGTGTTTTTTTTGTGTACGGAAAGATCACCAAGTACGCGCTTTAAGCAAGTTACGAAATATTTTGAGATGAAAGCTTAATTATGATTCTAGTCACCTCTAGCTGCTTAGCTGCTGAGCCGCACACTTAAAACAAAACTGTAGGCGACACCAGTTTTCTTCTATTTGAAATATATACATGTTCACTTGCATTTTCCTTGACAATTTGACACGTTATTACTTGATAGTTTCAATCTCTTGGTTGCAATAATGGTGACACCTTTAAATTGTTAGCTTGTAAATTGTATAGCACATGCTTAAATGATTATTGTGAAAAAGAACATGGATTTGATTATACTTGTACACACAATCTTTCCACAATCGAAATATATACAAATGCTGTATTATAGCGTTTTCCCAGTGAACGATGAACATATTAACAAAAAAATACAATTCATACCGGAGATTATGTAATAAATCATCTTAGCTCGACAATGATAATGCATTGTTAAAATATGTGCCATGAAGTAGTATACATTTATTGAGTATTAACATTAATATCTCAAAGGTAGCAGTTAATATTATCGACTGTAACGCACATTTTAAATAAAAATTAAAATAGATGCCACTTCTTCAAACTGATGTGCACATTTGTTTTTCACGTTTTAAAAAATGAAACAAAACAACCTGCCATTCCTGTTTTTAGTAATTTTCGCTTGTGAAATTGCCACGCGCTACCTGGAAATTACCACACGCTCACAAATACACGTTGTCTCTGACGTTTTCGCGTAGCTCAGTATGCACATAGCGTTCATTGTTAAGATGTCATGTACATAATTTTCAGAAATAAGGTCCCTCGGGTTTACGGCGGGCCAAGAGAGCGGTAACCAGATTTAAATCGCTCCAATGTTATGAAAAAATCTTTAAGCTTTTCTGTTCGTATTTAGTGAAAACTATGGAACATTTGGAAAGTCACATATTTTTCCTCATCAGCATCTGTTCTTATTGTAATAATTATCGATGATTAGTTTGCAAATGGTTAAGGATCATTAAAACATTGCTGCTAGGGAATTAAATCCATTCTAGCGTCTAGTAAAAAGGCCTTGGCAAACAGCGTAGACCCAGATGGTGCGGCGTCTCATCTGGGTCTGCGCTGTTTGCTTAAAGGAATTTATGTAAGAAATATTCTAAATATAGAAATAAATATACTAGACATATCTAATTTTGGAAATTAATTGATCCAATTTAGAAGAATGGAAGAGTCCTCTAGGCATAAATGGGTTAATTGAAAAAATCAGAAGACTCCATCAGACACCCGTCTGCCCAAATCGGTATGAAACTTGCTCAGCACATTTGTTGAAAGGATAAACGGAGGAGTTCGAAAATGTTTCCTGGTCCGTTGAAAATTATGGCCATCAGTTATATGCTTATCACGTGATACTCTCCCGGAGAAAGCAACACCAATATACATGTCTAACAAACATATACATGTGTAAGAAAATGTTTGATTATGTGTGAACCGGGTTTATATCCGTCATTCCATACATAATACCCGATTGGACAAATGTGATCTACAGCGATATTGCCTCCAATGTACATGTATGACACTGAACTCGTTTTTGACAACACTGCTACTAATATTAAGTATATGAATAGGTGATATATATTGATATAACGCCGGTTAATAATACAATAACCAGCTAAAATGAAATTTGGTGTTGTATCATATTAAATGGTATGACCAGGTAATAAGTTGTACCAGGGGCCGTTAGTCGCGACACGAGTTAAACATAATTTTAATCAAAGTCGCCAAAGTTTACCGTGCGCATGTAGCTTTAACCACGCGTTGACAACATGGTCGTCTAAGAAATAAAAGTGTTGTCTTCAATGCGCTTGGCTTGACATGTAATTGATGAGTTCTCATTATGCCCTGTCTATGAACCTCGCATGCTTCGTCCTGATTGGTTGCGAGTCATTACGTCACTCGGTAAAAACAATGGTGCATTACTAAACTCAAAATGGCTGAAAAATGAACATTTCAGTGTTGTTTTTTCCACGATAAGAGGTTCTGATTCTTGGATTTATTTAAAAGAATGAAACACTAGGTTGATTACATCAAAAATATATTGTTTAACTGAAACGTGGATTCGGACTATATTAATTGTGTTTTAGTTTATTTCTGGATAACCAAGTGTAAAGGAAAAAACATTCGATAACTTTAGTTATTTTAACAAGTGATAAAAGGATATATATTTCATTAAGTCATGGCTATAATGGAGTTACTGCCTGGAGATGATATATAAGAAAAAAACACGTTGATGTAAATGCTTCAGTAATAAAATACACACGTATTACAAACATGCTTTCGTGCCAGACTTCTTTGTGTGTGTATATGAAATAAGTGTTGTCGATGTGAAGAGGCCATAGATAGTTTAACACATGTTTTGATGGTGAAGAAATTAAAACAGTACGTGCAGAGAAAATGTGTTTGAAAACGGCCGTTTCGGTTGTTGTGGTAATAGTAGCGCAGTTGCTCTTGAGTAGCGTCAACACTCTTGATCCAAATCTTTCAAGTAACCCTGCGGTTACCGAAGAAACACATGATGTGATCTCTAAAGAAACAAATGATACTATCCCTAAAGAAACAAATGATACTATCCCTAAAAAAACAAATGATACTATCCCTAAAGAAACAAATTATGCGATCCCAAAACAAACAATTCCTGTGATCGTCAAAGAAACAAATGATGCGACCCTTAAAGAAACAAATTCTGCGATCCCAAAAGAAACAATTCCTGTAGTCGAAAAAGAAACAAGTGATGCGATCCTTAAAGAAACAAATCCTGTGATCCCTAAAGAAATAAATCCTACGATTCCTAAAGACACAAGCGATGCTATCCCTAAAGAAACAAATCCTTCGATTCCTAAAGAAACAATTCCAGTGATTTCTAAAGAAACAAGTCCTGCGATCTATAAAGAAACAAATCCTGCGACACCTAAAGAAACTAATCCTGCGATCCCTAAAGAAATAAATCCTGCGATCCCTAAAGAAACAAATCATGCGATCCCTAAAGAAATACATCCGGCGATCTATAAAGAAACAATAGTGACGGGCTCCAACGGTAAATGCCGAAAATATACGAAGTCTCCCGACGACAATGAGTACCGGATCGCGTGGCTAGCCCCTAAGAAAGAGTACTACAATTTTAGCGCCGCCACCAGTGTAGGGGCCATGAAGCTGGCCCTTAAACGCATACAGTTAGGGGAACTCAACCACGACCTCAAAGGGGGAACCCTCAGGTGAGATCTTTGCCGCGGGATCGTATTTATAAATAATGCCATGTTTTACTATAGTCCGTAGGTCCGAATATAGACACCATTAACAAATCCGTTAAGGCTTTCTTCCCTAACAACTTGAAAACAATCCCCCCAAAATCGACACAATATTTATTTGATGTCATGTTCATTTTTTATTTCTTTTTTTAATGTGCCTGGAATGTATTAATTGTCAAATGTTCTCTATAACCACTAAAACACGGCATTGAATGCTTATAATACATGAAAACATACAGAAAACGTGTCCATATTTAGTATCTTTCCAACTTAAGTTGTTCCCTTAATGCAGAATTTTCCCGACGCAAAATTCCGTAATTTTCATAAGGCAAAACGGTGAAAAAACCCTGGGACCTTATGTAAGGTAGAACCACTAACTATGGTTTCGTATTCAGTAAAAGTGAATTGAGGTATCTCACACTGGAAACATCTGATTAGCCAAATCATCATTTTAAACGATTCTATTTCAGCATCAAGCCTATGGCGATTGAACCGATAGAAAACTGTCCTGTTTGTTTTCATAGTGTCTTTTTAAAAGGAACAATGCTTCCAAAAGTACAGCCATAAAAATATTATTTTTACGTTTGATATGAACAGCAAAACGTTATCGGAAATGCTTAGAATAATCAGTGGATTATGTCAAATAGCTAAATAGCTAGTTTAATAGCTAAGAATCAGTAATAAGAAAATCTATAAATAAATTTCATTAGTGATGATTATTTGATTATATATTAAGTTCAACAACAAAAAGTCAATAATAATGAAATCTCTATGTGATTTCAATAAATATAAATACATATATGTATTGAAATAACAGTTTTGAGATGATTATTTACACATGAGTACAACAAAATTCTTCGTATGCGTAAATTATTGAATGAAATCACGAGTTTAATGTCGTATTGAGTAATATTCTTTATCATATAAACCACAGTATGCATTCCTGTGAATTGCAGCGCGTTTGAATAAGGTCGACTAATCCGGCCAGCCGGAAAAAAAACCATGGCATACATCACGACAATCATTATCGCGTGACAACAAAATCCAATACAAACCGGTAATACATCTTTCATCATGATGAATAATAAATCGGAATTGTGACATTTTAACCATACTATACAGGGTTCATTCATCATGCAACAACAATCATTCAAAAACAATTTCAGTGAAACTGATGTAGATCTATGCGCACTGTCAAGCAATATCGTTGAAATGCGATCAGAAGAACTGTTAAAATTACTCAACGTTACTAGTATTAGGGGACCGAAACTGGAACAAAGTTGCATTCTTACACACTGCAACAGATCAAATGAACTCATTGACGAAGCTAAATACGTGTATAAGCGAAAAACAACAAACTATATGAACGGCCCACTACACTCAAACAGATCAAAGTGATGAATCAAAATAGATAAAAAAATCAAAAATATTCTGCCAACAGGGCCCTCGTTTGGCCGTTTTTGGGGCCGAAATTCGGCCCCATGCCCCCCTTAAAATAGTATACTTTTTTCCCCTATTTCACCTAAAAAATCCCCCCTCCCAATTTTTTTTATTTTTTTTTTTACTTTTATACCTATGTTGCCAGCTGGTATCTTGCTATAAACCTTTGATTAAATGTACATTTACGTAAATTGCATTAAAATAGAGCAATATTAAGTGTTGAATGATTGGTGAAAAGATCTTGTAAAATTCCCCTTTTCGCCGAAAACGACGTGAAATTCCCCCTCTAAGGGCCCCGGCCCCAATCCCTCAAAAAGTAGCAAGGGCCCTGGCTAACTACGATTATGGTTTGTGCTTTGACAATAGACACGTGTAATCTCATGCCAACATTAATATAATATAACATGAAGAACGGCTTGACAAAAATATTTCTCTATCTTGTTTCTCAATGCTAAGACATATTTTCTTTCTAAAAACCAAATCGACATGACTCAAGAAAATTGCTTAAAGAAGCACTACGTGTTTGAGATTGAATTTATCGTTGAAACCATAGTACTTGTTGCATGCAAATTTATTTTCGATTTTACGGAAAACAATTATATCAGCATACGAACGAATATGAACATTAGTGTGGTACTATAATTTGTGTCCTGCATCAACGCAATTTATCGCGTCGTAATGCATGAATGCAAAAAGCTACACTGACATTTCATTGTAGTAGATTGTTCATCTGGCCCAAAGATACTTTCGAATGTGTTAAGGGACAATAACGTTACATGTCATCACGGTCATGTTTGAATTTTGTGTGACATTTTTATTACCACGACATTCACAGGAACCGTTGACTGTGTGCGAAAATTGTTTAAGTGTGACCGTTTTCTTGTGTGTATTTAAAGAAACGACCTTAATGATCGAACAGTTATACAGCACAACACAAAGATGTGTTATTTTGGAAAGCGATGTTCTTGTCATCTGCTCGAGTTTGCTTAAGAAATTTAATGTTAGTTATTGGCTTGCAGTTGATTTAAAAATGCCAGTGTGTTTTTGAAACATTTTAATGTTTGGGTGTGTCTATTAATTTTTGACTTCTTGTATTTTCTTTTTTACGTGTGAAACCTTTTTACTATGCTTTAAACGCGAAACAATCCAATATGTAATACCTAAACTCCTCCATATGTTCGTTCAACTCCATAAGTGCAATGTTTCTGGTCTTACTCAACTGTCCTGACGCATGATTGATACCATACGACAAAAGTTGTGATGATTTGTTAATTGTCTGCCAAGCTTTGATTAGAAAGGTCATAACCATGGTCGTTATTAATATTGTGTGTACACCCAATACAAACGTTAGGTCCCTTGGCATCCAAAGCCATCGCAAATGCAATTATCATTATTATTATTATAGTTGTAGTAGTAGTAGTAGTAGTAGTAGTAGTAGTAGTAGTAGTAGTAGTTGTTGTTGTTGTTGTTGTAGTAGTTGTAGTAGTAGTAGTAGTAGTAGTAGTAGTAGTAGTAGTAGTAGTAGTAGTAGTAGTAGTAGTAGTAGTAGTAGTAGTAGTAGTAGTAGTAGTAGTAGTAGTAGTAGTGGTAGTAGTAATAGTAGTAGTAGTAATGGTATTAGTAGTAGTAATGGTAGTAGTAGTAGTAGTAGTAGTAGTAGATGTAGTAGTAGTAGTAGTAGTAGTAGTAGTAGTAGTAGTAGTAGTAGTAGTAGTAGTAGTAGTAGTAGTAGTAGTAGAAGTAGCAGAAGCAGCAGTAGAAGTAGTAGTAGTAGTAGTAGTGGTAGTAGTAGTAGTAGTAGTAGTAGTAGTAGTAGTAGTAGTAGTAGTAGTAGTAGAAGTAGTAGTAGTAGTAGTAGTAGTAGTAGTAGTAGTAGTAGTAGTAGTAGTAGTAGTAGTAGTAGTAGTAGTAGTAGAAGTGGAAGTAGCAGTAGTAGTAGTAGTAGTGGTAGTAGTAGTAGTAGGAGTAGTAGTAGTAGAAGTAGAAGTAGTAGTGGTAGTAGTAGTAGTAGTAGTAGTAGTAGTAGAAGTAGTAGTAGTAGCAGTAGTAGTAGTAGTAGTAGTAGTAGTAGTAGTAGTAGTAGTAGTAGTAGTAGAAGTAGTAGTAGTAGTAGTAGTAGTAGTAGTAGTAGTTTTTGTCATGATGGAAATGGCCACTTTCACCATAAAGCAGACAAGGCTACAAGAATCACCTAATAGTTTAGGATAACGTATAGAACCAAACAAGACGTATATGTCATATGATCAGTTGACATATTTAATGATTTATTAGAGTTGTACAACGTTGACATGTTGCCCAACGCATACCAAGTTGACGTCGACGTGTCAAATTAAACACTTAAAGAAACGTTAATGATTACATTTACTATGGTTGGTCGAGAGTTTTTACAATTCAGAATTTTTACCACAACTCGTTATAAGGGCGACGAGTGCAAGCCGCAAAATAATAAAACGTCAACTAATTAGTTACTTTATTGAAAACAATAGCCAACACATATAAAACAAAAAATAGCCTCAATAATCAAGGTTTAGTGTTATTTTAGGTGAGATACAAAAAAAAACACTGGTCCAAATTGTTGTTTAAGACACAAAATAGATGGGGTGACTTCACTGTCTAAACTCTGATAGGATTTCTGTAAATTGTTCCTAAAACATACGTTATGTTAAATTATTAAATTGTTACCACTTTTCAATGTGAAAATATCAATAATACGTCGGATGAAACTTACACGTTCTGACTGAATCTACTCCCGATATCTAAGATGTGTTGTATTGTTTTGTTTAAAATGTTAAAATAATAATCCAATATTGATTGCGTTACCGGTGGATGAAAAATTCTAATTTTTTTATAGAAACACAAAGACAGCGAGATAAAGCAACGCTCATTTAAACTCATTGAAAAAAGACGAAGCCTTTCCGTGTACGCGGAAATAGTGTTATCATAAAAGTGACCACCATATTAAAAGAAACATTTGTGAGCCATTTTTGCACATCTTGAATCTTAGCATCAGATGAACGTTTTTTTTTATTTAAATTTGCAATCGATTGATTTTTTTAACGCAATTTTACTGCCGAATCGCTCTTACAGCAATTATAGTACCAACTGAAGCTTTCACCTATCACCCTTTTTCAAACGAATATTTTCTCGATATGAAATAACGCATAAATGTATTTCAATGTGACGTCTTACAAATTAAACAATTAAGTGTGTAGAAAAAAACAAGAGAACATACACTATTTTGAAGCTTGGTTAACGATTTTTGAGTTTTACATACTTTTACGTACAAGCGTTGCGAATTTATCATACTGGGAAATACATACAGTCATGTTAATGCTAGATACACGAATGTATTTAAATAAAATATCGCGCGATAAACTTGTTTATTTAACATCCACGCAATATTCTATGAAATTTAATTGCCAGTTCTAGGTCAATCCTGAAATCCTGAAATATATACTCTATCGCGAGCAGATCTTCAATCTTGATATCTGTCTCAGCTTGCCTGAACGGTGAACAGCCATGTAATATGATTTGCTAACGAGCTTTGTAAATGTAAATGTCATGTTTTAAAACATCCATTTATCACACACGATTTATGTGATTTAAAATTATTGTAAAGAATGATCTACATTGTCGTTTATGGTAAGGTTATGTTTGAACTGATTTCTTATCACATCACTGTTTGCGCGAATATATTTAAATGTTTAAAGTTCGAACTGACCAGTCCTAAATCGTCTTGGCTTGATTTCGATTATTGTAATATTACAGTTACACACAAGACACACTTAATTTTGCGAATGAAATATGAACTTTTAATAGTATACAAATATAGCGAAGACCAAATCTGCATTTGTATACAACTCTTAATAGAACATTGACTTATTAAACTTGTTTTCTAATCGCTGCACTTGTATATACGTTTCAAGGAAAACCCTGTGCTAGACCACGTGGTTTTGCTAAGTCACGTTTGGGACGACACTTTACGCACGTTTTTAACCCCCTTTTCACAGAGCGAGACTCATTTAGTTTCTTTTCTTGCCATGGGTTTCACCTTACTGTCGGCTGCTGTAGGTAACAAAACGTTTACACATGTGCACGCACTTTGGGACAGTACATTTGAAATAAACCAGCTAGATTATACATTTATGAAAATGACAAATACCGGTAAGTTAGGAATTGATACATCACAGAACACAGGTACTTAAACAATATTTTTTGGTCCTTATATATATTTAATCAGAGTATTATATATATAAGGACCAAACTTTTTTTTCAAGTACCCGTGTCGCAGAATACGAGTTAACACAAAATGAACAGCTAATATTAAGAATTAACTGTTTATTTTAATGAGTTTAAAATAACTTGATGAACGTTTTCAGTTCATACACATTTTAATAGCTTAACAATCTATGCAGCAAATAGGCTGCACATGTCAATATATGCCTAGCTTAATAAAATAGTTTGATATTTCTTATCTTATAATTGCTATCGAGTGTTTCTTGCAGTGTTTTTATTTTGCCGCAAGTCACTACATGTCATAATCATAACAGATATGGAGACTTAACTGTCTTACTGACGTTTTAATCGTAATTATTGTTAAAACGCTTTATGCACCACACACTGTCTTTATTGTTGCTGCGATGTAAAATATTGACGGGCATAATTACTTTTAATAAAATTAAATGCCATGTAAAAACACTAACTAATGTTACGCGCACGCATTGTTTGGCATAGATGTTTTTAATATGCGCCGCGCTCTGTGAAAAGGGGGTTTAATGCATGTGCGTTAAGTGCCGTCCCGGATTAGCCTGTGCAATGTGCACAGGCTAATCAGGGACGACACTTTCCGCCTTAACTTGATTTTTGCTTAGAAGAGACTCTCTGAAATCATAAATGCGAAAATTGACCTCCCTGATAAGCCTGTGCAGTCCGCACAGGCTAATCTGGGACGACACTTTACGCACATGGATTAAACCCATGCATTATCGCAAATAAACAATACAATACTTATTTTATTTTCAATACATTTTTTATATTTGGTAAAGCATATGGACAGTCTACTGTCTGCATCAAACAAGACAAATATCAAAATGATATATTAATTCAACGAATACATATTAACAAAATTTATGTTATCTGCATGAAAAACATTTCATTCATTCAATATCCGCCTATTTTGTTTTTTCATTTAACCAAATCATAACGTATTAATTAAGTTTGAACATTTATCACACTGCAAAAGTTATTGAAATACTAGAAATGGCGCGGCAGAGGCCGACGCGTATCCCCACGCTGCATATATGTTATATTAAAAGGCAATGTTAAGTCGGCAAGGCCTATGTTCGTGGGGCCCCGTGCTGGGTAATGTGGACATGGATGGCCGAGATAGACCGTGTTGTCATAAGAGATGTTCAGTATTAATTTGAAGTCAATTGGTGAATAAATGAAGAAGTTATGTTAAAACAACATTTTGGGTGGGCGTGGTCTATGTGGGCGGGGCGCCCCAGGGTTGGTAATTGGGTCATGCATAGTTGAGATTTACCGTATTGTCATAAGAGAAGTTCAGTATCAATATGAAGTAAATCGGTGTAGAAATGAAGAAGTTAATGTAAATTACCTAAAATAAATGAGTAAAAATCTCTGACCCAGCCTCACCCCAACTCCCATAACTTTTGACCCATGGGTCAGATCAAAATTTTAAATAGTGCACTGTCGCACATATGCTCATAGCTACTATGTGTGTAAGTTTCAAGGTTCTAGTGGTAATAGTGTAGGAGGAGATAGTGGCCACGCGCGACGCGTATCCCTAAGCCGCATGTTGTTAGTTAAATGAGTGAAAATCTCTGACCCGGCCCCACCACAACCCCCATAACGTTTGACCCAGGGTTCAGATCAAAATTCCAAATAGTGCACTGTCGCACATACCGCCGTGTTGGCTTTGATTTTTATTATGCTGAAATAGCTCGGGGGTTTTGACCACCAAACTGGCTTGGATTTTAATTTTGCTGAAATAGCTCGGGGTCTTGACCACTAAACTGGCATGGATTTTACTATGATGAAAAAGCTCGGAGTCTTGGCCACCAAAATGGCTTTAATTTAAATTATGCCGAAAATTTTATGCTGAAAAAGCTCGGGGTCTTGACCACCAAACTGGCTTGGATTTTGATTTTGCCGAAATAGTTCAGGATCTTGACCACTAAACTGGCTTGGATTTTATTAATGCTGAAATAGCTCATGGTCTCGGCCACCAAACTGGGTTGGATTTTAATTATGCTGAAAAAGCTCGGGGTCTTGACCACCAAACTAGCTTGGATTTTAATCATGCTGCAATAGCTCGGGATCTTTACCACCAAAGTGAGCGGGGCCCTGGGGTGGGTATTGTGGACATGGATGGTCGAAAAAGACCGTGTTTTCATAAGAGATGTTCAGTATTAATGTGAAGTCAATTGGTGAATAAATGAAGAAGTAATGTTAAAACAAAATTGTTGGTGGGCGTGGTTTTCCACTATCTCCTCCTACACTATTAGCACTAGAACCTTGAAACTTACACACATGGTAGCTATGAGCACATGTCGACGGTGCACTATTTTAAATTTTGATCTGACCCCTGGGTCAAAAGTTATTATCATGTGCGTCGCATATTGTTAGTAAAATGAGTTTATTTTAACCATTTTAAAGATTTGTGTGAGCGTGGTTTTCCACTATTTCCTCCTACCCTATTAGCACTTAAACCTTGAAACTTACACACATGGTAGCTATGAGCATATGAGCGACGGTGCACTGTTTGGAATTGTGATCTGACCCCTGGGTCAAAAGTTATTATCATGTGCGTCGCATGTTGTTAGTGGTTCTCCACTATCTCCTCCTACACTACATCATCAGAACCTTGAAACTTACACAAATGGTAGCTATGAGCATATGTGCGACGGTGCACTATTTGGAATTGTGATCTGACCCCTGGGTCAAAAGTTATTATCATGTGCGTCGCATGTTGTTAGTAAAATGCTCTATCTCCTCCTACACTATTAGCACTAGAACCTTGAAACTTACACACATGGTAGCTATGAGCATATGTGCGACGGTGCACTATTTGGAATTTTGATCTGACCCCAGGGTCAAAAGTTATTATCACGTGCGTCGTATGTTGTTAGCAAAATGAGTTTTTTGAACCAATTTGACCCATTTATTTTCCCATCATTTTTGACCCAGGGGTCAAATCAAAATTCCGTCGCCGTCACCGTCGCACAAATGCTCATAGCTACCATATGTTTAAGTTTCAACGTTCAAGTGCTAATATTGTAGGAGGAGCTAGTGGCCGAACGGTCTGACAGAAAGATGGAGACCAATTCAATATACCCACGCTTTTAAAATAAAATGAACACAATTTTACTCTGCCTTCACACACTTTCAATATCGTACATGTATACTGTCTTTTATGTAAATATCGTGCATATTTACTGTATTTTAATGCAAATATCGTGTGTGTATACTGTCTTTTAATGTACATATCGTAAACTCATACTGTCTTTTAAAGTAAATATCGTACATGTATACTGTCTTTTAATGTAAATATCGTACATGTATACTGTCTTTTAATGTAAATATCGTACATGTATACTGTCTTTAAATGTAGATATCGTACATGTATACTGTCCTTTAATGTAAATATCGTACATGTATACTGTCGTCTGCTTGGTTATATCGTACATGTTATGCTCGTTTTTTCAGAGCGATGCTAATTTGTGTTCGATATATTACAGAGCGAAGTGGTACGACACAAACTGCGACTCAAAGCAAGCGCTTCAGGCGTTCGTCCAGTCCATTGAAGACTTCGATCCTGATGTCATCATCGGTCCGCCCTGCTCCACAGGTGAGTAACTCTGACGTCATTACGACTGTTATCATGTATACATGTATAGTGCTTATTGTATCTGACAACATTACGTATCATGTATGCAGTGCTTATTATTTTTGACGTCATTAAGACAGTTATTATGTGTATATCGCTTTTTATATTATATGTTTTAACAGTGTATGTTCACATGTACTGTAAAAACCTTGGTATGTAGATAATTGTGTTCAATTGTTTATCTATCTAAATTATGAAAATGTTTGGTATCAGTCCACCAAACAAACATTTCGCATGGTGTCGATAATCCATAAAGTAAGCAAATGGTGTGATAGTTGATTTTGTAAAGTTAAGACACATGCTATTCGTACCCTTATGGTTTCGAGACTTGTTTGATTTAGCCTGTAGTGTAAACTACATTTTAGAATGATCAAATCCGATTCATACATTTTCTATTTTGCACGAGGATGGATTCACACTGTAAACATATTTTTTTACACATTGCCTCCAGGTTTGATACTTTTTTTAAATAATACAACTTGCGACTCGCACATGTTTCGTTCAGTAATACATTTTATTCACCCATCTGTTCGAATGTTAAATATTCTCTTCTTGGTCGATTCGTACCAGATGTGATCCACCCTAATTACCTGAATTGTTAATTATCGCATCGTGGCCGTTTCGTACCAGATTTTATTCACTCGGCTAACCATATGACTTATGTTCGCTCAATGACGTTTTCGTACCAGGCTTGAAACACCCTGCTTACTGAATGATTAAAATTGGCTCGCTGACCGCATCGTACCATGTAATAGTCATCGTCCTCACTGAATGAGTACTGTTCGCACCCTGAAAATTTCGCTCTAGGTTTGCGGTGCGTTGCGCAGCTGGGCTCAATATGGAACCTGCCGGTATTCAGCTGGGTTTCCGACCTGCTCGACTTTAAGGATAAGGACAAGTACACAACCCTCGTCCGTCTGTCCGGACCGCTGTACGCCACATGTACGTACTAGATAAATAGGGTGTTTTTCTTACAACAAGCAACATCTTTATACATATGCATTTAGTAATTTTGTTGTATAAATCGATTTGTAATAAAATGTTTTGGTGAATGTGTTTGTTTACCGCAATTCAAATTTTTAAAAGTCCCCGTTCGCGGAATAGATCGTTTTTTTGCATATAAATCGTATATAGCGAGAAGAAAATGTTACATAAATTCAATGAAATATATTTAATCAAGGTTTACCTCGAAAACCTGGTCAAAATCGGTTTTGAATCGATAAAATGATATATAAATGATCGTTAATACATGCAATAGGCAAAACTCATTGCAGCGTCGCGAGTTATGCAAATAATATCTATATTTAGCTTTCGCTAAACATTATTAGCATATGGAAGATAAATACATAGATTTAGCAAAAACGTAGCATTGCAAAAAATGATATATAAATGATCATAAATACATGCAATAGGCAAAACTCATTGCAGCGTCGCGAGTTATGCAAATTATATCTATATTAAGCTTTCGCTAAACATTATTAGCATATGGAAGATAAATACATAGATTTAGCAAAAACGTAGCGTGGCAACTCAGTTTCCGTCTGTAAAAGATGTATTTGCATTTGTTCTTACCTTCTCACCGCTTAATTCGCCCTTACCCGCAATTTTGTTTGTTTATGATTGAATTAACGTGTCGAATCATGAATATTAATTAGGTCGTTTTCGTACTTTACCGTACTCGACCCCAAAATAAAAATCGCTATATTGTTTGTTTTCAACCGATTTCAACCGGATTTTAAGTGATATCCTCAATAAAAACACGTTTTCTTACGATTCTGTCCATATATATCTCCGCGAACGGGGACTTAAATTATACTTAAAAAATTCAAATTCGGTCATTTGATAAATTATTGTACAAGTAATTTAAAACCCTCACCAATAATTAACCAGCAGTCTCTTATCAATCACTGAACGCGATTGTCGAAGCATATATATTACATATAAATACACATACTTATAGATTTATTTTAAATTGTTTGATCAAAACATTTGACAAACAGAAAGGCGAATAAATCGAAATCATCGTCTATTGGTTCAATACACAAAAGCAGAGCTAAAAGATAAATAAATAAATAAATAAATAAACGAACGAACGAACGAAAGAAAGAACAAACGTATTAATTAATGCATGGATGAATGAATACATAATTAAATAAACAAACAAATAAATAAATGTAATAATAAGTATATTAAAAAATATATGATAATTCTTAATTAAAGCACTGAACGCGAGCTTTAAGCATGCGTGAACATGCGTTGTCATTATTCGATTTTTAGCCGAGATTGTGCGTCAAACCAGCCTCTACTTTAAATGGCAAAACTACGCCCTCATCTCCGACAAGGCGGCGCCCTACGAGGCCGTAGCGGTGGCGCTGCGACAGGCTGCCGGCGCCGATACCAACTACACCATCCGGAGCGTCCATTACGTCACACCCGACACGAAGGACTCCGAAATCAAGGAGATGATGCAGCAGATCAAAAAGTTTGCGCGAGGTGAGGCCGCCAGGAACACTTTGAACACGTTGAGCATTTTTACATCTGTATAGTAAAGGCAGAAACATTTACGGACCTAAAGTCAATTTATATTATCGACTTCTTTGTACGGATAACTGTATATGTATTGCATATGCATCATTTGCATCTCTGACATGATTGTTTTACTTTTCATGTCATATGTACGTGTTTGCAGTCTTGAATTGAAATAAAATGAATTGGGTAAAACATTTTCGGGCACACGTTTACAGTACTACTTAGCGTCCAATCGACATATACGAGAGCGTAGTGATAGCATCACCATGTTATTTTGTCGAAATACGTTTTTAAATAACAAAACAATGAGGACCTTTTTCAGTATCTTAAGTTTGGAAATAAAGCCTTTAAAACTTGAATCTAGAATGAACGGTCTTAAAATTAATTTAACGTTCTAAGTGGCTACAAATGCGTCAAAATACGTATCTTAGCGGAAAAGGGTTAAGTAACTAACAGTGCCCCACGTTTTCAGTAATCATCTTCGTCGTGCCATATCACATGCTGCGTCACTACCTGCTGATAGCCCACTCTCTGGACATGGCCAATGGAGAGTTCGCCTTCATCTGCATAAACGGAGACGTACGTATGCAATTCGTTTGAGCCTCGCTCAGTGAAAAAGGGGATTTAATGCACGTGCGTAAAGTGTCGTCCCAGATTAGTCGGTGCAGTCAACACAGGCTAATCAAGGACGACACTTTTCGCCCAAACTGGATTTTTATCTCGTGTTTTCATGCAAATTATCCTGTTTTCAATCCCATTCTCCTGTTCCATTCGCATTCACCTGTTGTCAATCCCATTCTCCTGTTTCCATTCCCATTACCTGTTTCCATTCCCATTACCGGTTTCCATTCCCATAACATCTTTCCATTCCCATTACCGGTTTCCATTCCAATTACATGTTTCCATTCCCATTACCTGTTTCCATTCCCATTACCTGTTTCCATTCCCATTAACTGTTTACATTCCCATCCTCCTTATTTCAGGTGTTCACATGGGAGGTGATGGATACGAAGATTTTGTCTGACTGGGGATGGAAGAGAAACGACACAGATGACGAGAAGGCGAGGGAAATATTCGAATCCGTCATTCATGTGAGAAACTTTCATTACCTATTTTATTTAGATTTGCAATATTTATTTCATCAGGAGTGATGAAATAAAGTGTCATGCGTTCTTTTTACTCCAGTGTTTGGCGAAGAACCGATAGCTTATGTATAGTGAGTGAAAAAGATTTCATGACCTATTTTACAGTGTATAAAGCAAGCATATGTATACAATTAAAGGGGCCTAGTCACAGATTTTGGCGGGTATTGAAGTTTGTCATTAAATGCTATATATTGATAAATATGAACATTGGATTTAAAAAGATTAGTAAAAAAAATCAAGAATAAAATTAAAAAAAAAAAAAAAAAAAAGTAACCCTCAACAGGGCTCGAACCACTGACCCCTGGAGTCCTGGAGTAAAATTTTACCACTTAGACCAATCGGCCATCCGTGCTCATACAATGAAGAATGCATTTTAAACTTTATATAAGCAATCCTCGTAGTCACAAAATATAACGACAACAACAGAACTCTCCAAATTATTCAATCGTTTCGCGTTGCAGCGCTTTATAATTGTTAGGTCTTTAAATCGTCAAAAGATGCATGTAATGGCTATTTTAGAGCATGGTAAATGTTCAGTATTATTGTTTCCTCACAAATGTTATAACTAAACCGAACATTTGCGAATCTGAAACAACTTTTTTTTTAATTTTGTCAATTTACCAAAACGTAAAAAGGCCCTTTAAGATTTTGAGATGTGATTGGAATGTTGGATTGGAAAGTTAACACACTTATGACACGTTGTTATTTTGTTGTGAATGCGTGACTATATTTGGGCCGTGCTCTGTGAAAAGGGGATTTAATGCATGTGCGTAAAGTGTCGTCTCAGATTAGCCTGTGCATTCCGCACAGGCTAATCAAGGACGACACTTTCCGCTTTTATTGTATTTTTCGTTTAAAGGAAGACTCTTAATGGCGAAAATCTTGTTTAGGCGGAAAGTGTCGTCCCTGCACAGGCTAATATTGGACGACACATTACACAAACAAATGTAGAACTTTTATCACTGCGTATGTTGTATTTCCAGATAATCATGGACCCGCCAAATAAAGACGAAGAATTTCTTAACGAGATTAAGAACGTGTCAGTAGCAGATTTCCCGAATTGGGAAATTCCGTTCGACGGATCGGAGGTAGGCGGCTGAAATCACATATGGTGTTTAAATCTTTGTGAGACGTGACGTGCTTTCGCGGAATAATATCACCATAATACCATCATGTCTAATGTACATAAAATAATGTATTTATGTTAATGATATATACAAAAATACTACAAAAACAGTTATAAAATGTATCATTATCAGATAGTTCACGGTAAGCCGTAAACAAATAAATGGAAAGAAAACATGCAAGAGCTTGTTTTCAGTAAACTACTCAAAATATATCAAGATGTATCTGCAAAACTTAGAATTTGACCGTAAATTTGATCCGACGAAATGCCAGGATTACATTCATAAATGTGTATAACATCTACTTATAGCATGTTTCTTCTGGCTTTTGATTGATTGCTTTAAATTGCTATAACTCAAAAGATTGCAGTAGGCATTACCATATTTGGAAATGTATTATATACAGGAGTGATGGATACTTGCCCGACCAGACAACATGTAGGTTATGTTCAAAGAGACAGTCATATGTTTTTTTCTGAATTGTTCAGCTGGATGCGCACGCACCCTACCTGTATGACGCAATGATCACGTGGGCAGACTGTGTACACTATATTCTCAATAAATCCCTCGGGAATCCTCGAAATGGTTCACTGATGTACAAACAAGTGCCAGAAGCGTCCAAATCTAAGGGTATGTCACAATTACTCACACAACTATCACATTCAAATATCCCGTATATTTGGTGCGTAAAGATAAAATTTAAATATTCAACTATAAACAACTTTTTTTTCGAGCTGGAACGGCGATTGATAAATCTTGATGATTTCACAGCATCAGTATGGCGTCATTTATTTATAGTAAGTAGCCAGTTGCTCAGTTATTGGAAAGAGAACAAATGCGCACGACAAACGCAGAGGGAAATAACGCTCGATTGGTCATTCTCGGCTCGGCTACAACTTAAATGTACTCCGGTTACTCCTAAGTATACTAAAATGTACGGGAAATATACTAACGTAACGGCCTATTTAGACTGTACCTTCGTTTTATTTCCGCACAATATCCAATGTCGTAAAACGCGCTAAGGAATATGACACACAATTTGAGTTGAACTAAGCCTTCCTCGACATGCTTTTTGAGCAAGAATTTCGATAATATTAAGGCGATTTTACATAATATGGACATAAATATGGACATAATTACTCTAAAAAAAACGCCGACAACGACCAATTTCGCGTTAGAATTCCAGGGTGCATTGCAGTATATTTCACGTACTCGGGGTACATTTAAGTATTGGGCCCGTGGTCCATTAAAGAAAACCCGAGCCGACAATGACGCATGAAAATAATTATCCACTATGTCCAAGTTACATTGTTTTAAGATTTGTTGAACTCTTTTCATCATCTCAAAATGAACACAAGCATGTTTTCACTATTTTGTTTAATGTGCTCTGCATAAATCTAGCATTATTTTATACACTCTGGTATAACAATGTATTAGATGCTTTCAATATGTATTGTTTTAGCAATCAAATACGTGATACCGCAATGTGTTTCCATATAAGATATCGTTACTATGTATAGTAACAAATTGACGTCGCGAGCGGGTCGTTTTTCGTATCTTGCGGACATATATGATCATGCCGGCCTATGGGCCGATTTTTCATATTATTAAAGAATCAGATTGCGCGGCGTCAACGATACAAAAAGGCGTCCACAATTAGTATTGGCCAACGATGATTAATACACTTGAGTCATGTTCTGAGAAAACTTGGCTTAATGCATGTGCGTAAAGTGTCATCCCAGATTAGCCTGTGCAGTCCGCACAGGCTGATCAGGGACGACACTTTCCGCCTAAACTTGATTTTCGGTAAGGAGGGACTAAAATTACCATACAAGCGGAAAGTGTCGTCCCTGATTAGCCTGTGCTGACTGCAATTGTGCGACACAATTTAATAACGATTCAACGAAGGAATAAGTAATAAAGATGAGTAAACTCATCACAGAGTTTGGATAATTAAATATCGATCGCAACTGAAAGTGAACTTAACATTTGATAGATGACACTTTTTGAGCTTTAATAGTACTCATGAAAAATAAAAAAATGTTTACGCTTACTTCAATGATACATTTATTCATATGCTTATAACAAAAATAAATTACAACGATATGCACGTCCATGTTCTCTTCTTCCATCGCTTTATCTTAATTTATCTCAAACCACCTTTGTTTTGAGAATGTTTGTTCCGAATGACACAAACATGTATACGATATCGAATCACTGGTTAGAGCGATTTGTTTTATTTCTGTCGAAGTTTCTTATTACATGCACGACCAACACACACTCCGAAATACGTTTTTGAATCGCTCTATGCTTTTGATGAATGAGCATCGTTCTGCTAAAAGGGGGTTTAATGCATGTGCGTAAAGACGTCCCAGATTAGCCTGTGCAGTTCGCACAGGTTAATCAGGGACGACACTTAACGCACATATATTAAACTTTTAACAGAGCGCGGCTCAAATATTTTACTTTAAAATAAACCACCACGCCCGACATGGTGTCGCTAAATTCAAGAGTCTAGCTTAAACTGATGTGTTTCGTCACAGAAATAACGTCACTTGAAATAAGTCATACATTGAGCTATCAATTGAATGAAACAAGTACGAAAAGCTGGTTCGGTAATAAATGTTAGCGAAGGATAAATTTAGGATGGTCTGTTATATAAAAGATAACATACGGCAGAGCTTGTATGGTAGTTTTTTTTTGTTGAGTCGTGGGTTCTTTAGAGTCGTGGTCATAGAGATCACGTGAAATTACGTGATAGAACGTTCCGACAATATGCAGTCTGTACAGAATTTTTTTTACCTGCCACCTGGTCATGCACCATCGTTTTGCCGATCAAAAATGTGATAAAACATGTCAATATTGTAATTCATCAGAGCTCTAATTAAATATTCACTCTTTTATAAATAGTTTTTTTTTATATAGTGTTCCTAAGTAACACAAAATCGTTTATTTATGATTATTTTCCATACTAAATCGTATGTTGACATATTTTCACAGGAAATTACTCTCCTCTGCAATGTGAGTTTAAAGGCTCTTGAAATTGGAATAGCCATAATACACGGCTCAACAAGAAAACATTTTCAAGATGGCAGTTTGACACTGTCAAGACAATCGATTATTAATTATTAATACTGACGATAAACATTTGGAAGAAAGTAACAAATATAAAGAACACAGGTTAATAATTATGTTTATAATGATTTATAATCATACATTTATAAAATATTTCTGATGTAATCACTTTAAGAAAATTACCCACGACTCAACCAACATATAGCATAATGTCGGCTGCGAGTCGATTAGAGACGTCAGGCTCAGCTTTGTCGTGCGTTATCGTTCAAGTATCATTCTACTAGACGGACTTCGTTTTTCGTGGTATTATATACATCATCGTTTTGCTAAAAGGGGGTTTAATGCACGCGAGTAAAGTGTCGTCCCAGATTATATTGTGCCGTCCGCAGAGACGACACTTTTCTCTTTTATCATTGTTCGTTTAAAGAAAGTCTCTTCTTCGCAAAAATCTAGTTAAAGCGGAAAGTGCCGTCACTGATAAGCCTTTGCGGACTGCCCTGGTTAATCTAGGCCGACTCTTTACGAACATGCATTAAACATCCTTTTCACAGTGTGAGGCCTAAATGTTTGGTCGACTTGGCCCCCCTCCACCCTTTAACACACTCACTAAACAGCTCCTGATTGGCTTTGGTATTAACTGTCAGAAACAATATTCCAAAAATAATTTAACACACTGAATATTACACTAGACTTCACTAGATTACACTAAACTGGTTTTCTGATAATCTTTCATGCGACCCATCTTCATACAATAAACACAGCTGATACAAGTCTTTACACCACACGACTTGATCATAAACTATGTTTAAGTGTACTTTGTTTAATTACATTCGCAAAAAGTATCGTCTTAGCATAAATCTCGTTAAGGCGGAAAGTGTCGTCCTGATAAGCATGTGCGGGCTGAACAGGCTAATATGGGACGACACTCTGAACTCTGACGACACATGCAGTTAACCCTCTTTTCTCAGAGCGAGTCTCGCATCAAATACCTAAGAGTGTTTTCTTTCTGCAAAGGAATCACGGGAAGTATCGTTTTTAACGAGCCCGGGCGAGACCGGATGTTGAACTATCGCGTGCTGGACATGCTCGAAGACGGCACCTTTTACAACCTGTACCACTTCAAGTATGCAGATAAGAAATTCATGAGAATCGAATCTGTAAGTTTAGACAGTAAATAAACTGAACTTTTTACGATATCAGTACGATAATAAGATTATTAAAATGTCCTGCTCTTTACTTGAGTAAATCGTTTTCCATGAAAGTCAACCAATTTCAGTTTCGCAACACATAAACAAGTTTTATAAGAGTTATGACAGTTCAGTACAGTTCACTTCACTGGTTGCTTACTCACAATTCGTGGTGAGAAAACACTTTAAGACATAAAATAGTCTGACATATAACGAATATATAAATTTGGTAAAATATGATATTCTTACAATATAAAATATTAAACAAAGCTTTTTACACAAAGAAACCTGTATTTTACAAAAACTGTCACCCTGATTCTGGAGACAAATAACGTGGCACGTGAAGCGGCACGTGAAACATTCAAGCGTACATACCAAGTCAATACTCCACCAATATAAATAGCAGCATTCATGGTCTACATACATTAATTTTACGAGGCGATTTTTTTTCGAAACTACTGTCATGTATTACATGATATTGTATGTACGCTACTTATAAAGTAATTACTATTTGGTGGTCACTTTCTCTTCACATTAGCTTTCGATATGTGCATGTGTACATGTTTAAGGCTGACGATGTTTTATATACAAGCCGTAATACATTTCTGTTCTGTTGTACCAGGACGACCCAACATTGTACCCTCTAGGGGGTCGATGGCCCACAAGGGATGGTAAACGGCCGCCGGATATACCTGTGTGTGGGTTCGACGGGGAGAAGTGCGTGGAAGAAAGTGAGTCAATGGAAGCTGCCTGTAGCACAGGGTGTAGGCCTTTAACACTAGCTTAGAGTTTGTGTGACTAGTCAATTAACCCATTTATGCCTAGTGGACTCTCCCATCCTTCTAAATTGGATCAATTTATTTCCAAAATTAGGGATGTCTAGTATATTTATTTCTATATTTAGAATATTTCTTACAGAAATTCCTTTAAGCAAACAGCGCAGACCCAGATGAGACGCCGCATCATGCGGCGTCTCATCTGGGTCAACGCTGTTTGCCAAGACCTTTTTTCTAGACGCTAGGCATAAATGGGTTAAACACCTGTTACTCAAACCATCTGAAAACAACAGCAATCTCTCTACACCACCCAACTCATTCGCCCAATTTTTAAGAAAATTTGTCAGGATTTGTTCTACATGTAGGCCAATACCTTTTGTTATCAATGTTTATACACAGTTGTTTCAAATTGGACTTGGAAAATTTTAATTTTTCTAATTTACTTACCCTATGTATGTTTATGGTAAAATACCGAACACTGCTCCAATGGTTTTAAACTGCTCACGAGATTTCGGGCTTCCTGGGGTGCTTTGATTATGATTGCCATTTAACTTACAAGTTCATCCTTATTCCATGCTTTATGTGACATGTTTTGTCTATTTCTGGGGGCAATTATAACGGTACAATCATCGGGGCGTCGGTGTCGGCGTCCGTGGTCCTTATCTTCGCCATCCTCGTACACGTGATGCTCAGGTGAGAGCGCATGCGCGTAATCAAGTGATTGTTTGTTATAAAAAACTTCATACAGGCTAAGCATTAATGAAAAACCTTGTTATTACATTTTTTTGCGAAAATCTGAAGATAAAATTGCATCGTGTTTTTCCATAATTATTCGACTTAAAGCCATTCCAAATATAGCTAGGCCTTTAGACTTTTTGATATACGTATCCATATTAAGCAACTGAAATATACTATAGATCCATCCCGGTAGCAAAGTCCAAAGCAGTATAAATTCATTGAGAATGTTCATATTTAGTCGGAGCAGACTAGCATATACCCTGTAAAATGTACCAGTGAACAAATGCATGGTCCTATTGTTCTATATTCTTATATTTTGGATATTTTCGTTCCACCAAAACAAAACAGGTAATATTGATAGCTATATGGTACAATTTTATATCTACTTTACATCTGTTGTTAAAATACTTCAAAGTACTGTCACTTGTTATTTTGCCGCCTGCATGGATTGGATGTATTTGCTCCTTGTAAAATACGGTAAAAACTTACGATTTTATACGACTGTTACAGACGATATCGCCGGCAGATGACGCTACAAAGCATGTTGTGGCAGGTGCGATCGGACGAGATTGATTGTTTGACCGCCATGATTACCGGCTCCATACGGGTACGCAGTTAATTGATTTAACTTATAAAAGTTTTTCCTTTTTTTATTTGTAAGTATTTTGAATAGTATTTTGATTCGGTATGTTACTGTCTGTAAATTTAACACGTCTGAATCATGTGCAAATTTCATATTTTTTAAATCGTCTATTTTTAGAATCAGC
Source organism: Dreissena polymorpha (assembly GCF_020536995.1). Classification (NCBI taxonomy): domain Eukaryota; kingdom Metazoa; phylum Mollusca; class Bivalvia; order Myida; family Dreissenidae; genus Dreissena; species Dreissena polymorpha. The sequence goes on along the minus strand of NC_068355.1, from coordinate 136,066,536 downwards.
TCTCAAAGTATGTATAAGCGCTGATTTCGGTGTATGCTCTTTTTTTATTATGCCACGGACCGATTAAACTCCAATGTTTGTAGTGTCAGTTCACTGTGTGAGAACACAATCTAAGTCACGCCAACTTGGAACTATTTAACAATATTTATGTATTGTCCTGGGTGGTAATGAAAAGGTCATAGACCGGACGGACTCGTATGACTTGAAGGGATGAACAAATACAACATTGTTGATTGAAAACGGGCATTTATTATAAAATGCCATAAAAAAGATAAATATAGAACAG